>NC_064628.1:561971416-562641416 GCF_023864275.1 Schistocerca cancellata | reverse complement strand
CTGTTTATGTTTTCTCTATGTAAGTAGGCTGTTTATGTTTTCTTTATGTAAGTTTGATGTTTATGTTTTCTTATTGGCAACGTTACGTAGCGCTCTCTGTGGCTGTGCTGTGTGCAGTATGTGGCTAGTTTGCATTGTTGTCTGCCATTGTTGTCATGAACTGCTATAGCTGGATGCGAACAGCGCGTAGCGCTGGGCAGTTGGAGGTGAGCCGCCAGCAGTGGTGGACGTGGGGAGAGAGATGGCGGAGTTTTGATAATCTGTAAGACTGAATGTCAATTATGAATATTAAGGTAAATACATTGTTTGTTCTCTATTAATATCTTTCATTTGCTAACTATCCCTATCAGTAGTTAGTACCTTCAGTGGTTTGAATCTTTTATTTAGCTGGCAGTAGTGGCGCTCGCTGTTTTGCAGTAGCTTGAGTAGCGAAGATTTTTGTGAGGTAAGTGATTTGTGAAAGGTATAGTTTAATGTTTGTCAGGGCCATTCTTTTGCAGGGATTTTTGATAGTCAGATCGCGTTGCGCTAAAATTATTGTGTGCCAGGTTAAGCACAGTCTTGTACAATTGTTCTAAGTGGACGTTTCATATGTATAATTGTTCAAAGGGGACGTTTCAATGTATAATGAAATACTATCTGAAAGAAGTTCCATAAATATTCAGTCAGAACTTGATAATATTTCAAAGTGGTGCAAAGATTGTGAAGGTGCTTTAAATGTTCAGAAATGTAAAACTGTGCTAATCATACAACGAAAAAACGTTTTATCTTATGACTGTAACACCAGTGAGTTAGCGCTGGGATAAGCCAACTTACAGAAACACCTGCGTGCAACATTTTAGCCGGCCGGAGTGACCGTGCGGTTCTAGGTGCTACGGTCTGGAGCCGAGCGACCGCTACGGTCGCAGGTTCGAATCCTGCCTCGGGCGTGGATGTGTGTGATGTCCTTAGGTTAGTTAGGTTTAAGTAGTTCTAAGTTCTAGGCGACTGATGACCTCAGAAGTTAAGTCGCATAGTGCTCAGAGCCATTTGAACAATTTTTTGCAACATTTTGTAGGGATATGAAATCAAAGGATCACATAGGCTCAGTTGTGGTCAAAGTAGGTGATAGACTTCGGTGTATTGGGAGAATTGGGAGAATACTGGGGAAGTGGAATCATTATACAACGGAGACTGCTTAAAAATCACTTGTGTGACCAGTTCTAGAACATTGCTGAGATGTGGGACCCATACCAAATAGTACTAACAGGGGTATTTAACGTATACAGAGAAGAGCGGCCGCGCGGGATTAGCCGAGCGGTCTCAGGCGCTGCAGTCATGGACTTTGAGACTGATCCCGGTGGAGGTTCGAGTCCTCCCCCGCGCATGGGTGTGTGTGTTTGTCCTTAGAATAATTTAGGTTATTTAGTGTGTAAGCTCAGGGACTGATGACCTTAGCAGTTAAGTCCCATAAGATTTCACGCACATTTTTAGAGAGGAGCGGCACGAATGGACACAGGTTTGTTGATCGGTGGGAGAGTGCCTGAAAGACTCTTAAAGACGGCCGTAAACTATCCGAGAAAGTCTACTGTCAAAGTTTCAAGAACCGGCTTTAAATGATGACTGCACAAATATACTACAGTACCCTACGTATCGCTCACAAAGGGATTGTGAGGATAAATTTAGAATAATTTCTGAGGCATTCAAACAACCATTCTTTCCGCACTGCATATGTGAATGGATGTGGAAGAAACCCTAATAACTTGTACAATGGAATGTACCTTTCACCATGCGCCTAGCACTAGTTTACAGAGTATAGATGTAGATGTAGATAATCCATAAGAGATTTTCGAAGAAGGAACTGTGCAAACGACTTCTCATCGTGTTCCTCAGGTACTGGCATCGTTTGTTCACAACTTGGAGGCTCAGATAAGGAGGAGGCATGAGACGTCCGTGAGCGCGCACTCCTCAATGGTCTCCAGCAGTCGCGATTTTCACACTTGATGAACACAGATGAACATAGCCACATAGCCACATACAAACATACATTGAGTGCTAAAATCATACTATAAACGCTCCGTCGCTTCCCTGTAGTCGAGAAAAAATACATTACAACTGAACGTTTCAAACAATGAGTAAACAATTTTAATGAAAATTTGTTTTATTTAGAATGTGTGTTAAACGGTATTTTGAACATGTCATTAAAAAAAAAAAGTCTGAAACGCCAAACCTGCGTAGTAATCGGACTGACAGGCAGACAGAGACAGACGAACAGAAAGACCCCGCGGAGCAGTTATTCACAGTTGTGCTGGGTCCACGAAGAACTGATCTTCCAGTGATATATCCGCGAGGGGAACGGCTAAGTTGTGGGCGAGGGGAGCTGAAGAGGGTGAGCTGTAGGCTATCATATGAAAGAGAGTTCTATGTAATAGAGATAACTATTGTGATAGAAGAAGGGCCGTTAACTGTATTCTGAAATTTAAATTTGGTTCAATTTTTCAGATACTTTGAGGAAGAATGTTCCAAGGTCGGGCTCCTGGAACAGAAAACAATTAGGCAAAATTGCAGTGCTACGGAACGGCACAGAGAGAGTTTTACTTTGTTGTGAATGTGTGTTTCAGGTGAACTATTCAGGTGATAGTGTAAGCGTTGAAGATAAGCAAGAGGGGGTGCAACGACCGAGAAGACGGTAGTGCAAACGCAGGGTTTCAAAGTCTCTACTCTTTAAGGAGCGTAACAATGCTCGCTGCTCGTATGCAGGTATGATATGGTCGAAATGGTGTATGTCATAATTGTACTGTAAGAGCCATTCAGTGCCAGTTCGTGCCCGCATGAACCCTCTTACGATAAACCTTGGAGAATAGCATCACCATAATCAACTATGGGGAATATTAGTGACTCTCTCGTTTTATAAAGATCGTTATGTATTGGTCGTTTTATATAGCTCCTTTTATAAATAGTCAATTTCCCTCGGAGTATGACTTATATATGAAGGAAGATAATAATTTGGGATGAATTTCACACTACACATAAGAATACCAAGTATTCAGTTTCAAAAGAATGAACGTTATCGCAATTTTGGGAGAAGCCAGATCGAGGCTCGTGATTCCTGCAAACTATTTTGTGCACAAAAAAGAAGTTTCCTAACTGTGTTCACGGCAAAATGCACTACACACCCGAAGCTTTGTAGAGTATCTCTCGTGGCGCACTATGATATGTGGAAGTTGCGTTTCGAATTTTCTTTTGATGTGGTGGTCCACTTTTAACGTAAATGGAACGTAGCCTCTTCACTGAACAATAAATAAAATAGAAAGGTCCTATCTTCCATCACCACTCCCAGGATGAATTCATCCTGAATTGTTGTTTTGTCAGTGTGGCAACTGAATCATACATGGTATGAAACGGAAACTATTACGCAAAACATACCAGTCTAGCTTAGCCTGCTGCTTCGTTCACGTAGACTGCATGGACTACACTTTGTTTTTCAATCGAATTTGTATGTTGTTACACCTGCTACTAATGTGTAAATCTCCTCACTATAAACGAGTTGGCGGACCTTTACATGTGTGCCAGTCTATGTGTAATGAAAGTGTTCCAACGGGTTTAATTTAATTTCATATAGCGAGTTAAATAAAGAAAGAGACAAATCAAATACAGGGTGTCACAGCTATCTTGTCCACCCAAAATATCTCTCGAACAATAACAGCTATTGGAAAACGACTTTCACCGGTATCAATGTAGGGCTGGGCCCATGAATGTACATATTTGCAAACATTCTAAAACGAAAGCATATGTGTTTTTTAACACAAACTTACGTTTTTTTAAATGGACCTCCTATATTTTTTCTTCGGCAATCCATAGCATGACAAAGCACATACACAATGGCGTTGATTGCATCGCAATATTCCCAATAGATCCCGAGATATTGAGACGCGAAGTTGACGCTTGAAACAACCGACATGCGCTGCTAGCGCACGTCCTGAGGCTCAGGCGTGAACCCCATGCTGCCCGTAATCGCGATGTGATTGACATGTGTACTCACACCTCAATACTTATCAAGTGGTCCGAAACGAATAATACGGTCTGCTGCCATTTACTCTCATAAGCTAAGCACATAATGGTTTCCCTCTTGCACGTCTTACGTATCTACGTACACAATATGAACCAGTACCGATGGTGTACACCCGTCAGGTTGTCTTATTTATCCTGCACACCCAAAATAAGGTTTATCTAATGCGTTATATGACCCATTGTGCCTGTCGCGTAGGGCCTGGCTCTACCTAGTCAAGTGTCCAACGTAGTTCCCACTACTGCCACAGTTACCACTTCGCCTTGTTTATGATTTGCGTCCCATGCAAACCCCTGTACTCCACCACCCTCCGAGCATCCCATTTGTTGTTGCTTTGGCGTGCAGTACACCGCTTGCCAGTGTAGTCGTGCATCAGAGTAATCTAGTGACGGCACGAAGGTAGTACACATTGTGAATAAACGTTGTGTTGTGGAACTTATACTGTACAGTATAATGTACACACATGAAGATATGGTAGAAATGCTGCTGATCTATGGAGAATGTACGTTGACGGGAAATACGTTATGAGATTGGTTTTTTGTTGATAGTACTGTTAGCGAACATTATGATTATTAAGTTAATATGTCTGTTTTCTACTCTACTCTACATACCTGTACATACCCTGTTGTAGGTGGACGAAATGCTGTTCAGGCAGAACGACTATACAGAAGACGATTCCCTGACAAGCCATCGCCTTCGCGCCGGATGTTTGGTCGTCTCACATCCCGTCTACGTGAAACGGGAAGCTTAAATCCAAGACCTCGAAATCGTCCTAGAACACGCGCAGATGAATGTGCTGAATTTTCTGTGCTCGCTACCATAGCTGTGAATCCTCAAATCAGCACACGTCAAATTGAACGTGAAGTTTTTGTGTCGAAATCAAGTGCATAGCGTATTCTTAAACGTAATAAATTTCATCCTTACCATGTTCATTTACACCAGGATCTTCATGGAAATGACTTCCGCAATAGGGTAACATTTTGTCGGTGGGCTCAGCAAAAACTTCTGACTAATCCAAATTTTTTTACAGATGTTCTCTTTACCGACGAGGCATCATTCTCCAACAAAGGAATTGTCAATATGAGGAATATGCATTATTGGTTCGCAGACAATCCAAAATGGCTCCGTCAGGAGATACCATTATCGGACCTTTCTTTAGAAATGGCATCCAAAATGGCACACAATACTCCAGATTTATACGACACAATCTTCCTGTTCTCTTGGACACCGTACCTCTGAACAAGAGAACGGTCATGTGGTATCAGTATGACGGATGCCCTGCACATAACGCTTTACGAGCACGACGACTTCTGAACCGTAAGTTCCCTGGTAGGTGGATTGGACGAGGTGGCCCAGTTAGGTGGCCTGCCCGATCTCCGGACCTTACACCGCTGGATTATTTTCTTTGGGGAGCAGTGAAGGATGCTGTTTACCAACATGAACCAACAACACCAGAGGACATGAAGCAACGCATTATTGATGCTTGTACAGCCATCAAAGAGGAAACAGTAGCACGAAGTAGGGCATCCTTCATCCGCAGAGTGACCCTATGTATGCAAGCCAATGGGCATCACTTTGGGCATGAGATGTGAACGCTATGTTTAGTATGTAGTGCTGGTATCACAGTGGAAGTTTCTACAAAGGGCCATTTTACCCAGTGATGTTAAGAAACATTTGTTTGCAACAATTTGTCATTTAACGCATTAGATAAACATAACATTGATAATTATGTGATGATAAAACTAATTGGTTAATCATGTTTCCATTCATCTTCTATGTCCTACCTGAACTTCCTAAATCAAAACCTTTTTACCTAAACAACGGTAAAACTTTTAGTCCACTCGCTCGTTTCACTAAAACCATCAACATGAATTTAACTATTACGAGTGAATGATTAACTGTCACTTGCGCTAGATCTACAGTAAAGTAAAGTTTTAACGTTGAACGGCATTACCTTTTTAGTAACGGATTAACGATAAGATGAGTTAACTTTGTGACTAACGTTGCGGTACACAGATATGTTACAGAACCGCATCACCCCTAGCCTATGGGATAAATACCTGCTGGAATGTACGACGTTAATGCAGGATGGCAGCAGACCGTATTATTCGTTTCGGACCTCTTGATAATTATGGAAGTGTGATTAAGCATGTCAATCACATCGCGATTACGGGCAGCATGGGGTTCACGCCTGAGCCTCAGGACGTGCGCTAGCAGCGCATGACGGGTGTTTCAAGCGTCAACTTCGCGTCTTAATATCTCGGGATGTAATGGGAATATTGCGATGCAATCAACGCCATTGTGTATGTGCTTTGTCATGCTATGGATTGCTGAAGAAAAAATATAGGAAGTCTATTTTTTTGAAAACGTAATTTTGTGTTAAAAAGCACATATGCTTTCGTTTTAGAATGTTTCCAAATATGTACATTCAAGGTCCCCAGCCCTACATTGATACCGGTGAAAGTCGTTTTCCAATAGCTGTTATAGTTCCAGAGATATTTTGGGTGCATACCCTGTATATGGTACATGTTGTACTGAATTAAGTTATCACAAACGGATATTCCCGTACAAGGAACGCATTTAAACGAGCTACCTGTTTATGATCAATAGCGATTAATTTTTGTAGTAATTACAAAAAGCCGCGCGGTGTAGCCGCCTGGTCTAGGGCGCCTTACCACGGTCTCGCGGCTCCATCCATTGGGGATTCTAGTCCGCCCTCGGGCATGGGTGTGTGTGTTTTCCTTAGCGAAAATTAGTTTCAGTTAGATTAATTAGTGTGTAAGCCTAGGGACCGATGACCTCAGCAGTATTGTCCCACAGGAACTACCACAAACTTCAAAAAAAAAAAAAAAATCACAAAAAATTATTTTATATGCTATAATTCTGCAACCCAGTCTTTCCTCGAGACATTATTAATCTTTAACGTAGAACTACGGACGTAATTTTTCCCGAGGGCATGCAGCTTTACTGTATGGATAAATGATGATGGCGTCCTCTTGGGTAAAATATTCCGGAGGTAAAATAGTCCCCCATTCGGATCTCCGGACGTGAAATGTCAGATACCTTAACCAGGCAGGTAGATTAGAAAATTTAAAAAGGAAAATGGATAGGTTAAAGTTAGATATAGTGTGAATTAGTGAAGTTCGGTGGCAGGAGGAACAAGACATTTGGTCAAGTGAATACAGGGTTATAAACACAAAATCAAATAGGGGTAATGCAGGAGTAGGTTTAATAATGAATAAAAAAATAGGAGTGCGGGTAAGCTACTACAAACAGCACAGTGAACGCATTATTGTGGCCAAGATAGACACGAAGTCCACCCCTACTACAGTAGTACAAGTTTATATGCCAACTAGCTCTGCAGATGATGAAGAAATTGAAGAAATCTATGATGAGATAAAAGAAATTATTCAGGTAGTGAAGGGAGACGAAAATTTAATAGTCATGGGTGACTGGAATTCGAGAGTAGGAAAAGGGAGAGAAGGAAACATAGTAGGTGAATATGTATTGGGGCTAAGAAATGAAAGAGGAAGCCGCCTAGTAGAGTTTTGCACAGAGCATAACTTAACTATAGCAAACCCTTGGTTCTAGAATCATAAAAGAAGGTTCTATACATGGAAGAATCCTGGAGATACTCGAAGGTATCAGATAGATTATATAATTGTAAGACAGGGATTTAGGAACCAGGTTTTAAACTGCAAGACTTTTCCAGGGGCAGATGTGGCCTCTGACCACAATCTACTGATTATGAACTGTAGATTAAAACTGAAGAAACTGCAAAAAGGTGGGAATTTAAGGAGATGGGACCTGGATAAACTGAAAGACCCAGAGGTTGTACAGAGTTTCAGGGAGAGCGTAAGGGAACAATTGACAGGAATGGGGGAAAGAAGTACGGTAGAAGAAGAATGGGTAGCTCTGAGGGATGTAGTAGTGAAGGCAGCAGAGGATCAAATAGGTAAAAAGACGAGGGCTAGTAGAACTCCTTGGGTAACAGAAGGAATATTGAACTCAATTGACGAAAGGAGAAAATATAAAAATGCAGTAAATGAAGCACGCAAAAAGGAATACAGACGTCTCAAAAAGGAGATCGACAGGAAGTGCAAAATTGCTAAGCAGGGATGGCTAGAGGACAAATGTAAGGATGTAGAGGCTTATCTCACTAGGGGTAAGATAGATACCGCCTACAGGAAAATTAAAGAGACCTTTGGAGATAAGAGAACCACTTGTATGAACATCAAGAGCTCAGATGGAAACCCAGTTCTAAGCAAAGAAGGGAAAGCAGGAAGGTGGAAGGAGTATATAGAGGGTCTATACAAGGGCGATGTACTTGAGGACAATATTATGGAAATGGAAGAGGACGTAGATGAAGATGAAATGGGAGATACGATACTGCGTGAAGAGTTTGGCAGAGCACTAAAAGACCTGAGTCGAAACAAGGCCCCCGGAGTAGACAACATTCCATTGGAACTACTGACGGCCTTGGGAGAGCCAGTCCTGACAAAACTCTACCATCTGGTGAGCAAGATGTATGAAACAGGCGAAATACCCTCAGACTTTAAGAAGAATATAATAATTCCAGTCCCAAAGAAAGCAGGTGTTGACAGATGTGAAAATTACCGAACTATCAGTTTAATAAGTCACAGCTGCAAAATACTAACGCGAATTCTTTACAGGTGAATGGAAAAACTGGTAGAAACCGACCTCGGGGAACATCAGTTTGGATTCCCTAGAAATGTTGGAACACGTGAGGCAATACTGACTCTACGACTTATCTTAGAAGAAAGATTAAGGAAAGGCAAACCTACGTTTCTAGCATTTGTGGACTTAGAGAAAGCCTTTGACAATGTTGACTCGAATACTCTCTTTCAAATTCTAAAAGTGGCAGGGGTAAAATACAGGGAGCGAAAGGGTATTTACAATTTGTACAGAAACCAGATGGCAGTTATAAGAGTCGAGGGGCATGAAAGGGAAGCAGTGGTTGGGAAGGGAGTGAGACAGGGTTGTAGCCTATCCCCGATGTTATTCAATCTGTATATTGAGCAAGCAGTGGAGGAAACAAAAGAAAAATTCGGAGTAGGTATTAAAATCCATGGAGAAGAAATAAAAACTTTAAATTTTGCTATTTGGGGAGCAAAATAACTGATGATGGTCGAAGTAGAGAAGATATAAAATGTAGACTGGCAATGGCAAGGAAAGCGTTTCTGAAAAGAGAAATTTGTTAGCGTCGAGTATAGATTTAAGTGTCAGGAAGTCGTTTCTGAAAGTATTTGTATGTAGTGTAGCCATGTATGGAAGTGAAACATGGACGATAAATAATTTGGACAATAAGACAATAGAAGCTTTCGAAATGTGGTGCTGCAGAAGAATGCTGAAGATTAGATGGGTAGATCAGATCACTAATGAGGAGGTATTGAATAGAATTGGGGAGAAGAGGTGTTTGTGGCACAACTTGACTAGAAGAAGGGACCAGTTGGTAGGACATGTTCTGAGGCATCGAGGGAATACCAATTTAGTACTGGAGGGCAGCGTGGAGGGTAAAAATCGTAGAGGGAGACCAAGAGATGAATACACTACGCAGATTAAGAAGGATGTGGGGTGCAGTAAGTACTGGGAGATGACGAAGCTTGCAGAGGATATGGTAGCATGGAGAGCTGCATCAAACCGTCTCAGGATTGAAGACCACAACAACAACAACAACAATATAGAACAGCAGCATGGAAGCACCAGTGTAGCATTAACCGCTGCGGGTCGGAAGCCGCAAGTGTGGCGACATACTGGTTACAGTAACATCCGGGCCAGTGGGCTGCACAGCGAGGATAGCCGAGCTCAGCGGTAAACGACGCTGCTCAACCGTAACCGTGAAGCCTATGGCGTGGTGTCATCACACCGTGGCAAGTTTCGTATTCTGGAAACGAGAGTAGGCACCAGGTTTTAGTGAAAGGACGGGCGCCGGAGGTATGTAAATAAGTCTGTATTTTACGGAACGGATTACTTGCCATCGCCGGAAGTGTAATGCCACTTCCTCGGACGTGAAATGAAAATAAAAAATTAGCTCCGAAATTCCCAAAGATTTCCCCAAAACAAGTCCCAAATTCCATGAAAAATGAACAAGCAAACAAATTTCCAGTTAACACTATTATTTGGATATTAACCAGTAACTGAATCAAAAATCTAATACTTAGTAATTTATTAACATACGGAAGGAAGATAGGTTTCCAGTAAAATCAAACTCAAAATTGAAAATCATAGTACATCGCTAAATCATTATATTTAAAATTTGCAAAGTAGAACCAATGTTCCTAAAGAATACTCCGTGTGAGTGCTCTTTGAGATTCGTGAGTAATGGCTAAGGATAATTCAATCCATTGTCAGTACGTTACGAGAGTTAGCCGAAGCAGGTCATACTTTTGAATGCTCGTATATGTAGGCGCGGTTAGATTGCTTTGTTTTCAGAATTGATTATTACCATCTACTATGACGCAGTGAAACAATACTTTGACTTCAAATATTACGTTATTTAGAATTCAGATAGAGGAGTTGCATATATTAGACAGAAGTGACTTTTAATTAAATAACCTGAAGTTTACACTATTTAGGATGTGAACACAGATAGACAATTTCACTCGTAATAACTAATGGACAATGGAACTTGGCGGTAGTTACGAAGCATGTAATTTGTAATTCCCCCCAACACCTCGGAAAGCTTCTTCCTCACGGCTCTGTTAGGAAGTGACTAATATTGTGTAATAAACCAGCATATCGTGTCAATTCACGCATTTATCATTCAAGTTTTACAACATTGTTTATAGAGATAACGTGCTGCGATATTATTTGACTGAGGCGCTCGGCGCATATATAGAAACTCCGTGACGTTAGGAATTAAGAACACTGTTACGACTGATTATACATTTGAGATTACAACCAGTCTGTAGGGAATTTGGTGTCACTGGAACTAATTTGAACTTATCATTAATATTTAAATAGTAACTGATAAACCATCGATTATAAACGATTTAATTACGACATTTGGCGAAGTAAATATCTCGCACAAGTCGCGAGTTCACTTCATCAATGTTCTTTTTGTAACGTCGATACCGATACATAAGAAATAATAATTTCATTGCTCTACCGCTGAATGTTAGCCAAGATCGAAGATCCGAAGGACGTTACAGAAGGCAGCACTTTCACAGTGACGCCAGAACGCTGCTGTATCCAACGGTTCGAGACCATCTGTACCTGCTGTCTGGACTAAGTCATTCACGGGACTTAGTTTCTGAGCTCTGCTGACCTACTGTCAGCACCTACCGACTCCACCATTGAGTACCTAGCGGGACTCGACGGCAAAACTCCAAACGCCAGCCGACAACTGTCCGCGGGCAGCAAGTCGCACTCTGCATACTGCCGCCTTTGTGATCTCTTGCGGTGGCGCAAGCAGGGTGAGGGGTTGCCGCGCCTTCGCGACGCCTGGACAAGGAGCACGCTGCAGACTCCACACAGTGCTACTACGGCCGGGTGCGGAGCAGAGGGACCGCCTCCCCGACGGGTGCGCCACTGCAGCGCAACACGACGTGCCACTGACGTCGGTGCCCACGGTCTTCGGAGGCTGGTGGCCTAAGAAGTGTGAGGCACCAGCGCAGCATCACCAGGTAGAAGCCGCCGCCCACTCAACGGCCACAGCCAGGGTTAGTGAGGTGAGTCGTTACTGCCTCACCACTCTAAGATTTTTTGAGTTAGCAGATTCTGAATGGTTTGATATGGCCCGCCTAGATTACATATTTTGTGCCAGTCTCTTCATCTCAGAATAGCATTTCCAACCTACGTCCTCAACTATTTGCTGGATGTATTCCCATTTCTGATTTCATCTAGAGTTTTTGTCCTCTACAGATTTCCTAGTACCATGGAAGGCATTCCCTCGTGTCTTAAGAGATGTCCTACCATCTTTTCTCTTCTTCTTGTCAGTATTATCCACATATTCCTTTCCTCGCCGATTCTCTGGAGAACCTCTTCATTCCTACCTTATTACACGAGCTAGTTTTCAACATTCGTCAGTACCACCACATCTCAGCTGCTTCGATTCTCTTATTTGCCAATTTTCCCACAATTGAAGTTCCACTACCAAAGGTACAATCTCAGAGATTTCTTCCTCAAAGTATGTTTGATACTAGTAGCTTTCTTTTGCCCAGGAATGCCATTTTTGCCTGTACTACTCAGCTTTTGATGTCTTCTTTGTTCCGTCAGTCATTGGTTATTTTGCTACCTAGGTAGCAGATTTCCAGAACTTCATCTACTTCAGGACCATCAATCCTGAAGCTAAATTTATCGCTGTTCTCATTTCTGTTACTTCTCTCTACTTTCGTCTTTTTTCTATTTACTCTCGATCCGATTTCTGTACTCATTAGATTGTTCATCCCACTCAGCAGGTAATGTAATTTTTCTTTAGTTCCAGTCAGGATAGCAAAGTTATCAGCGGATAGTGTCATTAATATCCTTTCACCCCGAATTATAATTCCACTCTTGAACCTTTCTTTTCGTTTATGACATAGCTTTTTCAAAGTGAAGGTTGAACAGTTGGAACAAAATACTGCGTCCTAAACTTAAACTCTTTTTTATCTTAACACTTCGTTCGTGGTTTCCCACTCTTCATTTTTCCCCTTGTTTCGTGTACATGTTATATATTACTCTTCTTTCACTATACCTTACCCCTATATTTCTCTGAATTTCGACAATTTAGCACCATTTGACTTTGTCCTATGCTTTTCCAGGTCGAGAAATCCTCTGAACGTGTCCTAATTTTTCTTCAGTTTTGCTTCCATTATCAACCTAAACTTCAGAATTTCTTCTCGTACCTCTATGCCTCCTAAGGCCAAACTGATTGACATACAGCACATCGTCAGTTTTCTTTGCCATTCGGTATGTTATTCTTGTCAACACCTGGGATCCATAAGCTGTCAAGCTTATTGTACGATAATTTTCTCGCTTCTCTTGCAATCTTTCTAATTGTCTGAATGATGATTTTTCCGAAAGCCGGAAAGTACTTCGCCAGACTCATACATTCTAAACACCAACATGAATGTTCGTTTTGTTGCCAGTTCCCCCATTGATTTGAGAAATTCTGATCGGATGTTGCCTAACCCATATGCCTTATTCGATCTTAAGTCTTATAGCGCTCTTTCAAATTCGGATTCTAATAATTGATCCCTATCTCTTCTATATTGGCTCGTGATTCTTCTTGTTCACGTCATGTTCTTCGCGTCATCTTCTTCCTGTCATTTTCTTCGCGTCATTTTCTTCGCGTCATTTCCTTCGCGTCATCTTCGTTGCGTCATCAGACAAGTCTTCCACCTCATAAAGGCCTTCAATGTACTCTTTACAGCTATACGGTGTCTCCTCTGCATTTAGCAATGTAATCCCCGTTGCACTCTTAATGTACCACCCTTGCCTTTAATTTCCTCAAAGGTTGTTTTGACTTTTCTATGTGCTGAGTCAGTCCTTCCAACAATCCTTTATTTTTCGATTTCTTCCCATTTTTCATACGGAAAGTTTGGTTTAGTTTCCTGCACTTCCTGTTTATCTCATTGCTAAGTGAGTTGCATTTTTGTATTCCTGATTTTCCTCCAACATTTCTGTAGTCCCTTCCTCCATCGATCACAAATGAATTTCTTCCGTTATCCGTGATTTCTTCGCAGCTATCTAAAATCGTAGATATTTTACTTCTCCAACTTCTGTGATTGCTGTTTTTATGACTGTCCATTCCTCTTCAACTGAACTACTCCTTATTGCAACATCCATAGCCTCAGAGAACTTCAGGCATATCTCTTTATTCTGTAGTGCTTCTTTATCCCACTTCTTTGTACACTGATTGTTCCTGATTAGTCTCATTAGTTTCAGTTATGGTTCATCACTGCTAAATTGTGATCTGAGTCATCTGCTCCTGAGTACACCTTAAAATCCAGTACCTGATTTCGAAATCTCTGCCTGATAATGATGTAAGTAGTAGGGCAAAGCAGGAATCACCGACTCTCCATTGTTGCCCGATTTATTCAAGATTGCGGATCCGAGATGGCGGCAATAGATATGGCAACGTTGCAATGACGAGATGGTGGGAAGTTCAAATTTTCGTCGGAAGATAGGCTAGTTTGGCACCTTCACTAACCTATGCCCACCCCTCCCCTCCCCTCCCCTCTCCACTCCCAGAAAATGGTGGGAAGTTCAAATTACATCAGGAAAAGCTACACACCACGGCTACCTCTAGTAACCTAAGAAGATGTCGGGAAAAAAGGGCACTTGGGCTACCTCTGAATGGCAGTTTTTTTTCCAGAAAACAGAGCATATGCACTGCAAATTTGGAGTATGTAGGTGGAGGCGACTGGATACAATCGATTTCAGTGCTATACTACGCTTCCTGATTAGAAAAATAGTGAATTTGCACTAGGTGTTGGCAGATGTCCTAAATTTACAAGCAATTTAGAACATGGAACGAGAGGTTATGTCATTTTCGGATGGGTAGAAGTGATTTAAAAATCAATAGAATGGCGAAAAATGATAGAAAATATGTGTAAATTGAGGGAAAATACGCTGAAATGCAGGGAAATTGAGGAAGTAATTGCATGTTTTCTAGATGGCGCAGAGCAGTTCTTGTACATGGGGAAAGGAAGTGACAGCAAGAGGAATCCGAGAAAACATCGACATGGAAGTGAAGCGAACTAAGGAAACAGGTGCTTTTTTCCCACTGAGGCAGCATTCTACTGTCTGTCTACTGAGGTAACAGTGATACACGCGAGTCTGACGCTTTCAAGGGAAATAGGAAACCATCTGCATCTAAACTTGCATGCATCTGCGTTAAAGGATAACAGAGAGTGGATGGGGTGACCGATTGAGATGGGGCTGTAACTAGGTACAATTTAATGGCAGCTGATGATGCATTCTAGAGAAGGAGGGAAATGTTGGCGCAGGTCATTTGACCATTTTTCCCGCTGATCTGTCAGGATGCATCAGTCATGTAACATAGCTCGCATCCCACTCATATACAACAACATGTTCCATATTTGACTTACAGCACTGTCTACTGGCGATCGTTAACAGCAAACCTCTCTGTGCCGGCCGCGGTGGTCAAGCGGTTCTAGGCGATCAGTCCGGAACCGCGGGACTGCTACGGTCGCAGGTTCGAATCCTGCCTTGGGCATGGATGTGTGTGATGTCCTTAGGTTAGTTAGGTTTAATTAGTTCTAAGTTCTAGGCGACTGATGACCTCAGAAGTTAAGCCGCATAGAGCTAAGAGCCATTTGAACCAAACCTCTCTGTCGGCAGAGGACTTCCATATCATGTGTGAATAAATGTGATAATCTTGTTTCGACATATCCTCTAAACGAACTTAGATCTATGCGATGTACTCCATTCCTTTGTCGCATCTTGGGTATAAAATCGAGACTTCAGTTTCATAACTAAGATGATTCTAAGTTAGCGATAGGTGTTTGTGAGACACTGCAGTCCCCATGTACATATCTTTTTGACAGATGTCGGGTGTTTACAGAGCTAGTGGCGGCATAACGTGTAATTTGATATGTCGGACGTCGCTGCTATGCATTTATCTGTTTCCTTGCAAGAGTTATTCTCTGCTACTATCATTTTATATAGGACTGATGGGCGAGTGTAGTATAATTTCCGAACCGCAATCGGATGTGTACAGTGGACGCTGTATATCTCTGGAGAGCTACATATTACACTGAACCAATGTTTTAAGGACGTAGTTTCTTCGTTTTACAGGTTTTTACCATAGTTTACCGTAGAGAAAACTGCAAAAAGGATGTACGTCACGCACTTTAGATATATTTCTTACATTGGAATATTAACAGCACTATATTCCACATGACTGATAGGTCAGGAACTCAAGCGATCTAACATTATAGCTTGTTTTAAGTGCGGAACTGTGTAGCCTTGGGAGTGCGTGTGTCTACGTTCTCTCTTACCAATACCCTCCTGGTACTGATCCCAAACTCTAGAACAATACATTGAAATTGAGTGCATAGCTGATTTACATAAAATGATTTGAACTCTGTCCATCTGGAGCTCCATCATGCATAAAAATCGCCCATTTCTTGTTCTTCTTAACCATCTGCTATTATATCACAACACTTTCAAATCTGTAATTATGCACCAATAAGTGGTGGTAACCTCCTCGACATGGGCGCATCTGGAGAAATTTTGTGCATATGGAGGGGCGAGGACTCACCAAGCTCCATTCATTCAAGAGACGTAGAATCTAACGCCTACATCTGGTCAGCTGCAGATTAAATCAGTAATGGTGCTGCAGGGAGTGCTGGTCAAAGACAGTGCGACGGGCCCTTCAAGTCCCCAATTTTATCCTAAGACTGCAAGAATGCTCTGTGACACCCATCCGCATAGAGGTAGATCGTAAATTAAGCACTATGCTCGAGGTGTTAGAAATATGTAGAATGCTGTCTGGTATACTTTGATGATGTATGTGTTCGAGAATTAACAATGAATGGACATACTTCACAGTCATCTATCTACATTTACAATGATACTCGGAAAGTAGAGAAACAGTGATTGCGTACATGACTGTAATATAAGGAATCAGTCAAAATGGAATGCAGAGTCATCAGCTATTCCGTCACTGTGACAGATGAGTTTAAATGTAGAGGTCGTCAGTCACCTTCGGACTGCAGTTTGGAAACTCTCCACAACACTGCCAAACTCTTCCAGCTTCCTTACATTGTAACTGTCTTTTATTTAAAATCATCCATTGTATGTGGTGTGTTATGGTAGCAACAGTAACAACATCATTTACACCATGTGACGTCTAGTTTTCTGCAAGGGGCAATGGATTAGAACATGTTAATATCAGTTAGGAACCTGACAGACCTCGAAGTCATGGCGAAAAAAACAAAATATATAGCAGAGTACAAAGCGTGTTACAGCAGAAAAAAACAATGTTTCAAACAATGACACAGGGTGAAAGGGAGCGTCTCTTGCGACTCACAGTATAGTCTGAGGGATTCGATCATCCTCCTACAATCCATATGATGAAACTTTAAACTGGTCTGTGCAGTTAATCGATACCTGTATATTTAATATGATCATCACATGTGCTCTATGCCGGCATACATGCGGTATTTGTTTTTGATATACAGGAGGAGAGAGATGTGGTAAAAGTCTTATCGAGTTCTCTATTGGGTGAATTTAGTGGAGCTTTTATAGTTAGTAATTTTTCTCTGTTGGAGGGTACAGAATAACGAAAGTTACATGTTGCGGGTGATAGATGTGAATGGACCCTGAGGGGCACGGATCTGTAGAACGTAGTTTGGGGATGCACCACAGTGCAGTAGCCAAGTCCTCATGTTTTTCCCAGTTCCCGTTTGTATTGAATGGTCAAAACACAGCCCTGTTGAAGTAACTCAGCTTTGCCTGTTTCTACATGGGTTGTAGAAGCTTGTAAATATAGCTTTCTTCGACTTCTACTCAGTTCCGACTTACATTGGAACGATCACATGTGCAAAGCTGTAGGGACGGTAGCGCTGAGTCTGAGGGGCAGTTGCAAGATGCATAATGACTAACTAAAACCATGATGGAATTTTACTGCAGCGGAGAGGTTCGAGAAAAGTGACTAATTTTGAGATACAAGAAGCAAAAAATATGAGTAATCATTAAAGGACTTCTCCATCAGATACAATGCAAGTCTCTGGTTGAATGGAAAGACTTGATTCCAAATCAAAGACAGCATTTCTACCGAAAGTGTAGCACTAGTGATCTGAAAAGCTAGTGTGCATTTCTTACGACCTCAATCAGCACACCATTTACTACCGTTTGTGGTCCTTCTCAGTCAGCCATGGCCTATAACTCAGTGGATATATCGCAGAACCTCTGACATGGCATCTAGACAGAATGCATTAAAAATACTGGAGAAATATCTAGCGGTGGCATGAGGGAGTTGCAGATACTGGTTTAATGCCAAACTCCTTAGTCAAATCACTTTCAAAATAAGGTAATTTTATTATGAGGGTGTACCGTTGGCGATGTGTAACCACACTGCTGGTCTGATAATATACACTCCGATGATCATTGTCTATATTCGGTGTCGAGGTATTTGTCTGGAAAAAAAATAAAACATGTCGTTTGGAGGTAACGCCATACCTTCATTTATAAAGCCAGTTTTAACAGGGATAATTGTGTGCACCTGTAGAACCAAGACCGCTTGTGACAGTAACATACAGTAATTGTTGCGATTGGGTTTTTTAACATCTGGCGGTTTGTAAGACGATTATGCCTCTTTAAGACACAGTGGTACCACTCGCAAAAAAACTTATGAGTCACCCACGGCTGATTTCCTCTCAGTAATATTTCGTATCGTCAGCAATCATTTATTGGCGAAGTATTATACTTAGTAGTAGACGATGTGTGATAGGCTCACCTTGAGCATCAGTCTTATAAAGTATGTGTTTCTGTTCTGGCATGTGCAAAGGAAATGACTATGTCCAGTCGTAAGGAAGGTATGGATCTGACGTGGAATACTGTGATAGCAAAGGGAAGAGTATGCCAGGTCATAAGAATGGTAGAGATATTTCTATTTCCAGAGCCACAGCCGTCAGAAGAGGCTATTTCTGATAATTTTCTTGTTGTCATATGTTGTTCAATTGTGGCTGCAATCGTAACATGTAATTGTAAGTATAGTGATCAAATATGTCTGCGACCGATTTCCCAAGATAATTCTGTCTAGGGGTGTGTGGTGTGGTGGTGGTGGCCTGTGGCGAGAATGATTCACGTTACCCATTGATGGCAGAGTCTGTCCAAATGGAGAGGCCTGTTGGGGGTGTAGGCATGTAGCTGACTTAATCGTGTTGTAGGGACAAATAGCAAACTAATACTTAGTATATGTTGGGCAGCTATCGTGATCGCATGGAAATTTGAGAAGATTCAGTATGTACACGTGTTTGTGGTGGACCATTATTCCCTCCCATGTAAACTGTCTGGTTGAGTACTTCTGCACACACTTTTATTTAGTTGAGGGAACATCGATTGTGGTGTGTGCATCTTGCAAGTGAAAGACAGGTGGATGACACATTTGCTGGTTCTCTAGACATGAGGAACATCTTAGCTGACTTTGTAAATTACAGGGATGAATTGCAATCTGTTAAATCACCAACATCGGTATTCACAAGTGTAAATATCAGTTTCCTCTATTTTTTCTTCGACTTTTCACATAAAGTTCTCCACAGAAGAGTAAGTTTCCAGTTACTCAGTGGTTTACAGCATGCTCCACCTCAATAAAATTTCGACTTTCTAGGATATAATTTCAAGTCTATATCTTCGGAATTATGATGTGTAAGCAATACTGCTATGCAAGCGATATTACTATGTGCGTGATATCAAGAAGCATCGCGAAAATGGTATGACATTCTGGCAAACCATGTGAAATTACATATGTTCTTGTAATTCCAGAGTCTGGAGATGAGTGTAGAAAAGCAAGCAAGCATGTCTGAACCAGAAACAGTAATGCGTTTGTGGCTAGGGGAAACGAGCCAGTCTTTGCACAACAGTTCTGAGAGTGACTTCATTCCCCTGAGGGCGCTATGGTCATGTATTGGGAGTGGATGATAACCCAACCTTACGGGAAATATCTAGTACAGCGAGGAGTGTACCTATAGTGCACGTCCTTATGCTGTCTGTCTTCATGATTTATGTGTAAGTTTCTGGTGGCTGATGGCTACATGAATGATGTATCAGGAGCGATTTCGGGTGGTGCAGGAGACACATTGTGTGTTTACTACATCGACACAGTACATGGTGATATATTGCTAAGTTGGAGATCGGTTTCACGCTGTAACATTCAAGTTCCTGTCCTCAGTGGCTGACGAGTGTAATTGAGTAAGAGTCTTTCCGTATTTGATAATCTGTAGGTCACTTTGCAGGGTTTAATTGTCGGTGCAGTATGGTGATCTGTGCAAAATAGTTTTTGCCACTGAAAGTCTTGTCTGCAGAAAGAAAAGACAAAAGCGGACAGTGCTTCCACACATGTGGCATCATTAATTCTGCGGGTAAATGCAATAAGAATCAATTATGCTCCAGTCATTCACAAAACATCTTATGTGCTGGGACATAGGATTGTCTACAAATTGATTTGAACAGGATGAAGGCAAGATATCTATGGAAAGTTCTGAGAAACCGAGTGTTCAAAGACAAATTGAAGTAGACCATCCATCTCAGCCAGGATTGCTGTCACTCATTGGCTGGTACGGTATTAGGACATCTCCAGACCAGTAGCTGCAGGATACCGAAAATTCGCCCCATTTTTCTCTCCTGTAGGACAGTGCTTCGAATTCTGTTTGCATAATTGTTATGATTTCCCCCCCCCTTCTGTGCCTAGACAGTGCTCTCTTTCCAAACAACAAGAATGGTTTTATGATTATTCGTGCTTATGTGAGCATGTACACGCATGATGAAGGCTTGTAGTAGTGAAAACATTTAAAGTTTGTGAGAAAAATGTTTATAGCAGGTCGAACGTTTCATGGCGATCCATCTGCTACACTGGTCAGGTAAGCATGTGTGCACAGCTAGATGCAGCTCATATGTCTCATTAGGATTGCGAGGGAAAGATTTCTATGGCATGACCTGTGAAGTCAGTATCCACAGGTTTCGCATATGTGTGCTAGACTGGTCTCACATGTCTCATTAAGATCGCAAGGGGGGAAATCAATAGAACATATTTCTGTAGCGTGACCTGCGATGACAGTATAACATTGTGAACCTTTTAGCTGCTATGCAAACATGTATCTTGGTGTTGGGCCAGCACTGCACTTATGCGTCATCATGTCAGCAATGGTGCCTAGGTGAACATATATTTCATGAGGAATTTCTCAGGTGTCAAGTATGAAAATGATGCCACAGCCTTATTCTTGCAGGACCCAAACGGACATCTGAGCATGGCTCAGTAGCTGACAGCTGTCTTGTCACTTCATGGGGGCTGCCGGTGCATCCTCACTGCAGAGAGCATGTGCGGTATCACCATGTGCAGTCCAGTGGACAGGAGGCAGAGTGTGGTGCGTGTGCACATTGGAGCCTTTTTTACGAATTTTTTGCTTTTCTGTTGCATTATTTTGTGATCAGATCTGTTGGCTGAGATATGGATTATTTGGACAATTCACAGGTAGTGAGCTTGCCTGCAGAGCGTTTTACATTATTTATTTTGATAATTTTCGACTGGTTTTCGTTCCTGCACTTCAGTGTACTGCATTATTTCGGTGATTTACGAGTAGTCTGCAGGTCTGTATATTGTGTAATGCACTATTTCGGTAATTTGCGAGTTGCTTACGTGTCTGTACATCAGTGTACTACATTATTTTGGTAGTCTACGAGTAGTTTACAGGTCGGTATGCAGTATACTGCATTATTTCAGTGATTTGCAAGTAGTTTGCAGCTCTGTAGGCTGGTACTGAATTATTTCGATAATTTACGAGTTGTTTGCTTGCCTGTGTGCTGTGTAGTGCATTATTTGCACAGTTTAGAATAATTGAGCATGTCTGCAGAGCGTTTAACATGCGTTATTCCGGTAATTTACGAGTTGTTTATGTGTCTGAACATTAGTGTACTGCTTTATTTATGAGTAGTTTGCAGGTTTGCAGATGATTTTCTGTCGCCCTATTCATGTCAGGGAGAGTGTTTCGTATCAGTATAATAAATAAACTACATGAAATTCGACCCTAAATAAACTGTTCCAAGATTAAATAAAGTACACTCCTTCCTCTCTTCAGCTACACAGCGCAGGCTGAAGCGTATTCCCGCCATTTTTCCCCCTCCATACCGCCATATTGCATTATGTCAAAGGAGGGATAACAGCAATCTCAGGTGGCAGTACTGTGTACTGTGTCAGTTGGACTCTGAATCTCATGGTGTACACACTGAATGGAGGTACTGCCTCTGTTTAAATAAAGACTGCCTGCCATTAAAGACTTATGTCCATCCTATCCAGCATAGTCTCAATCCTTTTCTGGCCGTTTTTTCCCTCTCCAGACCGCCTTCTTGGATTATGTCACAGGAGGTTCGATGGCGCCCTCTGGTGGTGGTACTGTGTACTAGGTCAGTTGGACTCAGGACCTTGTTGTGAACTCAGTGGATGAAGGCACAGCCTCTAATTGTTTAAATAAGGACTGTTTAAATAAAGACATATGCCCACCCTATCCAGTGTAGGCTGAGTCCTTTTCCCACCAATTCCTAGAAAGAAGTGGTGGTCAGATGACTTAGGCTAGTGGAGGTAGCCAAAGTACCATTTTCTCCCACGATTTTCTTAGATTAGTAGAGGTAGCCATGTTGTGTTGCCTTTCCTGATGGAATTTGAACTTCCCACCATTTTCTGTGGGTGGGGTGAGGAGGAGGGAGGGGAGGGCAGTGGAGGTAGCGCAATTAACCTATCTTCCTGCTAAAATTTGAACATCCCACCATGAGGTCATTGCGACGCCGCCATATCTATTGCTGCCATCTTGGATTTGCCATCTTGAATAAATTTGGCAACAATGGAGGGTAGAGTGACGTCTGCTTGGCCCTACTACTGATGTAATCTCTTGATATCTCTCTGTAACTCCCAGCCTTTTCCTGTTGTGATTCTATAGCAGAGTGTTCGCTATTAACAGCTGAAATTTGTTAGAGAACTTAATTAGACTTTCCCCTCTCTCATTCCTACTAAGAAGCCTATATTCTCCTACTACTTCCACTCCTTCATCTACAACCACGTTTTAACCCACCATGACTATTTGGTTTTCATATCCCTATATGTACTGTATTACCCATTCAGTATCCTCCTATACTAACTTGCTCTATCTCTTCAGCTTGGGCTTGCGACGTCGACATACATACCTGAACTATTTGTTGTCAGTGTTGGTTTTTCTGTGGATCCTGATGAGAACAGCCCTATCACTGAGCTGTTTAGAGCAACTCTCTCTCTCTGCCATATCTTCCTGTTCATAACGAACCCTTCTCCTGTTACGCCATTTTTTCTGCTTTTGATATTACATTATGCTCATCTGACCAGAAATCCTATGAAGATCAATAAAGTTCTTTGTAACTGTTAACACTGTTTGCACTGAGTCTGACGGCCTGTCACCACCACCATTCCTTCATGCCTAATCATGCTCAGCACTGTACAAAATATACCATACATTAGGTCTACTGTAAAACTAATGCATTCTGGATCTGTTCCTTTTCCCACGCAATTTTAACACAGGCGATTTGTCCTGATGACTGTTTGTGGTGTCACCGCCAGACACAACACTTGCTAGGTGGTAGCCTTTAAATCGGCCGCGGTCTGTTAGTATACGTGGGACCCGCGTGTCGCCACTATCAGTGATTGCAGACCGAGCGCCGCCACACGGCAGGTCTAGAGAGACTTCCTAGTACTCGCTCCAGTTGTACAACCGACTTTGCCAGCGATGGTTCACTGACAAAATACGCTCTCATTTGCCGAGACGATAGTTAGCATAGCCTTCAGCTACGCCATTTGCTACAACCTAGCAAGGCGTCATTATCAGTTGCTAGAGATCTTGTGATGCATGTACCGTCAGACCGACGTTCACCATTAACGGATTAAAGTTAAGTATTCCACCAGCTACGTCCGTTTTTCTAAATTCTAATTTCCTTGTCCTGTTCCAGACCTCACGCCAGCCTGCGTGAGCTAAAACGCATGTCTTTCGGCTTCCTCTATTATTAAGGTGTTGGCTCTCCTGCCAACCCACAACACTGTTAAATAGCTTTGTTTGATTTAGTTCACAAATTCCAACACCTAAACTTTTCACTACAATTACGACCATAGGAGCATAGTCGTTTCTGAATGTACTACTAACCGAAAAGCGACCCTGCTTTCATTATGAAATATTTTCATAAGACTTTTCATCCCTTATATCATCCCCTTAGGAGATGAATTTTCAAAAACATTGAGACATGTAGTTTTTGTTTCTAACTGATAAGTCAAATACCAGTTTGCGTTTATGTGGCTTCCAAATTCCTTTAGAGTTCTTTAATAATGATTTATTTTAAAAAAAGCTTTAATCCACTATTTCACTCCCTTAAGTGTTGCATTTCCAAACAAGCTGAACACTTACGTTTTTATTTCTGACCAAGAACGAAATAATAATTTTCGTAGTTCTAGCTTCAAAATCGTCATATTACTGATAGTTTTCAAAAAAGAAGCTTTCACCATCTATTTCACTCGCTTAAAGATGGAATTTAGAAAAATATCCTTCTTTAAAGAAGCCTGCACTATAACATCAACACACACTATGTTTTCATACAACGAAATATTTTCACAACAATTTTCATTCCTTATTTCACCGCTTTAGGGGTTGAATTTCCAAAAACACAAATTTTCATAGATTTAGCTTCAAAAATGTTTTCTTAACGAAATATTTTCATAAAACATTTCCTCCCCTATTTCACCCTGTTAGGGATTGAATTTCTAATAACACTAAATCTTTTTCGATTTCTATCTGAGTAGTCAAATACAAATTTTCATAGAGGTAGTTTTGAAATGCTTTAGAACTTCTTTAATAACGATTACCTATAAAAAAAAAAGTTCATCCACTATTTCACCCCTTTCGGGATGAAACTACAAAATTGCCAACAAGAATTTTTTTTTTTTTTTTTGTATTTCCGGCCGAGAATGAAGTTCCCGTTTCGTAGTTATAGCTTCAATATTACCTAACTAGCGACTAACTTTCTAAATGTTTTCATCACCCGTTTCGCCTCCTCAGGCGTGTAGTTACGAAAAATTCATTTTTAAAGATGCCTGCAGTGTAATATGAACATCCTCTCCATATTTCAAATTTACATTCTAAGCGGTTTGGTCTGAAAGATGATGAGTCAGTCAGGATATTTCTTTTGTACATTAAGATTAAACGTCACTGATATTTTACTTACTTTGCAGATAAAAGACAACGTTATTTGTACCTTCCTTTGAATCGTATGATTACATAGTATTCAGTCCACCAGTAAGAGAATTCGTGTTAGTGAACTTCCAGCTTAGCTTCCTTCCACAAATGCGGGTTTGTTTCGACCTGTCGGCATGACTCTTAAGACATGCATTGTGAAAGTTTTGACACAGATTCATGTTCCTCACAATAAAATCGGTTTTATATGCACTGCAGGATATCACGACTTATTCACTGACTGATAGGCAGTGATGTCGACCGGCTGAGCAGTAAACTCACAGCATGAAATCTGACACTGGTTGGGCACTTGTTCCAAATCGGGGAATCCCAGGCATGCGCATGTGTAAGGCATTAAATTTGGTAGATACAAGTCATAAAGACTGGTGGCCACTTAAAATTGTCTACGTTCTGAATCAATTTTGTAAAACAAAATGTTATTGGTTATAATAATTTATATTCTCTGAATTCAGAGTTGACGTGAAATTTTCATTGATTCCCCTTACAAATGAGATTTGATGAGATTTTGCCGGACCCCCGCCCCCTATCGCCCCCAGTTTGATCTCACGTAATTAGTGGATCTCCCATTATCTCTGCAGTGTTCTACTGAGTATAACTACAGGAACTTGCAATACAGATTCGGGAAACATAACAACAGTGGATTGGCAAAGCTGCTGGTATACAGAAAATTTCAGTGGATGACTGTTTGCACACAAATTTTTCGGGTATCATATGTGTAAGAAAACGCTAACGTAATATTTCATGAACATTTAACACAACAAACACTTCGCACCACTTTCTGCAGTAGCTGGTGTACATCGTTCTTGGTTTGAGGACTGTTAACGTTTAATTATCTCTACACTATCTACATCACTGCTTTCAGTGCTTCTTTGTTCACAGGAACTGAACTAGCTTAAAGGAAATGAAGTCTGGCTTGATACCATCATAAGCACCACTTTCACCAGTTGATAAACCCAGGACTGCAGCCGTTGTAGGAACTTCATGGGAGTCTTGGGCTCAGTCCGCCATAGCCTGGAAGCTCCACTAGCAGCCACCTACTGGTTTAATATTTCTGCTGTGAATCACGCCGATGAGACAGAAGTGCTACGTGTTGCAAACACGTCGTCTAGTTCGCCTGCTTCTCCTACTACAGAAAACGTCATTGGACGGATGGGGATAGGGAGGGGAGAGGGGGGCAGGTGACCGTAGGAGGGAGGGGCACGTGTATTGCTTACCTTGTCCGTAGCAGTGGATCAGTCACAAGCGTCCCTGTTCGTGTTCAGTGTAGACCGCCCCACGGTAATGAGAATTAGGTTGAACACGAGTAACGTAATACGAGGTTTCGAACTGCGGACTGGTGAATGCGGCCAGTCCTCAATAAATGTAAGCTTTTTGCATGCTTCAGCGAAAGCGGAAATAGAAAAAGAACGTCTACTTAGCAGAGTAAACAAAATGATGCGAGTGACTGGGAAACAAAATTGCCGCATTTGTACGCTCCTTCATTCACCAGTCTTACGAGAACACGCCAAAACATGTGAGACTTTGTGCAAAACACACTAGGGGTTTTCAGATGCCAGCACTATAGGGTCAGCGTAAGAAAGCTACTTCTGCTAAATGTGGGAAAGCGGCATATGAACCTCGAAAACCGCGTTCGTTACCAATGAGACTCATACTGTCTACAGTTGCGAATGTTCATCATTTCTTCAAGAAAATACACAGATAAACAAGCTCAAAAGCGCAATCCCATACGACGAAGTGTAAAAAGCTTGTTCGTATATGAGGTCACCGTTACAAACAAATAATGACACCTATTTGCTATCATGACTAAAAATTTAATACTTTACCATTCAAACAAAACTGGAACTTCCAACAAAGATGCCCATTATGCAAGTACACGAGAAAATGAAGTCTTTTGGTGAAGTTGGTTGTATATATGAAATTACACTGAAGCACCAAAGAAACTGGTATAGGCATGCGTATTCAAATACAGAGGTATGTAAACAGGCAGAATATAGCGCTGCGGTTGGCAATGCCTATGTAAGACAAGTGTCTGGCGCAGTTGTTAGATCAGTTACTGCTGCTACAATGGCAGGTTATCAAGATTTAAGTGAGTTCGAACGTGGTGTTATAGTTGGCACACGAACGATAGAGCACAGCGTCTTCCAGTTGGCGATGAAATGGGGATTTTCCCGTTCGACCATTTCGCGAGTGTACCACGAATATCAGGAATCCGGTAAAATATTAAATCTCCGACATCGCTGCGGCTTCAAATAGATCCTGCAAGAACGGGACCACTGACGACTGCAGAGAATCGTTCAGTGTGACAAAACTGCAACCCTTCCGCAAACAGCTGAAGATTTCAGTGGCCATGAACAAGTACAACCATGTGAACCATTCAGCGAAACATCAGCGATATGGGTTTTCTGAGTCGAAGGCCAACTCGTGTTCCCTTAATGACTGCACGAGACAAAGCTTTAGGCCTCGCCTAGGCCCGTCAACATCGACATTGGACTGTTGATGAGTGGAAACAAGTTGCCTGCTCGTACGAGTCCCGTTTCATATTTTATCGAGCTGCTGAACGTGTACGGATATGGAGAAAACCTCATGAATCCATGGACCCTCCATGTATCAGGTGACCGCTCAAGCTAGTGGAGGCTCTGTAATGGGTTGGGGCGTGTGCACTTGGGCTGATATGGGACCCCTGATACGTATACACGCGACTCTGACAGGTGACGCGCAAGTAAACATCGTTTCTGATGAACAGCATATATTCATGTCCATTGTGCTTTCCGACGGACTTAGGCAATTCCGACACTCTACACATCTAGAATTGCTCCTGGAACACTCTTTGGAGTTTAAACACTTCCGCTGGCCACCAAACTCCCCAGATATCAACATTATTGAGCATATCTGGGATGCCTTGAACTTGCTGTTCGGAAGAGATCTTCACCCCATCGGTCTCTTACGGATTTGTAGACATTCCAGTAGGATTTATGGTTTCAGTTCCCTCCAGCACTACTTCAGACATTAATCGAGTCCATACCACGTTGTGTTGCGGTACTTCTGCGGGCTCGCGTGGGCCCTAGGATGGTATGCCAGTTTCTTTGGCTCTTCAGTGTATCTCCATTCAGTACAGACCGTCCACCGTGTATCGTCTGCCAATGACGTTATTCGGATGCAGTATAG
This sequence comes from Schistocerca cancellata, assembly GCF_023864275.1. Lineage (NCBI taxonomy): Eukaryota > Metazoa > Arthropoda > Insecta > Orthoptera > Acrididae > Schistocerca > Schistocerca cancellata. Next base: position 562,613,255 of record NC_064628.1, on the reverse strand, counting down.
AGGGCATGGTGTCAACACACCGATATTTTGGTCTTTGTCAGATTTTCACACCTTGGAGCGGCTACATCTGAGTCAAGCAGCGCTTCAATTGGCACGATGAGTCTGAACTCACCCCGATACAATCCACCTACAAAGTAAAAATCTCTGGCAGTACAGGGAACTTTTTCAAGGTCCAGAGACACAGCCTCCTACACATTCCAAAGAGATAATTATAGTGCACCCTAAGGCGTATTTATCTGTGATAATTACGTCCTTATATGTATCTATTAACCATCGAGTCTCGTTGGTAAACGTGTCTACATCTGCACTGTTACCAGTGGGACAATCGTTGGCGAGAGGGGGAATATCCAAATCCCCGTCTGACCATCCTGATTTAACTTTCCCTCTTACCTCTAAATTGCTTAAAGTAATGCCACGACCATTCTTCTGAATTGAATACGACCGATTTTATTCCTCATTATTTTCCGACCCGAACTTGTTATCTGCCTCTAATGACTTCCCTGTTTACATGACGATAAGTCTCGTCTTCTTTCTTCACCATTGTTATGTATTTAACACACAAACCAACTACTCTAACTTCCCTGCAAACAGTTTGTCGAGAATGCGACAGTCGTGTTGACATACAAAGTGCAGTCAGTGCCAGATATTTATCTTGTTTTCCAAGTTGCTCTTGATAGACGAAGATTTTCTATCTGAAAACTGTCCGCAGCACAATCAAAGCTGAAAACACTGTGACTTGTGCCTGAACTGTTTCAAGGCGCCCTGTGTCCTAAAGCGTTACACTCGCTCCTCCAAGCTATACAATCACTTTCTCGCTGTAGGAGATTACAGTTTAACTTTAATGAAAAATTAATTCGTCTTTGATTGTTTACACACATTCGACGACCTTTTTCACGTTAATTAAAATGTTCAAAACCAATATGGGTAGAAAATAGATCGTGTGATTGGTGATGCGGTAGACAGACATTAAACTTCGACGACGTTGCAGAGGAATTTAAGGCAGTCGTTAGGCAACAATGACGAAGAACCTTGCACCCTGTTGTCTTGATGGTAACAAAAAGAAGTATACATGCAGGTTGAAATTGAGTTTATTTTTGCATCCACATTTTCATTTCGTGTATATACTTTCAAGGACAGGTTCGTATTTGCATTCTGAACGATACGTTAGAGTGTACGAAGTAGCATTACAGGTACATAACAGAGCAATGATGAAAATGAACTTCAGCTGTGTGATATCTACAGAAGTTTTTGGAAAGAATGACTAATGGGGGTATTATCAAACGCATCACAGTATGTTCTATGGTGCACTGCGTAACGCCGTGTGGCCTGTAGTTGTTGAACACATCTCCCACTAGTGTGTGCCAGGGTACGGCAGAAGCGGCACATTTTGGTTCCAGAAGTCCATGCGTTCGCTGTCCTTATTGTGGGCGAGCGTGAAGTTGGCCTGCATCAGCAGGTAGCTGCGGCTGGTCAGGTCATACGGCTCCCAGACCACGGGATCCGCCTCGGGCGTAGGGTTCCTGGAAGAGTACGAACAGAAGTGTCAGTCGTTCCTGGAAGAGTACAAAACAGGAGTGTCAGCCGCACGCTGGTTTCTTATGCTTTTTCAAAGCTTACATTGGGTCTAATATTTCCTGTCTTCACTTCTTACACACCAAGGGAAAGTCGTGTTTTACATTAAATATTTCCTGCTATTTCTACGAAATCATGGTTTCAGTTGTAGTTTTAATTCGTTCACACTTGTGCCGATAGTGCTACAGCGAGCCGCGCGCAGTGGCTGCGCAGTTTGAGGCGCCATGTCAATCCAAAAGGGCATGAGCATTGGCTTTCGGGTCAATGGTGAAAACATTTCCAAAACGGCTAAGTTTGTAAATAGTTCGCGTGCCGCCGTGCTACAAGTATGCCGTGCGTGGCGAAATGATGCTATCCAAAATTTGCATTGAGGCTATTCTTGTACACCACTGGCCGTAGATGACAGGGCTGAACGATAACTTCAGAGATGTATATTGGTCAACAGACGTGCGACTGTTGAGCCACTGACAGCCCAGATGAAGCAAGAGGCTACCAACAGTGTCTCCTCAACGAGTATTTAGCGAACGTTGCTGCGTATGGATGATGTTTGGTTTGTGAGGCACTGAACTGCGCGGTTATCAGCGCCCGTAGAAAATCCCAAGTTTTACGCAGTCCAGTTTCTTTACATGATCAGAATATAGCCACTGTCACGAATGATGATGAAATATTGAGGGCAACACAACCACCCAGACCCCAGGCAAATGAAATCCCCAAACCGGCCAGGAATCGAACCAGGGACCCCGTGATCCAGAGGTAGCAACGCTAGCCGCTAGACCACTGCTGCGTATGGGCCTCCATGGTAGACCCCTGTTCATGAACCAATGCTGACTACTTTTCATCGGCGCCGAAGGATAGAACTTACACTGACTACTGGTCATCGGCATGAAGGATAGAATTTACACGCCAGTACCGCAACTAGATGTCCACTGAGTGGCGAGTAGCGGCATTTGCCGACGAATAACATCTTATGCTCCATCAGACTGGAACCAACCACTCGGAAGGGTCCAGGCCGGAGGAGTGAGCGTTACGGTCTTTTTAATGTTTTCGAGCATTTTCTTGGTGACTTTGTCATGCTGAAAGGCCAAATAGATCAACACAAATATACATCTAGCCTTGAGGATCCCCCTCCCCCCCCCCTCCCCCGTGCAGTTACTTTTTCGTCGGAGCCATGAAAACTACAAAAGTGTCATACGGCCTGAAGTGGACGTGTGTGATTCAAAGAGCAGCAGGATTAGGTCACAAGACTCCCTGGATTTAAACCGAATGGGTAATCAGTAGGGCCACCTAGATCGGGCTGTCCCCGTGCCAAAGTCCTCAACCGAGTTCTACAGCGCAGCTGGCCATGGCCCTGGAATCCAAATGACTCCATATCTTTCTCGCTACTTTCCAGAATCTCAATGAGTACGATCCGGCTCGTCTCGGATCGGTCCACGCTGGAAAACGGGGTTATTGTGGATTTTGAAAGTTGGTCACATTAATGTGAAAGGTGGTCACATTAATGTGAGTGGACAGTGCATTATAGTCTTCTGGGATTAACGTCTTTAAACTTTGGCACTTTTCAAACTTATGATTACTTTCGTGAGAGAGATTGAGTGAATAATGACAGCTTTGTCTGAAGCGGTTTGAGCGAACAATAGAAAGCTTAAACCGGAAATTCCAGACGTTAATATTGTTTTATAACAGACATAACATCAACAATCTCAAGAAAGTAATAGTAGTGCGAGAATAAGATAATATTTCTTAGCTTACACTTATTTTATGGACACATACCCGAATTTTGCAAAGTTGGTCCAAAGGCGCAAAACATTTCTGCGTACTCGGTCCTCCTCGGACTCGGGATCCAAATTATACTCAGTATCCTTCCGCACAAAGAGAGACGGCAATTCTCCGCTATGTATGACGCCTGAAAAGTTATGTTGATCACACTCCGAACTTTGCTAAAACAATATGAGCATGCAACATGACACGTACCCACTTATAAAAAAAAATCTGTGTTCCGGTTCTGCCTTTTACTGACACTATTATATTAAAGCACTGTGGATGAATATTATGCAGATACGATTACATGTTTCAACAGCAAAAAATTCTGAAATAACTCCTCATTTAAGTGATGGTGAATGTTATCAACGGGGGCACGATCTTTGGTTAAGCACAGAGCCTACAACAGAGTAAAGTATGATGTCAAGGACTGCTTAGCTGACTGATTAATTCATCATAATTAAACTATTATGAATTACATGTTGCAGCAAGAAGTAAAGTACCACGTATATTAAAACACCAGAATTTTGAAAGATGAAGTGCTTTCATTATTTTAGCTTTCACATTTGTAATCTCGATAATTAGTACTTCATAAATTACATGCCGTTGTGCAAAGATTTCCATTTCGCTAAGACTGAACAAACAAGTTATTCGAAGGGGTTTCAGAAACTGTTACACATGTCTTCCCATACTAATACCACTGTGCAACCAGAGTAGCACATTGTTCTTGCGGACATCTTTCTGCTGTGATGCCGATAACAAGTGCTTCACAGTCTGTGATTAAAATGGCGTAGCAACTGGAAACAAACTCCAAAGTTGAAGTGCGCTGGCAGTACGATTCATGCTAACAGAAAATTTAAATAGCTCACAATTTCTTAGTTAATTTCTTTCAGAATATGGACCAAATGCAATGTCGCGCCCAGCCATGGGGCCATGGTGCGAACAATTTGACCAAGGACACACTGACATCGGACATGCTGATAGGGCAATCCTGATCTCGCGCCATGCGGTTTCCATCTTTTCCCCATGCTGAATGAATACATGTAGCGGAAACAGATTTTGCAACGATGAGAACGTTCAGCGATTCTCACTTGGCTCTGAGACCAAGGAGGGGATTTCTACCGTCGAGGAATTCAACGATTGTCAGAACGTCCCGGGCGTTTCTTACAGCGCGTTTGTTGAAAAATGGTGCCATACATCTGAGACACTTTGAATCGTAGTACAGCATTTAATAAAAGTTATTTGACCTCTGTAATAATGTGTACCTTACGGTAACGGATCAAGAAAGTAAGGGAATAGGAGAGTCATATAAATAACAGAGTGAAATTCACTACGTTCGAATAGAACAGCACTGCTCAACCACACAGAAATATCAATACGAGGCCGCCGATAGGTGTAAACATTTCGACACATTTAGTGGGTCATTGCTGTGGGGTATCAACTCCTCTATGGGTGACTCTGCGCAAGCTCAGAGGAAAATGGTTGGAGGAGTGCTGGCCAATGTGCCTGCGTTATTCTCGTAACATCATGTAATAAACGCTAAGGAGGACACAGTAATGCATATCGGTGGTTTGACAAAGCAGTTGCAACCCAGAAATAAAGAGGTTAAGCAAATACGAAACTTGTAGTCTAGGGGTAGCGTCTTTGATTAGTAATCAAAACGTCCTCAGTCACGGGTTCGAAACCCATCTACACTTAAACTTCGATTAATAATCAGCATTGGTGGCCACAGACGTCCGGCATAAGAAGTCACTCTCATTCTGCCAACGGCCTTTTCCAAAGAGCGGAGGAGCGCATAGTGGCTCAGTGCACTCTCCTGACCTTGAGGTGGGAAACTGCCGCTAAAGACGAAGGATCAGCAATGGTCAAGGTCGTGAGGATGCAGAAGGCAATGGAAACCACTGCATTAAAGACACATGTCATTTTCCCAAAGGACATGCGGCCTGTAATTAAAAAAAATATCGTGATGATCTCTGCAGTCGCACAAGATTCCGGAATAGTCCCCCATTCGAATCTCCGGAAGGGGCTGCCAAGGGGGAGGCAACCATGAGAAAAAGATTGAGTGGTCAACGAAATGATGACGTTCTAAGAGTCGAGGCTTTGAACTTCAGAAGCATGATTGCGGCAGGGAAGCTAGGAAATCAGAAAAAGGAAATACAAAGGCTCAATCTATATATACTATAGTGAAATGGAAAGGGACAACAATTTGTAGTCTGATAAGTATACGGTAATATCAGCGAAAGCAGAAAATCGTCTAACGGAGTAGGACTTGTTATGAATAGAAAGGTAGGGCAAAGAGTGTGTTGCAGTGAAGTGTTCAATGATAGAGTTGTTCTTGTCAAAATCGACAGCAAACCAACACGACAACGATACTTCATATACACATGCCGACGTCCCAAGATGAAGACGAAGCGATAGAGAAACTGTATAAGGACATTGAAAAGGTAATACAGTACATAAAGGGAGAAGAAAATCTAATAGTCACGGCGAACTGGTATGCAGCTGTAGGGGAAGGAGTAGAAGAAAAGGTTTCAGGAGAATATGGGCAAGGGACAAGAAATGAGACAGAACAGAGACTAATTGTGTTGTGTAATAAATTTCAGCTAGCGAATAATCTGCCCAAGAATCACAACAGGAGGAGACATACTTGAAAAAGACGGGTGACATGGGAAGATTACAGTTAGATTACATCAGGGTCACACAGAGATGCAGAAATCAGATACTGGATTGAAAGGTGTACCCAGGAGCAGATATAGACTCAGATCACAAAGTAGTAGTGATGGAGAGTAGACAGAAGTTCAAGATAGTCAGGAAGAATCAATACCCAAAAAAGTGGGATACGGAAGTACAAAGGGGTAACAAGACTCGCTTGAAGTTCTCTAAGGCTATAGATACAGCAATAAGGAACAGCTCAGTAGGCAGTACAGTTGAAGAGGAATGGACATCTCTAAAAAGAGCAGTCACAGAATTTGGAAAGAATACCGGTACAAGGAAGGTAACTGCGAGGAAACCGTGGGTAACACAAGAAGTACCTCATATCATCGATGAAAAAAGGAGTACAAAATGTTCAGGGACATTCGGGAACACAGAAATACAAGTCGCTGAAAAATGAAATTAATAGGAAGTGAAGGGAAGCTAAGGCAAAATGGCTCCATGAAAAATGTGAAGAAATCAAAAAAGAAAGGATTGTCGAAAGGACTGACTCAGCAGACAGAAAAGTCAGATCAACCTTCGGTGCCCATAAAAGCAAGTGTGGTAACAATAAGAGTGCAACCGGAATCTCACTGTTAAATGTAGGAGAGAGAGCGGATAGGTGGAAAGAATACACCAAAGTCATCTATGAGGGGGAAGATTTGTCTGATGTGATAGAGGAAGAAGCAGGAGTCGATTTGGAAGACATAGGAGACCCAGTATTAGAATCACAATTCAAGAGAGCTCTGGAAGACTTAAGATTAAATAAGACAGAAGGAATAGATAACATTCCATCAGAATTTCTAAAATCGTTGGGGAAAAGGGAAACAAACTTACGTTTGGTGTGTATTGTGTATGAGTCTGACGACATACCATCTGACTTTCGGAAAAATATCATCCACACAATTCCGAAGACCGCAAAAGCTACCGAGCGAGGTGGCGCAGTGGTTAGCACACTGGACTCGCATTCGGAAGGACGACGGTTCAATCCCGCGTCCGGCCATCCTGATTTAGGTTTTCCGTGATTTCCCTATATCACTTCAGGCAAATGCCGGGATGGTTCCTTCGATTGGGCACGGCCGATTTCCTTCCCTAACCCGAGCTTGTGCTCCGTCTCTAATAACCTCGTTGTCGATGGGACGTTAAACACTAATCTCCTTCTCCTCCACTGCAAAAGCTGACAAGTGCAAGAATTATCACTCAATCAGCTTAACAGCCCATGCATCCAATTTTCTGATAAGAATCATATACAGAAGAATCAAAAAGAAAATTGAGGATGTGCTAAATGACGATCAGTTTGGCTTTAGAAAAGGTAAAAGCACTAGAGAGGCAATTCTGAGTTGCGGCAGCAAAATTACAAAATATCAAGACACGTTCATAGGATTTGTCGACCTGGAAAAATCGTTCGGCGATGTAAAATGGTGCAAGATTTTCGAAATTCTGAGAAAAATAGGCGGAAGCTGTAGAAATACACGGCTAATAAACAATACGTACAAAAGCCACGAGGGAATAATAACAGTTACGACCAAGTGCTCATATTAAAATGGGTTGATGGGGAAGTAGTCATTCCCCCCTACTGTTCAACCTGTACAATGAAGAACCAATGATAGAAATAAAAGAAATGTTCAGGAGATGAATTAAAATTCAAGGTGAAAGTAAATGAATGATACGACTCGCTGATGAAATTACTGTCCTGAATGAAAGCAAGGCAGAATTAGTGATTTGCTGAATGGAATTAACAGTCTAATGAGTGCAGAATATTGATTGAAAGTAAATCGAAGAAAGACGAAAGTAATGACAAGTAGCAGAAATGAGGACAGTGAGAAACTTAACATCAGGATTGATTGTTACGAAGTAGATGAACTTAAGTAATTCTGCTACCTAGGCAGCAAAATAATGAATGATGGACGGAGCAAGAAGGACGTCATAAGCATACTAGCACGGGCAAAAAGGGCATTCCTGGCCAACAGAAGTCTACTAGTGTCAAACATAGGCCTTAATCTGAGGATGAAATATCTGAGAATGTACGTTTGGAGTACAGCATTGTATGGTAGTTGAGTAGTGACTGTGGAAAAAATCGGCGCAGAAGAGGATCTAAGCATTTGAGATGTGGCGCAACAGGCGAATGTTGAAAATTAAGTGGACTAATAAGGTAAGGAATGAAGAGATATCGCACAGAATCGAAGAAGGAAGAAATAAGTGGAAAACACTGACAAGGAGAAGGGACAAGATGATAGGACACCTATTAATATGTCATGGAATTAAAAATGGTTCAAATGGCTCTGAGCACTATGGGACTTAACATCTATGGTCATCAGTCCCCTAGAACTTAGAACTACTTAAACCTAACTAACCTAAGGACAGCACACAACACCCAGCCATCACGAGGCAGAGAAAATCCCTGACCCCGCCGGGAATCGAACCCGGGAACCCGGGCGTGGGAAGCGAGAACGCTACCGCACGACCACGAGATGCGGGTGTCATGGAATTAGTTCCATGGTATTAGAGGGGGCTGCAGAGGACAAAAACTGTAGAGGGAGACAGAGGTTGGAATACATCCAACAAATAATTGAGAACGTAGGTTGCAAGTGCAACTCTGAGATGAAGCGGTTGGCACAGGGGAGGAATTCGTGGCGGGCCGCATCAATCCAGTCAGAAGACTGATGAACGAAAAAAAGTAAAATAAAATAAAGCAAATGTAGCAGGAAGATAGATCGCTGACAACTCGTAAAAAGCGGAACCGATTCGGTTATAACGATAAACGTCTCCTTAACACCAAAAATACTCCAACTCGCTGTGGTAGAGGTAGTCGATCAGTAGGATCGATGGCGTTCACATCTTTCGCTATCGATTCTCGGATTATTGTGTTGTGACACCTTGTGAATGAGATTGTTCCTATATCGGTCATACTCTTGCCACCTTACAAGATGACCACTGATCCGTTACGACGGATGATAGAAGTCAGCGTCGAGTACCAGCTGCCGCTGATGGATGGTCCAGGAACCTAGTATCGTCTCGCCAGCCCGGGGAACAAACTGCTCCAGCTCTAGCGTCGCTTGGGATAGACGGCCTACCGAACCTGCGGTTAGGATCAGCATTCATCACGATCTCACAGCATCAGACATAGCAGTCCAATTGGTGGAAGAACTCGGGCAGTGACCTAGAAAGAACAAACTATTGCAAGAGCGGCATGTGATACACCACGTACTCGCGCTGTGGCCACCGTCGCCTGCGCCATAACCCTCCGACGGGGCCTGCCTTTCGCACCACGGGCGGCAGCCCGTTTACTAAAAGTCACTGACCTGAGCACAGGGCTGATGCAGCGAAGTGCCAAGACACCAAATTCCGACAAAGATGCGGCAACGAGTTGTACGCAGAGGAATAAGTTCTGTTTTATTGCGTCTAGAGACGCCAGAAATGCTCCTCGGTCATCACCCTAACAAAACACTAGGGGCTTCCAGCCAGCAAGTGGATGACCCTTAAATTACTTTGAGAAGTTTCCTCGTGGATGGACATTTTTCCTAAAAGAGACAGCAAATCAGTAGTCTTACGTTTCGTAAGCCCTACTGCCCGACTTAGCGTTAGTTCCCTCAGTTTGCTCGAAACTGTTGCTGACGTCAGATGTGAATCTAATTTTTGCAGAAAGTGGAAATTAATAGAAGAGAAATAGACGAAAGAAAGAAGTAATGTCGGATTATAGACGGTCCAAAACCATGGATGTCACAAGAATGGGGAAGAAATCGGACCTGTCCTCTTCCGAGGATCGAAATGTAATTCGTCGTAATCGATTCAGGGTAACTATGGTACTCCTGCTTGTCCGAGACGGATTTTAAACTCATCGAATCACGATTCCAGAGGCTTAAGCCCTCCACCACATTAAACTATGACTGAAAAAAGTTACAATCTCTGTGTCAGAGTACAGCAATTTGTAAGCAAAACATTTTCTGCCTCAGACAAAATCTGATAACGTGTGGGACTACCTACTCTCGTAAATGGATAAATGTCATTTCGTGAAACCACGTCACCAACTTGGACAGGTAGTACACGGAAGTGACGCGTAGCTATGGGTACGTGTGGCTCTATTCTGAAATAGATGTTTCATCTACATTCACAAACATTTTTATTGCTTCAACGACATGTTACTATGGATAAAATAAAAAGGCATATTTTATGAACAGAAAAATAATTTAAGTGTCAACATTAAGATATAATGCCATGCGTTAAATTATCACTGAAAACATGTATGTAGTCAACCACTTACCCCATTCATTTGTAGGAACGTTAGGCCCATGATAGTCGAATTCGTAGTAATACACTGGTACGTCAGTTAACTGGGTCAGTTTTCTGACCAAGGAATCTGTCGGCTCGAAGAAGGTGATGTCTTCGTTCAGCTGATGCAATAAGGGAATCTTGTTACGAAATGATACTCAAATATTTAAAAAATGCTGCTACGTTAACGAAATAATTAGTAAGTAAAACGTGTAGAAGTGAAAAATCAGTTGCATTTAACGTCTCTTGGTTCTGCAATTTCAACGATCCTGAAATAATCTCGTGTTTAGAAGAGTATTCGACAAAAAAATGTAACATCTGCTTTATAGCTTTATAAATTTAACGTATGTTCTCTAGGAACCAGGTAGACAGTAACTGGGCACTTTGGTATTGACAATAAGCGACTTTTTTTTATTCCTTACTTCAAGCTTGAGTGAGTTTTCATGTACTCATTATGTAATTTACTCGAGTGGAGGCAGAATTTTGAGTTGATCACGTGAAACAGTATTTTATTTGAAACAGAAGATTAATGGTGACCGGGAGAACAACATGGGAAACGTGAATAATTCAAGAGAGTTCATTGGTGATTTGGGTAAGAGATTGTTTTACTGAGTCGTTAGAGAAGCATTATTCCGATCAAAAATAGCTAAAAGATTAATGTTGATAATTACACTTGAATTATTAGAATAGGTAATAGCCTTACACGTTTCAAATAAATTTCGTGATTTTGCGGAGAACTGTCCAGAACGATAATAATCACAGTGAAGTTAGTATTATTGTATCAACACCACAAATACGAGTGCGAAATAGGGTTGATAGGGTTGAAAGGCTCATCAAATGATAAGTGACTGTGTTTGTGAGCTCCTATTTAGCTCGTTCTGTTTTACTTAACATGGCTATTGTCATACTGTTGACTGTCATTGTCATAATGTTGTAATTAAAAGTGCGACCTATAACACCAATAATTACAAGGTTGCTTAATGCAAAGAATTTGCAATATCGTCTGTAAATTTAAAAGAAAATTATTTAGACGAACATTCGTGAAACAAAAAATCGAAGATGATAATCTTGCAATTGACAGTTAATGGCAGATGTAAATGCGCATACAAAATTATTAAAAAAAAGTTAATTTTAAAAACTACAGGCTGCGGAATCGCAGACACCGGGTGATAATTAGATACATTTAAAGAACAGGTGTGCAAACAGTAAATATATGGGAAATTCTAGAAGTACACTGCCATATCACAAATTAGTTACATTTAAATAGGAAACGCAAGTATACAATAATGTCTATGTGGATACAGTGGTACTAAGAGCAAAGCAATATCAGCCACAAAACAGCCTTATTACAGCGAATAATTTAGCGCTGTGTTGTAAACAGTATCGACGGGTTTGCCGCCGGATAACGTTGTACAAATTCCATAATACTCGTATTTTCTCGGAGTCGCTCTCCGACAGTTTCAGGTGGTCCAATCATGCTGGTGGCTAGGTACGACGGACGGTATCGCCACATCGACGCCCCTGTATATAGAACACGCGCGCCAAGAAGTCCCAGAAAGATGACGCTGGGGATAAAACTTTCGTCTTTTCGTAAATCATGGCCTGTACTGTATTCAGATAGTGTTCTGCAATTGCCGACTTCTCCGGTTGGCGTAGGCGTGTGTGACGCTGATGTTCATAACTTCTTTTTCCATGATCAATATTCTGAACAAGTGGACGGTGTCGCCATGTGTAGCTCTCTGTCTCTTTGTGATGGACAATTATTTTACGGAGGACTGGAGAAAAATCATTACAGGCAGTCACTCTCAAACCCTCTTTTTTTTCGGCGGTATGTCGAAGATATATTATTGATGTGGCCACATGGACTTGATAGGTCTCTTCTACATTTAAATTCGCCCCATCCGCATATAAATTTCACAACGGAAGTCACAAAAGATGGTACTTTTACTTTTCTTGATGTTTTGCTACGAAGGAAAGCAGATGGAACCTTGGGACACATGGTCAACCGCAAGCCAACGCATACAAATCAGTATTTGCAGACCAGAAGCTGCCATCACCCGGCTCAATGCGATGGTGGATCATGCGCGTTCAGTTAATAGAGTGCATGTGGTATCGGATCCTGAAAGCCTGTCGACTGAGATACAACATTTGAAGACAGTGTTCCGACAAAACGGTTATTCTGATGATGATGGTTTGTTTACGGGGCGTTCAACTGCGTGGTTATCAGCGCCCGTACAAAGTCCCAACCGTTGCTGATTCCAACCTCACCAATATCATAAATGATGATGAAATGATGAGGATAACACAAACTCTCAGTCATCTCAAGACAGGTGAAAACCCCTGACCCGACCGGGAATCGAACCCGGGAACCCGTGATCAGGAAGCGAGACCGGGACCGCGAGACCACGAGCTGCGGACGGTTATTCTGAGTGACAGATACGTAAGGCATTCAGACTCAAGCGAGTTCACTCTATGGAGCAGAGTAAAGATAGGGAGACGCTCACCACTTTGGCCTTTTTGCCGTAATTTGGTGCCATGCGTCAAGAATCCGAAGAGTCCACGGAAGATGTGGCATATGGTGTGTTACTCAGCCATCTGCGAAAATCAGAAACCTGTTGGGTTTGGTTAACGATGATCTTGGCGTGACTAAAAGTGGTTTGTATAGAATTCCCTATCTTTGTGGGGCGGCATATATATCCCAGATATGTCGCACAGTACAAGAACGCTGTGATGAACATCAGTGTCGTACACTCCTACGCCAACCGGAGAAGTCGGCAATTGCAGAACACTGTCTGAACACAGGAGATTGCACGATTTACGAAAAGACTGAAGTTTTATCCCCGGCATCATCTTTCTGGGATTGCATCATTAAATAATCAATACATATTCGTTCAGCTGATAATCTCATCAATGGGGATGCAGGATTCAACTGAGCACAGTCTGGAAGCTTGCATTGGCTACTATTAAATCACGACGAGAAAATACAGATTTTTCGATAACAGGTTCGTCATAACGTTGGTCTATTACGGTTTTTTAGTGAGTAAGATCTGGCCGCACTCTTAGTAAACATAGTGTACAGCGCACGCGCAGGAGGCAGCCTCTGTAATTTGTGGCAGAGGGCGTTGGAGTATGGCGCCATCCATTGGCAAATAACTGGGTATAAGTCATCTCCACCCCTGCGCATTCCTCGCGCGCGTGTTCTACATACAGGGGCGTCGACGAGGCGATACCGTCCGTCGTAACTAGCCACCAGCGTGAATGGACCACCTGAAGCTGTCGGAGAGTTGCTCCGAGAAAATATCGTGGAATTCGTACGTCATCCAGCGGAAAACCCCTGAAAACTGTTGTATTTTATATTTTGATCTTCCTATTACTGAAAAGCCAATGTGCTTACTGCTCATTACGATTGCAATGTGTTATCGCTCTGTGATTCATATGTATGCACTTTAAATTTCCGAAGGTATGAAATTTATTTTATTATATACTACTGTTTTTGTAAAACTGTTCTTTTGGCATATGTTAAAATTCGACTTGTACTATCACTTATCCTTTGTTATGTTTGTAGATCAGAAGATGACACCAAGTTGCTTTCGAAACCGGTCGTTCTGGAGTAAATAATATTTAGCGATCTTGGTTGCAGAAGAAATTTCTGTCCGTTAAATTGACAGATCACTCCCATCACACAAATGTGTGTAACCTATATTTTACTTTTTGTTGCGCGTTTACTGTATTTTGTAAATGGATGGATTTCCTCTTATGTCTTTCGTTTTTGTTTCATGCTTGACAGTAAGCTGTCTCTTTGGATCAATGTAGTCACTACGACTAATATCTCAGTTCATTAGATCGATGCTTAACTGTGGTTTTTTTTTTTTATCTGGATTCTATCTACGGCACGTATGACACGTAAAGTGTACTCTTTCAGTTGATCCATCTTCACACCAACTGCAAACTGACTGACAGCAGCAACCTACTAATACCACAAGTCTTCCTTCGTACTCATTTTCCTCTCTATCTTCTGTTGCAGGACAGCTGGTCTTACTGGATAAGAAAGACAGCTTCTGGAGAGTTCATAGACGGAGTAAAGCTTGTCAGTACTATAAGTCATTTTCACAGCGCCGAATGGTTCAGTTGGAAGAAAAAAATGGTTCAAATGGCTCTGAGCACTATGGGACTTAACATCTATGGTCATCAGTCCCCTAGAACTAAGAACCACTTTAACCTATCTAACCTAAGGACATCACACAACACCCAGTCATCACGAGGCAGAGAAAATCCCTGACCCCGCCGGGAATCGAACCCGGGAACCCGGGCGTGGTCAGTTGGAAGATTAATGCATACAATATACACTAAGGTGAACAAGAAATCCAGTGCAGCAAAGAGTATTAACTTGCTTCAGAAATAACTATCGCTGATGTGCGCGATTTGGATACCGTGCCTGTCACTAGGGGGACCAATTCCGAGATACCATTACAGTTAGTAATGAACTTGTCAGAGCTGGTGTAACAGTAGTGCATTGTTAGCGCACTGTAGACGGGATCACATATGGCAACCTACTAGGTATCTTAATAGTCACATTGAACGCTAATAATCTGTGTCGTAGGACTTACAGTCGCACCACAGTGACATTCTGTCCCTTGTTGTCAATATGTAAAACTGTTTGCTATCTACTGCTCAAACGTCCAGGTGACCGTATTCGTTGTTCGTCTCTTTCTTTTGGTCAATATTGCACGGCAGCACGTCACTGTCACTTTAGTACTTTCCGTTAATGAAACCATTGGCTGGGGTAGCTGCTGTCACTGAGATAACGATTTGAATTTATGTAAATAAAGCTACTTCCTGACGTATTTTCTATATATGATGGGGTTACCTTATTAGTATGTTCAGTCGCTTTGTAATTACACTATTGGCCATTAAAATTGCTATACCACGAAGATGACGTGCTACAGACGCGAAATTTAACCGACAGGAAGACGATTCTGTGATATGCAAATGATTAGCTTTTCAGAGCATTCACACAAGTTTGGCGCCGATGGCGACACCTACAACGTGCTGACATGAGGAAAGTTTCCAACCGATTTCTCATAGACAAACAGCAGTTGACCGGCGTTGCCTGGTGAAACGTTGTTGTGAGGCCTCGTGTAAGCACGAGAAATACGTACCATCACGTTTCCGACTTTCATAAAGGTCGGTTTGTAGCCTATCGCGATTGCGGTTTATCGTATCGCGACATTGCTGCTCGCATTCGTCGAGATCCAATGACTGTTAGCAGAATATGGAATCGGTGGGTTCAGGAGAGTAATACGGAAAGCCGTGCTGGATCCCAACGGCCTCGTATCACTAGCAGTCGAGATGACAGGCATCGTATCCGCATGGCTGTAACGGGTCGTGTAGCCACGTCTCGATCCCTGAGTCAACAGATGGGGACGTTTGCAAAACAACAACCATCTGCACGAACAGTTCGACGACGTTGGCTGCGGCATAGACTATTAGCTCGGAGACCATGGCTGCGGTTACCCTTGACGCTGAATCACAGACAGGAGCGCCTGCGATGATGTACTCAACGACGAACCTGGATGCACGAATGGCAAAACGTCACTTTTTCAGATGAATCCAAGTTCTGTTTACAGCATCATGATGGTCGCATCCGCGTTTGGCGACATCGCGGTGAACGCACATTGGAAGCTTGTATTCGTCATCGCCATATTGGCGTATCACCAGGCGTGATGGTATGGGGTCCATTGGTTACACGTCTCGGTCACCTCTTGTTCGCATTGACGGCACTTTGAACAGTGGACGTTAAATTTAAGATGTGTTATGACCCGTGGCTTTACCCCTCATTCGATTCCTGCGAAACCCTACATTTCAGGATGATAATGCACGACTGCATGTTGCAGGTCCTGTACGGGCCTTTCTGAATACAGAAAATGTTCGACTGCTGCCCTGGCCAGCACATTCTCCAGATCTCTCACCAATTGAAAACGTCTGGTCAATGGTGGCTGAGCAACTGGCTCGTCACAATACGCCAGTAACTACTCTTGATGAACTGTGGTATCGTGTTGAAGCTGCATGAGCAGCTGTACCTGTATACGCGATCCAAGCTGTGTTTGACTCAATGCCCAGGCGTATCAAGGCCGTTATTACGGCCAGAGTTGGTTGTTCTGGGTACTGATTTCTCAGGATCTATGCACCCAAATTGCGTGAAAATGTGATCACATGTTAGTGCTAGTATAATATATTTGTGCCATGAATTCCCGTTTATAATCTGCATTTCTTCTTGCTGTAGCAATTTTAATGGCCAGTAGTGTACTTCACATAAGGGGTAATCGTAAAGTTACAATTACTATATCGTAGAAAAAAGGTAGTTACATAATTAATTTTCAGTTTGTTTGGAGGTACGTGTCTATAAACTTGGTACACTCTGAAATATCCGTGTTACTGTGCCGTACCACAGCGTAGAGGACCCAATAAAAAGCGGTACAGTCCATGTACAAAGTAGAGTGCTGTACAATAAATCGTTTTGTGAATTTGTAGGAGAAAAAGGGTGAAAAAGTCGATGTTGGGCTGTTGGAAGTGTTCAGCAATAATGCAGTATTATAATACACCATTGGTAAGGTGACTTAGATGCCTCCGGTGAGACCAGTTGCCAAGAATACGTGTTGTTGTAACTACTGTTTGTAACACAGAAACGTCGATGATCCGAAATTTATTGCCGTTGATGACATTTATGATGCTTTACCTTTTCTTCTAAGTATTGATCAATGGTATTCATCGTTTACTGGCTTAATTGTCAACCATGCAGCTATAACAGTGCCATCTTTGACTACGTGAAACCACAGCAACTTCCAAGCACTGCTGATTCTTTTTTATGTTCAGGCTAACATTATTTTGATATTTAGGGAATGTGCATCTCACTAGTATTTCCGGTATTAATTCTTTTAAATCGCATGATAATAGTTACACATTTTTTGTGCCAGTCCAGGCAGTTGATGACAAAGTTACAAACTGTGCATTTGCAGTAGGAGATTGGAGCTTCCAGGGAACAAAAGGATGGGGTACATAAAGCTCTGAGGAAAGACTGAATCCGTCCTAAGCACATTTTAAAGCATGGACTAGCCCAGGGTACTAAGTAAATGTTACATACAGAACAACTGGTTGTTGTATCTAAGGTGGCATACTTTGTGGTGAACTCTCTTTAGAGGTGGCAGTGTGAAGGTCAACATACGATTATAATTAATATCTAAAGTTCCTGACTTCTGGTTAATGTACAGTGTAATAACACTGAAATGCTGAGAAATATGACAATCATCCTCTGTAGATATTAATTTAGCTTCAAATGTCAGGAGCAGTCAACAGTTACCTAGGTTCCTCATCAAGCAAGCTGTAATATTATAATGGTGCGTGAAAAAATTGAGAGAGCTTGACCCGGTAAAATGTCATTCACATTACATCACATTTTACATTATGCTTCTCAGCACTTCATGTGACAAAAAGCCAGTGTACGCATTCTGAGCTTCCATCAGAAATACAAAATCTGATGTGGACTTCAAGTATACAACATCTGTGCAGATTGTTCTGATACTGTCTGAGCTTTACGTATGTTTTTAGATGAAAATTAGCGCTTGATGCTGCAATAACTGAACGTTGAATGGATGTAAGTTGTAACAGAGTTCTGTTTCAAAACTCACAGATGAATGAATGAATTAATGATGACTGCATTAAGGAAACGAAGTGTGACCAAACAAGACTGAATGACGAAGTGGTAATGCGTCCCTTTGAGAAGATCGCTAGAGAAATGAGGGTTCTGGCGGTTGACGCCTGGGACATCACAATCAAGGCGATAGTGGGGAAAATGGCAAATTTCAGCATCTTCCGTGGCATTTTGCACGTGGGTTCTGTGAGCGCTGCACCGGTTCAAACAGACCAGCGAACCGAGGTGACAGAAGGAATGTCGCAGTTGTGGGAAAATGCGGGTTCAGCACCGCCGAGATAGCTGAAGACCTAACCGTCATCGAGCCAGACGATGCTGAAGTTTTTTTGTTGCCACAGTGTGCCGCTAACAGATTACGCTCGTAAGGGGCGTACCGTCACAGGAATTTAATACTGACTTCTCCTGATAGGTTCCAGGAGACTGACATGACAAAGCGTCGCATGACGTTGTTATAGATTTGCTTCCGTTCCACAATAACGCTTCACTTCTTTGTGCACAGACCACGATCACATACACAGCAGCTTTGGGCTATCAAATTTTACGTTAAACCCCATATTCAACTAGTACGGCACCATGTAACGTCTTCCTCTTTCGCCGGATCTAGGAGCCACTGCAAGCCACGTATTTCGAGAAGAACAACGAGGTGATTTTCGAGGTGGAACGTTTTCTACACAGCCAAGACATAAACTGCTGCAGATAAGGTCTCCGCCAAGGTAACTATCGCTGGAAAGTATCTTAATGTGTTTATTGATCATTTTGCCAACAGTTGCAGTATTTACATTAGGCGACTAGTTTCAAATCTCACAGGTTCATTTTCAGGCCTTGCCCAGCGAAGCTGCACTGTCAGTGCCTGATTTTTATAATAAACATCAAAGTGGCAACACATGCTTTATAAATGTCTGCAGAATGAATTCCACAATCCACATGTGCCTCTTACCAGCTCAAAATCGAACTCAGTATACCAGGTTTGAAAACGAATTAGCTGGTTCCCTGTCAACGAAGTGCTGAAACTGAAAAAAAGCTGGGGAATATGTCATAAAGAAGAGTGCGAATGTGGAGGAGAACAAACAACATCGACATGTATCATGATCCTTTCGTGCTGAAACAGCGTAAATGAAAATTAAAACTACGTGACTACCCTTCACTACTGCTGCTACTACCACTTAGTACTACTAGGATTTACAGCCCTTGGAAGGCCTTGGCCTGCATCACAATATCCTGCTATTCTATCCTGTCCATAACTTTCCATTCTCTGGCACCCAACCTTTTTCATGCCTTCTTCAATTCCGTCCACCCATTTTTTTCTGGGACGTCCCTTCCACCGTCTGCCTTGAGCCTTGCCATCAAAAATCTTCTTACATGTTCTATCTTCCTCCATGCTGACCACATGTCCTGCTCATCGCAGTCTTCTTATTTTAATGATAGTGACAATGTCAGGTTTATCAAAAAGTTGTTCTAATACTGCATTCGTACGGACGCGTGAACCTTCTTGATCGCATATTGGGCAGCATATTTTACGCAGAAACTTTCTCTCCAAAATGCTAAGGATGCATTCCTCATTTGCAGTCATGGTCCATTCTCGGCACCACACATAACAACTGGCCCTACAATTGTTTTGTAAATAAGGATTTTATATTTTCGTGATTGAAGTGTGCTCCTAAGCATGGGTAGTGTGGCAAAGTAGCATCTGTTGCCTGCTGCTATTCTATCTTTCACCTCGCTGCTGACGTAATTTGTTTCTGTGATAGTCGATCCGAGGTACTTGAAGTCTCTCACCCTTTCAAACTTCTTGTAGGCTATCCTGAGATTTGGTAGGTTTCGCTGGTTGGTCTTTGCCATATATTTGGTCTTTTCGACATTGACTAACAGGCCAAGTTCCCTTGCACCTCCCTCCAGTTGTTGAAAGGCATCAGCCAGCACAGCGATGTTTCACCCGAGAAATGCGAGATCATCTGCGTATTTTAGGTACAGCTGTGAACGATTACAAATGGTTCCCCCTCTATTTATCTCTATCTGACTTATGACTTTTTCCAGGCAGGGGTTGAATAGCAGTGAGGAGATATTGTCACCTTGTCTCAGTCCCTTCTTCTCTGGGGAATTCGCCCTGTATTTTTACTTTAAAGTTGGTTTTACTGAGGGTCATCATAGAAAGTTTAACGAGCTTTGCCTCTTCCATCACATTCCGCAATGTCACTCTTGAGATGCTACCGTAGGCTTGTTTAAAATCGTTATAAAGCTGATGTATGGTTATTTTTCAAGTAGTATGCGTAATGTGAATATTTGGTCAGTTGTCGATCTATTTCTTCTAAAGCCACTCTGATAGTCTCCAATTCTCTCTTCCACATAGGGAGTAAGCCTCCTAGTTAGCACATATAGTACTTAGCAGGGATATTCCTCGGTAATTCTGACAGTTTAACTTATCTCCTTTTTTATATATAGGTCACATAATAGTCGTTTTTCACTCCAATGGCATGCTCTCCTCCTGCCATATGTTCAGTATTACTTTCTGTATTGCTTTCCACCATATTTGAGAAGTTCAGCCTGGATCTGATCTTCTCCAGGTGCCCCATTATTTTCTAAAGCCTTAATGGCTTATATCACTTCCTCCAGTGTGGGTTCTGGTGTTAAGACCTCTGGCCCATAATAAGTTATTTCCAACAATTCTCCTTGTTCTAATCTTTCTACTTCTGGGTTCAGTAACTCTTCGAAGTATTTTGCCCATCCGTCGAGTATTTTATTACTCCCCCCTATCAAATCCCCTTCTTTATTTCTACATATATTTGTTCTGGCCTGAAACCCAGCCTTTCCTTCTTTAATCTTTTGATACATTTCTCTTCTACTAGCTATTCAATTTCTTCCATTTTTTTTCTTTTCTAGTGCTCTTTTCTTATTTCTGCAAACCCTTTTAGCTACACGGCACTTCTTATTCTAGTCATTCAGATTTTCTCTAGTTCTTCTTTGAAATAATTTCATTCGTGTTATGTTACGCTCCTCAATTCTTCTCATACGTTCTTCATCAAACCAACCTGCCTTCATTTGGGCCCGTACAAGTCCTAAAACCTCCCCAGCTGCCTCGAGGATTGCAGTCTTACATTTTTTCCTCATTATTTCTATATGTTCATTTGATGTGTTGGTATCGTTCTTAATCTCCTCTTCTATTTTCGTCTGATATGCTCCCCGTATTTCTTCTGACTTTAATTTCTTAATGTGAAGACTCTTCTATGTGTGACCTTTATGTTTACCAATAGTGAGATCCTTTGCCTGCACTTCATTCTCACTCTGTGATGGTCTGAACTGCAGTCCACGTTGGCTCCTAACATCCATTACGTCTGATCCGTGCCTCCGGTCAATCAATATAGTTTGTCCATCTGGTGACATTCATGTTTCTTTGTGTATCTTTTTGCGTGGAAAACATGTAATTCTGACAGTCATGTCTTACTTACAGCAAAATCTACAACCCTAATTCCATGGTCATTGAAATATCAATATTTCATGGAGGTTATGTCTTCCTATAGTTAATTGAAATGCCTCTTCTTTTTCTATTTTTGCATTCAAGTCTCCTATTAAGATCTTAACATCGTGTTTGGGAGCCTGATCACACAACTGCTCTACCTTGCTATAAAGCTCATCCCTCTGTTGTTCATTTTCCTCCTCTGTGGGTGCAGGTACGTCTATAATTTTTATGCTGAAAAATTTTCCCCTTAATCTTAATATGGACATCCATCCGTTGATTGGTTCGAAGCGCATTGTAGCGTGTTTCAGTCCTTTAGCGACCACAAAACCTACATCAAAGGTATTCGTCCTCACGCCCTTGTATATCTCAATTATCATTTTAGTAGTACAGGGTGATTATAAATGGGTGATCGTAGGACAATGAAACTTTGTGGAAACATTTATAAGAACAAGCGGAAGAGAAATAACGAATAAATCGTTGAATGAAAACATTTCTGTTTCCACAGAAGAGGGTAACACTTGTTAACTGCGTACCATGTGGTGAGTGCCCATCGATTCTGCCCGGTGTTGATTGAGACAAGCAAATATATTGATACGTGGCTCCAGGCAAAAGGATACGACTCGCAAACAGTAAGTATAAAGTCTGAAGTCAGACGTGATGGACAGAGGTAGGCGGCTGTAGTGAACCGAGGGCACGCTGCGGGTGGCTAGCTTCGGAAATTGGTGTTGTGTACACGGTCGTAGGAGGACAGCGCGAGGAGAGACGGGTGGCCGCTGTCAGCGGAAGACGTATGCTGCAGACCGAGGAAGTCTGTCGGCGCGGGGCTCGTGGTTGTCGCACCGCGTTGTGATAAGGTCTGATCTCTGGCTTGGAATACTCCTTGCCTGTGGAACTAGGGTGAGCATTCCCGAACTTTACAAAGACGTTCTTTGACTGTCTCCCAGATCGTCGTAACCTTGCTCCGTGTTTAAGACTTACATCTGCTTTGGGTTGTGAAGGGGAGGGAAGCTCGAAGACGAGAGTGTGCTCTGTTTTCCCACGCGTAAGTTAGTATCGAAATTTTGGATGATACTGATGTGACTCGGAGTGTCTATGTTACACGCATTTGTGTACACAGTGGCGTTCGTTAAGGTTGGCTTGTGGCAGATGAGCAATGTAAATTACGCAGAATCGTTTTTTTATGCTCTCTGTGAATTACCTACAGTATGGGGAGCCATCTTCAACTGGAAAATGGGGCCTAAAACATCGGCTTTCACTGTTTGTAAGCTTACTGAAAGTTTGGCGTGCCACGTATGTATACCGCTTGGCTCATACTAGGTTACATTTCTTGTAAGATTGGATTTAATTGTTCTTGTACTGGTCAATTAGGCCCGCTGGTGTCTGAACAGTATTTCATTATTCATAACTCATATTATCAGTTGTTCTTGGGCGTTCTCTCCGTATAATACCTGTTATTGCGTCAGTAAGTTAGCTGCTGGGCAATAATCGGTTCTTCTTTGATGCAGTGCTATTTGTTTTAAATATTTAATCGAATTGTTTCTTTTACTCGTCAGTTACGGGCGTGTGTGCTTATGAAATATGTGCTTATTCATATACTCATATCGCCAGTTGTTCTTTGGGGTTCTTTTAGTAAATCACGTCTCGTATAGTAAGTAAATTTGCTGCTGGGCAGTAATGGTCACTTTGTTAATGATGTGTTATTTTGCTTTTAAGTTTTTAAAATAATTGTTCTTTGCTTGGTAAGTTACGACTACCGTCGGTCAAAGTATATTTGCGTATTAGCTGGTAGTTAATAATGGAAGCTTGCTTGAGGCTGTGTTACTTGCTTTAAGTATTTAACCTAACTGTTTTATTGAGAGTCACAGTTGCGTACTCAAGGCTATGAGGTTTTCTATCAATTAATTAACTGTATCACTGGTCAGTCATGAACGTTGTGACCCCGAATTGTAACAAAATAATTAATAAGGGTACATGCAGTTAACACTGACACGACTCTTTGTTGGAATTAGACGCCTTCAATTTCTCGAAAAGAAAAATTGTCTAGAACTTATTGGAGTGAAAGATACTCGTGAAACCCATTTAATTGAAACTGTTCTTCCTAAAGCAAGAGCTCTGTTTGTGCCGTTCACTGCAATTAACCATCTTGGTGCCTTGTCTTATTTAAGAAACAAATGTTTTAATAATCTACGTCTTTTATTGTATTGCTCCTGTAGAGCTCAGTGCTTCCAACTCTGTGACCCCTGTTTCCAAGTATAACAGCCACAAGATTAAGTACCACACAACTTCTGCCCCCCCCCCCTTCCAACCCGACCCTCCACATCCCCTCACCCTTTTATTCTTTCTTGCTGGGTGCGTTTCACCACGTTTACGTTTAAGGCTACACGCGCTGCTCAGTGTGACGACCATCTGCATCAACTACAACCTGGAACCGCACTAGACTTTGCTCTACTGCTGCCCGGGAATGGTGGAGCGTGGAAAGTTCAGCTGCTTGAAGATCACACATTGCGTTTACCATTCTCAGCCCTGGCAGCAGTAACTTTTTCAACAATTTGTGGCGTAATTGTCCGTCGGCCCCTCTCATGAACAATTCCCAGGTAGCCAGTTATTCGAATTTTGGGATCATGTTCTTCAGCTGTGGTGCGCAAAAAGCACCCCTTTGCATTCCTTTAATGCCTCAAACTTAGTGCCTGATACTCGCTAAGAGCAGCAGCGCTGTTGCGAACAGCACTGAGGACATTTCTCAGACTCATGTTAAAGGTCTCCGCTTGTAATGGACGCTGATGCTTGTATTTCAATCCTGCGTCGCCGTACCCGTACCGGCGCCTGACAGAGAGTCACGACACTAACACTACTAACAGCGCAAATCGCGCAGCACACGGTCTGAACATCATTCCTATAAAGGTGGGTACCCGTATAGCAGCATTTAAAAAGACAACCAACCTCTCAGGTTTTCTACAACCAGATCGTTAATTTTCGTGTCACCGTTTTGTTACAGTTATCGTACAGTAGAAAAAGATCACTTAAGTATTGACTCACCTGCACTAATGGCTCTGGATTTTCTGCAGAGATAGTTTCGTTGACAAAATAAAAATTTCTAATTCTCAAGGCAGCTTCTGTCTGCTCTTCGGTTGTCGGTAGGTGAAGACAGGGGCCCACGACTTGCTCAAAATTTTCGTTCAGGTTGGTGATCACCTCTGACTGGCTGAGAATGCTGAAACCTGAAGACAGAGGAGTTAGATCCAGTAAGCGCTCACTTCAGGAAGTAAATTTTGTGCATGTGCTCCATTTGTACTAATGCATAATCATTTCACACTCACCAAGTTCAGCAGAAGTGACACCGATCATGAGAGGCACTTTCGCAAAACGGCCTTCGTTCAAAATTGAAATAGGAGATTCCGTCAGGAAAGCGCTCTCTGTTGGTGGTTCTATATTTGCAGTCCATACGATGGTTGACATATACAGCTTCTCCTGCAAATAAATCCAAAGATCTATGTTACTCTTTTTCTCAGCATAGCATCAAGTGACTGAAATTGCACTAAGGATATCATTATGTTGTGAATTTTTATGAAGGGATCTTTGTCATAAACCGATTTGCATCTCTGCTTCTTAACCCACCAAACGACGTGATATACATTGGTTATTTAGTTCCTGGAACGAAAAAACTTACCACATAAGGAACTTCTCTTCTGTAGTATGGTATCACAGGTAAAATAAATTAAATTTACAATGATACGTTAGTAATATTCAGATAAAATTGTGGTGCAATATAAGAAGGAAGGGACCTCTGTAAACACTTGGTTAATCAATTCAGCTTGTCAACAAAGTAATGTCAAACATAATTCTATAAACAAAACATAAAACTAAAAGACAAATAACTTGAAAAAACTTAGAAAAACTGCAGAAAAAGTTGTAAGGGTGAGAATGAATGTTTACTCTACAGATTAGTGTACGCTGATTTGAAGTTTTCTGCCAGATTAAAACTGTGCTGGAGCAGGACTCGAACCGGGACTGGACAGTTCACAAAAGTTTCAAATCAGCGAACACTCCGATAAAGAGTGAAAATTCATTCTGCAAACAATACCGCAGACTGTGGTTAGCCGTTTCTCCACAGTAACCTTTCTAAGAGTAGAGCTAGTCCCACAAGGTACTTGTGGTAGTAAAACTGTAAGAGCGGCTCTATAGAGCACTTGGCCATAAATGACACTTGTCTCGGATTCAAGTACGGATGGTACCCATGGTTTTAATGTGACAAAGTTTCGAATTATGGCCGCATTACAACTGCAAACGATAGTGAACGAGAAAACGACAGTGGATGCTGAATGATAGAGAAGTTTGTATCGCGAAACAGAATTAATTGCTTAAAACAGGTTTAGAAGAGACCATAACTTTACACGTACAGGGACTGGACGACAGTACCGAGAGAAACTCGTGTTTAAAAGTAGAGAAATTAGTTAAGCCTGCAGATCACGTTATTGCATTTGACCATAAAACACCTGTCTAGTATCTACATCTACATCTACATACATACTCCGCAATCCATCATACGGTGCGTAGCGGAGGGTACCTCGTACCACAACTAGCATCTTCGCTCCCTGTTCCACTACCAAACAGAACGAGGGAAAAATGACTGCCTATATGCCTCTATACGAGCCTTAATCTCCCTTATATTATCTTTGGGGTCTTTCCGCGAAATGTAAGTTGGAGGCAGTAAAATTGTACTGCAGTCAGCCTCCAATGCTGGTTCTCTAAATTTCCTCAGTAGCGATTCACGAAAAGAACGCCTCCTTTCCTCTAGAGACTTCCACCCGAGTTCCTGAAGCATTTCCGTAACACTCGCGTGATGATCAAACCTACCAGTAACAAATCTAGCAGCCCGCCTCTGAAATGCTTCTATGTCCTCCCTCAATCCGACCTGATAGGGATCCCAAACGCTCGAGCAGTACTCAAGAATAGGTCGTATTAGAGTTTTATGAGCGATCTCCTTTACAGATCAACGACATCTTCCCAAAATTCTATCAATGAACTGAAGACGACTATCCGCTTTCCCCACAACTGCCATTACATGCTTCTCCCACTTCATATCGCTCTGCAATGTTACGCCCAAATATTTAATCGACGTGACTGTGTCAAGCGCTACACTATTAATGGAGTATTCAAACATTACAGGATTCTTTTTCCTATTCATCTGCATTATTTTACATTTATCTATATTTAGAGTTAACTGCCATTCTATACACCAATCACAAATCCTGTCCAAGTCATCTTGTATCCTCCTACAGTCACTCAACGACGACACCTTCCCGTACACCACAGCATCATCGGCAAACAGCCACACATTGCTATCCACCCTATCCAAAAGATCATTTATGTAGATAGAAAACAACAGCGGACCTAGCACACTTCCCTGGGGCACTCCAGATGATACCCTCACCTCCGATGAACACTCACCATCGAGGACAACGTACTGGCTTCTATTACTTAAGAAGTCTTCGAGCCACTCACATACTTGGGAACCAATCCTATATGCTCGTACCTTAGGAGTGTGCAGGGGGGCACCGAGTCAAACGCTTTCCAGAAGTCAAGGAATCTGGCATCCGTCTGATACCCTTCATCCATGGTTCGCAAGATATCATGTGAAAAAAGGGCGAGTTGGGTTTCGCAGGAGCGATGCTTTCTAAAGTCGTGCTGATGCATGGACAGCAACATCTCTCTCTCAAGGAAATTCATTATATTCGAACTGAGAAAATGTTCGAGAATCCTGCAACAAACCGATGTTAAGGATATTGGTCTGTAATATTGAGGATCCGTCCTTCTACCCTTCTTATACACAGGCGTCACCTGCGCTTTTTTCCAGTCGCTCGGGACTTTACGTTGGGCAAGAGATTTGCGATAAATGCAAGATAAGTAAGGAGCCAATGCAGTAGAGTACTCTCTGTAAAACCGAATTGGGATCCCATCAAGACCCGGCGATTTATTTATCTTCAACCCATTCAGCTGCTTCACAACCCCAGGGTTGGCTATCACTATGTCCTCCATACGGGAATCTGTACAAGACTCAAACGGCGGTATGTTTGTACGATCCTCGTGCGTGAAAGATTTCTCAAATGCTAAATTTAAAATCTCAGCTTTCGTTTTGCTGTCTTCCATTGCCAGGCCAGACTGATCAGTGAGTGACTGGATGGAAGCCTTCGAGCCGCTTACCGATTTTACGTAAAGACCAGAATTTCCTTGGGTTTTCAGATAGATCTTTTGCTAAGGTATGACGGTGGTAGTGGTTGAATGCTTCGCACATCGCTCTTTTTACAGCAGCGCGGATCTCTACTAACTTTTGCCTGTCCTCATTCTACCGATCTTTCTTGTACCGCGAGTGCAACTGCCTTTGGTTCCTGAGCATTCTCCTAATTGTGCTGTTAAACCACGGTGGTCTTTTCCGTCTGTAACCAACATTTTCGGCACATACTTGTCCAATGCGTGATTTACAATGTGTTTAAAATTTGCCTATAATTCTTCCACGTCCATCGTACCGGAAGTAAATAAAGTCGATTCATTTACTACGTGGGATGCTAACAACTGCTTATCTGCTCTTTCTAGTAAGAATACTCTCCTAGCCTTCTTGACCGACTTTTTAACTTTCGTAACTATAGTCTTAATGACAACATTATGATCACTAATCCCTGTCTCAACTCTGACATCGTCGATGAGTTCTGGTCTGTTCGTGGCTACCAGATATAAAATATTTCCATTATGCGTTGGCTGTCGACAGTTTTCGGATAATGTGTTCAAAAGTAATTCACAAGACAGCTTGTCTGTACCACCTGTAATGAATCCATAGACATCCCAGTCTATAATAGGTAGGTTGAAGTCGCCTCCGACTAATATAGCATGATCCGTGTACTTCTGAGATACAGAATGTATACTCCCTTTGAATGATTATAGAACTGTCACGGTGGAACCTGGTGACCGGTAATAACACCCCACAATTAACTTTATTTCCCCTAGCCCTGTTAAACGTGTCCAGATAAATTCACAATCACACTCTACTTCGATCTTAGTAGACACAATATTTTTGTCAACTGCAATGAAGACACCACCTCCTACGGTGTCTAATCTGTCTTTCCGATACAAGTTTCAAACCTCACTAAATATTTCAGAACTTCATATGCCAGGAGTCAGCCAGGTCTCAGTCCCGAGAATAACTTGCGCGCCACACGCTTCCTGGAGGATAGTAAATTCAGGATCTTTATTCCGAACACTGAAAATTTACTGCTGAAATCTTGATAGCTGAAGTGTCTTTACACTGAGCGAGTCCTGATTTCCCTGGCTGCACGTCGACTAGTGAGTGTTCATCAAGACACCTCGCACTACTGCCTAGCCTAAAAAAATCCCATGTGCACGCCACAAGTACTCTGCTACCCGAGTAGCCACTTCCTTTGTGTAGTGCACCCCTGACCTATCTAGGGGCGTCCTACAATTCCCCACCCAGTAGCTCAAGTCTAGAAATCTGCAGCCGAGACCCTCACAGACGAAGCCTCTGGTTGAGACCCTCGGCTCCAAACCAAAGGACCCCGATCCACTCTGGGAATGATGCTGCAAATAGAGAGCTCTGCTTGCACCCCGCGTGCGAGGCCAGCGGTCTTCACCAAATCCGCCAGCCGCCTGTACGAACTGAGGATCGCCTCAGAACCCAAGCGACAGGCATCATTGGTGCCGATGTGAGCAACTACTTGGAGACGACTGCACCCTGTACACTCGATAGCCGCAGGCAAGGCACCCTCCACATCTTGGATGAGGCCCCCCGGCAGACAGACCGAGTGCACGTTGGAATTCTTTCCGGCCCTGTACGCTGTTTCCCTAAGGGGCTCCATAACCCGCCTAACGTGGGAGCTCCCAATAACCAGCAAGCCTTTGCCCCCGTGTGCCTACCGAGCGAGATGGCGCAGTGGTTAGCACACTGGACCCGCATTCGGGAGGACGACGGTTCAATCCCGTCTCCAGCCATCCTGATTTAGGTTTTCCGTGATTTCCCTAAATCGTTTCAGGCAAATGCCGGGATGGTTCCTTTGAAAGGGCACGGCCGATTTCCTTCCCCATACTTCCCTAACCCGAGCTTGCGCTCCGTCCCTAATGACCTCGTTGTCGACGGGACGTTAAAAACCACTAACCTAACCCGTGTGCCTGCTCGGGCCCTGCTGATGCCCCCGTGTGCCTGCTCGGGCCCTGCTGAAGGAGCGGCCACCTGCCCACTGACAGAATGAACAAGCGAGGCCAGCCGGCCAGCCTCCACATTGGCCCTCCGCCTCGAGCGACGCGAACGCGTTGCAGTCCGCCACTCACCCTGAGGTGAGGGCGGCCCAAACGCGCCGGCTACACTAGAAGGTGCCTCGGCGGCTGAGTCAGCGGACGCAGCAAGCGACACCTGGGGTGTCTCAAGCGTCGCTGCACCTCGAGGTCGCAGGCTGAAGGGGCTGACCGTGGCCAACAGCACGCACAGCTGCTCGCGAACCGCGGCCAACTCCTTCAGCGCCCGCACACAGCACGCACACACCCTATCCATCCTACTGCTAATATCTAACGACTCCGCGAATTTATACTCTACAGCTACCAATAAGCAATATTACTCCTGTCAGATACGAGAATACGATTTTATGTAATTAAATATGCAAGCACACAAACACTCGGAAAGAAATTAAGAATCAAACTACAAAACAAATATGAAAGCTAAATATGCGACTCGCTACTGCCCTACTGCTGCACTGATACTTCACCAGCGGCTGCAGTCTTGGTCAGAACAGTGTTCTGTGCAGATGTGAGCACATTATGTAGGATCTAAGTGAATTAGAGTGTGGGCAAACCGTTGATGCTCATATCGTCGGTGCTTCCGTAACCAAGGTATTCGAAGTGTTTGGTGTTTCAGGAGGCACGATATCGAAAATTTGTGCCGTATACAGGGAAAGAGAAAAAAAGTCATCCGCTATGTCAAATCGCTGATGATAATGTGTGTTGAATGATCGTGACAGACAGTCATGTTAGACGATTCTGGTGAAAAACAGGGGATGATAGTTGCAAAAGTCACTGGGCGACTGAATGCCGTACAAGCGACCCTTACCAACACCAAAACAGAACGATGGGCGTTCCATCAGCAAGGAACTGCGAGGTGAGCTGGTAATTCCAAAACCCACACCAGCGATTCAGTTGCATTTAACCGGAAAACTTAGTGCTGAAGGCATAAAAACTGGATTATGGAGCAATGGAGGAAGGTCATTTGGTAGGATGAG
The DNA here is from genome assembly GCF_023864275.1 of Schistocerca cancellata. Lineage (NCBI taxonomy): Eukaryota > Metazoa > Arthropoda > Insecta > Orthoptera > Acrididae > Schistocerca > Schistocerca cancellata. The sequence continues at coordinate 562,582,528 of NC_064628.1, read as the reverse complement.
TCTTCTTTCATACTGTTCCCAATTTGCGGCCGAGCTTACTTCCCGAGGGCGAAAAAAGGCAGGGGTTCGGTGATGATTTGTGCAGTCATATCGTGGTATTTCTTGGCCCCCATTGCTATTCTGCAAGGTTGGATTACTGTCTAAATTTAATTCACCTTTTAGGCTGATCAGGTTCATCACAATGCAACAATGTTTGTTCTCCTATGCCGATGTTGTATACCAAAACAAGAGGGCCTATGTTCACACAGCTCGCATCTTCAAGGTCTGGTTTTGTGAGCACGAGGATCAGTTGTCTCACCTCGCTGGCCACCTCAGTAACAACATCTTAGTACTACTGATCCTTTGTGATCTGCCTTGAAGAGAAGAATGCGTGGTCGCTATCCACCTCCATCTTCGTTACCTGAATTTGCGACTATTTTCCAGGAAAAATGGTATAGGATTACCTTGAGAAGCATACAGACGTAAATACATTACCCATTCCGAGACGTCTGGAAGCTGTTTTGAATGGCTATCGGTTGCCTAAACCGTGTTAGTGATGGTGATGTATCGTGTTTTCGGCGTTTCCATATTTCTGTTGAGTGGAATACTCTCTTTCAAATTCTAAAGGTGGCAGGGGTAAAACACAGGGAGCGAAAGGCTATTTACAGTTTGTACAGAAACCAGATGGCAGTTATAAGAGTTGAGGGACATGAAAGGGAAGCAGTGGTTGGGATGGGAGTGAGACAGGGTTGTTGCCTTTCCCCGATGTTATTCAATCTGTACATTGAGCAAGCAGTAAAGGAAACAAAAGGAAAATTCGGAGTAGGTATTAAAATCCATGGAGAAGAAATAAAAATGTTGAGGTTCGCCGATGACATTGTAATTCTGTCAGGGACAGCAAAGGACTTGGAAGAGCAGTTGAAAAGAATGGACAGTGTCTTGAAAGGAGGATATAAGATGAACATCAACAAAAGCAAAACAAGGATAATGGAATTTAGTCGAATTAGGTCGGGTGATGGTGAGGGAATTAGATTAGGAAGTGAGACATTCAAGTAGTAAAGGAGTTTTTCTATTTAGGGAGCAAAATAACTGATGATGGTCGAAGTAGAGAGAATGTAAAATGTAGACTGGCAATGGCAAGGAAAACGTTTCTGAAGAAGAGAAATTTGTTAACATAGAGTATAGATTTAAGTGTCAGGAAGTCGTTTCTGAAAGTATTTGTATGGAGTGTAGCCATGTATGGAAGTGAAACATGGACGATAAATAGTTTGGACAAGAAGAGAATAGAAGCTTTCAAAATGTGGTGCTACAGAGGAATGCTGAAGATTATATTGGTGGATCACATAATTAATGAGGAGGTATTGAATAGGATTGGGGAGAAGAGAACTTTGTGGCACAACTTGACTAGAAGAAGGGATTGGACATGTTCTGAGGCATCCAGGGATCACCAATTTAGTACTGGAGGGCAGCGTGGAGGGTAAAAATCGTAGAGGGAGACCAAGAGATGAATACACTAAGCAGATTCAGAAGGATGTAGGTTGCAGTAAGTACTGGGAGATGAAGAAGCTTGCACAGGATAGAGTAGCACGTAGAGCTGCATCAAACTAGTCTCAGGACTTAAGACCACAACAACAACGACAAGGATGCTGACATGGTGTTTGTGTGTGGAAATGCTGCCAATGTTACTTGTAGAGAATATGGTAGACGATATCCTAACCACGGAGTGACAGGTTCAAGAGTGTTTACTCTGTGTTTTCACTAAAGGAAACTGCGAGAGAGTGGGGCAGTGCCCAGCAGAAATGCCTCATCTGAACGAACGAATGAACTGGGTGTGGAAGAAGTAGGATACACTACTTCTTTGGCAGAACATAGTCCTGCAACAAGAGCACATAGAATTTCTACACGTATCGACATTAGGCATACAAGAACATGGCGTCATTTCGTCTGCATGGCATCACTCACAGCAGAAGGAGTCGAAGACAGACAGTTTGTAGTTTATGGTTGCCTCATTGCAAGTCGCCGAGTAGTCCTACTGATACTCTTCACTGGGGAAGGTAATTTACTCATGAAGGTGTCAATAACACAGAATGGTAATCTGATAAAACTCAAAAGTCTTTGAGGAGAGAAATTTACAGGAACACTCCTCTGTAAATATGTGGAATGGTGTGATGGACAATTAGTTGATTGGGCTGTTGTGTTATCACTGTGAGTTAGAAGGCGCCGCTATCCAGGCTTTTTTGAAAACGTGCTTTCAGCTCTATTGGAAGACGTTCCTTGGGCTACAGCGATGTTTATGTTATTGCAGCATGACGGGGCCCCTTTGCACATTCTAGTCGTCAGGTGTCAGATCATCTAACATTCCCCGGAAGATGGATCGGCAGTAATGATGACGTTTCCTGGCCTTACCTCTTTAGATTTCTTATCTGTAGGGCTGGGTGAAAGGCGAGGTCAGCAGAGAAAAGAATAATCACATGAGAAGAACTGATAGTTCATATTATGAATGTTGCTGCTCTCATACAAGAACGTCAAGATAACCGCAGAAGAAAGACAAGTGATATTGTCAAAAGAAATCGGAAGTTCGCTGCAGTCGCAGGTGGCAGTGTTTGTAAAAATCAATGTCGAACTTAATCACCTGCCTTTGCTTAAGACCACCTGTGTATATTTGTTTGGGTTATATTCTAACAGCTGTGTCTCTTAACCAATAAAAAATGACGACGTCTTATGCGCATTATTTATATGATTTTGTCCATAATATTATCTGGGGAAACTGGACAATTTTTTTATTTCGGCCGTCTCACTTGCACTGACATAAAATTCAGCTTTAGTGTTTACCGGTATCGGACTGACATGTCTATTCTCAAAATACACACCTTGCTATTAACCGTTATCATTCATACAGCATGCTTCCAAAGGCACAAACAGCTTCTATACAGTAAAATATACACTGGGCAACAATTACCCTCATGAATCCCACCCTGTGTGTCTGTTACAACCAACTGACACAACCAACTACATCTTGAAATAGTTACTATTCCTATTGGAAGAAAAAGTATTTAGAACCTCAAAAAAATCACTGACGTAATCCTAAATAACAACGACCTGTCGATACACATATGGGCATCGCAATATCTGTCTGAAACATAAACTGGAACTAGAAACAAAAAGAGATCAGAGCTGTAGCCATTAACACTACTTACAACAGAGAAAGAACACGTTGACAAAAAACATTTCCAAGACATAAAAATCAATTTTTCTTTACACTACATCAACAGCAAGCAAGCAGGAAAGGCGCCTTATTGTCAGAGCCAGAGACCAACAATACAAGAGATGACGTATACGTGGTCGCAAAATTCCATACAACAGTAAATGCCCATGGTGAAACTAGATAAGAGTAGTAAAGATCAAAGGTTGACTTATTCTCTAATGACGCAGCAAGAATATGCGAAGTGAAAGAAAAAAAAAATCACTTCTCACAGCAATAAATAATCGCAGTTTCAGAAAACAAAATTTCGTAATTAATACGAGTGACCAAAGACAAACACTTAACCAGACAAACAAGAATCATAACAAAAATAACAAACCTTGATATACAACACAACACTGCCTACCCAAACCACCTTCACAGCCGTTCCTACATTGTAACAAACATAAAAACAAGCGTGAATGTTCTCAAAATAGATACCGTCAGAAACGTAATTGGAAATCGAGACATTTCCTTTGCATAGCAAAAGGCTCAACCAAAAAACGAACTTCGCCACTCCATCTGGTCAGACTGAGAAAAGAGCTAGCAACCAACTGACATTTCAGAACAAACAACATTTTAAACAATCGGCATTCTAATACTGAAAGAACGACTGAATATCAGCAGATCGTCAGGACACCTAAAATTCCTATAACAACACAGTACATGTCTCTCCTTTTCCATTAATATACAACAGAGCACAATAAATGAATAAGCATGTAGGACAAAAGTAAAATTCAATCAAGAATTCCCGATTTGGTAACACTTCAAATCGTTTTATATAAGTACATGCAGTCATCATCATCATCTTGGACAGTTTCCAGCCACTGGCTGGGTCTGTCGGGAACACAAGCCTCTCCATCGTGTTCTGTCTTTCCACCATTCCCCCTCCTCCACCTTCGTCCAGTTCTCTCCTCCTCTCATCACACATTCTTTCTCTCCCTTCACCCATCTATCCCTTGGTCTTCCTCTGGGCCTCTTCCCCTCCAGTTGCAGATCAAACATCCTCTTTGGAATTCTTCACTCATCCATTCTCTTCATGTGTCCATACCACTGCAGTCTCGATTTTTCTATCCTGTCCTGTACTGGTTCCTCCTTTAGTCTTTCCCTCACATACACATTTCGCAATCTGTCTCGTCTTGTTATACCCAACCTGCTCCTCTGGAACTTCATTTCACTAGCCTGTATTCTACTTTTGTCACTTTCGTGAATTACCCATGTCTCACTTCCGTATGCCAATATGGGGACAAAGTAGGTTCGGTATATAATTCCCTTGGATTTCTGTGGCACCTCCTTGCTCCAAATAAGCCCCCTAATGCATTTGTAGAACTGCCCTGCTTTTCTGCACCTTTCATTTATTTCCATTGCGTTTCCCCCCTTACTTTCAATCACGCTTCCCAGGTACTTGAAGTTCTCTACCACTTGCAGTTTTTCCCCTCCACAAGTTATATCCACATTTGGCCTATTCTTCTTCCTTGTTGTGACGATTATTTCACTTTTCTTTGCAGAGAAATGCATTCCATATTGTGCTGCCGTTGCCTCCCATGCATCTAACTGCTCTTGCACCTCCTTCTCGCAATTTCCCCATAACATCACGTCATCGGCAAAAAGCACCGCTTTCATTTTATGATCTCCAATTGCATCTGATACTTGCTGTAGGACTTCATCCATAACAATAATAAACAATAAAGGCGAAAGTGCACTTCCCTGTCGCAGCCCATTTTCCAGCTTGAACCATGCAGTACGTTCCCTCCCCACTTTCACACAACTCTCACTTCCCTCATACATTTTTCTGACTTTTCGTGTTATCTCTTCATCTACACCTTTTGCGTTCAGCACATCCCAGAGCTTGTCCCTACAGATACTGTCATACGCCTTCTCAATATCCAAAAAGGCCATGATTAAGTCCTTCCCGTACTCATAGTGCCTCTCCTGCAGTTGCCTTACCGCAAATATGAGGTCCGTTGTTGATCTTCCCGGTCTGAAACCGTACTGCTCCTCTTGCAGTCTACTTTCAATACTGCTTCTTATTCTCTTCTCCAGGATCTTTTCATAGATTTTTCCACAGTGGCATAGCAGGGTGATTCCTCTGTAGTTCTCACATCTCCTTTTATCCCCTTTCTTGAAGATCGGGACTATAATTCCTTTCTTCCAATCCTCAGGAATTCTGTTCTCCTTCCACACCACCCTCAGTACTCTGTATAGCCACTGGGTTCCTACTTCTCCCGCTGCTCGTATCATATCCACTGTTACTTCGTCCCAACCTGGTGCCTTGCCCCCTTTCATCCTCTTTATGGCTTCTTCCACTTCATTCCAAGTTAGATCATCAATTTCCCCACTATTATAATCGTCTGCTGCCTTAGGCTCTCCATCGCTGTTAGTTACCCGCTTGGCGGCATTCAACAGATCTTCAAAGTACTCCTTCCAAATCTTTTTGAGCTCATGCATTTCCTCCACAACTCTTCCATTATTATCCATGATCCTCAGGCACTCGCTTCTGTCGTTCCTCTTATTTCTTACCATGGTGTAAAGTACTTTTCTGTTCCCTTCACTGTCCTCTTCTAACATTCTTGTCCATTTTTCCAACCACTTCTTCTTCTCCGCCCTTACTATGGTCTGTGCCGCTTTCTTACTTTCCTTATATTTTACCCTAGCTTCCTCTGTTCGGGTCTGGAACCATTCTCTGAAGGCTTTGTTCTTTCGAAGTACTGCCTCTTTACATATGTTGTTCCACCATGGGGTTTCCCTACTTCTCCTCTTTGTGCTAGTTCTTCCGCACACAGTCTCAGCTGCCTCAACTAGAGCCCTCTTAAAATCTCCCCATTCTTCTTCCACTGTTCTCTGATCTTCCTTTGGCAGCTTCTTCCTGATCAGTGTCTGGTACTGGGTCCTCCGTTCATCCTCTTTCAGAATCCATGTCTTCAACCTTTTCTCCTGTATTTCTGTTGCCCTCCTATCTTTTTTCTCTCTCAGGGTGGCTACCAACAGCCGATGGTCACTGTCTAAGGCCTGAGATGGAATGGCCTTAACATCTGTGAGGCTGCTCATCATCTGCCTATCCACTAGTATATAGTCTACTACTGAAGTTTGGGACCAGTCCCCACTGGGGACTACTTCTCTTCTTGTACCAGGAATTTGCGATCGCCAGCCCATTCCTCTTATATAAGTACATGCAGTAAATTACAAAAATAGTAGAAGAGATAAAATTATTGGAATTTAAGAAATATATCTGCAAAATATCAGAACTGACTTAAAAAGTGTAGCGTTTGGAAGATTTCAACAGACACATCAACGACAAGAACGTATGAGCACAAGTTTTTACCTATTTTCTTAAAAGACAGCGAAAAGTTTTGCTAGTGTTTCCCACGCAAATATTGTCATTCGTTACCTTGTCTTGCGTTCACGACTATTCTACCTCTCTATGGTGTTCTAAACTGGCATTCTAACTCGTTATCTATGTTACTAAATCCTTCATCTTACATTACAGTTAATGACTGCAAAAAATTTACGTCCTATTTCCATAGTAAGCGGTGTGCCAGGATGAATGCCTTACGTAATCATAAATGCGCAAGTGTTTACTCCTTTTGTTCTTCACAAATCAAGTGTTCAAGATAAAAGGTTTGGGAAACTGGTAGCTTTACATCGCCAATGTAATCAAGGGATTTTTTAACGGACTAACCTATAATTTACGATTGCAATCAATTTTTAATGACCTACACTCACTTATCGTGGTGACAAACGGTATCTGCCCGTCGTGTAGTCTGTAGACTAATACTCGAGGACAGTGGTACAGTTTAAAAGTATTATATCGGACTGTTATTACAGTGATTAAGTTCAATGGACGTGCTTCTAACTCATGCAGATTTATTTAATGTAATTTAATTTAATTAATTAATTAATTTATTTATTTTTTGAAAGACAACACGTTTGTCATTGACTATAGAAAATAAGTTATTTCAATCCATGATTGCAATTCCAACCTATCGATCATTATCAAGTGCCACTGCAAAAGCTAAAAAATATACACAATATTAAGCAAAGGGTGTATGTACAGAGCCGCACAAACAAGCCATCAGACAGTAGTACGTTACAAAAATTATGAAAATAACATTACGTACATTTTACTTCAGCACTTATCAGGCATCTAAAAGCTGTGTACAAAATCGTGTAAGGGTTCTCGCCGGTTTCTATTCGATTGCAATTTTGATACGTGATAACGAGCGGAGACAAGTACACTCCCACGCATTTTACATTTGTAATTTCTTTTTATCTCCTGTAGTTCATTCTATCTTCAGAGTGCCTTTCGTCTTGTACCGTCTACTTTAGTAGCGCATCATAACAAAGCGTAATTGATTTTCATATATTTCTCGACAACGTTTTAAGCACCTAGGAATAGTATTACTACTCATACATAAGCTTTCACATAATTTAATTTAATTTCTCATATCAGAGCTTAGCAGTGAGACATATCCTATATGTACACGGTGGTGCCTTCTTTTTTTTCTTATTTTCTTGCATTATACTGTAGGCCGTTTCCGGACAAGCAAATTGTGCTCTCAGTATTTTTTTTAATATTTCATTGTAGATGCAAACAAACTGATATGTAAGATTACTGTTGCCATGTTCTACATGAGCACCCAAAACAATGTAAGGCCCTTGGGACAGATAACATACGTATTTTCACATCATTCTGTTATAAATAAATCTTTCAATTCTGTTTTTTTGCCTCTTAAGGCTATACTATCACATAGCTGTCATGAGATGTAAAATGGTGTCATGACATGAAACTTATAATTGTTATCGCTGGACTGCACTATCTCTGTCAAGTGCACATAAAATATGTATTTTCGCCCCAGCGGCCTCAGTTAATATGTGAACAGTGCGTTAGAACATCGCTTTATAGCGATTTGTGTAAAGGATCTAAACACTGGTGACAATTTACGTAATTTACATCATTTCACTACGTACACAGCTTCGAGCACATTTTATGTTATTGTAGTCCTATACTGAAAAGACTGAGCTCTGACGTCATGTGTACCTTCCTCCACATGGATCCTCTATCCTCTCTTCACATTCACATCCTTCCTTCCCCACATCGAACACCTCTGCACCTCTTACAGTACCGGCAAACTAAATTGTAATAAACCCACTTTCTCCACTCTTTTCACCAACCTGGTATGCTGTCGCGACCTTACAAATACGTCCCACAGTCCCTACACCTATGCACTCTCCATACCCTGTCCGAACGCAACTTCAACCGACTCCTTTCCAGGATAATGAAGTCCGCTTCGATATTTATCCGTCCTTTCAGCTATAGCATTCCCCCTATCTCCATTCATGTCAGGGTTTCCCCCCTGTTTCCTTCTTCATTTCACTACCTCCTTTCCTGTTCTGACTCCAGGGCCTCGCCCACCCACGACTCATTCTTCCTTTCGTCTCTCTCTGTATCCATCTTACTGCCTGTCAACGGATACCATCCAGAGGCTTCTGAACTTATACGCACCATCATCCAAGTGTTTAATCTCCCCCCGGGTTCTTCCCCTAGCGTAGGCCTTTCAGCTCTTTAGTGACAGTGTAGTGCTTCATTTTTACGAAAGTTGTTACTCATTTTAATTTTTAAATTATAATTTGTCCGTTTTTCTCTTTTGTATGTCCACCTGTGAGATTTTTTATTTTCCTTTTAAAACTTTAAATCATGAAAACCACTCTTTATATTTGCAATCACCTCTACATTGCATGTAAAAATCTTGTAATTTTTTCATCCATACACACATTTCGTCATTTCTTTATTAATTTTTGCAAACGCTTTACAGCTGGCAGCCCACACCACGCCCATATAGAGCGAGGGGTATGAAATAACAATAACGGGAAAAAGGATTATTAATCTTATCCAATGCGGATATTTTAGAACCGGTGACTGTATATAGTATTCATTACGTGCTTTAAAGGATAACTTGACATTTTACAGTATTTTTAAGCTAAAAACTAAATGACCGTCTTGATTTGGATACTCTCCTGTATTATTGATCTAATGTATGATACCACCGACCGAGACGTACACGATTAGGATACACATCCAAACAATCACCACAGTCTCACGAAGGGATTGATCACGATGTCTCTTGAACGCTTTCCGTGTGTCGTGTAATCTGCTCCTTGATCCTTCGCCGTCGTTATCAGGATTGAAGGGAGCGGTGTACACTACTCGGCAAGTGTCCCACATTCACTTGTTAATGAGTGCACGTGCATCATCTAAAAATGTTGCTATTCTGTTTCTTGTCGGTATGATGAAAACAGGCTTACATTTTCAATAAGGATTTTCTTCCTTGTTCTGTCAGTGAAATTAGAATTAGAATTTAAGTAAGATCTTCCAGAAATTGGAATTATAACCAAGATTCTGCAGGACAGAGCTGCATTCAAAACTTTATTCGACAAGCATAACTTTGAAGCTAAATCAAGTGTTACATGTAAGAGAACACGGGCAGATGAACATAAGAAGAACCAAAGTTAGAAGCTGAAGTGGTCTTGGGTTAAACAGAAACATCTGCAAAATAGGGTCGAAAAGAAAACACGAAGAAGTACAATGCAAGCAAGAAAGTGAAGGAATAAATTTCAGAATAATATTCAGCCATTAATTGGGTAATGAGGAAATTTATTTAGCTTTGCCCGTTTCAGAGGATTAGATTGATCTCCAAAAGCTTAATATGGGTTTAGTAGGCGGCAGTATCTTCTTCACTGAATAATGCCATGGCACGTCAGAAATGTAAATATTATATGTGATAATTGGAGACACATTGCTGCTAGCACATTTTCTCTATTTACATAAAAGTGATTCGCTTACTGGAAATTATCAATAAGTTTTTATAATTATGACAAATGATGTAAACTTTACGGCATGTCATGACATTATAATTCTGTGAAAACCACATGACATACATTAAACGAATATTAATCTGCTGAAGATGACAGATTAATTAATCTGTTGAACCCGGTAAAGCGAAATAGATTCCCCAATTGAGTAACTGATGACTGAATTTTATTCTGAAATAATACCTCAACTGTCGGTTAAATAGCAGCCACCAGTAAACCGAGCGAGGTGGCGCAGTGATTAGCAGGCTGGAGTCGTATTCGGGTGAATTTCCGTGAGTTCCCTAAACCACTCCAGATAAATGGTTCCTTTGACATAATTTGAGCTTGTGCTCCGCCTCTAGTGACTTCAATGTAGACGGGACGTTAAACCCTAATCTTTCTTCCTTCATTTCAGCTACGAATAAAATCATGAAGAAACGAGATATCAAACACATAACTGTCCAGGCATCAAGGTTCTTTTTATTTCATTATTTGCACCTAGTACTTGGCTTGAAATGGGAATAGGTCTTCAGCGTGCGTGTAACAGATTGTGGCATACACGTACCTCGTCCGTTGTGAGAAGTGCGTCGTCCACCAGTAAGTCTGAGGCGTTGACAGAGCGCAGGTAATCCACGAGCTCCTGGGAGTCCTCCGTCTCCAGCCCCAGCGCGGCGCCCAGCCTGAAGGCGTGGTAGCGGGCGTCCCTCGTCCCGGAGATCGACGCCACCAGAGTGCCGCTCTCGTCGATGACCCTCGAGAAGAGGCCTGCAGCGAGAGAGAAAATACCACACTCGAGGGCAGATTTCTCCTCGTGCACTGCCTGTTGTTACGGCGTAGGGTAGACGCACAGTTATCTTGCGATACCCAGAAGCGGTAATTATATGTGGAATCGACATCCTGTCGTTGAGGTCTCGCTATAGTGATAACTCAGAAGGCTATGGTACCATTTCTGGTGATATTAATGTTCTGCCGGTCATCTAAAGCTTTTAACTGCGACAACTGAAAACGTAAATCAGCTCTCCTAGATACAAAACAATACTGATCAGTATGCCAGCTCACGGGACGCAGAAGACAGCAAATTTTGTACGAAACGGCACCTTGGTTCAATCAATATCTCTTGCTATTTTATTCAGGTTCACTTCGTCTTCTTAATGTTTCTGCTGGATAAGAAATCGTCATCAGGAACTGGCCAGCTTAGTTACTGATCTAAAGGAAATGGAGCGAATGTGAACGGAATTTTTCGCTTTCTTCTCAGTTTGCATGTGATATTACAGAAGACTGTCCGACATTAAATGTGCAGTCGGGTATCATTCACAATGATTTTCGATGGAATGCACTTAAAGTAATGAGGAACCATCAAATGTACAGGAAGTAACCAGTACCTAATGGAAAATGAAAATATATGTACCTCTAAATATGCACGAATGCTGTCTCTTTCGTCATTGTGAAATATGGAAGTGAATCTCCAAGCAACTGTAACATAAACATCTCTAATATTTTTCTACGTAATTTATCTTAATCAGAGAATGGTACGAGAGATCTACATTTACTTTAAGGAACGTTTTAATAGCCAGTATCGCATTCATTATTGTTTATTCCTGACGACGAGTTTCTACAGTTAAGACTGTCATTTTCTGATCTTCAAAAAACCTGTTGTAATATGCATTGCTCCAGTATACCTGTATGACAAATGCCATGTCGATATTGTAGTTGACAGTTTAAAATAAGTTTATCGCAAATATGAAAAATAAGTGCCTTTTAACAGCATTTTTTTATTTGTGATAAACCTGATTTTATTTTAACAAACCTGTGTGGAACGTGCTACATACTATCTATCTACACTAATGTCGACACTGTGTGTGTGTGTGACACAGTCATAGAGGAACAAGACGTAGCAGACCAAGTCTGTTGAGGATCGGAAGATCACAGTCTTAATTGTTGAAACCAGGAATAAATAATATTGAATGGGATCTTGGTTATTAAAACTTTCTTCAAATATGTTTTTTAGTTTCAATGAACAAAGGTTAGAAATCTTTTAGTGACGTCTTCTTAGCTGTTGAATCTCATTAACACATAAATAATAATTACTAAGCAATCAAATGTAGCAGCTACGGAACTGGTGAGTCAAGATGATCCAAGTCCACGTTAGGCATAAAAGAGGACGTAAGGTTGTTTGGACCTGTGAAGGACTTTGGTGTCCTATGAATCGAAATAATTTATAAAATCTGTTTTCTGATTTACAAATTTTCTTCACATTTAAAAATGAAAAACAAGAACAGAAACATATTAGTAGACGTATGAAACAAAACATGGACTTATCAATTGTGCAAATAAAATGAACTAACAAAATGAAGGCATCGACACGCAGCCGCTTAGTACACAGAAGAAGAAGAGTAGGCAGTGCATATTTATAGATTTAGGAATGTTTACAACGCTCCGTGGTAGCTTCTCATTTTAGAGACCAAATTTTGATATGAATTCTATTGGAATTTACCAAACAGCAATATTTAGACTTATTGTGGCACTAGTATGCATTCATAGACCGTAAAATTTAATCTAAAAATATCACTTACATGTAATGCTGGTTCATTTGCTGTTTTCATGAAGAACATAAAAGTGAACAAAGTCTATACACAAAAAACAAGATAGCGCCATATTGAACAAGATTTAAAAACATGTTACCAGACTATTTTCAACATCTATGTAAAGAAGAGCACTTTAGCGTTTTTTTTCTTTTTTTCCCAAGATAAACCGACTACAGTTTCCCAAATATACACGCATCAACAAAAGTTTTGCATCACCTCGTTTCCGAGAGTTCCGTAACCTGTGCAGAAAATTGGAATAGAGATCAACATAAAGATCGTATCTGCCCTTTTTATTGCTCATGAAAACCACATATTGCATGTTGTATCACCATACAGCGAGACCTTCAGGTGTGGTGGTCTAGACTGCTGCACGCGCTGGTACCTCTAATACCCAGTAGCACGTCCTCTTGCGGTGACGCGTGCCTGTATTCGTCGTGGCATACTATCCCCAAGTTCATCAAGGCACTGTTGGGGCAGATCCACTCTTCAACGGTGATTCGGCGTAGATCCCTCAGAGTGGCTAATGGGTCGCGTCGTCCATCCCAGGCATGTTCGATAGGGTTCATGTCTGGAAAACAAGCTGGCCACTCTAGTCGAGCGATGTCGTTGTCCTGAAAGAAGTCATTCACGAGATGTGGATGATGTGGCCGCGAATTGCGTCCATGAAGACGAATGCTCCGCCAATATGCTACCGATATGGTTGCATTATCAGTCGGAGGATGGCATTCACGTATCGTACAGCGCCGTCTTCCATGACCACTAGCAGCGTACGTTGGCACCACATAATGCCACCCCCAAAAGAGCAGGGAACCTCCACCTTGCTGCATTCGCTGGATGCTGTGTCTAAGGCGTTCAGCCCGACCAGGTTGCCTCCAAAAACGTCTCCGACGATTGTCTGGTTGAAGGAATATGCGACACTCATCGGTGAAGAGAACGTGATGCCAATCCTGAGAGGTCCATTCGGCATGTTGTTGGGCGCGTCTGTACCGCATGGTGTCGTGGTTGAAAAGATGGACGTCGCCATGGACGTCGGGAGCGAATTTGCGGAGCATGCAGCCTATTGCACACAGTCCTGTGGCTGCACTAAAGGTATTATTCAACATGGTGGCGTTGATGTCAGGGTTCCTCCAAGCCGCGGTATTGACAGTCTAGGCATAGTTAACTACAGATAACATGAGCCGTGTAACCCCGTCCTGGTGGAATGACTGGAACTGATCGGCTGTCGGGCCCCCTCCGTCTAATAGACGTTTCTGATGCATGGTTGTTTACATCTTTGGATGGGTCTAGTGACATCTCTGAACAGTCAAATGGAATGTGTCTGTGATACAATATCCACAGTCAATGACTATCTTCAGGAGTTCTGGGAACCTGGTGATGCTAAACATTCTTTACGTGTCTATATGTAACCTTTCCATATCATAAACACAATCTGCGGTGCGTTGTTTAAATTCCACATTCCATAGTCCAATCGCACCAGCGCATAGAGTAGGCAGTTACCGTGGAGAGTGAGTGATATGAATTGATTATTTTGTTTGATTTCAAATAGGTAAATTCACACACTACACAACGGATGGATGAGTTCCTTGTTGAATTAACTTTTCCAATTCAAAAGTTAACAGATCTGTAGCGTCGCGGAATAGTAAAGAGTTGGAAACATGGAATATTGTCAAAGTTTCGTTGCCTATGCCGAGAGCCAGCCTGTGTTATGTGGATCACATTGTACTCGGCAGGAATAAAGGTGTCATGAATTAATAATGTTTCTTTGGCGTTTCTGACGCGTCCACAGTCATTTCCTAGCGTCCTGACAACTGGACAGGTCTCCGCTCGGCCTCCTGTACACTGTAGGCTACCGAGACTATCGGGGCATCTACAGACCGAAAACACTTCAACTGAAAACAATGATTTGCAAGTAACATAATAAAGATATTGAAAACAAGTACAGGGGTATTATAAATGATTGAAGCGATTTCATAAATTCACTGTAGCTCCATTCATTGACATATGGTCACGACACACTACAGATACGTAGAAAAACTCATAAAGTTTTGTTCGGCTGAAGCCGCACTTCAGGTTTCTGCCGCCAGAGCGCTCGAGAGCGCAGTGAGACAAAATGGCGACAGGAGCCGAGAAAGCGTATGTCATGCTTGAAATGCACTCACATCAGTCAGTCATAACAGTGCAACGACACTTCAGGAAGAAGTTCAACAAAGATCCACCAACTGCTAACTCCATTCGGCGATGGTATGCGCAGTTTAAAGCTTCTGGATGCCTCGGTAAGGGGAAATCAACAGGTCGGCCTGCAGTGAGCGAAGAAACGGTTGAATGCGTGCGGGCAAGTTTCACGCGTAGCCCCGCGGAAGTCGACGAATAAAGCAAGCAGGGAGCTAAACGTACCACAGCCAACGGTTTTGGAAAATCTTACGGAAAAGGATAAAGCAGAAGCCTTACCGTTTACAATTGCTACAAGCCCTGAAGCCCGATGACAAAGTCAAACGCTTTGAATTTTCGGTGCGGTTGCAACAGCTCATGGAAGAGGATGCGTTCAGTGCGAAACTTGTTTTCAGTGATGAAGCAACATTTTTTTCTTAATGGTGAAGTGAACAGACACAATGTGCGAATATGGGCGGTAGAGAATCCTCACGCATTCGTGCAGCTAATTCGCAATTCATCAAAAGTTAACGTGTTTTGTGCAATCTCACGGTTTAAAGTTTACGGCCCCTTCTTCTTCTGCGAAAAAGACGTTACAGGACACGTGTATCTGGACATGCTGGAAAATTGGCTCAGGCCACAACTGGAGACCGACAGCGCCGACTTCATCTTTCAACAGGATGGTGCTCCATTGCACTTACATCATGATGTTCGGAATTTCTTAAACAGGAGATTAGAAAACCGATGGATCGGTCGTGGTGGAGATCATGATCAGAAATTCATGTCATGGCCTCCACGCTCTCCCGACTTAACCCCAAGCAATTTCTTTCTGTGGGGGTATGTGAAAGATTCAGTGTTTAAACCTCCTCTACCAAGAAACGTGCCAGAACTGCGACCTCGCATCAACGATGCATTCGAACTCATTGATGGGAACATGCTGCGCCGAGTGTGGGAGGAAGTTGATTATCGGCTTGATGTCTGCCGAATCACTAAAGGGGCACATATCGAACATTTGTGAATGCCTAAAAAAACTTTTTGAGTTTTTGTATGTGTGTACAAAGCATTGTGAAAATATCTCAAATAATAAAGTTATTGTAGAGCTGTGAAATCGCTTCAATCATTTGTAATAACCGTATACATATATCTGTTACTGAATCTATGGACGAGTCCAGGCTGTCTGCGAGCTACAGTCGCGGTCCCTCACCTGCCGACGTGTTCGCCACGAGGTGGTAGGACACGGCGACGCCACCAGCGCTCTGCCCCTGCAGTGTTACCAACTGCGGGTCCCCGCCGAACCTGGCGATGTTCTGCTGCACCCACAGCAGGGCCTGCCGCTGGTCCTTGAGCCCAGCATTGCCAGGCACCACGGAGTCCTCAGTGCTCAGAAAACCTGGACGACAGACAAGATACACGTGGTTTTGACGCTCTTGTTGGACAGCTGGTGAATATTTCTCAATTTCATCCAAAATTAGGGCTCTAACTTATATATTCGTGAAGATTTGGTATTAGCTCTCGAACACGGCGTCAGTTTACCCAAAATTCAAATCATTGGATCCTTTAGAACTTTTTTCAAAATTTAGGTCGTTCGGATACTTTAAACATAGGACCAGTTAACGCAAATTCAGATCGTTTGGAAACTTCTAAACACATTGCTCCTTGAAAGACTCTCACATTTTAGATACGGTCAGTTTTTAGGGAGAATGCGCTTTAGAATTAATTTTTACGTCGATATTTTACAACATTATTCAAAACCATCACAAGTTTAATATAGCCAACACTGGAGGTTCGAAGCAAGGGGTGTTCAGCCACATATCCAGATCATAGCTTCAGGATTGTTCTTCCAAAGGAATTCATTACGGCAGGTGACGTGCTTTCGAAGCAAAAAAATTTTTCATCTACTTCGAATCCATTGGCGCCTAATAATCATTGTACCTAAAGTACGAGGTTTGTCCAAAACGTAATGGGAATTTTTTAAATATACCCGATTTTCAATTTTTTATGTTGTTAGTACAAGTGCTCTTGATGTATATTTGAATTTTCAGCTGTTTTGAATATTCAATTTACTAGTTACAATAGAAAGGTTTCTACGTGTTTTCTTTCGATAAAAATAGCTAATATAATTTTCATTAAATTTTTCTTGATAAATGCAATAAAGTGGAGCTCGCCCTTCGAAATATTGACTGTGGCCTTTGTCTATAAGGCATGAGTTTAAGAATGGTACAAATTTTTGAAAGAGGACCAAAAAGACGTAGACGATGACCGCCCTGGACGCCCTAGCATGTCAATTATTGACAGTAAAGTGGAATAAATAATGAAAATATTTCTCGAAAATCGCCGGATCACCTTCAGAGAGGCTGTTGATGATGTTGGCATATGCTTTGCTCATGCCAAATCATTTTCTCAGATGTCTTAGGTATGAAACATGTAGCACCAAAATTTGTTCCAAAAATGTTGAGTTTCGGTGAAAAACGACGTCGCGTAGACATCGCTCAAGAATTGCTGAAAGAGGTCGAAAACGGTCCAGAAATTCCAAAGAAGTTGATAACAAGTGACGAAACGTGGGTATATGGGTATGACATCGACAGCAAGGGCCAGTCGTCGCAACGGAAACTACCTGCGGAGTCAAGACCGAAAGAAATTTGTGAGTTCGGTCACATGTGAAGATTCCTGTCGCTGTTTTCTTCGATTACAATGAGATAGGGCATCATGAGTTCTTCGATTATAACTTTTCGGTCAATAACAAACATTTCGTAGAAATTATGCGCCATTTGCGTGAGGCAATCCGAAGAAAACTATCAGAATTGTGGCAAAACCACTAGTGGAAATCGCATCAAAATAATGCTTCCCCTCACACCTCAATGCTAGTTCGTGATATTTTTTGGTAAACAAGAAAACCCTGTTCTTGCCTCAGCCACTGTATTCCCGGACATCCCCAGTACAACTTCTTGTTATTCCCGAGGCTGAAGGAAACCATGAAAAGACGTCGTTTTTCCACCTTTTATGAGATAAAAACAGAACCGAGGAAGGCGCTGAACACCATAACGAAAAGTTAGTTCCAAATGGGCTCCCTAAAGAGCTAGCAAAATTAGGAAAAAAACTGGCACAAGTTGTTATATCTGCAGTGGTTATTTTCAAAAGGGTTGTTGGTAAATAAATAAAACTTCATTTAGAAAAACAAAAATTCATGTCACTTTTTGATCACACATCGTATGCAGGGGAGAAAATGACGCAAAATATGCAGGGCACAGTTCTTCTTCATATTCTCCTCCTCGTCCTCCTCCTCCTCTTTCTTCTTCTTCTTCTTGAGAAGTGCTTATTCCGCTGGTCTGCAAAGCCCACGAATTTGGGGTGCCATAGAAGCTAACCAAATAGCCATGGAGGTTGTAGAACCACAGCATGACACAATGCGCCATTCCCCTGGACATTGTCGCCTGATTGCTTAGTCAGAGAACAATGCAAAGGTGGAAGGATGAGTAGCTGGCAGTGAGGAAAAAATAAACTGCAGTCTCGGAAGTCGGCCACCTGGCTGCAGTATACCTCTTGTCGATCACTTCGGTCCTCCTCTGGATAGGACACTGTCCACTGAAAAGTGAAATTACACGCCGGTGAGACGCGCACTCAGTTTGTGATTCTTGTGCCGTGAAAATCACTAAACGCCACATTTTAACCGAATTCGTTTCATATTTGGACGAGAGTAAAGACGTCGAGAGAAAGTGGGGTAAGGCTTTTAAGATTTTGTGTAGTCTCCATATGAAAGTTTTATGCTGTAGATTTTTGTTTGTTTCCACGTGACTATATCATCCTTTTTTAGTCCAGTGATCAATTATCCACAGTAATTCATTCCAGTATTTTTTTTTGAACTTCTTTATGTGTGTGTGTGTGAGTGTGTGTGTGTGTGTGTGTGTGTGTGTGTCTGTGTGTCTGTGTAAATTGACATGGATTTTATGGAGCTGTAATACTGTTTGAATCGTATCACTCTTAACAACAACAATCTCAATATTACTTTTCTACCGAAGGCAAGCAGGCAGATGTCGTACGCTCAAAGAAATGCTTCCCCATCATCATATTTTGCACCTCTAGGAACATTGAACATAACTTTCCTGCCAGATGATATCGATTATATCATCTTCGGTACAGCTAAACTAACTTGCCGTACACCTTAGATTGACGTTTCGTTTCTATTTTGAACTGGTTCATATGTATATCACACACAGTAACAAATATTAATTTTATTAGCATCTACCTTTTGTCCCCTTCCAGTAGATCCTTCAACCATCCCTTTCGCTCATCTTACGTCATACATAATTTTAATTTTAAATATATCATATTGTTTTTCTTATCTGTCCCTGACGACAAGTACTTCACACGTTCTAATCTCCTATGTCCAACACTACATAGCCTAATTTCAGAATATATACGTCTACGACTGATTGCACCGAGCGAACTGGGGCATTGGCGAGTCTTTGGACTCGCATTCCAGAGGACGGTGGTTCAAATCTTCATCTGGCTGTGCTGATTTCAGTTTTCCACCGTTTACTTTAGTCGCGTAAATCAAATGCCAAGGTGGTACTTTCGCCAGCTTGAACTTATGGTTCGTCCCTGCTATCCTCGTCATCGACGGGACTTTAAACACTAATGTTGCCTTCTTCTTTCTTCATCTATGGTTCCGTTTTAAGCTGTGGTTTCCCTGCTCTCGTTTAGATGTTCTGGAAAATCTGAAAATGAAGGAGCAGATTGCAATCAGTCCTTCACCAAGCGTGGCTCAAGTTTAGTTGATAATCAGCCGTAAATCACTGGAGAGGTTGCAGTATTGTATCCAATATATTTCAAAGAAATTACTTTACCGTATGAGCTGAACTATTCCACAGAAATTGACCTTTATATTATAGCGTAACATTAACGTAACGAAAAATTACATTTTGTTTATAGCAGCCACAATTTGTGCCAAGCCGAGAAATTTACTCCCTACCTTATGAAGGACGAATGCCGCGCTGCATTATATCCACTGGCATTTTAAAGATCATAAGTTGTTTGTTTCGTTACGTCGCCTGTTCAGTGGGGAGAATGGTCGTATTACCGAGTGGGCCTAGTCGGTAGTTGATGGTGACCAGGATGACGCCGTAGGAGACGAGAAAGTCAGGTCCGTGCTCCTGGTCAGAGCCGCTGCCGGCGGAAAATCCTCCGCCGTGCACCCAGAAGAGCACGGGCAGCCCTGCGCCCTCTTGCGGGACGCCCGGCACGAAGACGTTCAGGTAGAGGCAGTCCTCCGAGCCGCCGCTAGACTGCACGCAGTCGCTGCCGTACTGGGTGGCATTCCGAATACCCTCCCAACTAGGTGGAGGCTGTGGAGCCTGGAACAACAGTGCCAGTCTGAGTAATATTAACCGCAGCAGCACTTTCAATTATCTTTCCATGGCTTACACTGGACGTGCCTCGGTATTACAATCCCAGATCAATATAAATATAAATCGTATGTACAAGTATTTACGTACTTTTAAGTCTACTTCGACAAGGCTTGAACGCAATGGCAGGTTTGACCTTACGGTAAGAATCATCCAGCATTTCCCAGCGGTACTGCAGGGAAATCATGGCAAATCTAAATCATTACTACCGTACAGATATTGTAGCCTCCATCCTTCCGTACACAATGCTTAACATAGTGCAGCCTCGTTCCGTTTATACCTAGTGAAAAAAATTTTCCTGTTTACACATTCTTGCAAACACGTTATTTCATAGCACAAATGCCTGACGACGCTGTCCACGCAATTTTGTACCCTCCTACATCTATGCCTGTACTTGTTCAAGAACAAGAAACTACTTCCTTTTCCAACGTATTAAGATTTCACTTTTGTTGACAGGGCAACATCTGGAGGAGTGTTATTATGTATGTCTCTAGGCTAGATGCTGTTATTCTTGTATTACCTTCTGTCTTCACGTTGATACAATGTAAAAGTGGCTGAAATCCGTAGGTTCTTCCCTAATACCCAGTTCTTGTAAGGGACAGTCAAACGAAAATAAGAGAGACACGGAAAAGTAGGTAAATAGCTTATTATTTCAAAAGTAACTGCCGCGACCTATAATATATTTATCCCACTGCGAGAAAAACACTTTCAATGTCATCACTGAAAAATCTTCTCGGTTGTCTACGGAAACTTGACTATATCCATGCGCGCACCCGCTTTGTCCAAAACAAATCGACGGCCACGAATGTCTTTCTTCAAGGCTCCAAAAATATGGAAATAGTGGGATTGTATGGAGGATATGTAAGAGCCTCCCAGCGATCTTTGCAGCGTGGGCGACGGATGTGGGCCCGCGCACGTGTTGTCATAGCTGTGCCGAGTACGCTGCCGAAGTGTCCGTAGAAAGCCGTTCCACATCCTTCGTATAGCCCGATTGGGCCCATGTGAGTTCCACGTTTTTGAATACCTGGCCGTCGCTTTGTTTCGGACGAAAAGGTGCACGCCTGGGCACAATCATGGTTTCATAGGCAACCGCATACATTTTTCCATGGAGGCTTTCACCACCTAGTCTCACAGTGTGATAAATCTGTTAAGAGTTAGGGCAATTAATTTTGAAGAAATAAACATGATATACTTTTTTCCCATCAATCTCGTTCCTACTGACTCCTCCTTGTATCCTAACTACTTTTTTGCAAGACAGGAATATTAGGTGTGCTCACAACTTACATTTTACAACATTTGTTTCAAGCATTCCGGATAATGAAATACGTAATCCTTCTAATTTCACTCGATGTTCGCTGTTACTTCAACAGGCTTTGTATCCTAAACCGATAATAAAGCTGCAGTGACTAATCGAGTAACAAAACCCTTTTTACATTATGATTCGTGCAAAGTTTTGCAATGAATTCTTAGTTTATAATACGTCAGCTCTGTCATAGTTACCATATTTGGCTCGATATTTAACAAAATTTGAGAGAGTAATAGCAATTCCCAGCATCAGTATTGTATGTTGGCCAGTCTCTATGCTATTTCTATGAAATTCATAGGACACTCTTAATGTCAACAAGCTTCAGCAAATTGCAACTGGCATGTATTAATTATTTAACTATTCTTCATTGTACTGAAAGAGAATTTAAATATTCGCATCGCAAGGAATGTAATTTAATGAATGAATTATCATTAATTTGGCTCACACCGTGGTGTACAGTAATTCAATGGTCGTTTTCTTTAGCACTACGACACCACGATATCACGAAATGTGAAAGTTAAAAAGTTTCCTAGAGGTTTGTTAAAAGACAGATATTTCATTCCAGTAATCTAAAAACGAGACTACAGAGACGATCGTGAAGCTTGATGAGCATCAATGTGGAAGTACCCGACCGTGTACATGAATGGCTCGCTGCGTATTTGTAGCACAAAAGTGTTCTTTAGTAAGACGTTTGTATCTTCGACAAAACTTCTAACCTAGTTAATTTCAACCTGCTCTGTAAGTGATACGTAAGTGTGTTGCTGAGTGTACCTGAACAGAAGCCAAAATTCCATATTTAAACTGCGACACAAATAATTAATGGAGAAACTGTTGTTTCATTGATCACTTTTATTAGATTTCCAACATTTTTCAACATTTTATTCACTTAACTTTCGGCCGTTCCAGTTATATTGTTGTGTATGCCACTGATATTTCGGATTTTTCTGAGATGTCGAGTTATAACTGGCGTGGTGCGATATTGCCATTCATAATTCAGAGCTCACCTGAAATCGCAGTATCCCAAGAGGGGGCTCGGCATACGGGATTCCCAAGAAGGCTGTGTATGTTGTGTTGTAGAGGCTTGTGGCTGTTTGCCCGAGCAGTGTACCCTGCTCCACGGTCACCAAGACTTCTTCTCCCTAAATAAATAAGTAAGAGCTTATTATTTAGTTCATGACAAAATATCAGACTTGCTATGCAACTAATAATTTCACTGACAATAGCTGAGTGCCGCTCCTGATAAACATTCTTCCTACATAATCATTTCTGTAAAAGTTAGTACTATGAATTACCACGGTGGTCGCGTCTGTAAATTCATACGGAAACTGTTAGTCCAAAGCTGCCAATGCAAAGAAGTTTTAAGGTTTTATCCTATTTAATAGGGTCTAAATCATGTCATTGTAGCGTTGCGCTGTAATTATTACAGCCGGCCAGTGTGACCGAGCGGTTCTAGGCGCTTCAGTCTGGAACCGCGCGACCGCTACGGTCTCAGGTTCGAATCCTGCCTCGGGCATGGATGTGTGTGTTTTCCTTAGCTTAGTTAGGATTAAGTGGTTCTAAGTTCTAGGGGACTGATGAATTCAGCAGTTTAAGTCCCATAGTGCTCATAGCCATTTGAACCATTTTTGTAATTATTACAAAGGGTCTATACTCTGAAGAAAAGTGCAAACACAATTCAACCATTATGATCCAAATTCGAGGCTTTCCTTTATACCATTATCACATGTTTTTTGATGGTGGGAGCTATTTCTTCCTGTACACAGAGAATAATTTTCTTGGTGGGAAAATACTGCTGACCTTTTACAATCATTCCTCATATCTTTCCTTCCTGTTCTCATTTTCTCAACATTATTATTAACCTCTGAAGTCTAGTGAGCATATTCCAAATGGTTCAAATGGCTCTGAGCACTATGGGACTTAACTTCTGAGGTCATCAGTCCCCTAGAACTTAGAACTACTTAAACCTAACTAACCTAAGGACATCACACACATCCATGCCCTAGGGAGGATTCGAACCTGCGACCGTAGCGGTCACGCGGTTCCAGACTGAAGCGCCTACAACCGCACGGCCACACCGGCCGGCGAGCATATTCCATGTTAGATTTTAGTTCACTGAAATTATTAATCGTTGAAGCCTTATACGTAACATTTTGTTAAATAATTACACAGACAGACAGTCTATTTCATGTTAATATAATCTAAAGGTGCCCATTTCCTTACGAACTAACGTCATACAATTGCGGAGATGAGAAAAATTACTTATAATGACTTAGTAAAGTATCTACTACACAAAATTTATGGACCTAGAATTATATAGTTCATGTGTTAAGCAAATCTCGAAAGTATGGGCAACAACTGCAATTTATTTCGGTGTAAAACTTGGGAATTTCTGAACTGTACTGTCTTCGAATATTTGAATATCAGGTTAATCGGGTTCTAACATTATGATTAATAGTGTTTATGCATGATTTCCAAGCAGATACCTCTCAATGTCGTTAGACAGAAATATAATCGTCATCATATTCTGTAAGTGTTCGCTGGGGACTAAATGGTTGCCAACATTTTCTTTCCCATTATTTACTTCGCAGTTAACATAATAATTTCAGCTTTTCTTCACTAGTTCCAGTTTTTGTAATCACAAAATTAAAAATTTAGCGAGCATTTAAACCGTGAAGCATTCAATATGATCGCATTTAAGCAGTGAAACAGTTAATGTGATCGGTGGGAGGTACGACTAACAATATAAACTGGAACTGACCTTGAAACTTAGTAGATTAGAGAAAAAGGATAAATATCAGATAGTACAGAGGCTGACAGATCCCAAGGCTAACAGCTTGTCTATCTACCATCTAACAAATAGGCGTAGATCAGATAATTCTTCGCTCTGATGAACAGACAACAGACACCTAATAATAAGGGCATTAGCAAACAAACTGAATGAGACCAATTTGCCAACATTAGTGTAAATGTACACCAGTTTATGTGCTTTACGCTTTCGACCGAGTGGACCACGTGTTCCTTCGAGGGGTCATGGAACAAGTGGGAATCCGCCTCATGTTTGTGGACACGATCTTGATTAATGGCGCCAACTCTAGAGTCTTGGTGAACGGTGTTAGCTCAGAAAATTTCACGATCCAATCCTCAGTGCGGCAAGGTTGCCCTCTTTCGGCCATCTTATTTGCAGTCACTCTTGAACCTGCACTACGCAGCCTCCGACAACGACTTTAAGACGTCCAACTACGGACCGCATATTTCCAATGCCGCTCATACACCGACGACGTCGTTCTTTTGATCTAGTCAGGAGACGAAACTCAGGAGGCGGTGGAATGGTTTTGAGCAATATGAAGCGGTGGCGGGTAGTTTCATCAACCTACGAAAGACCGATGTACAGTCGTGGGCATAGGGCTGCCACCAGGGACAGGAATGCCCAAGGTTGGGAGTAGTATTCCATAGAGACATACGACGCACAACAGCGGATAATTATCGTCGGCTACTGCGACAGTTCGCGCATGAATACCACAACATGCTATGCGCGCCATAGATATGTTCCAGCACGCATGTTATGCCAACGTCTATTTGGCACCGAAAATAAATCACTTGGTACATATACTGCCATTGTCCACCACGATCGTGTCAATACTACAGTCGACCTTCGGACATTTCATAAGTGCTGAGCTCCTCTTCAAAATCCGCTACGATACCTTGCGCTGCCACGGAAAGGAGGAGGAATTGTACTCGTAAACGTGAGGAACAGGGCGCGTGCGCTATTTCTTAGTACGACGCAACGCTATTGGAGAACGGAGCACGTCCCCTCAATGGGCGCTGTGATCAACGAAGTGGCTCCACAGTCACTCCGTCCACCAGTCGATGTTGGCCACACAAGGGCACCGCTCGCACACATTCTGGACTACTTCGTCGATTACAGTTACTTTCAGGACAGTTTGCCGGAGACCAGGCCGCCCACAACGAAAGCCATATCGAAGCTTCCATCAGCAACAATCTTGCAGTGTGGCCGAACGGAAGTACCCGGCGATGCAGTGGCAGAGCATGTGGAGAGCAGCATCTTCCCTCTCTCCCTACATAGGTACGTGCGTTGTGGTATATAGTGGTGAACGACAAATTCCCGAAACGTCAAGGACTGTACTCTGTTCATCTGGTGGACACGCCGATAAGCTCTCACTGCCGGTCGTCGACTCCTACGAGCACCGTTTAGTTTGTTGCACGGAAATCGACTATTGACTTCTAACGAGGAAAGTGTTGGCCCTTTTACTGTGCACGCCGCACACGGCGACCAAAGCCGACGACCTGCTGTTCCCGGACTGAGTATACTTTTTACGGCCAGGACAAACGCTGTAAACTGGATAAAGGTGATGGCGACGTATTATTTGTATCGCACCGATGACAGGTACATCATAGACTTCTGGTACATACTGCCACAGCCACATGATATCTTGCGGCTACACGTGAAACATAGAACATTTTTTTCCCATTACTTGGGTTCGTTATTCACGGAATCTCCAGATAGTTGGGGTGTTCCGGGTATGAGAAGTGAAATAAAGAGACAGCTCAACATTCAGGAACTAACATTCATGCCTGATGTATTCAGGGGACCATATATCGTTTCTAACTTAGCGAGAAGCCGACCAGGATACAGGCCAAAAGGACCGCTGCATAGCCACCGTTTTCTTTTCTTTCTTTTTTTAGTGAACTCTTTAAGTCTAGACGGCGTTAGCAGCCGTTTTTACGTTTGGATGTGTTGAATGGTACCTTTAGGTTCTGTATGTTGTGCTTAGCGCCTATGAAAGGCAATGAAAATCAATAGCCACAAAAAACACCTCAATTAAAAATTAAAAAATACTAAACAAATAATTAAAACTAAAAAAATAAAAAAAATCCCTTTCATACCTTGGACCACATCCCCAGAAAAAGGAGGGTGGAGACACTGTGACCAGGCCTCGGGTTGCGAACACTGCCCACTCAGCCTCCGCCAGCCCATGACCCGATCCCCCCCCCCTCCCCACAAAAGCAACAACAGGCTAGCTTTGCTGCCTCTGGATCACGGGGTCCCGGGTTCGATTCCCTGCGTGATTGGGAATTTTCTCGGCCCCGGCGCTGGGCGTTTGTGTTGTTATCATCATCATCATTCGTGAAAGTGGCTCGATTGGACTGTGAAAAGATTGTGACTCAGCGCCCGCTGATGACCGGGCTGTTGCGAGGCTCACAAACCAAACAACATCATCATCATTGCTCTCCTAACGTTAATTTTCATTTCGTTAAACTTTTGGTTGTCAGCTTGCTATCGACTTCTCTATAAAGCATTATTATGCGAAGACAAACGACCGTTGAATGGTACCAAACTACCTACATGGTGTTCAGATGAAAGCTGTCATTAATCGGAAATGTATCAAGACATACCGCGTCTCAGCATTGTCTGTATTGTACACTACGTCGAATGACAACGTTAATCAGACAGATGATGAAGAACCGACACTATCCGTACTCTTCCAGTTTCACTACATTTAACACATTTTGACCATTCTATACGAACTACCGAACCCTACCATGGCCAGCAAGGTTCCGGATCTCTCCCGAATTGAGAACGTTTGGTGAATTAAGGGCAAGGCTCTCCAGTCAGCTCTGGATTTTGGACAGAATTTGGCTCGATATCCCTCAAGAGGACATCAACAACTATCAGTCAGTGCCAAGCCAAATAATATCTTGCATAATGGCCAGAGGAGGACCAACGCATTACTGACTCGCTGAGTTTGTGAAGCTTAAATAAATCATCCATTATTTTTCTGAAATGGTAATCATTCGTTTGTCTGTACATGTACACAACATCAACCGATTTCAGTCTTTTGCCATAGAGTTTATAGTGCGCGTCGCTGTCAGTTAGGCATTTATTGGTTTTGAGACAATCTTGGTGGCCCATAATGAGTTCCGGCAGCTGAAACCATCACTTTCTAGGTCACTTCAACTCCATAAAAGAATCTTCGCTAACAAGATAGATGATATGTATAAAATATTCTCGGTATTCTTGCCGCGTCAGTTCTAGATAAAATCTCGAGCTTTCGACGATTACCTCCATCGTCATCGTCAGGAGCTGACTGTCTCTACTGCTGCTATGGTAGCCTCTATATAGCCCGAAGACGGCTTCTGATTGGTCGGATTCTGATTGGTCGGTGATTACGTGCTGCTGTCTCAGACGGTGTCACTGTGTGCGCCGGTGGCGCCACCGCTTCCGTTTAAACGTAAACCTTGGAAGGAACGTCTCTGCTGCTTCTCTGCATCAAGCGCTCGTTTCCACGCACAGCTCAGATGGTATCCGCTATCGCGGTTAAAGTTCTTTTGGCTCATTCTGATTTCAACAGCCTCCTTAATAACAGAATCCCAGTACGTGGAGGCATGGGACAGAATTTTAGTTTCATCGAACAATATTTTGTGTTTGTTCGTGAGGCTGTGCTCCGCAATTGCCGATTTCTCAAGCTCTCTATTTTTAATGTGGCGTTGGTGTTCTGCACAGCGGTCGGAAACGGTACGAATAGTCTGACCTATATAATTGCTTCCACACTCACAGGGTATATTATAAACACCGGGGACCCTGAGGTCGAGATTGTCCTTAACAGGGCGCATCATCTCCTTAATTTTCTTAGGAGGACGAAAAATCGGTCTAATACCACGTCTACGCAGGACTCTTCCTATTTTGCTGGAAATTGCGCCACAAAAAGGAAGAACCGCAATCGGTGTTTCATCCTGTGAGGTTGCAGCATTATCACGTTTCCTTCTTTTGGAGAACGCTGCCTTTATATCGCGTGCACTATAGCCGTTCTTTCGGAACACGTTCTTTAGGTGATTAATCTCGAACCTTAAGTGGTCCTCGTCAGAAACAGTTTTGGCTCTATATACCAACGTGTTCAAAACGGCTCTCTTCTGAGCAGGGTGATGGAAACTCTGTGCGTTCAGGTATAAATCGGTATGCGTCGGCTTACGGTATACAGAGTGGCCAAGACGCCCGTCCGTCTGTCGTTGTACTAAAACGTCTAAGAAAGGCAGTCTCCCTTCCTTCTCCATCTCGACAGTGAACTGGATGTTCGAATGGATGCTGTTCATGTGTTCAATGAATTCTTTAAGAGCTTCTTCGCCGTGTGGCCAGATCATAAATGTATCGTCAACGTAACGATAAAATAAGGACGGACGAAGGGGAGCCGAATTTAGTGCACGTTCTTCAAAATTCTCCATAAAAAAGTTAGCCAATGATGGAGACAACGGAGAGCCCATTGCCATACCGTCTGTCATTTCATAAAATTTATTACCATACAAGAAGTAGGTGGTCGTCATGACGTGCCGGAACAACTTTATAGTTTCAGGAGGAAAAAGATCCGCCAGCATTTTCATAGTGTCCTCCACAGGAACTTTTGTGAACAGCGACACCACGCCCAGGCTGACCAAAATGTCATTTGGACCAACTCTAATATCTTTGATTTTCTCAATGAACATCTGGGAGTTTTTGATGTGATGTTCACACCGGCCAACTATAGGAGTCATCAACTTTGTTAAGTATTTGGCCAGCTTATAAGTAGGAGAACCAATTGCACTGACAATACGTCTCATGGGAACATTCTCCTTATGGAGCTTCGGTAGTCCGTACAACCTAGGCGGTCGAGGAGCTCGGACTCTGAGATTTTTTGTAATATCGTCTGGAAGCCCGGAATTCTTCAGTAACTTCATGGTTTTTCTGCTGTACGTCAAAGTTGGGTCCCGTTTAAGACACTTATACGTACTGTCCTCCAACAGTGAAGTCATTTTTCTATGATATTCGGAAGTATTAAGGACCACGGTGGCATTTCCTTTGTCAGCTGGTAATATGACAAGATCTTCATCCTTCTGAAGGAAACGGAGCCCCTCCCTCTTCTCTCTACTGATATTAGACCTGGGAGGCTTAGCTGAGGCCAAAAAGCGACTGGTAACAAGTCTCACTTCGTCGGCGTCGTCCTGTGCAAGATGCCGCACAGCCTGTTCTACTCCACTGATAAGATCCACGATGGTGTAGGAGCAAAGTTCAAACCTTTATTAAGGGCCGAGATGGCACCTTTGTCCAGGTTCTTGCCCGACAGGTTGACGA
The DNA here is from genome assembly GCF_023864275.1 of Schistocerca cancellata. Taxonomy (NCBI): domain Eukaryota; kingdom Metazoa; phylum Arthropoda; class Insecta; order Orthoptera; family Acrididae; genus Schistocerca; species Schistocerca cancellata. The sequence goes on along the minus strand of NC_064628.1, from coordinate 562,552,896 downwards.
CAGTGCGTGCTGTTTCATGCGCTGACTCTGATCTTTGCACAGCTACAAGACGCTCAAATTTGTTTACTTGTCTAGCAGCTGTATTGCTAAGATGAGCTCTTTGATGAGCAGCCGTCGTCATATCGACCCACTCCCAGTCAAACGGCGAGAGAACTGTAGATAACAAAAGATGGCAACTGTATAAGCTTCGTGCATTAAGATCCAGTTCGTACCTTGTGTGTCGTAATCTTTCTCTGACGATCGCCCGACTTGTCTTCTGTAATATATTCTTCATTCCAACCGACTTGATATGGTGTTTAACCACAGCAAACTTAGGCACAATCTCCTTATCGCGACAGCGTTGCAGAAATGCCAAATTACTCCGCAACTGTGCATATTTGACGCGCAGCTTCTCCAGTTGACGAACCTGGCGTGCGATGTCCTCCCCGTAGAGGAAAGTAATATGAGAACGAAGTTTTTCGCGGCGGCACTTATGTATAAAATATTCTCGGTATTCTTGCCGCGTCAGTTCTAGATAAAATCTCGAGCTTTCGACGATTATCTCCATCGTCATCGTCAGGAGCTGACTGTCTCTACTGCTGCTATGGTAGCCTCTATATAGCCCGAAGACGGCTTCTGATTGGTCGGATTCTGATTGGTCGGCGATTACGTGCTGCTGTCTCAGACGGTGTCACTGTGTGCGCCGGTGGCGCCACCGCTTCCGTTTAAACGTAAACCTTGGAAGGAACGTCTCTGCTGCTTCTCTGCATCAAGCGCTCGTTTCCACGCACAGCTCAGATGGTATCCGCTATCGCGGTTAAAGTTCTTTTGGCTCATTCTGATTTCAACAGCCTCCTTAATAACAGAATCCCAGTACGTGGAGGCATGGGACAGAATTTTAGTTTCATCGAACAATATTTTGTGTTTGTTCGTGAGGCTGTGCTCCGCAATTGCCGATTTCTCAAGCTCTCTATTTTTAATGTGGCGTTGGTGTTCTGCACAGCGGTCGGAAACGGTACGAATAGTCTGACCTATATAATTGCTTCCACACTCACAGGGTATATTATAAACACCGGGGACCCTGAGGTCGAGATTGTCCTTAACAGGGCGCATCATCCCCTTAATTTTCTTAGGAGGACGAAAAATCGGTCTAATACCACGTCTACGCAGGACTCTTCCTATTTTGCTGGAAATTGCGCCACAAAAAGGAAGAACCGCAATCGGTGTTTCATCCTGTGAGGTTGCAGCATTATCACGTTTCCTTCTTTTGGAGAACGCTGCCTTTATATCGCGTGCACTATAGCCGTTCTTTCGGAACACGTTCTTTAGGTGATTAATCTCGAACCTTAAGTGGTCCTCGTCAGAAACAGTTTTGGCTCTATATACCAACGTGTCCAAAACGGCTCTCTTCTGAGCAGGGTGATGGAAACTCTGTGCGTTCAGGTATAAATCGGTATGCGTCGGCTTACGGTATACAGAGTGGCCAAGACGCCCGTCCGTCTGTCGTTGTACTAAAACGTCTAAGAAAGGCAGTCTCCCTTCCTTCTCCATCTCGACAGTGAACTGGATGTTCGAATGGATGCTGTTCATGTGTTCAATGAATTCTTTAAGAGCTTCTTCGCCGTGTGGCCAGATCATAAATGTATCGTCAACGTAACGATAAAATAAGGACGGACGGAGGGGAGCCGAATTTAGCCGAAATCAGAATGAGCCAAAAGAACTTTAACCGCGATAGCGGATACCATCTGAGCTGTGCGTGGAAACGAGCGCTTGATGCAGAGAAGCAGCAGAGACGTTCCTTCCAAGGTTTACGTTTAAACGGAAGCGGTGGCGCCACCGGCGCACACAGTGACACCGTCTGAGACAGCAGCACGTAATCGCCGACCAATCAGAATCCGACCAATCAGAAGCCGTCTTCGGGCTATATAGAGGCTACCATAGCAGCAGTAGAGACAGTCAGCTCCTGACGATGACGATGGAGGTAATCGTCGAAAGCTCGAGATTTTATCTAGAACTGACGCGGCAAGAATACCGAGAATATTTTATACATAAGTGCCGCCGCGAAAAACTTCGTTCTCAAGATAGATGATAAAGATAACAATCCCCGAGGATTAAACCACTGGGAACTTAGTTTGGTCATACACTAAGGATGTGCTGATGCTATACACCAATATCACTGATCGTTCCGATAATGGAAAGTGATGTGATGTCAGTGAAAGTCACAAAAATCTTCAGTGCTAGGAAAGTGTAACCAAAATAGAATTATCGAGATTACCAATTCTTGTTTTGAGGATGACTCATATTGCCAGAATATTTCGTTGACTCCTGAAACAAACGGCGTTTTCAGTATCTCATGCACAGTACTATTGCTTATATAGGTATGATACACTCATTATTTTCAATCAATTATTTCAGGACTTCATTTATCTACAAGAAATCAAACGAAAGCACTAACTTCTCGTCGCAAATATGAACCAAGATACTGCAATAAATTCTGTAACACCCATATAACAGTAATTGACGATATGCATTACGGCTCATTTCATTGTTGCTATAATTGCTCCTCCTATATTAATAACGCTCGTTGTCATAACAATAAAACGTCGCAGAATTTTCTAGGAAATATAGCCCAAAATTGAACAATACACACTACAGAGCAATTTTTTCTAAATCACTTATGACTTAAAAAATGTACTGATCCAGATTTTTAACATCTATGCGCATAATGAACAAAAGCGCATGCTTAAAATTTCATCAAAGGCTATTTAAAGTAGATGAAGTTCTCGAGCGTCGTGTAGTTCTGTGTAATATCTGTAAGGCGTGAATGAATATGGAGGAAGAGTGGCCTTTACCTTGACGAAGGCTGCAAAGATGGTAAGCAGTAGTGACACGAGTGGTGAGCTGGGGAAGTTCATAGCGGCTGCTTTAGCTACGACGGATAGACAGTACCGCTTGAAGCTAACTACCTACAGTGCCGGACTGTCGCCTCTAAACCTCCATAGCGCACCTGATATTGTCATGAAGTTGCTCAAAGGCCTCTCTTGATTAGATTATTTTGAGTGTCGTATGTTAACTCAGCAGCTCTGGCAGATACCTAACAGTTCGAGAGGGCAATTACGAGAGAAAAAGGGAATGACAGATACAAACTTTAATCTAGAAGGTCATCTCTAATAATCTTCTTTTCTTTTGATGTACTTCAACTCGTCAATTCTTTTCTTAAGATTTTCATTATCAGCGTACTACTGTCAATTTTTTTCCGTTACGGGAAATGGGTCTTCGTAACCTCAGATTTTCCCCTAATGTGCTTGACTCGCTCTGTTCCTCAACAGTTCTGTGGTGTCCTGCCACATTTGAGCTCACGGCCAAGCTCACAGGTGAAAAACACACAAAGACGAGGAGATCATAATCATGTCGCCATACTGTTAATAGTAAGTATTTTTTATGTTTATATACGACACGCAGTAAACTAAGATAAGAATTAACGTAATCCTTGAAATGGATTTCCTTATAGCGCTTTCTAAAGTATTCGAGTGATGCTGATTGGGGACTCCATTGATAATTCCGCCAAAACACAGTAGCTACATAATTATAATAGCTCCGAAACACTATTCGGATGTGAAGAATCTATAAGACTATGTACAGTTATCATATAATATACTGAAGGCAGGTCCTCACAGGTTGTTCCGAATTTTTACCACTTACAGCCCTAATTAATCACTTGTCACCTTGTCCCTTCCTAAACGTTGCGAAACTCTTAGGAATGGCAGCAGGTCCAAGAGTTGGAGTAGATTATTTTAATATATGTCTAGAGGACAAGCTCTCTAATTCTATTAAATTTTATTGGCACCGTAGGACGTTATGATTTTCATGACTTCTAGTTCGCTGGAAACCTTAATTTAGTAATTAGAGTTAGATAGTTAGTTAATGTTGCGTAGACCATTTGAACGATTATTTTAGAGAAATGATACGGAACGAGTCAGTTTACTGGATATGTATACAAGAATAATGTTAACTATAATGATCATCAAATTTTTAGCCCCACTCATAGAGCTACACTTGAAAACAAGTGTATTATGCTCTTTCCTACAGTGTACCAGTTTTTAAATATAAATTCGTCCTCGGAATAGAAGTAGATGGCCAGGAGAAATGATTTTAGGTTCTATTTAAGACTTGTTTTGCTGCTTGTCAGACATTTAAGTTGTAGGGCAAATGGACAAAAATTTTAGCATACTGAATTTATTTCTGATCCACCGACAGCTTTAGTATTAGGTAATAAATGCCATTATTTAATCTACTGTTATAGGTATGGACATCACTGCTCTTTGTATATAGTGACTGATTATTTATGACGAATTTCATGAGCAAAGGTATGTACTGTAATGGTACAGCTTATATCCCTAACTCCTTGAAGTGGAATCTACATTGTTTAACACATCTTATTCTTACAGTTCGGAGTTGTGCAGTCAGTACTTTCTTTCTAAGTGGTGAGTTACGCAAGAACTATTCGGTTCTGACCAATCAATACTTTCTTTCTAAGTGTGGAGTTACACCAGAAAACTATTCCATAAATCGTTATTGAGTGGAAGTATGCAAAATATGTCAGAATTTTGATTCGCTTGTTTCCAAAACTCTCAATTAGACAAAGAGCAAAGTGAGCTGAATTTCATTGTTTGAGCTCAGGAACATGTTTTTATCAACATGTACAGTCAAAAATGTGGAGCGTTGTACCCTACTTACTGAATCTTGTTTATGTCTTACATAAATCAAGAGTTGGTATAATTCTATTTTATCTACAGAACAGAATATAGCGCATTTTCTCCAAATTCAGGAAGGTCCGGTTTCAGAGATCCACTTAATAATTCCGCAATTAACATCGTTACTATCTCCTGTTATTGCCTCTAAGGACAGGCAAGGAACTCCAACCCCAAAACCGACAGCCGGCACCTGATCAACACAGTGCATGCACGTTTGCATACTTTCATTCAACAAAATGTCAGGACCACCGATTAATAATCTACCAGCATTGCACATTTGCAGGGGCGTATCTCGCTCTTACATTAATCTGTATTCCTGCAGTTTTAGGCATTTAAATATGTTTCCTCGACAAATGTAGTCCAAAAATGTCGTTACTCCACATTAATTATTTTTTTGATATTACGAATTTCTTTGGTCATAGCATTTGCCTTAACTGTAAAGTCATTTTGTCATTAATATTTGCTCTGTAATAAAGCCTTTGTGATAAAATAGGATTTCAAGAAATTTTTCGTAATGTGGATTCTTATATAAAGGTGCAAGTTTCAAGTGACCAACATTACTCACCTACTGAGATAAGTCCCCCCCCCCCCCCTGAACCATGGACCTTGCCGTTGGTGGGGAGGCTTGCGTGCCTCAGCGATACAGATGGCCGTACCGTAGGTACAACCACAACGGAGGGGTATCTGTTGAGAGGCCAGACAAACGTGTGGTTCCTGAAGAGGGGCAGCAGCCTTTTCAGTAGTTGCAAGGGCAACAATCTGGATGATTGACTGATCTGGCCTTGTAACAATAACCAAAACTGGCGTCCTACGGATCAGAGCGTGGAATGTCAGATCCCTTAATCGGGCAGGTAGGTTAGAAAATTTAAAAAGGGAAATGGATAGGTTAAAGTTAGATATAGTGGGAATTAGTGAAGTTCGGTGGCAGGAGGAACAAGACTTCTGGTCAGGTGACTACAGGGTTATAAACACAAAGTCAAATAGGGGTAATGCAGGAGTAGGTTTAATAATGAATAGGAAAATAGGAATGCTGGTAAGCTACTACAAACAGCATAGTGAACGCATTATTGTGGCCAAGATAGACACAAAGCCCACGCCTACTACAGTAGTACAAGTTTATATGCCACCTAGCTCTGCAGATGACGAAGAAATTGAAGAAATGTATGATGATATAAAAGAAATTATTCAGATAGTGAAGGGAGACGAAAATTTAATAGTCATGGGTGACTGGAATTCGAGTGTAGGAAAAGGGAGAGAAGGAAACGTAGTAGGTGAATATGGATTGGGGCTAAAAAATGAAAGAGGAAGCCGCCTGGTAGAATTTTGCACAGAGCACAACTTAATTATAGCTAACACTTGGTTTAAGAATCATGATAGAAGGTTGTATACATGGAAGAACCCTGGAGATACTAAAAGGTATCAGATAGATTATATAATGGTAAGACAGAGATTTAGGAACCAGGTTTTAAACTGTAAGACATTTCCAGGGGCAGATGTGGACTCTGACCACAATCTATTGGTTATGACCTGTAGATTAAAACTGAAGAAACTGCAAAAAGGTGGGAATTTAAGGAGATGGGACCTGGATAAACTGAAAGAACCAGAGGTTGTACAGAGTTTTAGGGAGAGCATGAGGGAACAATTGACAGGAATGGGGGAAAGAAATACAGTAGAAAAAGAATGGGTAGCTTTGAGGGATGAAGTAGTGAAGGCAGCAGAGGATCAAGTAGGTAAAAAGACCAGGGCTCTTAGAAATCCTTGGGTAACAGAAAAAATATTGAATTTAATTGATGAAAGGAGAAAATATATAAATGCAGTTAATGAAGCAGGCAAAAAGGAATACAAACGTCTCAAAAATGAGATCGACAGGAAGTGCAAAATGGCTAAGCAGGGATGGCTAGAGGACAAATGTAATGATGTAGAGGCTTATCTCACTAGGGGTAAGATAGATACTGCCTACAGGAAAATTAAAGAGACCTTGGGAGAAAAAAGAACCACTTGTATGAACATCAAGAGCTCAGATGGAAACCCAGTTCTAAGCAAAGAAGGGAAAGCAGAAAGGTGGAAGGAGTATATAGAGGGTCTATACAAGGGCGATGTACATGAGGACAATATTATGGAAATGGAAGAGGATGTAGATGAAGATGAAATGGGAGATACGATACTGCGTGAAGAGTTTGACAGAGCACTGAAAGACCTGAGTGGAAACAAGGCCCCCGGAGTAGACAACATTCCATTGGAACTACTGACGGCCTTGGGAGAGCCAGTCCTGACAAAACTCTACCTTCAGACTTCAAGAAGAATATAATAATTCCAATCCCAAAGAACGCAGGTGTTGACAGATGTGAAAATTACCGAACTATCAGTTTAATAAGCCACAGCTGCAAAATACTAACACGAATTCTTTACAGACGAATGGAAAAACTAGTAGAAGCCGACCTCGGGGAAGATCAGTTTGGATTCCGTAGAAATACTGGAACACGTGAGGCAATACTGACCTTACCACTTACCTTAGAACAAAGATTAAGGAAAGGCAAACCTACGTTTCTAGCATTTGTAGACTTAGAGAAAGCTTTTGACAATGTTGACTGGAATACTCTCTTTCAAATTCTAAAGGTGGCAGGGGTAAAATACAGGGAGCGAAAGGCTATTTACAATTTGTACAGAAACCAGATGGCAGTTATAAGAGTCGAGGGACATGAAAGGGAAGCAGTGGTTGGGAAGGGAGTGAGACAGGGTTGTAGCCTCTTCCCAATGTTATTCAATCTGTATATTGAGCAAGCAGTAAAGGAAACAAAAGAAAAATTCGGAGTAGGTATTAAAATCCATGGATAAGAAATAAAAACCTTGAGGTTTGCCGATGACATTGTAATTCTGTCAGAGACAGCAAAGGACCTGGAAGAGCAGTTGAACGGAATGGACAGTGTCTTGAAAGGAGGATATAAGATGAACATCAACAAAAGCAAAACGAGGATAATGGAATGTAGTCGAATTATGTCGGGTGATGCTGAGGGAATTAGATTAGGAAATGAGACACTTAAAGTAGTAAAGGAGTTTTGCTATTTGGGGAGCAAAATAACTGATGATGGTCGAAGTAGAGAGGATATAAAATGTAGACTGGCAATGGCAAGGAAAGCGTTTCTGAAGAAGAGAAATTTGTTAACATCGAGTATAGATTTAAGTGTCAGGAAGTCATTTCTGAAAGTATTAGTATGGAGTGTAGCCATGTATGGAAGTGAAACATGGACGGTAAATAGTTTGGACAAGAAGAGAATAGAAGCTTTCGAAATGTGGTGCTACAGAAGAATGCTGAAGATTAGATGGGTAGATCACATAACTAATGAGGAAGTATTGAATAGGATTGGGGAGAAGAGAAGTTTGTGGCACAACTTGACCAGAAGAAGGGATCGGTTGGTAGGACATGTTCTGAGGCATCAAGGGATCACCAATTTAATATTGGAGGGCAGCGTGGAGGGTAAAAATCGTAGATGGAGACCAAGAGATGAATACACTAAGCAGGTTCAGAAGGATGTAGGTTGCAGTAGGTACTGGGAGATGAAGCAGCTTGCACAGGATAGAGTAGCATGGAGAGCTGCATCAAACCAGTCTCAGGACTGAAGACCACAACAACAACAACGAGATAAGTCCAGTTGAAATTGGCTGTGTCAGGAGTTCAACATGGAACACATAAGGGTCACTGGTGGCGGAGCCCCATGTTCCGCAGTGTGCACTAAACGACGTGCTCCGAAAGAATTGTGCCTGCACCACCTTTGTATTTTGTAGTCACACCGACCACAGATCACCGCGTGTCGTGCGAAACAGTGCGGGTAAACTTCTAAGCTCCACGTTTTGTGACGTGGCGTGGACATATCACACAATGGCGAATACTGTTTCCCATCTTTCAACCGTAGTACTCACGATAGTCGAACACCAAGAGTAGACCAGGTTCGCTCTTCTCGAGATGATCGTTTCCAGGCGCCACGTCATAACTGTCTTCCCTTTCATCATATCCTTTGTGGATTGGGAATAGCAACTGTGATTAAATTTGGTGGTTTATGTAGATGGAAACCGGTAGCTCTTTGAATTTAAGACGATTTATTGTACCATTAGCTAGTTTTCGAGGCACAATATGCTCAACATCTGATAAATGTCTTTAGGAACATCATTATCTGCACAACGTACAATTAGGATGGTAGTGCTATCGAAAACTAACGGAAATTTAAAGTTAAGTTAACGAAGTATTAACAAAACCTAAAGGTTTTTATATTTTCGGATACTTAAACTGCACTGTCTCGGGATACCGATTACATGTTTATTACGATAATGCACATTTTAGCCAGCGCGCGCGCGCGCACACACACACACACACACACACACACACACACACACACACAGTATTTAGGTACACTTCGTTTCACAGTAAACAAAAAAAATTACTTAGTCGAAAAGTATGAACATGTCCAAGTAAGGGCACTGTAAGACCCCCAGAAAGAGCCTTTCGTTTCGTATATAAAATGACGCAAAAAATGCATAAAAATTATTGATGTAACTAATGAAATTTCTGGAATATATTGTCTAGGTAAGATATTTAAGTGATTAACATTGCAACATCATAAGTACATGTAACCGCGAGATAAGCCGTTGCAAATGTGAGATGCTGATCATTAATAGACATTTGAATGTTAATGCAAATATGCAAACGTAAATACATTTTGTTACAGAGACGCCGGATGTCAGTTTGTGGGATGGAGTTCCATACCTGTTGCTCTTGGTCGATCAATACACGGACAGTTAACGCTGTTTGTGGATGACGCTGGAGTCGTCGTCTGATATGTCCCACATGTACTCGATTGGGGACAGATCTGGTACTTGAGCCGGTCAAGGTAACATGTCCACACATTGTAGAGAATTTGGGGTTACAACAGTGGTATGTGGGCGGGTATTATCCTGTTGGAAAACACTCCTTAGCGTGCTGTTCATGAATGGCAACATAACAGGTCAAATCACAGACAGTCGTAGAAATTTGCAGTCAGGGTGCGGCGGGTACCACACCTGCTATCATACGAAGTCGCACCCCAGACCATAATTCCAGTCGCAGGTCCAGTACGTCCAGCATGCAGACAGGTTGGTTGCAGGCACTCAACTGGCCTCCTCTTAACCCACACACGGCCGTAATTGGCGCCGGAGTAGAACCAGCTTTCATCAGAAAACACAACAACCTACCGCGTCCTTCTATTAGTCCCCGCTTGACACTAACGAAGTCACAAATGGCGGTGTTTTGGGATCAGTGGAAAGCACGTTGTAGGGCAACTGCCTCTGAGTTGTCCTGCTGCTTAATAATTTGCTGTTGCAGATGCAGTACGAAGCCCCAGAGCCATACGCCGAACATCTCTTCTCTCGTGCTAGTGCCACGTGGCCGTCCGAAGCCCGGTCTTCTTCCGACTGTACATCCTTGTGATCACCGCTGCCAGCAGTCACATACTATGGTTACATTGCTGCCAGGTCCTTCTGCAGTATCACAGAAGGAACATCCAGCTTCTTGAAGCCCTGTTAAAACACTCTTTCAAACCCAGTGAGGTGCTTTCTCGCTCTAAAGCCATTCTTGACCAACATCAACTCACCACGCCAGTCTCAAAGGCAGCTAACGCTCGCTATCAGCGTGTGTTTAAAGCATATGTGATTTCCAGCCTTATATGACGCTACTACCGCCACTCCTATGCAACAGGTGCCATAACTGAATACACATCTTCTTTCAGCTGTATATACACGCCTACCAACTTTCATTCATGTCGCAAAACGCCTTCTGGGTGTTCTGTTCTTTTTTTTCCAATCAGTGTATTTTCGAAACGCATATCAAAATTTCCGTTACTTCAACGAACTACAGGACATTAGCCTCTAGCTGTAAAACGCCCAGAAAAAAATATTCCTGCAACGTCCCTATCTGATGATGGCTCTAAGAAAATGGCTCCAAGCACTATGGGACTTAACATCTGAGGTCATTAGTCCCCTAGACTTAGAACTACTTAAACCTAACCAACCAAAGGACATCACACAGATCCATGCCCGAGGCAGGATTCGAATCTGCGACCGTAGCAGACTCGGGGTTCCAGACGGAAGGGCCTAGAAGCGCTCGGCCACAGCGGCCGGCGATGATGTCTCTGCATGTACTCGAAAACTAATATTGTATTTCATTTTATTACATTCTTTCAATATTTAAAGACCTACTCCAGATATTTTAAAAAGGAAATCGTGCGTTTTACAATTTTATCTGTAATAGTAGCAACATTGTTCCACATTACTACCAAAATTTGTTTGAGCAATGAAAGCGTTAGTACTAGAAACAAGTTACAAAGAAAATTAAGTTAGTTCAGAAAACGGAATGTTAAAATAAGAAATGTTATTGACTTGGAAGAAAGGCAGGAAAGGGACTATCTTCAGATTTTGGTGTACTGTTAAACTGATATGAAACATAAACATTAAGGTTCGTGTTGTCGCTATTTCAGGTGGGAGGGCCTTGGCGGAAACATTTATTCCGTAACATCTGACATAGCATACTAAATGGTGTCTTCTTGCATTACTAAAAGAAATGCTTCATGATTGTGCGTATTTGTTTCTACTGTCTGAGAACTAGTCCTTGTTATTACATGTGAGTCATACTCATTGCACTAATTTTGTTGATATATGTAGAGTTAATTCTGCATGTTGTACGTATGCTGTTATGTTGCAAGTTTGTGTGCATTATGCTGTTTCCCTTAACTATTGCCATAGGCTGAAGGGAAGCCTCGGAACTTAAAATTTGAGCCCCACCTCCCCTTATGGCATATTAGATAGAAATAAAGATTGCCTCATTATTTTCATTAGTCATTTTCCTGTACATTATTTAGTTATCACATTTAAAGTGCAGTTTACAAACATGTACGAATCACTTGATAAGTGTGCTTTTCTTACTAGTTTTTATTTACCTTTTTAAGGTACTCCTTATGTTATGAGAATGTCTAATGTTGCTGTGTTTGTGTCATTTTGTGTGTCTGTGTCTTCATCAGCTTTTGTGTCTGTGGCCGAGTTTGTGTTCTCCCAAGGATCTTCTTGTCGTGTTTGTTGTCTGCCTGTTCGACATGTCATACGAATTTCTTGGTCTGTAGTCATCATGCAATGTTCTTGAAATCTTATGAGTGATGTTCCCTAGAGCAAACCATTTGTCTGAGTCTCGTAACATATCTTTGATATCACTGTATTCTGTTGCAGGTCGTACGTGTGTAGGGGTGTTGTAATGTAATTCTACGTATTCAGGAGACCCATATGCCACAAATGTCCATGTAGCACTCTGTCTAAAACCCAAGCGGATCAGATATGCTGGGGACAAGCTGTAGCCGGTCAAGGAATGAACAGTTCCATTGGTCTGGATTCGCATGCTTCAGATTCAGTCGTTACCGCATATTGCGGTAGAAGCAGAAAACGCGACGGCCTTTGTCCGTCGTCCTCCAACCCTGTTATGTTGCCATGTGTCAAGGCGCCAGCCGTTAATCATGTATGTCTACAAATTCAAAAAGCGACTAATTGCATATCGCAACTGCATAAACCACTAATGTTCTTTTTGCCAAAGTTGTATATGCCATGGGATTTCCCCTGTTTGCGGCTCTTGAGGCTGCTATAATGATTCTCCTTTCGTCTCTGCTCCACGTAAGTTCTTTCCTTACCGCATCACGTGGCCTCAACACCACCACGTGGCATTCTGTCTCGTGGTAGGCAGTGGCCATAGTGTTTTTGTTCATCAGTCCATGCCAGCATCTTGTGTGCTTGTCCACAAAACAGTACTTATCAACATTATTCTTTGCGACAGAATAATGGCCGGAAGACCTAGGTATAAGAGACATCTTTTTGTAACTTTATTTCCATGTATAGCATCACTCAAGTGTCAAAGACTGTTCCAGTCTGCCGAAATATGATCGTCAATGTAAGATATACATTTTCACAATTTTTAATAGTAAACTTTTTAATAATAATTTTAATTCATTAATAATAAGATCTCTTGTTGCAAACTGGAGATGTACAACAGGTCACTTGAATACTGACGTGTAGGAAATGAAAAACGTTCACGTTGTTTTACTTAACGCAAGCAAGAAACCAGTTTAAATAACGTTTTAAAAAGAACATGTTTCATTACGTAACAAACAGATATTTCATATGCTGTAAAATACAGAAAGACACACGCATAATTCTAGTATTCCCCGAAAGCAATTTCTGAAGAACGTACGAAGTGTTTCCATCTGTCTACCCTGGCAGCATACTTCGGTAAATGGAGGCTTAGGCCTAACACCACAAAGACAGTTGTAACTTGCTTCCACTTCAATAACAGAGAAGCCGACAGATCTCTGGTAGTATACCTTGACGACACAAGCCTCAACCACAACAAGGAGCCAAGGTGCCTAGGGGTCACTTTATACAGAACCTTGTCATGTAAATCACACCTTACAAAAGCAGCTACCAAGGCGAGAACAAGAAATAACCTCATCCATAAACTCTGCGGAACCCCCCGGGGATCAACGGTGACGACTCTGAGGACGTCTGAGCTGAGCCTGGAATACTCCGTGGTGGAGTACCGTGGACCAGTATGGCTTAGCAGTAGTCACGTGAACAAAATCGATGTGGAACTTAACAACACCATGCGCATTATTTCAGGAACCGTTAGGTCTACATCTAACTTGTGGCTACTTGTCCTGAGTCATATACCACCCCAAAAATACGACGAGAAGCAACCTTGGTCAGGGAATACAACAAGATCCAAACAAACTCTGAACTACCGGTACACATCGAGTATCAAGAAGGTTCGTTCAAGACATCCTCCTCTTGCTATCGACAGCCTCACTGGGGCTGACATCAACTCTTGGAGAAGAGAATGGCTCCAAAATGCCCCAACAACTGGCCATCTAATGCTCTGTATTACTGAGGTAGTTCCTGGGTTTGATCAGCCCCGCAAGATCTGGTCAACTCTGAACTGACTAAGAACTGGGCATGGAAGATGTGCTGAATCACTCTTCAAATGGGAACGGTTGTCTTCGCTAGCATGTGACTGCGGCGCGCCTAAGCAGACCACCTAACACATCAGACAAGAATGCAGTGCCAGATCGTTCAGTCGGGACTTTGAAGAATTCCTCATGGCATCCCAAAACTAGTTTGACCCCTACTATGGACACTTACTGCATCTAAATAATGAAGAGCACTTTAACATTGTATCTTTATGTTCTGGAACAGTGAATGTTACTCTTTTTTATTAATATTTCCTCAATCACAGAACATAATCCATCATGTGGCTTCTGAGGCTATGTACATGCCACACTGATTGTTGCACTAGTAGCCACTTCCTGTGTATAGTACTCCTGTGACCTTTAAAGGAGACCTCTATAGTTCTCCACCGCATTTCAAAGGTCAAGAAATTCGTATCCAAGACCATCGCAAAGTACACAGCGCTTCTAGTTTAAACCTTCTCATCAGTTGCCCTAGGTTCTGTGCAAGATGCTGAAAGTAGTGTCACATTCTTTCAACACCTGTGACATGTTAGCTATCTTCACAAATTCCTTCAGAAGTGTAAAGAAACAGAGCACGAACTCAGAACCCACGTGACAGACGGCATTCGCCAAATGATTCAGAATTTATATGGCCTACCTCCCCGACAAGCACGGAATTTCCCTGAGAGGATAATTTCCCGCCTAACTTACAACGACCAACAACCAACACACACTCCTCAGAGTTTGTCCAGACTTTTGTGGAAAATGGGGGTAGGTTCAACAGCGTCCTTTGATGGCTGATACATACTCGTACTATCACTGAGCAGTACTTCACACCTGTTGTTAAGGTACAACAGGTGAGCAGATCAACTAATACGCAAATTCAGTTTCTGCTCAAAGATACACGAACCACCCATTTACCGTCAAAGGGTGAGGACGAATCTGCCAGACCACTAATATCGAAAGGTACAGGTATATCAGCGTTTCCCGAGGATTCCACAGACATTGGTACTGCCACAGCGGTAATTTCCAAGGATGATTGCCTATCGAAGCTGAAGGGCTCAAAACGATACATATCGAAGATGCGATAGTAAATCGATTATGGAAGTCTCGTGGTGCGAGTTACGAGTATGTTTGAAGGTGTATCTACAGAAATCTACAGAATGACAAAAGAAAAGCTATTGAGAAGCACTTGTAAATTGAAAGGAGACGACTTACCTTACTCGTCGTCGGTGTTATCGTCTTGTGGTAGTCCGCGTGATGTATAAGCTGCAGGGATAATTCCTTTTTTCCCGTACCCAGGGTAAACTCTGCCAATATCTCACAGAAATATCGGCAGAGTGTCGCATGCTTCGACTTTCCCCTGCAAACGCAAGTTGTGAAAGTACAGGTACAGGAACAAATACAGTTCGTCCCTCTGGCCTGGACGCCCTTCTCTTTTTGTGGTAGACTTGACGGACTTCCACAGCCGTTCTATATTCTGGGTATGGGCACTGGCGTTATCTGAAGAGACAGACTCCACAGAGTGGTTCACGAATTCGTGCTCGAACCCTTCAGCTTTGAGAGTCTGGTACGACTGAAACCCGTCTGCGATGGCTTTTGTTCCAGGCAGTATGAAATTGTTTATGAGACCCACTAAAGTCAACTTGTCTCGGGACAATACCCTCACAACGAAACACTTGCGTGACTCTATCCCACCAAAAACCCAAATATGATCTAGTTCACTTCTGGAAGGTCGTCCTCTCTGATTCTTTCGTCTAGCACTATGAGACTCGTCTACTTTTACAATTTTATTTGGTTCGCCAATTGGCTCACTGTCATTTGTCACTATCATGTAGCACATTTCTCGGCAAAACCCGAAGTAGTCCCATACGGTATTTGCCGATAACTCAGTTTCTGATGCTGTGGCTTCCAACGTATAATCTCGAATCCAGCACGACACAAGAATTACGCTCGTCTGAAACGATAATTTAGAGGACTCGAACCACTTATTTTTCCTGATGCTGGTTCACTTTCCGCAAAGTCCGCAATGAAATTGCAACGACCGTCCGGCAAAAAGTCAAACATTTGTCTATACTGGATATGCATGGAATTAGAGTTTTCCATGTGACGCACTCCGCAGAAGAAACTTGAGAAGCAGCACACACTACACTTGCTATGAAGAGAAACTGTGTCGATTTCCCAATGAAATCACAAACAATTACGGTGGGAATGTAATGTACTCGAACTGAAGAAACAACGCAAAACTGATAAAAATGAAGATCACAAATAATTTATCATAATGTGCGCCACGAGTCTTCCATAATCGATTTACTATCGCATCTTCGATATGTATCGTTTGAAGCCCTTCAACTTCGATAGGTAATCATTCGCTGCATGTGTCCCAACGTCGTTCCAGCCCAAAAGTGCGAAGCCTGCTGCTTTTGGCCAACACTGCTTGTAGCAGCAACCAAATTTCCTTCTGCACCCACACACTAAATACACTCCTCACGCTCTTACTTTTCATCCAGAACCGTACACTAACCCTTCGTCTAGGGGCCCAGGGGTAGCGTCTTTGATTAGTAATCAAACCGTCCTCGGTCCCTGGTTGGAACCTTGTCACAGCTTAAATTTTGAATAAAAGTCATCATCATTGGTGGCCGAAGGTTTCCTGCATAAGGAGCCACACTTATTCTGCCAATGGGTTTGTCAGAGAGGGTGGAGTAGCAGACAGGAGTGGAGGGCACAGGGGGGAAGGGGAGGGGGAGAACTGCCCCTAAAGACGAAAGAATCAGCAATGATCAACAGCATGAGGATGCAAGGACATTAAAGACACATAATGTGCATCCACAGAACATATGGCCTACAATTGAAAAAAATGTCGTGATGATTGGCAAAAGATTCCGGAATAATCCATATTCGGATCATCAGTAAGGGACAGCCAAGGGGGAGGTTTCCGAGAGAAAAATATTCAATACCCAAAGAAATGATAACGTTCTACTAATCGGGGTGTGGGTTGTCGGAAATTTGAACGTCGTAGAGAAGCCAGAAAATCCGAAAAGGGAAATACAAAGGCTCAGTCTAGATATAGTGGGGAGTCAGTGAAATGAAATGGAAAAACGAGAAGGATTTCTTGTTAGATGAGCATTGGGTAATATCAACTGCAGCAAAAAATGGTATAGCTGGAGTAGGTCTCGTTATGAATAAGAAGATGAACAGTACAGAGACAGGGTTATTCGCAGCAGAACCAACAATAAAACAACACCAATAACGATAGTTTAGGTATAGAAGCTGGCGTCGCAAGCCGGAGATGGAGAGATAGAGAAAGTACGTTAGGATACTGAACGGGTACATAAAGGAAGATGGTAATGTAATAGACATACGTACAAAGAAGGTAGCTGTGAAGAAACCATGAGTAAAAGAAGAAACACTTCAGCTGATCGATGAGAGAAGGAAGTCCAAAAATGTTGAGGGAATATGGGGAATAAAAAAATACGAGTCACTTACCAATGAGATAAAGAGAAAATGCAGGGAAACTAAGGCAAAATGGCTCGTTGAAAAATGTGAAGAAATCAAAAAATAAATGATTGTGGGAAGGACTGGCTCAGCACACAGAAAAATTAAAGCGACCTTCGCTGAAATTGAAAGCAAGGGTGGACAGTTGACAGCGACAGCTGACAGCTGTAAAATTTGTATTGAAGGCCTCTTGAAGGTAAAGACTTGACTGATGACACGGGAGAATAAGAGAAAGGAGTCGATGTTGAAGACATAGCTGATCCATTATTAGAACCAGAAATTAAAAGAGATTTGGAAGACATAAGATCAGGTAAGCAGATGGGTTAAACAACAGTCCATCAGAATCGTTGGGGAAAGTGGCAGCAAAACGGCTTTTCACGTTGGTGCGTAGAGTGTATGAGTCACGCGATATACCACCTGACTTTCGGAAAAATATCATGCACACAATTCTGGATACCGCAGGAGCCGACAGATGCGTCATTTACCGCATAATCAGCTTAGCAGCTGATGCGTCCAAGGTACTGACAAAAATAGCTGCAGAAGAATAGAAAGAATATTGAGGATGTGTTAGATGACGATCAATTTGGCTTTAGGAAAGTTAAAGGCGCCAAAGAGATAATTCTGACGTTGAGACTGATAATGGAGCGAAGGCTAAATGAAAATGAAGACTCGTTCATAGAAGTTGTCGCCCTGAAGAAAGCGTTCGACAACGTAAGATTGTGCAGGATGTTCAAAATTCTGAGGAAAATAGGGGTAAGCTGTAGGGAGAGATGAGTAACATTCAATACGAACAAGGGCCAAGAGGGAATAATAAGAGTGGAAGACCAAGAACGATGTGTTCGAATTTAAAAGGGTGTAAGACACGGAGGTACTCTTTCGCCCCATGTGTACCATCTACACATCGAAGAAGCAGTGTTGGAAATAATAGAAATTTTCGGTGTGGAATTAAAGTTCAAGGTGCAAGAATATCAATGATACCATTCTCCGATGACTTTACTATTTTCAGTGAAAGTGATTAAGAATTACAGGTTCTGCTGAATGGAATGAACAGACTAATGAGTACAGAATACGAGTTGAGAGTAAATCAAAGAATGACGAAAGTACTGAGAGTCAGCAGAAATGAGATCAGCGACACACTTAACATCATGATCGACAATCACGAATAAAAAAAAAAAAAGAAGATGAAAAAGGCATTCTGCTACCTCGGTAGCAAAATAATCGATCCCGGACGGAACAAGGACAACATCACAAGCAGCCTAGCATTGGAAAAAAAAGAGAGCATTCCTGGGCAAGAAAACTGTAATGGTGTCGAACATACGTCTTCATTGAAGAAGAAATTTCTGAAAACGTACATTTGGAGCACAGCATTGTATGGTATTGAAACATGGACTATGGGGAAACCGGAAAAGAGGAGAATCAAAGCATCTCATATGTCGTGCCACAGACGAATGTTGAAAATTAGGTAGACTAGTAAGGTAAGAAGGTTCCGCGCAGAATCCGACAAGAAAGTGATATATAGAAAACACTGAGAAGAAGAAGGGGTACGATGACAGGACATCTGTCATGGCATCAGAGAATAACTTCCACGGTTCTAGAGAGAGATTTGTAGGTAAGAACTTTAAAGGAAGGCAGATATTTGAATACATCCAGCAAATAATGTAGGGTATATGTTACAAGTGCTAATCTGAGATGAAAACGTTGCGACAGAAGAGGAATATATGGCGGGCAGCGTCAAACGCGTCAGAAGACTGATAACTCACGAAGGACACACCCAATCCAGACGGAGAATAACTGAGAAACCACACCCAAGAGATTGAATTACATGACTCTGATGTCGCAAATGACAGAAATGAATAGGCAAGCTGCTAAAAACTTAAAATAAAAGACAATTAAAGACTAGCCCTAGTCACATCAGTGATAAAAAAAAATTCACAAATTGCTGTATGAACATGTACACTGAGCTCTGGAGCACTGCACAAGGGCAAACAGTAAAGTATAGAACTACTGATACCTTCGTTGTAGGTATCTTCAATTGAGCAATGAGATGGACGACTCACGTAGAATATCGTATGTCCTTCCTCATCATTATTACATACTGAAAATATTGAACTTACATACCAACAAGTTTTAAACTCGTATTAGAAAGAGACGAAAACACATGTATATACTCAGTGGTCCCATCTTTACAGGGTACTTGTCACCGTGTATTTCATGTTGCCATACAATGACGTACAAAAGGGCATGATCATTGGCTTTTTGGTCAAGTGTGGAAGCATTTCCGAAACGGCAGAGTACGTAAACTTTTCGCGTGGCTCCATGCGTAAAGCACAACGTAAAGACAAAATGGTGCTATCCAAAACCGGCGCAGCGGTGACTGTGGTGTACTATGGGTGATACACATGAGGGTTGCAAAGATGTGTACGGGCGAATAACGGCGCAACTGTTGAACAACTGACCACGCAGATGAACCAATCGGCTATTACCATCATCTGCTCAATGTCCGTTCAGAATAAAATGCTGCGTATGGGCCTCTGCACTCATGCTGACCGCTGTTCATCAGCAACGAAGTCTGGAATTTCCAAGCATACACCAGAACTGGACGTCCACTGAGTGGCTAGAGATGAATCACGTTTTATACCACATCAGGTGGATGACCATTGACGTGCACGGGGCGAAAAATCTGAAGGCAAACATCCTGCATGGCCGGAAGGCATTCCCCAGGTAATCTCGCTATTCCCGAAGGATAATGGATCAAAACCAGTATGCACCTATCCTTGGGGACAGCGTCCACCCCTAAATGCAGTTTGTTTTTCCTGGCACGATGGCACCTACAGGCAGGAAAATCCAACAGGTCACACATGTTGAAGTTTATGTGCGTGTGTTGAAGAGCACCCGCATTAGTTTACCGTACTCTTCACAAAACTCTGGGGAATTCAGCCCAATCGAGATTCTTTGGGGCCACCTCGATCGGGCTGTTCGCGTCGTGGATCTTCAGCCGAGAAACCTAGTGTAGCTGCCCACTGCACTAGGGTCGGCGTTACTCCACATACCTGTACGTACCTTCCACAACCTCAGTGACACTCTTACTGTACGTCTCGCAGTGGTCAGCACGGCAAAAAATGGTTATTCAGGCTTTTGACAGATGATTGGGCAGTGTACGATCAAATTTGACAGAGTATGTAAGTTCAGCAGTGTCAACATCACGATTCCTGAGACTAATGTACGACTCATGACAGATATGGTATACTCACAGCTGATATATGCTTATGAGACTATAACAAGTGATAAATGTTTATGGTCCATTGTCCATATCGTACTGTGTCCATTCCACCACAGTACTCGCTCTGTACTGATCGCTGTTGCTGCATCAATTAGGTTACTATGCGATCTTACGTTACATTTGTGAACGTATCACTAACCAAATTAGACAAATTTCACTATCACTGCATTTAAATGTGGGTCGGAGAGGAATTCAGCGCCCCTTTATTAGAAGTATCAACGACGCCGCTTCAAAATCGACCTCAGATCCTGGTGACTATACGCATATTACGGAGAATTCAGACACTGGAGCACCTAATTATTCAAAAATCAATTAAAGTACAGTAGGGTCTTCGTAAAACTACTACTTCCTTCTAAGGAAAACAGATGGATGGGTGGCCCAACTTGATGTGTCATTCATCATTCCCAGACAAGTATTTTTATTCAATAACAATTAAATCATGATTCAACTGACAGTTATCAAGATTCTTGCGAAATATATACAGATAGTTAAGATTTTTCATTTAAATTCACGATGTGAAATGAAATTATCTTTATACATAAATTACAAATAATATTAAAAAACGCCAACTGTGCAACACTATGGTGAACCCACAACAGACAGTTAATTAAATAAACAAAGCTACGGCACACACTGTGCCCCAGCTAGATCACAGCTGTGGGCTAATCCTTCAACAGGGCTTGATCGTAAGTCTAACAAATATTGAATAAAAAACATTAAAATGCATTCTTCTTCACTGGTTATTCTGCTTTCATATAGATAAAATAATGCCGAGCTGCCCAGAGCTACCCAAATGTAAAACTGGAGCAACAGTTGTAATTATTAGATAATAATTGAAACAAAATTTAAAAAATTCAAGATATTCTTTTACTGGGGCTTCCTAGGGGCTAATAGACACTCCATCTGGGATACGCACCGAACTGTAGATGGCCAGTTAAACCTTACACGTATAACCCGAAAGTCTCCTCAACACGGAGTGAGAGAGTGCGGAAATACGAGCACGCACACACATATGACCCACACGTGCATATCTTTAGGCTGAGCACACACAACTTTAGATACAGGTCAAATCCAATGTCTCACCCCAGGAGGACCCAAGAGGCCTTCAACGAACAGAAATTACAATCAGTAGTATCAAATACTTGATAGTAACAAATCGTGATCTCAAGTACAAGATTAACACTTGAGCCATCCAGAAACCTCCAGATTAAGACACACAATGTTAAAGTGATCACCAAAAGGCATAAATAAACTGGATTCCTGGTGCGATGTAACTTTTACATTTCCTGTTTTTATGTTTTCGTTTTGTTTAAAAGCAAAGAGAAAAGATGAAGCGGTAGCCCAATGTAGAGCCTGCGCCTACCGTCATGAAGTTTTGTTTTTCAAATGTTAGAAAACATAAGATTTTTTTTCCTGTTCCTCCATAAGAGGAAGGACTCGCTCTTCGCTAATGAACGAATGGTAAACGCAAGTTATTTTGGAGCGTAATCGGCGGTAGCCATTTTGGTTGTGAGAATAAGTATAAAGTCTGTATTTTTGATGTGTGTGGAAGAAATAATACAATCGTATTTCGTTAGTGAAAAATTGAGTTATTATTCAAAGTAGTACTGTAATATAGAAGAATTGAAGAAGCCTACCTGTGTACTTCGGAGTTATCATTAAGATCCGACTACTACATCATGGACACAGTCAAGATTGTGTACATGGATACGGCAATCGGACGTACTATTATTAATTGGTACACATAAATCGAAGGCAAGAGGAAGACTATTTCGTCCATTCATAACTAATATGAACTAATATGAAGCAATTTACAGGCATTGCCCAGCTTATTGTGCTTGTCTGAGTACCGAAAAAGTCATCTTATTATTTCCATATATCTAAACATTTTTTAACTATAGATAATATTTTTAATACATTATAAAGTGGCAACAAGTGATAGACACGGTAAGTAGTGGGCAAAACTGTGAGTACCAGTATTGTTAAGAGAATGAATATACATGTAAGTTAATAATTTCTTTATGTTCCATGTACGCTGATGACATGACAGAGAAGATGATGTAACACCGGAAAAAAACTACCAGAAAGGAAAAGAAATTAATAAATAAATTTGAAGCAAGAAGACAACAATACGAAGAGTGGACAACAAAGTACAATACAGGGAAGTACCAGTTACAAGACAACAATAAGGTAGGACGCGCAATGCATGTAGAAAATGCGTTCCTAGTAGACCTATTAGAAAATCCGAGCAACTGTTTCCTAAAATCCACAACCAAAAGCTTCAGAGGTTAACGCAATTGTAATCAAGTAGAGAGAATGACATTTCTTTACCATTATGAGATGCATATAGAGTGAACAACAATTGAATTCACAATTACATATAGTTGTATATGCTGTCTGTCGCGCGAGACATAGCACGGAAGTAAAACCCAAACAGAGAAAATATTAATTTTGGTAACTGCAGAGGCGTAAGAATTTCTATAATGGATGGACAAAGCAGTAAGGAAATATCATTTCAAAATCAATATGTCAATGTAGCAGGCTTACGTTTGCAAAACGTAACAATGAGTGGTTTGGAGGCGTCAAGCGGTGATTATTTGGATGCTGGGTGCGACATGCCATTGTTGCATTCGATGCCAGTGAATACGAAACATTTCATTACAAGCAATACATTGATTACAGTAGACGAAATTAATGACATCTCAAGGCAAAGGAATATTTTAAATGAAAGTAGTACGCGTAGTACAGATGCAGATGCTGACAGGCGTAGGCCAAAAGTAACTAGGGAAGATTTGCAAGCCTTATTTCGAGCGTTAACAGAAACAATACTAAAACATATGAACGCAATGAAGACAGACATAAATTCAAAAATGTCGCGTTTGGAGACTAATTTGAACACAGTAAATTCAAAAATGTCAAGTTTAGAAACAGTACAAGCAGACATGAACACTATCAATTCAAAGATGTAGAGTTTAGACATGAGCAATATGAAAGCAGTCATGGCCACAGTAAAGTCCGAGATTAATAACGTAAATACAAACATGATACACATTTCAGGTCAGGTAAAAAATTTGGGCACAGAACTCAATTGGGATACGAACTTCACACAGCAGATTTAGCCGATCTCTGTGGAAGTGGATAACAAAATTAGCGAACAAGTTTAAACTTCAGTATGATATGAGTGACAAATTAAATGGCACAGTGAAAGAAAAATCTGAAACACTGACACGCACGTATGGACAGCAGCTATCCGGAATCAGAGAAACTCAGGATAATTTACAGATAATGCAAAAGAATACGCCGGTTAACATAATTAATATTCAATCAGAAGTAGCGAAGCTGCATTCTTTTTGTGACGACTTACTATAAAAAGAAGAGAAAATCACAGTAGAGATAGGATTACTTAAATTAGCACATAAAAGAATCAACTCAGACATTTTGCAACTTTACGATACAGTAAAGGGTAATACAAAAGAAGAAAACACAGCGTTAGTGGAAAAATGCGTTCGCCAGCAGCGTACTTATGTGGAAGCGGTAGAGGAAGTAATGGGAAACAAGGAAGAAGAAATGTTAAAATGCGTAGAACATGATATCAGACAGGTAGAACAAAGATTAATGGACGAAATAGTTAAAAAACAGAGTAAGGTCATATCATCGCCGGGGGCGGTAAGCGGAGCTATAAACAGCCGTCTGCCGGTGAGAGAAATCAGTGACGCGGACAACAATGCCCTACGCACGCCGCGCGGCCGCATGCCGACGCGCGACGCGAGGAACGAGCCAAATTTTTATGAGACAGATATGTCATCACTGCATGTAAATGCTGTTCCGCCATGCTGGACAGCGTTGTTAATGGTTTCCTGCATTTTCAAAAGAAACAAAGCGAACGCACCCGGTAGCGATTGTCCGAGCCTTTTGGAACATACTGGACAGAAGCTCAAAAGATCAAATATGTGGTAGGACACATAGAAGGGACGCCATTTCGTGGGCTACCGAGATGTCGGAACTCTGTGACACATATGATCAATTTGAGAATTCATTTTTAGATATATACTGGTCAACAGCTATCCAGGAGGGATTAAGACGAGAGCTACTTAACCCATTATCATATCATCCAAACTTCGGTGGGCTAAGAAACTATTTTGAAACATATCTAAACAAGACCCGCTACTGGAATAATCCGATGTCTCATGTCGATGTATTGAAAATCTTAAAACATAAACAATAAAATGTGTGGGAAATCTTATGGGATTTAACTGCTAAGATCATCAGTCTCTAAGCTTACACTCCACTTAACCTAAATCACCCATGTCCGAGGGAAGACTCGAACTTCCGCCGGGACCAGCCGCACAGTCCATGCCTGCAGCGCCTTAGACCGCTAGGCTAATCCCGCATGCTCTTAAAGAACAAGTTGCCTGCAAATTTTAGGGAAAAATGAGTAACCATTCCCGAATACGATCTCGAGTATTTTCCCTCAGTGCTCATGACGATGGGCAAGCCATGCTTAGTTATCGTAACGCTAATGAACACAACCCAAATGGGAGGAACAACTACGGTAACCGAAACGGCTTCGGAAACTATAATGGTCGTGTGCATATGAATGAATGAATGGCATCCTTATGCACAGCCGCGCCACAACGGAAATCCGTACAATCGGTTTACCTATGAGCCACAGGGTGACCGGAGGTACGAAAATAAATATCAGCCCCATTGGTATGGCAATGGCCGAGATAGGAGAAATTCGAGAGAAAACTTTGATACTAGGCGACAAGGAAATGCAAATTACCAGGACCGGAATCTGGAACACAGGGATCCGAGAGAGAACTGGCAGACCGTACAATGAAACCGAAACAACCGGGACACGAACTGGCGAGCACGCGAACATATGATGAAAATAGCAGAAGTGACGGCGAAAAATGAAACAATACATTACATTACATTTATCGTTTCCCATGGATCCCTTGGAGAGGAGTCTCTGGGATGTAGAAAGAGTCAAAGTTTTTTTTAGATAATTCTTTACTCAGATATATGGATAATGTACATTTCTAATGCAGACAAAGTTATAAGCTACAATCCTGGTGAAGATATTCGACGATAGAGCAGAAGGAATTGGCCAACAGGAAGTTCTTTAATTCAGTCCAAAACCGATCTTTATCACGTGATATGCTCTGATAAGTTATTGAATATGTTATTACCCGCGTATTTGACTCCTTTCCGTACTAATGTTAAGATTTTTAGTCCTTATACAGATTGTTTTTGGTTCTGGTACTATAATCATGTTTTGCACTATTTTGTGTAAAAAGAGACATTTTGGAAATGGCAAAGGATATCTTTGTGTATATGTACTGAGAAGTAGTAGTTAAAATACCAAGTTTCTTAAAGAGGTCTCTGCATGATGATCTAGGACTGACACCAGATATAATCCTAATTACTCGTTTCTGAATTTTGAAAATCTTCTCTTTGGGAGAGGATTTTCCCGATAAGATGGTTCAACAACTCATTAGGCCGAATAAACTAACTTCCTAGTTTTTAACTCTCCTATTTCTGCTATCATGCGTACTGCAAATGTAGCTGAAGTAAGACGTTTCATTAAGTCTAGAGTGTGAGTTTTTCGATTTAGGTAGTGATCAATTTGTAGCCCTAAAAATTTGAGACTGTCTACACATTTAATTTCATTGTTTGAATACATTATACTTATAGGGTCAGCTACTCTTTGTAAGGTACGAAACTGTACGTACTGGATCTTGTCAAAATTTCGTGACAATCCATTTGCTGCGCACCACCCATTGATACTTACAAATATTTCATTAGCTGATTGCTCACTGAGATCACGGGTACTGTTTTTATAACAATACTTCTATCATCTGTAAATAAGACAAAATTTGCATTTTGTGACACTGCATGTGGAAGGTCATTAATACACTCCTGGAAATGGAGAAAAGAACACATTGACACCGGTGTGTCAGACCCACCATACTTGCTCCGGACACTGCAAGAGGGCTGTACAAGCAATGATCACACGCACGGCACAGCGGACACACCAGGAACCGCGGTGTTGGCCGTCGAATGGCGCTAGCTGCGCAGCATTTGTGCACCGCCGCCGTCAGTGTCAGCCAGTTTGCCGTGGCATACGGAGCTCCATCGCAGTCTTTAACACTGGTAGCATGCCGCGACAGCGTGGACGTGAACCGTATGTGCAGTTGACGGACTTTGAGCGAGGGCGTATAGTGGGCATGCGGGAGGCCGGGTGGACGTACCGCCGAATTGCTCAACACGTGGGGCGTGAGGTCTCCACAGTACATCGATGTTGTCGCCAGTGGTCGGCGGAAGGTGCACGTGCCCGTCGACCTGGGACCGGACCGCAGTGACGCACGGATGCACGCCAAGACCGTAGGATCCTACGCAGTGCCGTAGGGGACCGCACCGCCACTTCCCAGCAAATTAGGGACACTGTTGCTCCTGGGGTATCGGCGAGGACCATTCGCAACCGTCTCCATGAAGCTGGGCTACGGTCTCGCACACCGTTAGGCCGTCTTCCGCTCACGCCCCAACATCGTGCAGCCCGCCTCCAGTGGTGTCGCGACAGGCGTGAATGGAGGGACGAATGGAGACGTGTCGTCTTCAGCGATGAGAGTCGCTTCTGCCTTGGTGCCAATGATGGTCGTATGCGTGTTTGGCGCCGTGCAGGTGAGCGCCACAATCAGGACTGCATACGACCGAGGCACACAGGGCCAACACCCGGCATCATGGTGTGGGGAGCGATCTCCTACACTGGCCGTACACCACTGGTGATCGTCGAGGGGACACTGAATAGTGCACGGTACATCCAAACCGTCATCGAACCCATCGTTCTACCATTCCTAGACCGGCAAGGGAACTTGCTGTTCCAACAGGACAATGCACGTCCGCATGTATCCCGTGCCACCCAACGTGCTCTAGAAGGTGTAAGTCAACTACCCTGGCCAGCAAGATCTCCGGATCTGTCCCCCATTGAGCATGTTTGGGACTGGATGAAGCGTCGTCTCACGCTGTCTGCACGTCCAGCACGAACGCTGGTCCAACTGAGGCGCCAGGTGGAAATGGCATGGCAAGCCGTTCCACAGGACTACATCCAGCATCTCTACGATCGTCTCCATGGGAGAATAGCAGCCTGCATTGCTGCGAAAGGTGGGTATACACTGTACTAGTGCCGACATTGTGCATGCTCTGTTGCCTGTGTCTATGTGCCTGTGGTTCTGTCAGTGTGATCATGTGATGTATCTGACCCCAGGAATGTGTCAATAAAGTTTCCCCTTCCTGGGACAATGAATTCACGGCGTTCTTATTTCAATTTCCAGGAGTGTATATAATAGGAACAACAAGGGACCTAAAATAGAATCCTAGGGCACCCCTTGTCTGATGATTTCATATTTGGAATGACTGTTGTTATGTGGTAAGCCTGATATAGACACACATTGTTTTCTAATAAAAAGACAGGATGAGAACCATGAGCCTGCTACTCCTGTTATCTCATAATATTTTAAATTTTATATGAGGGTAACATGCTTAACACAATCAATAGCTTTAGCTAGATCACAGAATATTTCAAGTGGTAATAACTTTCGATTTATTAATTCTAATATATCATCTGTAAAAGTGACAATCCTTTCCAAAATCCAAACTGATTGTCAATGAGAACATTTTTCTGTACTAAGTGTTTATGAAGGCTATTGTACATAGCCCTTTCAAACAATTTTGAAAACATTGCCAATAATTAAATGGAACGGAAGTTTTCCACTGATGATTTGTCTCTTTTTTATGTAGGCTTGACAATAGCATATTTAAGGCTATCTGGAAAAGTACCACTGTGGAGGTATTCATTACGTAAGCAACTCAGTATGTTACAAAGTTCTGAGTAGCACCATTTAAGTATAGTAGTGCTGATTTCACTGTCACTGTGCCACAATAACAATATTGGTGAAATAAACACTAACACGAACAGAAATGGAAAAGAGGATGTAGACACTGAAACAAACTTTCACGTACAGCACATCCGGAATCTATTTTTAGGGTATGATAAAGAAGAAGATATGAAAGAAGATTTGTTCACTGAAGAGAAAGAAACAATACGCGAGGTAAGTGAAATTCCTCAAGCAACAATGAAGGTAAAGGTGGGAAACATCTGCATACCAGTTGTTTTGTATACTGGCGCGTCAAGAAGCCTGATGTCAACCAGCTTGTTTAAAGAGATAGCGCGGGAAGTAAATGTACCCACGCTACCCATAGAGAACAGTAAGATCGTAAATGTGATGGGAAGTAAATCTAAAGTTATAAAATTAAAGGCCAGCATACCCATTAGCATATGTGGTGTAATTTTGCAGTATACTTTCTTGTTAGTAGACAAACTGATACTGAACAGTATACTTGGTATGGAGGTTAGCTTTTGACAATGTTGACTGGAATACTCTCTTTCAAATTCTAAAGGTGGCAGGGGTAAAATACAGGGAGCGAAAGGCTATTTACAATTTGTACAGAAACCAGATGGCAGTTATAAGAGTCGAGGGACATGAAAGGGAAGCAGTGGTTGGGAAGAGAGTAAGACAGGGTTGTAGCCTCTCCCCGATGTTATTCAATCTGTATATCGAGCAAGCAGTAAAGGAAACAAAAGAAAAATTCGGAGTAGGTATTAAAATCCATGGAGAAGAAATAAAAACCTTGAGGTTTGCCGATGACATTGTAATTCTGTCAGAGACAGCAAAGGACCTGGAAGTGCAGTTGAACGGAATGGATAGTGTCTTGAAAGGAGGATATAAGATGAACATCAACAAAAGCAAAACGAGGATAATGGAATGTAGTCGAATTAAGTCGGGTGATGCTGAGGGAATTAGATTAGGAAAGGAGACAATTAAAGTAGTAAAGGAGTTTTGCTATTTGGGGAGCAAAATAACTGATGATGGTCGAATTAGAGAGGATATAAAATGTAGACTGGCAATGGCAAGGAAAGCGTTTCTGAAGAAGAGAAATTTGTTAACATCGAGTATAGATTTAAGTGTCAGGAAGTCGTTTCTGAAAGTATTTGTATGGAGAGTAGCCATGTATGGAAGTGAAACATGGACGGTAAATAGTTTGGACAAGAAGAGAATAGAAGCTTTCGAAATGTGTTGCTACAGAAGAATGCTGAAGATTAGATGGGTAGATCACATAACTAGTGAGGAAGTATTGAATAGGATTGGGGACAAGAGAAGTTTGTGGCACAACTTGACCAGAAGAAGGGATCGGTTAGTAGGACATGTTCTGAGGCATCAAGGGATCACCAATTTAGTATTGGAGGGCAGCGTGGAGGGTAAAAATAGTAGGGGGAGACCAAGAGATGTATACACTAAGCAGATTCAGAAGGATGTAGGTTGCAGTAGGTACTGGGAGATGAAGAAGCTTGCACAGGGTAGAGTAGCATGGAGAGCTGCATCAAACCAGTCTCAGGAAGACCACAACAACAATGGGGTAAAAATAGACATCGGCAAAGGGGAATGTCAGTTTCACGTAGGAGAGCGCAACCTGACAGTAGACTTAATAAGAACTACAATGACAAATCAGACTAAGGAGACTCCTGACATTAATGTCAAACTTATGCACCCTCAAATCTTAATGGCAAATGAAATGGAACTTGATGATACTGGCGGGGAGATTGTCGATGAGCAAACAATAGACAGTTAAATAAGTAAATTCACTTGTCTTAACAATTAACAGCGTAGTGAAATGACAAAATTACTCTTTAAATATCATAGTATTTTTCGTAAACAACCCAAAGTTATTAAGGGATATGAATATAAAATGGAAGTGTACCAGCATGAAATCTGTTGTAGATCGTCTAATGGCATTCTTTAGGCAAAGAAAGTGGCAGAGAACAAGAAATAGAGCGTATGATTTAATGGAAGGTTGTTGAAATATCACACTCACCTTACTGCAGTCCGATTCTCGCACTTGGTTAAACGGAACGGTGCGGTTGGTGTTAGAGAAATAAACAAAATCATCGTTCCTATAAGAACAAGGCGAGAGAATTTAGAAGAGCAGTTATTAAAGTTTCATCGCGTTAGGTACTTAACATACTTCGATTCTAAGCCTTCATACTGGCAAATTTTATTACCTGAAAAGAGTAGAAAATATAAAGCTTTCGTAAATGCCGGAAGGAGCTACCAGTTTAGGGTGCTATCTTTTGGATTAAACATGAGCGTTGGTGTATTTATTGGAGCATTAGACAGAGTACTTGGACCAGAACTGCTTAGCTAGGTTACACTCTACGTTGATGATCTACTAATTGCGACCCAAACATGAAATGAACATGTAAGTATTTTGGAAAAGGGTTTTCAAAAATTTGTGAATACGATGTCACAGTTAACTTTAAAAAGTCTGAATTCGGAAAAGACAAAATAAAATTCTTAGGGCACATCATTTCACTAGTAAGAATTCTACCTGACCCCAGTAAATTAGACGCAATAATCAATTTCCCCACACCCTAGACAAACAAACAATTAATTGGTTTTCTGGGACTAGCCTCGTTTTTCAGGAAATTTCTGCCACAACAATTGTTGAACAGTAATTCACTGTTAAACTTACTGCGTAAAAACCGCAGTTGGTTGTGGACTAAAGAAGGCGAAAATGATTTTCAGCAGATTAAGCAGGCGCTGATAACGCAGCTATCCTTAAACACCCAGATAAGGAGTTGGACTTCTGTTTAAGCACCGATGCTTATTATCAGGGGCTCGGTGCGTGTCTGTTTCAAATAATAACAAAAGATGGTAACGATGAAGTCAATATAATCAGTTTTGCTGGTAGGACCCTCACGAAATGTGAAAGATTTTATTATGTAACTAAGTTAGAAGCGTTAGCGGTAGTATGGGCGTTTCGCAAATTTCAATATTACCTTTCGGGAAAACGTAATAACGTTTACTGTGATCATCAAGCTTTGTCCTTTCTTCTTACGTTAGCGAATAGGAAGGTTATGCGTTATGTTCAAGAGTTTGATTTTGAAACAGTGTACACAAAAGGGGAACGGAATGTTTTGGCAGATGCACTATCACGGTTACCCCAAGGCCTCACCAATTTCCAAAAGTTAGAAGAACAAACGTCAGATTTCAGAATACTTTTATTAAATTATGGAACTCCTAAACCATAGTATAAAACATGCAACGCTTGCAGGAAGAAGACCCGAGATGGAGCAAGGTAATAAAACATTTGCAGGCTAGAATACACGAACATTTAGAGCAGTATTACAATGTACATATTAGTTTGCTTTTTCATAGAAGAGATCGATGAATGGATAAGTGGTTTCTGTGCATAGCTCAGGAATATGTGGACTACTTTATTTAAGACACGCACCGCACATGGGGACGCTATGGGGTGTTAAAGTGTGCTCCCAAAATTTCTGCGTATTGTTATTTCTGTAATATGAAGCGCCGTATATAGCAAGTTATCAGACGCTGTACGTTTTGTCAAAAGGTCAGGTATCAGAATAGAACATGTCCTAACGTACGACACCAAATGATAACAAAGCAACCAAGGGATCTTGCATCGATGGACGCCGCCGAACCTTATCCCCAAGCCCGCGGCTGGGCCAAATACATCGTAGCCCTGTATGACGTTTTTTGTAAATATCTCCAGCTGTAAGCAGTCAAAACAGTTAGGTCTGGACCAATTATAAGACGGAATCTGGAAGACTACATACCACGCGTTGGGAATCCCGGCGCAGTACTAACTGGCAACGTATCAAATTTTGCAAATGACCAATGGAAATCATTTTTGAAATCACAAAACATACGTCATATTTTAGTATGTAAGTTCCATCCGGAAGCAAGTCCCGTCGAACGATGATTTCGTGAATTTAATAGATTTATCCCCACATACGTACCACAGAAACAAAATAAATACGTATATAGAATACCTGGGTCCGTTTCAGAATATAGTAAATCACTTACATCACATATCAACAGGGTACACACCGGCCAAACATATGTTTGAAAAGGTGGAACTAGGTGAATGGACAAAACCGATACCTGAATTAGAGCACAAAGACGTAGCCTTAGATGAGAAAGTACGACGAGCACTAATAACATTGGAAGAGCAAGCTCAAATAAGGAAAGAAATTTACGATAGTAAATTGAAAAACATAACAGAATTCCAGATTGGAAGGGAGGTACTACTAAGAACTCATCCAAAATCATCGAAGTTAAAAGCATTGAATAAAAAATGGCAATTGTTAAATGTTGGTCCATATATAATTGTTGACAAGCCACATCCTGGGTGGTACTTGATAGAAAATATAAAAAACGGTAAAATAAAAGGCATGTATCACATAAAGATTTGCGGAAATTTACTAAATGAAAATTCAAGTATCGTTCTTTCCCCATCTGTTTTATCAATAAAACACATGAAGGTAGGAGGTTTGTCGTGCTTTGATGAATAAACCGATTGGTGCTCGGTTCCTCTCCAGCTAGATGGTACAGTACTCGTATTTCTGGTACCCTCTATCCCTACTACTATCCTGTTTAGCCAATAAGGAATGTTCAGTTTCCTTCTGCTATCCAACATGCAAAGAATGAGATGGAACCTAGTGAATAAAATTTTCCTTGTATTTTGATGTTGTACTTTCTTAAGACTTAAATATCTACAGATGCAAAGGAAACACGGTATAAACAAAAAGAACTAACTATATTTCAAAGCGGTTAACAGCTAATTGTGGGGGTGGAATATGCAAAATGCAAAGTTAAGTTCAGTGTGCTCTTCAAGATGCGCAAAGATACACTGCGCACCGCAGAGGAAACAAGTTTAGAGTTTAAGCTAAGTGACATCTATGGTCTGCAGCCAACTGGACAAAATAGAAGCGATACGAATTGGAGTGCATACCAGCTTATTACTCTAACGTAAATCAGTTACACAAACAAAACGAATAGAGACATTTACTCCCAAGTCGGGGATTATACTGTAAAGGGCACAAATGTTAAGAGTATATCATTAGGTTAATCATACGTAGTTTTAAGAAAAGGAGGGCATCGACGGAAGTAAACTGTAAGGAGCGTAGAATATGCAGAATTTGTAAACTTATCATAGGCTATTGAATGTACATAGTAAGAAATAAGTATAAAGATTCAAAGTAGGGCAGAATATACACAGGGAATGACCTATCCGACTATATACAACATGATTAAAATAAGTCTGAAAGAGAAATAACAACATGTACACTTAAAAAGCGATTAGCAAAGAACTTGAGAACAAAACGACTTACATACAGCACACAAATAAGCGACGATGAGAAAGATAGAAGGAAGTATAGACACAGGAAAATGAGTGTGACTGAGATGTAAACTATAAAATAACATATGGTACAAGATTGAGTGAGTGGAGCAGTTGTGCACTTATAGAACTACACTTCTTTACAGACTACATTAGAAGTAGTGAGCTTAAGGTACAGGGAGAATACATGCCTGTAAATTTGTTATTATAGAACTCACTTCCGTTAGTTGCTTATAGAAAAAGCATAAGCAGCAAAAAAAAAAAAAACTGCAAACATGAATCGTATAAGACGTGGAATATAAGCTAAGTGAATACAAAAACCAACCAATACGTACACAACGTAAATACGTTAACTTAAACAAAATAACTGAGGTAAGTACCGTATGTTTAAAACGCAATATGGAGAAATAAATGAAATTTCACAGCTTGATATACTAGTAAATAGAGAGTGAAAGATTTTAGAGTCAACTGGATGTATTAATTAGTTAATCTACGTATGTGGTGACGTAGCATACATGGAGTGAAACAAGGAAGAGGATGAAAGTGTATTAGAGTAACATGATTTTATTTACGTATGTGGGAAGAAGTAAATAGGGCGGTGGTGCTAGTGCGAGAACCCCACAGGTAATACATGGGTGTAAATGGAGATTTATGTGGATAATTTTTAATGAATAATTGTATGGTTATACAGCGATGAATATGAAGATGGGTATTACAGGGACTAGGAAAGGGCAACGACTGTCACGTAAAAAAGAATAGATTATGTAGTTTTAAGTGTCAGAATGAATGATTGTATGAGTGTGGAAAGCGAAGTATGGTGACATATTTACGGTAAGTAATTGTGAGAACGAACATCTCGAAGAAGCAGTGAAGAGTAAAGAAGAAACAGTGAGGTCAATAATAACAAAGGAACACGGTACATTTAACGTACACCAAACAGTAATTGGCTACATATACATCAGAATGAAAAATAACTGAGAACGAAAACACTTCCTTTGCGACTAACTGTTACAGCTTGAGCAACTATAAGGTGAATATAAATGAAAACATGATATACAATTCGTACGAGAGATGAACACAAAATGCAGTAAAACAACATTTTCTACACTGAGTTCTTGACACACGCAGAAGCGAAAGTAGTACATTTAGCATAAACACCTTCTTCTTTAGCGGGAATGAATTATTAGTGGAATTACACATGACAAAAATACAGTAAAATTACCGGTCACACGTTACGAATGTAAACATATGTATGTCGTAGTACCAATCAGGCAAAAATAGGGCTTGAAGTATGTGTAGATGAATGTGAAATATTACGACGATTAACCAGCAGTGATGAAGTCACGATTGTCAAGGGATAAAACATTCCCCATAGTCGTTCACAAACGAGCACTTGTTAAATATTAGACATAGCATGAAGATTTATAAAATGCCAAGGATAAAATAAGTACACTAACGACGCACTAGAAGTAGCAATCCTAGAAGTAGCTTGACCTCTGAAGCAAACCATAACTAATTCTCTTTTTTCCATGTAGTGAGCGATGCTGGAACGTATTTTGTATGTGTAGTCGTGAAGGTAAAAATGAGCAGGAGGTCGGTCTTGGAAGACAAGAAAATAACATATAAATATTCAGAATAAATGTAAGATTCCTTCTGATTTACATATTAGTGCATAAGATGGTGCATGTCATGGAGTCCATATATGAAATGTGAATTGTAAACTTATTTCTCAAGTTTATTATTGTCACTGTCTGTGTCTATGTAGAATATATGTAGTATTGTCAATTTTATGTGAAACTTTATTCTTGAAGGAGAACCATTTAAGTATATATGTATGTGATGTGAAACGCGATGGACGAGTAAAATACTCTCACGTGTGAAGTGATACAAAAATAGTAAGGCCTGATAATAGTGAAAAAAATGGCTGAGCTGTGATAAGAGTAAACGCTACAGTCTAGCGAAGTGAATACAGTGAGTGTGATGCGTGTGCGATGGAGAAATCAGAGAAAATCCCTATAACCACCAATTGAGGTGTGGGGACCGCCGAACTGCAACGCACAACGGAAGTTGATGCCGAGTCCTGCGTTGGTGCCCTTACCCTCAGTTTCACTGGCCGAAAACTTCGTCCAGGTGCGAGATGAGGCTCTGGTGTTCTTCGGGTTGAGCGTTGGAGCTGAATCCGTCGCGTCTAGTTTCCGGGCTGGAGGGCATACACAACACAGACTTTATAGTCTGGAGCGACATTACAATGGATAGGCTGTGCTGGTGCCCACGTGACGCTTGGGTCACTACGACGGGCGCGTTAAACAATGAGCTGCTGCCGACCATGAGTTCAGCGAACAATCAGATAGCGTGTGCCGAAAGGACACCTTCTCTGAATTGCCAAAGAAACGACCAGCCAGTAACTGTTAGCAGGGGACTAAGCAAACTAAAACACGAATTCTCCACTAATTTCGCTGCTACAGCGTGGAGCCTTTTATTTGCTTGCATAGATAGAATTTTCCCTTATCACATCTTTGCGTTATTACTTAGCGACGAGTATCATAGTGCTCCACTAGAGGGCACGTGATGCCTGCACCTGCCTGATTCACAAGGGCAGACCTCCAGGCTTGCTTTCGGTGTGTTCCTTATTGAATGTGTTGGAATCTTCGTGCTGCAGCTGACTGAGGCAGACAGCCGCACGCCGAGGAGCAGTGGTGCGCCCGGCATTTCCCACTAACCAGTAGGGGGGACGAACTGCATTTAATGAATGGCTCTGAGCACTATGGGACTCAACAACTTAGGTCATAAGTCCCCTAGAACTTAGAACTACTTAAACCTAACTAACCTAAGGACTTCACACACACCCATGCCCGAGGCAGGATTCGAACCTGCGACCGTAGCAGTCCCGCGGTTCCGGACTGCAGCGCCAGAACCGCTAGACCACCGCGGCCGGCTGCATTTAATGAGATGTGCTGTAGTCTGAAGGGTCCAGGCAGGGACAGACTGAGCTCAGCTGCACTTCAGGAACTTCACTGGTGAGAAAAACGTAAGGACAACAGTAACTTACACATTATGTGACACTGCCAAGTAAAACAGCTAGATGAAATCTATACCATAAATAGAAAGAACTGCTGCAGTACAGTACAAAATGTAACTCAAAGAAATGCGACTTTTATTGAAAGGCAATCATGATGCTCTCCTGGATATTACAAAGTTGAGACGTGGTACTTAATACGGTGTAAGATCACGATGGATAGCAATAATAGGGTAACAGAGTATTTTCTGGTCAGAGAAGAATTGATATCAGCGTCAGCATTCCTGGAATTCCCTCGCGCTCCCCTATTTCCCGGAATTCCATCCCCCTTCCCCAGATCTGTCCTCCCTTCACCTTCCCTGTGGCCAATGGCATTTTGTGTGTGCATCAACGTCATCATGCCATCAGTCAATTGCTTTGCGGCCGTGGCCACTGACGTTTCGACAGTGCGAGCTCAGTCCACACACATCCATGATTTCTGTGCGATATGTGAATCTTACGAGATAGGATTGGCAGGGGGCGTCTAAAAAGTTCAAAGAAAGGCAGCTTGTTTTGTATTATCACGAAATAGGGGAGAGAGCGTCACGGATACGATACGCGAGTTGGGGTGGCAGTCATTAAAACTAAGGCGTTTTCCGTTGCAGCGAGATCTATTCAGGAAATTTCGGTCTCCAACGTTCTCATGCGAATGCGAAAGAATTTTTTGACATCCACCTACGCAGGGAGAACTGAACATTTTAATAAAATAAGATTATTCACAGCTTACATGGAAAGATTAAGTGTTCGTTCCTCACATGCGCTTTTCAAGACTGGAGACGTATACAAAAACATTGAAAGTGCCTGGATGAACCCTCTGCCAGCACTTAAATGTGAAATGCTGAGCACGTTGGCGTTAAAAATAGATTCCAGTCGTTTCAGAATGAATGAGTACAGCTCTTGTATGGTTTTCGAGGGAATCTTTTATCATTCTTCCCGCAAATCAGGTTGTGTCTGTAGATGTAGGAAACCGATTGACATTCAAAACAGGTACCAATCGTCACAGGATGGATAAATACAGGTCTTGTACTGTTTTTAAAGGCAATTTTGCGCCATTCTTCCTGCAAGATGGTGACATGTTTCGGTAACAATGACGGAGGAGGATAGCGATCACGCAGCCACTCTCCAAAGTAGACCAAAAAGGCTCAGTAATATAAAGATTTGGAACTGGTATCCAGGGCAGATGCTATCATTCTCGTGCTCACAAAACCAGTTCTGGACGATGCAGGTCGTGTCTGCAGTGGACCTCCCGTCTTGGAATACTGCGCCACCACTCGGAAACAAACATTGTACCATGGGACTCGCCTGATCAGCCAGAATGGTCACATTATGCTTACTGAGTAACGAAGGGTCCCATGGTATAGCACGATATGGTTACACAAACCATCGATCCACTCCTGCTATGTTTCACTCTTAGGACGTAAACTTGGCCAGAAGTGTGAAACAAAACTAATTCGACCAAAGGGTCTTTCTTCAATTGCTCTATTGTCCAAATTTTACGGCCTTCACAGCACGTACCGCTGTTGCGGGCATATGCGTCACTGGTGAATGGTTTTGAAATTCCAGCTTACACTGCAATTCCCTGTTCATGGAGATCCTCTCGCTTTGCTTTAGTGCTGACGTGGTTCGCGACTGCGACATTCCGTTATGTACTGACTTTTGCAACTGTTGTCCTCTTATTTGTTGCCATAATTGTCTTCTGTGATAATCTCTCACAATCACTCAACACACACTGTCGTCCACGCTGTGACCTAGTGGACCATGTTTCTCCGCTTTTGGTGTATGTGGTATAGATCTTCGATACGGTGCGTCTTGAAACTGTTATTCCAGTCTCACAGCCAAACACTTCGTCTCTCTTGCTTACGGAAGCACTCACTATACGAGCACGAATAATTTGCCCACTTTCGATTTCATTTAGCTCCAACATAATGCACTCAAAATTACGCTGAACACTGTTCTGAACGCGACTGACATTAGCAACATACTGTTGATACTGGGAAGCTGCTGATCGTGGTTAAATACAACAGCGCAACCTGCAGGCTTGTCTAGGATCTGCATTAATATTTAAGCATGTATTTCTCTCACTGTTTCCGTATTTTTGACGCTCCCCTGCGTAAGTGTATCATATTGAATAAATAAAAATGTAAATCCTTCTCACCCCGTACGTACGAGTTCCAGAGCCTTCAGCTTAAAAACTGTACCTCACTCTACTGTGATATTCACTTTAAAGCTGAAACCTAACCCTCTGTGACAGATCGCGCTCAAACTTCCGAGAAGGTACTCTCTGCCACTATCATTATTGCTGTTATTTCAATATTATTAACATTATTGTTATCACTATTAGGTGCATCAGCAGCGGTAGTAAAAGTACTGCCAGAATTAACTTTATTGGTTCATAGTCAAAAGTATTTATGCACTTTATTATTATAGACGCTCAAGTAATTTTGATGGTATTAGTCACATTAACACTGTTATATCTTAAGTAACTTTGATGTGAAGAAGTACTCTATGTGTGAAATCCTGGTCTAATGTTAAAGTGTACCAGATGGCCCTAATCAGATCAGGTTTTAAAATTGATGCAAATAAATATAAAGCACTGTTTAGATGTGTGTCAAAACTCAATTTCGACGAACTTGTGCTCATTTTCGACCTCGCGTACCAGTACCGCCCACTACTGTATTTCAGATTCTAGCACTAAATGGTCATAAGTTGACAACGTCAGGAGATACTTCTGCTGAATGGGGGCTCACGTGGTCTCGGGTTCGATTCCGGATGGATCGGTATTTTTCTCCCCCCGGGGACTGGGTGTTTGTGTTGTCCTCATCATTTCATCGTCATTCAGGCGACCGGCGAGACTGGATAGTGTCAGTATTGGGAATTGGTACGGCCGCTGATAACCACACTGTTGAGCGCCCCACAAACCAAGATAATAATCGTCGTCATTATTGTCAGAATGTGGGAAAGCGTCATATGTACATGGAACACAATGTTTGTTACCACCGTTTGTGTAAACTGCACTGGGACTCATGTTCTCTAGAGCCGCGATTGTTCATCATCCCTTGAACAAAAAAATGCAGGAAAGGAAGCAGAAAACCCCAATCCAATACGAAGAAGCGAAAATATCTGTCAGGTCGTGAGATCACCAGATGTTACCACGTCATGACTAAGAGGTTAACAGATATAAGCAACTACTCCATGCAAACAACATCGATGTAAGTTCCAACGAAGATGTCTGTCATACAAGTGCTCTTGAAAC
This sequence comes from Schistocerca cancellata, assembly GCF_023864275.1. Lineage (NCBI taxonomy): Eukaryota > Metazoa > Arthropoda > Insecta > Orthoptera > Acrididae > Schistocerca > Schistocerca cancellata. Next base: position 562,512,812 of record NC_064628.1, on the reverse strand, counting down.
TAAACTCCTGTTGTGAAACCGGTTGTATTTATGAAATTATCTCCATTCAGTACCGACAGCCCACCATGTATCGTCTGCCAATGGCGTCATTTGGGCGCAGTATGGAGGGCATGGTGTCAACACAGCGCTCCGGCCCTTATCAGCTTCTCAGATCTTGCAGCAGATACGTCTCATTCAATCAGATCCTGGAGTGGCATCAGGAATCTGAGTGCCTCGAGTTCCAGTCCTCCCACAGCGGAAAAATATCTCGCAATACAGGATACCTCTTCCGGGTCCGGAGACATAACCTTCTAGATTACCGGAAGAGAAAACCGTTCTTCCAGCTGACGCGGGATTCATCTGTGATGACGAAGTCCTTGTATAGATCCAGAAACCAGTCCGATTCCTTTGTAAACGTGTCCCTGCGTCTGTTTTACCTTCCTGATCTAGGTTCCCCTGGTATGTCTAAATTATTTAAGGTAATGCAATGACCATTCTTCTGAAGTGAAAACGACTGATTTTATTCCGCATCACTGCTCGCTTAAGTTTGTGATACGCCTCTGATAACTTACCTGTCTAGGAGACGTTAAAATCTCTTCTCATCCTTCCACATTTTGGTGCATTTAACGTACAAACCAAGTGTTTTTAGCTTCATACACATAGCTTGTCGAGAAATCTAATTTCGTGTTTCGTATGCTGTACAAAAATGCTTTGGTGACGTAGCTATATTGCATCGTGCAGTCAATGCCACATATCGGTCGTAATTCCAAGCGGTTACTCTTGATCGACGAAAATTTTTGATGTAAAAGTTTCCCCAAAGGCTCGTAAATAAATTTTGTAGCACAAGCAAATATGTCAACTCTATTACTTGTGCCTGAGATGTTTCAAGGGCATCTGTGTTCACTAGCGTTAATCTCTTCTGTCTCATCTGCAAGAACACGTTATCACTGTACCAGATTTCCGTTTAACCTTAATGAGAAATACATTTGTCTTGCAGTTAGTTTTTAGATATAATCGACGACTTTTTCCACGTTAATTTGAATACACCAAACCAAAACCTGTAAACTTTCTGCATGAAACGCCGCGATACGTTAAACAGGGACAATAAATGCAGGGAATAATTGTAAACCCTTATTATTTATATTAACTGTTTTAGAAAATACTCGATGTGAATGGTGATGTCGTAAATATTAATCTTACAAGATTCTGTAGACCGGCGGTACCCAACTCTGGGTAGTTACCCTCTTAAGTGGTAGAATGTAATTTTCTGAGTGGTAAATACAAAAGTGTTCCCCTGTGTTTCAGTCACCAGGCTAAATTACTTTTAAAAGATAATTACTAGTGTCACTTTCCATAAGACTGTAAGTACGTACAACATCTTCCTCACATAGTTCACCCACTATATACATACTTTGTACCACTCATCGGCCACATTAAAACTGAGACATACATACGATGCAAGTAAACGCTGAAATATCTCATGAAAATTCTTTATTCTGGTTGTAGGTAGTTCCCGGAGAGGATCACAAACTGTTTCATTATTCACTTCGTAACAGATAAACGACAGGAAAACACAACAGTAAAATGTGATTGCTACTGCAAGTACATGGCTGTGGGGTCTGCACAGTATCATAATTATTATTGGTGAAAAAAAAAGAAAGGAAATGGTGTTATAAGCAAGCAGTACCAAATGCCTCACAGCCAGATTACTTCGCAGGTTAATAAAACGACTACGGAAACTGTCCAAAGAAAATTGTTTTCCATCCTATAGCTAGGCACTAATGTTAAGATGATGGGAGGAGGGAGGGAGGTACCAGTGAATGTCTCATTACAGTTAGGGCTTAGGGGTAACGGTCTCAGAAAGGTAGGGAACCACTGCTGCAAAGGTATTTCAGGCATTCGTTGGGCAACAGTGACGAAGATCATTGTAGTCCGCTGTCGTGAAGTTAACAAAAGAGCTATATTTGAAGGTTAAAATGTAGTTTATTTCCGTTTCCGTCTTCTTATTTCACGTACGTACTTTCGCGGACAGCTTAGTATTTCCACTGTGAAAATCGCTTCTCACTTTATAACGGACAATTACAGGTAATATATATATATATATATATATATATATATATATATATATATATATATATATGATGAAAGTAGGTATCCATACGTCTATATATTCATTACAGTGGACCGTGGAATTAATTGATACGTTTGTTTATAACATTAGTGATATTCCACTGCGTGATACCTTCAAACATTTTTGGAAACAATGAAAACTGAAAATAATATCGAACGTGTCCAGCAAATTGAAGCCAAAGATATACTCTTGGACATTTCGAACTGCGTAGTACGTTACATGGTTTGTTCGATACATTGTGTAACTTTCTGTTTCCTGTAATTGAACACCTCTCCCACTAGTATGTGCCAGGGTACGGCATCAGAGGCACATTCTGGTTCCAGAAATCCATCCGTTCGCTGTCCTTGTTGTGGGCAAGCGAGAAGTTGGCCTGCATCAGCAGGTAGCTGCGGCTGGTCAGGTCGTATGGCTCCCAGACCACGGGATCCGCCTCGGGCGTAGGGTTCCTGGAGGAGTACAGACATAACATTCAGTGACATGCTGTGCTTCCTCGACGTTTACCTTAAGTCTAATAACTCCGGTCTTCACTTCTTACACACCAAGCTGACGTTAGGTTTTACATTAAATATTTCCTGCTGTTTCTGCGAAATTGATGTTGTAGTGTGAAATTTATTTACACTTGTGCCAATAGCGTTTCTTACAGAAACATACACGCATCAGTAACGTTAATATGACCACCAGATGTATCGATGTCGACGTGCTATAACCACTCGCAGACGGCAGGTGGCAGCACTAGCAATAGAGGGCATAAAAAGTGTGTCGGCGGAACGCGGACAAGAGTGCAGTCGTTGCCATAGAGCGATTTATCTGCCGTCCAAAAGGCTTGCGGGTCTAGGGTGGAAGGATTTCCAGAACGGCTAGGTTTGTAAATTGTTCATGTGCCGCCGTGGTTAGAGTGCATCGTGTGTAATAAAACGACGCTAGCCAAACCGGGCACCGAGGCAGTTGTGGTGCACCACGGGCCATAGATGACAAAAGTGAACGGAAGCTGCGGAGATGTGTTACGGGCTAACTGGCGTGCAATGTTGAGCAACTGACCGTCCAGATGAACTAAGGGGCTACCAATAGTGTCTCCTCAACGACTGTTCAGCAAACGTTGCTGTCTATAACTCTCCACAGCAGGAGCGTGATTCATATACCATTGCTGACCACTGTACATCGCCGTCCAATGTCGGAATTTGGTGGATTATACCGCAACTGGACGTCCCCGAGTGCTGACAGGGGCCCTTTTCAGGTGATTCAAGTTTAATGCTGCGTCGGACAGATGGCTGTTGGGATGTACGGCGTTAAACGTCCGAAAGCAAACAGGTTGCATCATTCGTCAGAAGGCTCAAGGCCGGAGGAGGGAGTATTATGGTCTGGTGAACGTTTTTGTGGTACTTCCTGGGTGATCATGTCATTCTGGAAGGCCTCGTGGTCCAGCCAAAGTATGCATCTATCCTTGGCGACCATTTCCACCCACTACATGTAGTTTGTTCCTTCTCGGCAGGATGGCGTCTACCAGCAGGACAATTTAACATGTCTCACAGCTTTCACTGTGCGTGCGTGGTTCGAAGTGCAGTTTATCAACAACAAAAAAAATGGTTCAAATGGCTCTGAGCACTATGGGACTCAACTGCTGTGGTCATAAGTCCCCTAGAACTTAGAACTACTTAAACCTAACTAACCTAAGGACATCACACACATCCATGCCCGAGGCAGGATTCGAACCTGCGACCGTAGCGGTCGTGCGGTTCCAGACTGTAGCGCCTTTAACCGCTCGGCCACTCCGGCCGGCTGCAGTTTATCCCCTGACCATAAAACTCCCCTGATTTAGATCCAGTAGAGTACATATGGGATTACCCGACTGAGCTGGTAGTGCCACGGATCCTCAATTGATAAATCTAGAGCAGGTGGCCACAGCATTGGAGTCGTCATGGCTCCACATCCCTGTCGGTACCTTCCAGAACCTCAATTCTTTTCCTGCATATCCGCTCTGCAAAAGGTGGTTATTCAGACATTTGGTTGGTAGTTACCGTACATAATGAGACTGTACAGTGTATTTTCTGTAAAAATATTTCAGGTGTTGTGCAATGGCAGCTAGCAGCCACAAGTTTTCCGTACAGAATACGAATTACAGGAAACCACCAGAATTACAGAAAAACTAAATGGCACGTCAGGACAAGCAAGAATTAACTAGTCGCTGGTGACATATCGGTAATACCTCCTCCATCTAATGGCCTGAATTCCGCGAGGTTGGAATTCCGCAAGTCCCTTAGTCTACGCTATATCCAGTTGAAGCCATTCACTGACAATTTGATCTAGCACTACCATTAGACTTCGAGGATCTTGATTTCTGTCATGATCATTATCATCAGTCTTACTGCATCCATTTGTGAGCCCTGGTCTTCTTTAGAAGACTATTCAATTATTTCCTCTCCAAATCCGAATTGTGTTATTTCTTAGTTCTCTCTGATACTTTTCTGCAACTTTAATTTTAGTTGCCTGTGGTGCCGAACACACACCACTGGAAACATTCGCTTCGGCTATATAGTGGGTCCTAGCAAGGCCAGTTACTTCTGGAGGAGGTCGAGTGGAAACTGCAACTCTCGAAATGTACTAGATCACTTTATTAAACTCCGAATAATCTGAAATACGTAACTTGGAAACAATCCATGTCCACAGGAATGTGTAAATATTTCATACATTTGAGAAAGATAAACTCAACTCATTGTACTACTGACTACAAATTTCGTTACAGTCCTGACTTCTAATATAACTAGCACTTTTCTGTATGAACAAAGAGTATGCTGTCGTCTTCGTAAACTATGATTTCAGTCTGCGGCTGAGCCGCACTACCCTGTGACGTAAGTAATCTTCCAGCAGCGGTGGCGTATGAAACCTCTGGAGGGCGTGTTTATCGCGACGTTTCTCGTTCGTTGCCGCGTCAGGCAACGATAGCGTTTATTTTGTGATCTGGTCGTGAGGTACCAGCCTTGCTAGGACCTTATTCTTCGGGCGACGCAAGACTTGCAACCATTGTAGTTCCTTTAGGCATTGCATTAACATCTCCTTAACCATTATGTCATTTGCTCTCTACATGACCAAGCCAATTCAGGCTTTTCAGTTTTATGTCCTTACGCGTGGTTCATGACAAAGAACATGTAATTCATAGCTGAATCTCCTTCTAGGGACACCATTCTTTTCCAGTGGCCTAAGAATTTGTCTCAAGATATTTCTTTTATATATGTTGCGTTTCGCCCGCTGATGGAAGTAGTCCCGAATATTTCCGCTCGAGCTAAGGACCGATAATTCAGCGTATCATTGGAGATGCAATAGAGTACCTGGGTGTTAATCAGAAAAGGAACTATGAGTTAACCTTGTGAACACTCCTGTTGTTGTGTTGGAAATCGGAAGTAACCACAGCGTATTCATCATGAAACTTGATCCTCGAGAATGATTGAAATAAACATTCAGGTGCGTATAGACAGCAACCTGAATGATTGAGCTCAAGTCGATGAACGAAACGCTGTACCAGAATATCACAGAACCACCTCTGGCCTGAAGTGCACCCTCGCGCATTGCGCCTTTAGCGTCTCACTGGGCCGCTGGTGCACTCGACGGCATGCATCTTTCAAAAAGACACAGCAGGCCTCGCTACACGCGTGAAGCCAGCTACTGTACAGCTTCTGTGCAGTTCCTGTGTTGTTTGGCCAGCTGGTGACGTGTAGCTTTACGTGCTAGTATCAGCGATGGCCTTTTGCGTGGTACCCACTCTCATTGTCCATTCCTGTCCGCCCCCTTCGCAATATGCGCTCGGTAACTGGTTGAGATGGATCTCCATTCACTGACGGCACCATAGAGTTGGAAACTACTTGTCACTGACAAGGCGTGACACTCGACTCCGCTCGTTGCCAGTTATATGTTGGGACGATTATTCTCACTACGGTTTACAAACCTGCCATTGGTGCATCGTTAGTTGCAGACACCGAGAGATCAGACAACTTCATTGGCGGAATTTTCATAGCCCAATAAGACAAGACGGCTCCTTTCCGTCGTTCTGTCTTCTCTTGCTACACTGATTACACGTAATCCACTGGCACACACACACTACATCAATACCATGATTCCCGTCAATGATAGACTGTCATGTGATCATCTACAAGCGAACTTTCGGGTCTTTTAAAGTGAGCTCATATACACAGCAGTTTTATAATAAAAAATGAAACTGAAAAACAAAATCAGAATAATTAACTTCATAACACAAAACCCATTCATTAAATACTCCCGCGAGTAATGTGATTAAAGAGTAAAGTTTTTTGAAATTTAGCATTATTTAGTAGTAAAGGTGTTGGAAAGGAGTCCGTCGTTATTGAGTGAATGATCACCGTTCTTGTGTGGCTGCGGCAAACCACGGAGAAATTAAAACACCAACTCCAGAAATGAACATTGTGGAAGAACAGAATTAACGTATTACGATCCCAGGAATGTAATACAAGTGCGACAGTATAGAACAGTCCTTACCTTACTTACACTTATTTCATAGACACGTACCCGTATTTTGCAAAGTTGGTCCAGAGACGTAACACGTTTCTGCGTACTCGGTCCTCCTCGGACTCGGGATCCAAATTATACTCAGTATCCTTCCGCACAAAGAGAGACGGCAGTTCTCCGCCATGTATGACGCCTGAAAAGTAAGGTTCACTATACTCTTAACTTTGCTAAAACAGGTATATACAAAATTCATTGTAAAGATTGTGATAAGTTCTATATAGGTCAGACAGGCCGGAACTTTAATATCAGATGCAGGGAACACACTAGAAACACTGAACGCAACCCATTGTCCTTCTTTCAATACCTACAGATAGAACAACATAACACAGACAATGTAGAAAAAGTAATCCAAATTTTGCATATAACATATAAAGGTCGCTTACTCAATATTCTGGGAGAGGTCGAAATCTACACACATGCACACAAATATCCACAACAAATAATCAACGAGTAATTAGATCTAAAACACAAACAGTAATAGAAAACTTTATTCGAATCACCGATCATGAAAACGGATAAACAACCAAAGACATAAGCTAAGACAAAACAATAACACATTAACAGATAAAAATAAACAACACGGTAACTAAGGGAAATCGATAAGTAACTATTCTGATGTAAACTTACAACATCGTTGGTTAAACGTCAAACAAAAAATTGTCACACACAACAAATAAAATTCAGGTTATAACTTCCAACAAATACACCCTATGAAAGCTAGGTCATAAAATAACTTTAAAAGACGTAAGAAAACCGTTTGAGTGACTAACCAGCGACGTTATAGGTAAGTTAAGAATTCCATAAATGTATCGTTGTCAATGTCATATATGACAAGTAGGCTACCATCTGCCCTATAATATAGTATAATATAACCATTACATTCAGATCGCCTGATTAGTGCAATAGCGCTGAAACAGGCATGTCGAGATTAAATGGTTCAAATGGCTCTGAGCACTATGCGACTTAACTTCTGAGGTCATCATTCGCCTAGAACTTAGAACTAATTAAACCTAACTAACCTAAGGACATCACACACATCCATGCCCGAGGCAGGATTCGAACCTGCGACCGTAGCGGTCACGCGGTTCCAGACTGAAGCGCCTTTAACCGCACGGCCACACCGGCCGGCCGTGATTAAATAAACATCTCAAAATAGAAGCAACTTTTTGGACTTAATTCTATTATTAGCTAATATTTATTGCAGAACTCAAATAGTCTTAATTCTTTCCTAAAACAGCATGAGTGTACAACATGACATAGCCACTCATAAAAAAATTAATTTCCTGACATTTTTGTTTTACGGGCATTAATATGTTAAAGTGCTATGGAAGAATATCCTGTAAAGACGACTACATGCTTTGACAATAAAAAAATCTGAAAGATCTTGTTTACGTGTCAGTCAAAGTTATCAGTGAGGGCGCAGTCTTCGGTAAAGTACAGAGTCAATGACTGCTTTTCCGACTGATTAATGCTTCATAGTTACGGTATTATGAATTACGTGTTGCAGCAACAAGCCTCACGTATATTAAAATCCCAGACATTTACAATCTGAAGTAATTTCCACACATTTTGATTTTAAGTTGCGTTAGAATTTTCGCAATTTTCGCTTTTACATTTGTAATCTCGATAAACGAAATTAGTACAACGTAAACTTTGTGCCCTTAAGCAAAGACAATATCGGTCCTTTTTTCCTTTTCAATAAGACTAAAAATAGAAACTATTCTTTGGGGTATCAAGAAATGTTGCACAACACGTCACACGCCAATACCATTGTCCAACAAGAGTGGCGCTCTGGCAGAAGAGAGTACATGTTCCTGGTTTCTTGCGGACGCCATTTTGCTGTGGTACGGATAAGAGCTGCTTCACAGTGTGTCATGGGAATGACGCGGCAACTGAAACGACCTCCAAATTGAAGTACGCTGGCAGTACGATTCTTGTGCAGAATAGCACAAAATTTGTCTGTGAAATTTTGGCAGAATATGGATCAAATCCAATGTCGCGTCCCGCCATAGGGCCATCGTGCCAACAATTTGACCAACGACGCACTGGCGTGGGTGACGCTACTCGGGAAATCCAGACCTTTCACCAAGCCATATCCGTGAATGAATGTCTGGGGCCGAAAGAGATTTTACAACGATGAGAACTTTTACACAGTGGTTCACGCTTGGCTACGCGACCAAGGAGCGGGTTTCTGTCGCCGAGAAATTTAACGACTGCCAGAGCTTTCCGGCCGTTGTTTACAGAGATGTAGTGTGGGCAGTGAAGTGAAATGCAAGGAAGACAAGGATTTCTCGTCGGATCAGTACAGGGTAATGTCAACAGCAGCAGAAAATGGAATAATTGGAGTAGAGTCAGTTGTGAATAGGAAGGTCGGATAGTGTGTATGTCTGTGAACAGTTCAGCAATAGCGTTGCTCTCACTAGATCTGACAGCAAATCAACGCCTACAATGATAGTTCAGGTATAAATGCCGACGTCGCAAACTGAAGATGAAGCAGTATAAACGTATATGACGGTACTGGACGGTTAATGTACTAAATAAAGGGAGAGGAAAGTCTATTAGTCATAGGGGGATGGAATGCGGTTGTAGGGGAGGGAGTAAAAGAAAGGGTTACAGGAGAATATGGGATTGGTACTACGAATGAGAAGAGACAGACTATTTGAGTTCTGCAATAAATATTGGCGAATAATAGCGAATAATCTGTTCAAGAATCACAAGAGGAGGAGGCATACCTAGAAAAGGCCGCGAGATACGGGAATTTCAGATTTCGTCATGGTAAGGCAAAGATTCCGGAGTAAGATACCGGATTGTCAGGTGTACTGGAGAGCAGATATAGACTCAAATCACAATTTAGGAGTGATGGGGAGTAGGCTGTAGTTTAAGGGGCTAGTCAAGAAGAATCAATATGCAAAAAAGTGGGACACAGAAGTACTAAGGAATGAACAGATATGCTTGAAGTTCCCTTAGGATATAGATATTGCTATAAAGAATAACTCAGCATGTAGACAGCAATGGATATTTCCAAGAAGGGCAATCACAGAAAATGGAAAGAAAATCTGGTACCGCGCGCCGCTGAATTTGAATCCGCGCCAGTCGTCATGGACGTCGAAGACCCCCTGGAGGTCTCTGCACCATCGCGCCGTAAGCTGTGGCGGCGCGCGCGTCCCGGCCCGCATTCAGTGTGAGGGCGCCACAGTGGAACACGTGGTTCCACTTGCCAATAGCGGCGCCCCCCATAGAGGCCTGCCTCTCGCTCAGCCAGCGAGTCTGATCGTTGCGTGAGGCTTGACATATCGCCTCGACGACAGCGTGTTTACCGTTCTTTGTTTTCATTACTAGTGGACGCCTTGGATTCGTTTGGTTGTGTCTGTCACTCCGTTGCTTCTTGCGTGTTGTCGTCGTTAAGGTCTCTCTCGATCGTCGCTCGTTGTTTCGTGTCCCTCTTTTCCGTTTGTGTGTTCGCGGGCCGCTCTCCGTTTGGTCCCGCCGCGCTTTCTCGGCCACCCCGCGACCATTCCGGTCGCGGTTACAAGAGGTTACAACAGAAAATGTAAGTACGAAGAAGGGAACAGGGTAGAAGCCATTGGCAGTTCTGACGTTGACGTTGATAATGGAAGAAGACTAAAGAAAAGTCAACACACGTTCATAGGATGTGTCGACCTGGAAGAAGCGTATGACAATGTCAAATGGTGCAAGATGTACGAAACTTTCGGGAAAACTTGAAAAAGCTGTAGAACTAAAAGGGAATTATAAGAGTCGAAGAACAAGAACGTTGTCCTCGGATTAAAAGAGGTGTAAAATAGGGATGTGATCTTTCGTCCCTACTGTTCAATCTATACATTGAAGAAGCAATGCTGGAAATAGAAGAAATGTTCAAGACTGGAATTAAAATTCAGGGCGGAAGGATATCAATGATAAGATTCGCTGGAGACAGTGCTATCCTCAGTGAAAATGAAGAAGAATTACAGGATCTGCTGAATGGAATGTACAGCGTAATGCGTACAGGATGTGGACTGAGAGTAAATCGATGAAGGTGAAAGTAATGAGAAGTAGCAGAACTGAGAACAGCGTAAAATTTGGCATTATGATAGATGATCACGAAGTAGATGAAGTTAAGAAATTTTGCTACCTAGGCAGCGAAATAACCCATGATTGACGGAGCAAAGAGGACACTTCAAAAGCAGATTAGCACTGGCAAAAAGGATATACCTGGTCAAGAGAAGTCTATTTGTATCAAACAAAGGCCTTAATTTAAGGAAAAAAATTCTGAGAATGTACGTTTAGGGCATAGCACTGTGAGGTAAGAAATATGGACTGTCGGAAAACCGGAACTAAAGAGAAATGAATCGTTTGAGGTGTGGTGTTACAGACCAGTGTTGAAAATGAGGCGGACCGATAAGGTAAGGAATGGGGGGGGGGGGGTTGTTTGCAGAATCGCAGAGGAAGTGAATATATGGGAAACTCTGACAAGGGTTCAGAATGATAGGGCATCTGTTAAGACATCGGGGAATAACTTCCATCGAACTAGGGCAAGCTGTAGAGAGTAAAAACTGTAGTGGAAGAGAGGCTGGAATACATCCAGCAAAATACTGAGGATTTAGGTTTCAATTGCATCTCTGAGGTAGAGGAAATCGTGCCGCATCAAACCAACCAGAAGAGTAATGACCCAAAAGAGGAAAAAAAGAAGTAAAAGCGACCCACACATATTCCTCATCCTTCAAGCTGGAAAAATAGTAGGGGCTTCCATGGCGAGAGTGAGCGACCTTTACATTACATAGAAATCTCCTCGCAGATGAAAATTTTTCCTAAAAGAGACAGCAAATCAGTAAGTCAGATATATCACATCCCATACTGAGTGACTTTGCATTAGTTCCCTTGGCTTGCTCGAAATTACTACTGACGTTAGGTGATAATTAAATGACTTTTCTACAAAGTGGGAAGTAAAGGAAGATAAATGGAAGAACAAAAGAAGGAATATTAGAGCATAGACGTTGCAAAACCATAGATGACACGAGGATGGGGAAGAAATCGGATGTGTCCTCTTCCGAGGAGCGAACCCGGAATTCGCCTTAACCGATTCAAGAAAATGTCCCAGAGGGAATTTCAACAGCTCGCGAATACAATTCCAGAGTCTTAAGCACTGCAACACGTTAAAAGCTGTCTCAACAGAAAGAAAAAGTTGAAGTCTCTTTCTCCGAGTACAACAAAATTTAAACAAAACATTTCCTGCCTCAAATTAAATCTGACAACGTGATGGTTAGATTCCTTCTTAAATGGGTAAACGTCTTTTCGCTAAACAACCTCACCTTCTTGGACATGAAGCACAAAGAAGTGACTTACAACTATGGGTACGTGTGACTTCATGCCAAAATAGATGTTTTAGCTAGAGTCACAAATATTTGTGTTACCTGTTTACCAGTAAGGAACTACGGACGAAATGAAGACCCATATTCTTTGAATAGACACATAATTTAAACGTGATCAGTAACATATCATGCCAAGTGTCAGTCACTTACCCCATTCATTTGTAGGGACGTTAGGCCCAGGATAGTCGAATTTGTAGTAATATACTGGCACGTCAGTCAGCTGGGTCAGTTTTCTGACGAGGGAATCGGTCGGCTCGAAGAAGGTGATGTCTTCGTTTAGCTGTTTCAGTAACACAATCTTGTTACGAAATTGTACACAAATGTTTACCAAATGGTGCTAAGTTTAAGAAATAATAAGTAAGTAAACCAATTAGAAGCGAAGGATCAATTGTATGCAACATCTGTTGCATTTCGAAATTGCTACCAACTTAAAACAATCTTGCATTTATAACAATTTTCGACAAAAAATATACCTGTTGCTTTATCGTTTTGTATATTTAAATTATCTAGCAAGACTAAGTTGTTTGGTTCTCTGGCAGAGAGTAAATGGGCAATTTGAAGTTTACTATATACACTGACGGGAAAAAATCGCACCACCAAAAAATAATTAACGTAGAGTAATAAAATTTTGGGAAACATTTAAGTGATTAACGTTGCAACATAGATTAATGTAAGCGAGAGATAATCCATTGCAAATACGAAATGCTGGCACATTAGTAACTTGTGTAACCGACAGAATGATAAATGCAAGCATGCACACGTGCATACGTTGTGTTGCGCAGGTTCTGGGTGTAAGCTTGGAGAATGGAGTTCCATGCCTGAGGCAGTTGGTGGATCAATTCAGGGACGGTTAATGCTGTTCGCGGAGGGGGCTGGAGTTATCGTCCGATTATGCCGACACGTGCTCGATTGGTGACAGACCAGAAGATCGAGTAGGCCAAGGCAACATGCTGACACTTAGTAGAGCATCTTGGGTTACGATATCGCTGTGTGGCCGAGCGTTATACTGTTGGAAAACATCCCTGAATGCTGTTCGTGAATGTCTACATATACATCAACATGATTACTCTGCAATTCACACTTAAGTGCCTAGCAGAGGATTCATCGAACCATTTTCGTACTACTTCTCTACCATGCCACTCTCGAATGGTGCGTGGGAAAAAGGAACTCCTAAATCTTTCGGTTCGAGCTCTGGCACAACTTGTTGAATCACCAGACTGAGGTATAAATTTGCAGCCGATGTGCGTGGGATAACCACGAGAGTGCTGCTCCTTCTGCCATACGAAATCGTACCCCAGACCATAACTCTAGATTCAGGCCCACTTCATGTCACTGGTATTTTCAGTAACAATCCTTCTAAACTGCGTGATAATTGAGGCACAATGGTAGTGGCAGTGCAGGCAATTGATGACAAAACTAAAACCTGAGCAGCTGCGTTGAGGGATTCAAGCTTCAGAGGAAAAAAAAAAAAAAAATGGGACTCAAAAATCTGTAAAGGCGGGGTTTAAAGCATGAGCTAGCAACAGAGCCCTACATCACTCTTACATACTGAATGACTAGTTACTGTAACTAATGTGGAAAAATCTATGGTGAACCTCCTTTGGAGACCGTAATGTGAATAGTACCATGTGACTATACTAAATACTTGCGGTTCCCGACATGTAGCTAAAGTTCAGTCTAATAACACAGAAATGCTGAGAAAGATGATTATGATGTTCAGCTTGAAATTTCTGGAGCAGAGCCACCAGTTACCAGTTACCTAGCTGTGATAGTGTGATACTGCATGGTGCCTGAAAAAAATGGGAGACGTAGGTCAGGTAAAAAGTCATTCATATTACGCATTCAAACTTTACGTTATGCTTGCCAGCACTCCAGCACTCCATGTGTTAAATAGCTAGTGTATATACTGAGAGGCTTGCATATATATATATATATATATATATATATATATATATATATATATATATATATATATATATATATATATATCACTTTTGCGCTGCAGGTTACAAAGGTTTTTCAATATGACGACCATCTCCGTCCACGAGAGCCTGGAGCCGCACTAGAGACTGCTCTACTGTTTCCCGAAGCAACCGTGGACCGTGGAAAGATCAGCTGTCGTGACACATCACGTGTACTACTTGAAGATTGCACATTGCGTCCAGAATTCTCAGTCATAGCAATCTTCATCAACAATTGTGGTGCAGTTATCAGTCGCCTTTCGCATGAACAATTCCCAAATCACCAATTACTCGAACTTCCGAATCATGTTCTTCAACACCGGCGCAGGAAGAGAACTACTCTGTATTCCTTTAATGCGCCGATACTTACGAAGAGCAGCTGCGCTATTGCCATTGTTTTGATAAAACAGCTTTGTGAGCTAAGCGCTGCTCACCTTTGTTGACTGACTGCTGCTGTAAAGCGCACTGATGCTTGTGTTTCAACCGTACGTCGCCGTATCAATATCGGCGTGTAACGGAGAGTCACTCCACTATCACTACTGACAATGCAAATTCTACAGCATAGAGTATAAATATCATTCCTACAAAGATGGGTACCCATAAGGTAAATAATTTTTCATATACGCTGGTTCAAGTAGCGAAAGGTTATAACTATCTTGTATATGTTATTAATTATTATAGCACTTAGAAAGAGAACCAACCTCTTGGGTTTTCTTTTAGTTTACTCATTTTGAGCCGCCAGGAGCGAGCTGTGATAACAGATTATAGAAGCTAAACTTCTTTTCCTAAATCGCTAATAGCAACCGTCGTTCTCGATAACCGGTTTCGGTAATCGGCACTACGATGTTCAGATCTCAACAGACACGTTAAGAAATATGCAAATAACCTGTCTATTGAAATCTGAAGATGGTAAAATTTGTTACCGAAACCGGTTATCGAGACTGTGGTTGTTATTAGCGGCCTCGGGAAAGACGTTTAGCTTCTCTTAGTGGGTTGGATGTTCTGCAACAAAATCGTTAATTTTATTGTCACCGTGTTACAGTTATCACACAGTAGGAACAAAGCAAACAGGTATTGACTTACCTGCACTAACGGCTCCGGGTTTTCTGGAGAAATGCTTTCGTTGCCAAAATAAAAATTTCTAATCCTCAAGGCAGCTTCCGTCTGCTCTTCGGTTGTCGGTAGGTGAAGACAGGGACCCACAACTTGCTCAAACTGCTCGTTCAAGTTGGTGATCACCACTGATTGGCTGAGGATGCTGAAACCTTAAGACACAGAACGATCTAATAGGCGTTTACTTCAGGAAGTAAAAAGCTCAAAATTTTCTCTATATCCTCCATTTGTGCTAACGCATAATCATTTCACACTCACCGAGTTCAGCGGAAGTGACACCGATCATGAGGGGCACTTTCAGAAAACGGCCCTCGTTCAAAATTGAAATGGGGGATTCCGTCAGGAACGCGCTCTGTGTCGGAGGTTCTATGTTGGGCGACCATACGATGTTTGACATATACAGCTTCTCCTGCAAACAGAGCAAAAATTACTACTTTTCTCAGCATAGCGTCCAGCGCTGAGAACAGAACTAAGGATACGATTACGTTGTGATTTGTTATAAAGAGATGGTAATTATAAGCTGAATTTTATTTCTGCTGCTTAACCCAACAACAGACACACCATGTAAGGGTTATGTAATTTCTCGAACGCAAAAATTTAGCACAGAAGAAGCTACTTCGCTTCCGAGGTATGATACAAATAAATGAATTTTACAGTGAACCCTATATAACTCAAATAAAGTTGTGGCACAGTATAAAAAAGAAAGGATCTCTGTAGACACGAAGTTAACTAGTTAATATGCTTAACAACGTAACGAAAGAAGTTATAGTATATGTAAAACAAGAAATTAGCAGACAAATAAATTGAAATTAGGATACATTGAAACACTAGAAGACGATTTTTGAAGGTCACAATAAAGTTACGCTCTGCAACGAAGTGTGCGCTGATTTGAAACTTTCTGGGAGTTTGTCTCTTCCATGGGCCCAGGTGACGAAAGTGTCACCCACATAACGGAAAAACACACCTGTTTCCATTTGGATGACGCCAGGGACTTCTCTTAGAGCTGTTTTCGACCAGGACTCGAACCTGGTACTGGAAATTCCGCAGAAGTTTCAGATCATCGAACACTTCGCTAAAGAGTGAAATTTCATTCCAGAAGCAATCTCCTAGGCTATGGCAAAGCCGTTGTTCCCACAATAACATTTCCACCGGGAGTGCTAGTGTCGCAAGCTACTGTCATAAGTAAAACAGTCAAGCCAGGTCGTGAGACGTGCTTGTATACTGTAGCTCAGCCGCTACAGGATAGGGTGAAGGTCCCAGTTTCAAATAATGATGCGGTCCATGGTTTTAATCTGGCAGGAAATTTAAAATTAGGAGCGCATTGCACCAACATGAACAATGAACGAAAAACTTCAGTTGACGCTAACGGACTGGAAATTTTATATTACAAAACTGAGAGTTTCTAGCCTAAAACAGATGAATTTGTATATGGAGTACTTCGAAGAGGAGTTCCTCGTGTCATCCAGATGGAAGCAGATGTGTTTTTTCCGTTATGTGGATGACACATTCGTCATATGGACCCATGGACGAGACAAACTCTTTGGCTTCCTAACAGCTTTGAACTCCATACATCCCAACATTAAATTCACTATGAAGACCGAAGCAGAAGGCCGATTACCTGGACGTCATGGGCAAGAGAGTCCGCCCCCGTTAGCTCAGTGGTTAGAGCGGCGGAATGCCACGCCAAGGGGCCCGGGTTCGATTCCCGGCTGGAGCTGGAGATTTTTCTCCGGTCAAGGACGCAGTGTAGTGTTGCCCTCATTATCATTTCATCCCCAATTCCGACGCGCAAGTCGCCCAATGTGGCTTCGAATGCGGTGAGTACTTGCCCTCAGCGGCCGAATGGGAGACTCCCTGCCCACAAAGTCGTACTCTCATTTCCATTTTTCCATGGGCAAGAGAACAGGTCTTGGCATCCTTGGCCATAGTGTTTATCGGAAGAAAACGCACACTAATCAGTTTTTATGTGTAATCAGTTGCCACCACCCTTAGCAGAGAAATGGGGTCTAGAAACTGAGAGTTTCGCAAACCATCTCAAACCCAGAGAGTTTGCCCCATGAGCTGGAACATATCAGAACTGTATTTTGGAAAGAAAGGGATACCCAGAACAGCAGATTAGGCGCGTTTTCAGACCCACCACAACAATACAACCTGTGGAGATAGAAGAAGTCACGGAGAAAGAGGCAGCCACTACCTTTGTATCGTACATTGGCGCACTATCGGGAAATATCGGATGCATATTGAAAAAGCACCGTGTAAAAGTTCCATTTTGTCCGCCCAATAGAACGCGAGCATTATTGGAAAGCGTCAAAGATTCGGTTTGCGAAAGGCCGGAGTGTACCTGATTCCGTGTCATTGTCGGAAGACATATATCGGACAGACAATGAGCACGGTCGAGGATCGTTGCCGGGATCCCCAGAGGTACAGTCGGCTGGCGAATTTCAACAAGTCAGCGGTGGCAAGGCACTGTTTCTCTCAGAATCACGCGATGGAGCACGAACGTACCAGGATCTTGGCACAGACATCCTAATACTGGGACAACATCGTTATAGAGGCGATAGCAGATCGGTGGAGAGACAATTTCATCAACCGAGATTGTGGCTCTAACTTTAGCAAGGCCTGCGAACCAGCGCTGAGTTTAATTAAGCAGACTCTCAGCAAACAAAACCATCTGGTGACCAGGGTGGACAGAGCACCTACGTCAGCGACACCACAGATGTCGACGCTAGCCGGTTCGGACCGCGGAGGGAACAGCTCGCGGGAGGGAGGGATATAGGTCGGCCACGAGCCCTCAGAAGTTCAAATCATCAGCATACCTGTCGATGTCTGTACGTCTGATCACTGAAATATTGTGCCCGTTGGACATTATGAACTGGCAATTTAGCCGTGGACCGTTCGATCACAGCAGGATGTGGTCTAACGTACAATAAATGGTAGAGGGAAACACAACTTCACACATACATGGATTGGACAAAAGTATGGTAACACCGTGAGAAATGTGTGCATGAACACAAATTCAGAGGCTGGTCAAGCCTGCAGGATACCCTGTTGTATTTGACCACGAACAGCAACTGCGCAGTACCCTCAGCACGTTGGAAGAGTCAGTCGTTGTCAGAACAGTGTGGCACGTAGTTGTGAGTGCATTGTGTCACAGCTAAGTGGATTCGTTAAAATTCCTGGTGAAATCTTCAGCTGTCATTTATTTTGCACAATTCGCTACTAGGTTCGAATTCGAATGTGGGCAAATTGTACGTGCTCTTGTGGTGGCTGTTTCCGTCACCGAGGTACCCGAAGATTTATACCGTATACAGGAAAAGCGGAAAAGCATCATCCGATAAGTCACTACGAGGACGAAACTGTGTGCTCAGTGATTGTGACAGGCGGTCATTGAAGAGGATTGTGACGAAAAATAAAGGGACCATACTTTCGAAAGTTGCTAAGGAAACTTTCGCGAATCCTGTCAGCACCAAAAGAACACAAAAGGAGCTACAGATGCACAGAATTGCATGGCGAGCTGGAAATTCAAAATTACTCACCAGGAAAACATTTTGTCGAAGTCATAGAAACTCAATCATGGAGCAATGGAGGAAGGTCATTTAGCAGAATAGGTCTTCTTTGACACTGTTTTAAATATTTCGCCGAATTTAGGTCCCGACATTGAAAATGGTGGAGGTTCAGTGACGATTTGGGCAAGCATATCGCGGTATGTCTTGGGCCCCATTGCCACTGTGGAAAGTGGCATTACAGCGAAAGTTTATGTGATCCTTTAGGCTGATCAAGTCCATCCCACTGTACGATGTTTGTTCTCCCACGCTGATACTGTGCACCAGAACGACAGGACATCTGTTCACACAGGTCGCATCGTCAAGTTGCGGTTTTGTGAGCACAAGACTCAACTGTCGCATCTACACTGGCCACCGCAGTCACCACACAGTCACCAGATCTTAGTACTAATGATTCTTTGTGATCTACTTTGGAGAGCAGGGTGCGTGATCGCTATCCACTTCAATCATCGTCACCTGAACTCGCCACTATTTTCCAGGACAATGTTATAAGATTACCTAAGTCATACACGGCCTATATTTATCCATTCCGAGACGACTGGACACTGTTACGAATGCTAAAGGGTCCCCTACAGCGTGATGGGCACGTCGATGTGGTGTGTTTTTCACATTTCCCTATTTTTGTCCACCTCGTCTAGAAGTCACTCACTTACTTGTCAACCACAGTTAAACAACTCTATGTCACTGTCAGGTCCTTTAACTACGCAGGAACCCAGCTCATAACTCAGGTTATACAAAGAAACACACAATATATCCCCTCACACATACACAAGACCGAAATGTCACCAACCTAATGCAGCTGACAAAGTAAAACGTAAACATTCCACATAGCGCGAAACTTTCCTTGCTGTGGAAACCCGCTTATGATACCCCCATCAGAAAAACTGAAAACTGAAGAAAATATTGAAACACATGGAACAATAGCGCTTCTAAAACTCACGATGAACTAATGTTATTTTCAGTGGTGGTAGTACCATCTATGGAACCAATGCAGCCACTGACCTCAGCATTATCAGGTATTTTTGTTATGATAAAGGGTCTTTGAAGAAGCTTAGTAAATAATTTCAGAGGTGGTAGTATAGACTAATTCGAATAAAACATATCGTATAACATATCTTCTAGTTTTATTTGTTCGAAAGATAGAAGTTTCCATTTCGATTACTGTACTTATATGGATATGGTGTCTGTTCTTTCGGACATTCACAAATGCTAAGTATACTTATTATTTATTTGTGTATGGATTTTGTGATGGAAACGCTGCCACTGGCGGCTGTAGAGAATACGGTAGACGATATCCTAACCACAGAGTAACAGATACAAGAGTCCAGAATGAGATTTTCACTCTGCAGCGGAGTGTGCGCTGATATGAAACTTCCTGGCAGATTAAAACTGTGTGCCCGACCGAGACTCGAACTCGGGACCTGCGCTCGCCATAATTCGCCTTCGTCGGCGTCGGCCTTTCACGCCATGTGCAAAACCATAAAATGATGAGGCGGCTTTAATCTCGTTATCTCCCAAAAAATAAATTACCACTTCTTCGGGTTTAATGACAATGTGAAAATGAATGCTGTCTTCACCATGTACGAAACAGAAACAGTTTTCTTCGTCTTCACTTTCTTTTGTATTCTTGAACCAAATAGGCCTCCTGCGATAATGAAATGTAAAAGAAAATTCCTATCTTCCGCTCCTCACTGATAAGAAAATAAAACCATCCTCGGTGTGAAGTAGCTATTTATACTGGCTTTATCAAAATGTTTAATAAATGTAAACCTCAAATAATATCAATGTCAGTGAAAACTAAAACAAACTATCTTCATCACTGTGATTGTAAATTAAGGCAGTATATTGACCAGCTCTTGCTTTGTTTCCTCTGAGTCCGAAATATTTCTTGTTGCTTCTGTTACATTAAGGTCTTGATTAAAAATTTAGCATAATTTTCTTTATATTTACTAGTTTGCAGTAACTTGTGATGCTCAGTTAGCAGATAGATCCAAAAATCCTCTTTGCTTTTCTCTTCTTTGGTGAAGAGGTAATGCACTGTTGCTGCTTTCAGCCATTTGACTGCGTTTCTTTTCGTGGTAGGAAAGGATACATCATCCGGTGCCAAAAAGGACGCAGGTGTTATTGCGTTAGGTGACGTTCGGAGGGTAACCGCCAAATTTCGTCGTACATACAGCCATACATCTTGAACCCTGTCACACACGAACCGATGTTCTTCGTTATCAATTAAATTACACGTTTCACTAAGTGGCGAGTCTGCGAGGTCGATCGTATGAAGTTTAGAGTTAGTTGCAAATTTCCTGTTTACAGCGAAGTACCAAGTTGCTTTCAGATCAGTAGCTATGGTACGGTTATGAATATTGTCCCATATCGCTTTCCAGTTATAACATGGGTATTTGTCTTCTATTTTGTTTTTCTTCTTCTCTTCCATCAATTTGCCGTATATTTCTTTTACGTTGTTCATATCGTTTTCCGGAATTCGCGAATGTAGATAGCTATATTCTATTAAAAACCATCGCAAATGGTAAAGTGCGCTCGGTATATGCTGCACATTAATAGGTGGTGAGAGGTCATCTGGAGTTATTTCGGTGAGCAAGTGTGCAGCGAGACAACTGCTTGATTGTCTCCATTGCCGAAGCGTATTGCAGATGTACAGAGCATGGGACTTTTTTGTAACATCCGTTAAGTTTAAGCCTCCGTTTTTAGTGGCGAGTGTCAGAGTGTCATATTGGATTTTAAATATGTGACCACGGCTCACGAAATAGCCTATTGCCGACATAATTTGTTTGGCGATGACGGCGGGCATTGTTAGAACCTGTGCGGTATAGTTGACTTTGGAAGTAATGGAGACGTTCGCGGGAGACACTCGCTGAATTTCATTTAGTTGCCTAATACTGTGTGTCCGTACACTAGCACGTATGGTAGTTAACACTTGTCTGTAGTTGGTCGCAATAGTTTGACGTATATTTTTTCGGAAATCAACGCCTAGACACTTCAAGGCTGTGAGCTCGCGTAACTGACCTTGTGTGCGCATGCCAATGCCACGTCCGATACTGAATATGCCGGACTTGGTTTTGTTCAACATTGCGGCCGACGCTTTTTCGTATTTGTCAATTATTTGCATCGCCGTCTCGATTTCTGCCATATTCATAACAAGAAATCCAACATCATCCGCATAAACTTGACAAATTATTTTGTTTCCTCGTATTTGTAATCCTTGTAACCGTTGAGTCAAGGTAGCGAGTAAGTGTTCTATGGCCAAGGGAAAAAGGGCCATGGACAACGGACAACCTTGCCTGACGGAACTTGCGATCGCTATTGGCCGGCTAGGCTGTCCATTGATGATTATCCTTGAGGAATTATTCGTTACCAAACGCCGTATGACGCCAACGAATCTCGGCGGAAAGCCCATTGCATCCATCGTTTTCAGGAGGTAAGAGTGGCTGATCCTGTCGAAGGCTTTATCAAAATCTAACGACACGATGGCACATTGTAGTCGGCACACTTCAGCTATGGAAATTATGTCGCGGTTGTTGGACAGTGTCTGTTGAATTTTTCTACCCTTGCCCACACTAGACTGATACGGTCCGTTAACATTGGTCATTACATGTTTAAGTCTGTGGGCTAAGAGCCGCGTAAAAATTTTATAATCACTGTTCAGCAGTGTGATTGGTCTCAAGTTTCCAATTTTCTTGCCAGCCGAGTATTTTGTGGTTAACACTACGATCCCTTCTCTAAAATCTTTTGGTATCTCCTGAATGAGTGTCAGAAGTTCATTACAGATGCCTGTAATTCTATCTTTGATATGGTCCCAAAAGACTTGATAAAACTCTGCTGGTATTCCGTCGGCTCCATGGGATTTATTTTTTGCACTTTGATAAACAGCATACTCTACATCGTCTTCGGTTGCCTCTGCAATTAGAGCGTCCGCGGACGCGGTACTAACTCTTCCTTGCAGGGTGGCCAGTAAATCATCCTGTGCTTGTTCGTCTACTACCTTAGCTGAAAACAAGTTATCGAAATGGGTTAGGATTGCCGCTTTTATTTCGTTATGCATTGTCAAGGTGGTTCCATTCTCAGTTTTAAGCTCCGTCGGTATTTTTCGGAATCCTCTGTTAGTTTCACGAATCACGTGATAGACCGAAGTAGCTTCGTTTTGTGCTGTAGTCTCTGCTCTTGACCTTATTTGGTAACCCTCAAGCTGTTGTCGCCGTAACGTCAGTATTTTGGCCTGGACTTTTTTAATTCGTTCATGGTTCCCAATAGCTGATGCACCTTTCCGGTAGAGTTCTCGGAGACAGTGAAAGTAAAATTCTATTGTTCTTTTATGCCAAAAGCTCTTCTCCCGAGAGTAGTTGATAAAACATCGACGCCCGCATCTCGTGGTCGTGCGGTAGCGTTCTCGCTTCCCACGCTCGGGTTCCCGGGTTCGATTCCCGGCGGGGTCAGGGATTTTCTCTGCCTCGTGATGGCTGGGCGTTGTGTGCTGTCCTTAGGTTAGTTAGGTTTAAGTAGTTCTAAGTTCTAGGGGACTGATGACCATAGATGTTAAGTCCCATAGTGCTCAGAGCCATTTGAACCATTTTTAAAACATCGACGGATCCCAGGTTTGGCGCATTTAAGCCACCAGTCCATGGTCGAGGTGTAGGAGGCGAGTTTGGTCTCGCAGGCTCTCCACGTGGTGAGAAAGGCTTAGTGACAGGCAGGGTCTTTTAAGTGTGAAACATTAAGTTACCACAGCCCTTTATATCGACATGTTCCTTGTCGTTCCATATTTAATGTGCAGATATATGCAGCGTGGTCTGAAAAAACGGTTGGCCAAACTTCAGATTGCAGAATGCGGTGTTTCAGATTGGGTGAGACGTATATCCGATCTAACCGGCTTGCTGAATGATTAGTGTGGTGAGTAAAGCCGGGTGCAGCTCCGAGCTTGTGCTCCCACGAATCAGTTAAACGGAGGTCGGTTACGATCCGTTCCAGTTCTGGCGATTTGTTAAAGTTCGGAGTATGGTCTTTGGCATGAATGACACTGTTAAAGTCGCCTCCAAGGATGGTATGGTTGCAGCGTACACCAAACAATGGAACAATTCCTTCCTTAAAAAAATGTGCTCTTTGGCGACGATTGGTAGAACCAGATGGGGCATAGACATTAATGATCCTCGCGGTCTGGAAGGTGCCGGCAATACCTCTGCCGTTGGGCAGTTGTTCTATGTCTTTAATTATGATGCCCTCTTTGAAAATTAATGCAGTACCCAAGTCACGTCCGATTCCAGGATTGACTATAGCTTTATACCCTTGTATGAAGTCAAGTTTGATGTTTGCTACTTCTTGTAACAATAATATGTCCACATCAGAGGCATATAGGAAATATAGGAAATCTTTTAAAGTTTGTAAATTAAAGACGCTACATATTTTGTTGATATTCAGCGTGGCGATCTTATCGGCCTGCAACGGAACTACGTTCGCCAAAACGGGAGTATCTTTAGGAAAAACTCGAACAACAAGTCACATCGGAAAAACATCAAGTAATCTGATCTGATAGACATACGGACACAAGTCAGTATGCTGTTCAATTTAGAAATATTCATGGCTCGGGATCAGTCGGCTTCTCTTTGTCTGGGGCAGTATCTGCCGCGGAGTTGACATTCATAATGATGTCATCTTGTCTGGTGCCAATCGTGGCGACTCTAACGGTTCCTGTGGTGTCCATAATTGTTTCCTCCGCGGTAGTTTCGTCGACATCGTCGGTCCACAAAGTCGACCGATCTCTCACAGGCTCGTCATTCAGTGTTTCACTATGGTCAGGTTGATTCTGGTGACCTTTATCGTCGGGTCGAGAAAATGCTACGCCATCTATATGCAAACCAACAGAACCGGAGACATTGCCCAGGACCAAGGGGTCTTTTTTAGATGACTGCTGATTACATGTCAAGTTCTCAGATGCAGACTGACGTATTTTGCCCCCTATTTGCTTCGCCCGTTCACGCAGTTGTGGTGCAGTCTGTTCTGCACCTTGGCGCGCGATCCTCCGTTTTTTAGATTTCTTGGGAGAGGCGCCTCTTTGTGGACTTTGGTCAATACCTGAAGAAGCCTCAGGTTGCGAAGTCGCACTACTAGAAGTGGCCGTTGCCAGGTCTGTTTTCATAGCTCCCGAGAGGCGGTGGTCAGTTGCTGAAGAAGCTCCAGGATGCGGAGTAGCACCACTAGAAGCCAAGTCTGTTTCCCTTGCACCTGGTAGGCTTTCGACATCTAATGAAGTGTCAGGATGCAGTGGAGCACGACTCGAGGCGACCGAGGCCGCGTCCGTATCCATTGCCTCATTGTGCGGTTCCACAGTGACAACGGCAGGAACAGCTACTTTTTCCGAGGGGGGTTGGTGTTCTACAGATGTTACACTTGAGTCGGTCGGTGTGTCGGTCGCTTGTGGGTCGTTATTCGTAGTAACTTCGGGGGGCGCAGTACCACCTGCAAGACCGCGCGTCACGACTACGTACGACAGGGGCAGTGTTGACATAGCAGAGGGTCTAGAGGCATCGCCGGCAGGCAGTTGCGCCACCCGCCTTTGAAGACATTCAGTACGAACGTGGCCTGGTAACTTGCAAACAGCACATGTTTTCGGTTGATCATCGTACATCACAACAGCCCTATAGCCGCAGACGTTTATAAATGACGGAATGTGCTTCTGCAATTCGACTTTTAATTGGCGCACACCATTCAAAACAGGGAATTTGTGTGCAGCAGACCACCGTTCGGCAATATTACTCAAAACTTTACCGTATGGAGAAATAACAGCATTGATCTGGTCACATGTTATTTCAAAGGGAAGTTCAAAGACGCGTACGGTTCGAATACCTAGACCAGCATGTGCAACGATAACCTCCCCAACATTGCCGTCAGAATGTTTAAATTTCATGACGCCACCACAGGATTGAACTATTCTTTCACACAACTCCGAACTGGCAAGTTTGACAAAAACCACACAGTTCATAATCGAAAAATGGATACCGACAATATCATCAATTCCTATGTTAACAGTGGTTAAACATTGGACTCGCATTCGGGAGGACGACGGTTCAATCCCGCGTCCGGCCGTCCTGATTTAGGTTTTCCGTGATTTCCCTAAACCGCTCCAGGCAAATTCCGGGATGGTTCCTTTCAAAGGGCACGGCCGACTTCCTTCCCCGTCCTTCCCTAATCCGATGAGACCGATGACCTCGCTGTCTGGTCTCCTTCCCCCAAACAACCCAACCCAACCCTATGTTAACATCATCTTCTAACCACTGTTCCACATCAAATGATTTCGGTCGAGCAAAGTTGCGATCAAACGTAAATTTCAGTGTGTCTTTTCGTTGTGGTTGAGACATCTCTTAATGGGTTTCCATTGCAACAAAAACACTATAGACAACGACGCGCTGCAGCAAGAGCAGAGGCTTACCACGCGGAGCTAACGCAGCGCAGCGCACAGCACGGCACGTCCGACCTCCAGGGCAGCCGCCGGCTGACTGCTCCATCTGAGCTACCCAAGCACGACTCACTCCCCGTCCTCACAGCTTTACTTCTACCAGTATCTCGTCTCCTACCTTCCAAACGTTACAGAAGCTCTCCTGCAAAGGAAAAGGTCCCGAGTTCGAGTCTCGGTCGGGCACACAGTTTTAATCTGCCAGGAAGTTTCATATCAGCGCACACTTCGCTGCAGAGTGAAAATCTCATTCTGGAAACAGCCCCCAGGCTGTGGCTAAGTCATGTCTCCGCAGTATCCTTTCTTTCAGGAGTGCTAGTTCTGCAAGGTTCGCAGGAGAGCTTCTGTAAAGTTTGGAAGGTGAGAGACGAGATACTGGCAGAAGTAAAGCTGTGATAACCGGGCGTGAGTCGTGCTTCGGTAGCTCAGATGGTAGAGCACTTGCGCGCGAAAGGTAAAGGTCCCGAGTTCGAGTCTCGGTCGGGCACACAGTTTTAATCTGCCAGGAAGTTTCAGATACAAGAGTGTTAGTTCTGTGTTTTCACTGAACTGTGAGAGACTGGGGCACTGCTCAGTAGCCATGCCTCATCTGAACGTGCGAATGAACAGAGTGTGGATGAAATAGGATACTTACTCATGAGGTAGAATACAGTCCTGCAACAAGCAAACGCAGAATTTCTAAGCGCATCGAAGTTACACTTACACAACATGGAGTACATTACGTCAGCACGACTTTTGTCCCTAACATTAACAGCAGAGGAAAGCGAAGAGGGACGATTTGTATTTTTGGCTGCCTAATTTCAGATACTGTTTACTGATCAAGGCAATTTACTCGTAACAGTATCAATAAGACATTACGGTAAACTGAGAAAACTCAAATGTCTTTGACAATAGAAACTCCAGGAAAGCTCCTCTATAAATATGTGGAGTGGTCTGATATTCAGTGGACTGGGGCTGTTGCGTTACCGCTGTAGGTTACGGCGTCATTATCTAGACTATTTATTTTCAAGTCGAGTTCCGTAGGACCAAATTGAGGAGCAAATCTCCAACGTCATGGAACGTGTCAGTACATGAAATTACAACATAAAAGTAATAACAGATAAAAATTAAATTTTTATCAACCCAAAAAAAGTCAAGCCATAGGTTTAAGTAAACGCAATCAACAATACAACAAGAATGAGCTTAATTTTTCAGTGAACTCCCCGGCAGAATTGAAGGAGTGATCCATCAGGAAACTGTTCAGTTTCGATTTGAAAGCGCTTGTGTTCCTGCTAAGATTTTTGAATTCTAGTGGTAGCTTATTGAAAATGGGTACGCTCCACACCTTTCTGCACAAGTCCGATCCAATTGCAGGTTTGATTTCTGCCAAGTATTAACTGAGTGAAAGCTGTTTATTCTCGGGACTAAGCTAATATTGTTAACAAGAAATGACAGAAAGGAATATTGAGAGGCCAATGTCGAAACACCCAGACTCGTGAACAGAGGTCGACAAGAGGTTCGTGAATACACCACTTATTGCCCGAACCACCCGTTTCTGAGCCAAAAATATCCTTTTGCAGTGGGAAGAGTTACCCCAAAATATAATACCATACGTCATAAGCGAATGAAAATAGGTGAAGTAGACTAAGTTTCGTGTTGAACGATCACTCACTTCAGATACCGTTCGAATAATAAAAATGGCAGCATTAAGTCTGTGAACATGATCCTGAACGTGGGCTTTTCAAGACCGTTTATACCTATCTGAACACCCAGAAATTTGAACTGTTCAGTTTCACAAATAACATGCCCATGTGATATTAAAACGCCAGGTTTTGTTGAATTGTGTTTTAGAAACTGTAAAACTGAGTCCTACTGTGATTTCGCGTTAGTTTATTTTCTACAAGCCACGAACATATGCCATGAACTGCATTGTTGGAAACCCAGCCAATTTTGCACACAACATCCTTTACTACCAGGCTAGCGTCATCAGCAAACAGAAATATTTTAGGGTTTTCCATAATACTATAGTGCATATCATTTATATAAATAAGGAACATGGGTGGCACCAACACTGATCCCTGGGACACTCCCAACTTGACAACACCCAACTCAGATACAACATTACAGCAATTTTCAAAACTGTGAATAATGACCTTTTGCTGTCTGTTGCTAAAGTAAGAGGTGAATCAATTGTGAGCTACTCCCCGTATTCCGCAATGGTCCAACTTCTGGAGCAATATTTTGTGATCAGCACGATCAAACGCTTTAGTTAATTCA
Source organism: Schistocerca cancellata (assembly GCF_023864275.1). Taxonomy (NCBI): domain Eukaryota; kingdom Metazoa; phylum Arthropoda; class Insecta; order Orthoptera; family Acrididae; genus Schistocerca; species Schistocerca cancellata. The sequence continues at coordinate 562,484,451 of NC_064628.1, read as the reverse complement.
AAAAGTATGCCTAGCGTTTGAAACCTTTTGTTTAACCCATCCAGTATCCTCATAGAGAAAGGAGCATATAGCATTTTCAGTTGATAAACGACTTCTAAAGCCGAACTGTACATTTGATAGCAGATTGTGTGATATAAAATGATCAATTATCCTTACACACACAGCCTTTTCAATAACATTAGCAAACACTGATGGCATAGAAATAGGTCTAAAACTGTCTGTATTATTCCTTTCTCCATTTTTATAAAGTGGCTTTACTACTGAGTACTTAAATCGTTCAGGAAACTGACCATTCCTAAAGGAAAAATTACATATATGGCTGAATGCAGGACTAACATGTGCAGCACAATACTTCAATATTCTGCTGGGCACTCCAGCATAACCATGAGAATCCTTAGTCTTCAGTGACTTAATTTTTGACTCAATCTCGCCCGTATCTTTAGCATAGAGGAGTATTTCAGACATCAATCTCGGAAAGGCATTTGCCAGGAAAGTTATATGATTCCCTGTAGAAACTAAATTTTTATTTAATTCACCAGCAATACTCAGAAAGTGATTGCTAAATACTGCACATATATTCGATTTATCAGTAACAGAAATATTTTTTCTACGAACTGACTTTATATCGCCGAGCTTGTGCTGCTTATCAGACACATCCTTCAGAACTGACCATATTGTTTTAATTTTATCCTGTGAATTAACTATTCTATTTGCGTACCACATAATCTTTGCCTTCCTAATAACATTTTTAAGCACCTTACAGTACTGTTTGTAATGGCCTACTGTAGCTAGATTGTGGCTACTTCTAATATTGTGATATAATTCCAGCTTTTTTCTACACCATATCTTTATCCCACTAATCAGCAACCCAGGCTGCCTTCTATTGCTAGTACTCCGTTTAGAACGTGCTAATGGCAAGCAACTCTTAAAGAGCATGAGAAATGTGTTAAGGAAAGCACTACATTTGTCATCTATGTTATCGGCGCTATAAACATACTGCCACTCTTGCTCTTTGTCGACATCTAAAAAAACTCTCTATTGCTTTTGGATTAACTTTCCTACATAGTTTGTAATTATATGTGACATTTGTTCCAGTACAAAAGGCTTTTAGTGTTAAAATTTGTAGATCATGGTCTGAAAGGCCCTTCACCCTTTTACTAACAGAATGCCCATGTAGTAATGAAGAACGTATAAAAATATTGTCTACGGCTGTGCTACTGTTCCTTTGCACCCTAGTTAGAAAGAAATACAGTCTGCATCAGATCATACGATATTAGGAGATCTACCAACATTCTTTTTCTTGCACAATCATATACAAAATTAATACTGAAGTCACCACATATAACTAATTTCTGGTACTTTCTACCAAGTTAATCAAGAACCCTCTCTAATTGGAGCAGAAATGTTCTGTAGTCAAAGTCAGGGGACCTATAAACAACGAGCTTCCAGTATTATTTGGCTACAAGGATGGTTATATTATTGCAGCATTAATGGGTCTCTTGCACATTCTAGTTCTCAGGTGTCATGTCATCTAAACCTAACATTCTCCGGAAGATGGATCAGCAGAAATGGTAACGTTTCCTGGCCTTAACCCTTTCAAGTTTTACCTTTAGTGATGGATGAAAGGCGAAGTCTGCAGAGAAAAAAAAAGGAATCACATGAGACGATTTGAAGATTCCGGTAATGAATGTTGCTGTTCTCATACAAGAACGTTAACACAACGTCAGAATAGGTACACGTGCTGTTGTCAAGAGAATTCGAAAGTTGACTGAAGTGGTAGGTGGCACTGTTTGTAAAAATCAGGGTTGAAGTTGATCCTCTGCCTTTGCTTAACACCTTCTGTGAATATTTGTTTGGATTATTTTGTATCAGCTGTGTCTCTATAACCAATAAAAACTCCCGATGTCAAATGCGGAATTTTTTATACGAAATACTCCATCATATTATCTAAGGAAACTGGGTAATTTTTTATTTCATACGTCCTTGTTGCATTGTGTAAAATTCAGCTATAGTGGTTAACGGCTTCGGACCGACACGCTCATTCTCCAATCACTCAACCTGCTATTAACCGTAATCATTCATACCATATGGTGCTACAGACGCTACCAGCTTCTGTACAGAAAAATAATCTGGGCGACAAATACCCTCATTGCTCCTAGCCTATGTGTCTGTTGCAACCGACTGATACAACCAACAACATGCCTATAAGATTATCTCTTGATATCTCCTGAAACACTCGCATAATCCTAAATAACAAGGACCTGTTTCTACACACATGGGGGTTGCATTATATGTCTGTTAGGAAAAACAGGAACAAAAACAGAACAGCTACAGAGCGATTAACATCTACTTACAACAGAGGAGGAGCATGGTGACAAAGGACATTTGAAAGACATAGAAATCAATTTTTCTTAACACTACATCAACAACATGCATGCTAAAAATGTCGCTTTATTCATGAAGTGAGAGAGCAACAATACAAAGGATGATGCACACGAGGTCTGCGGAAAAATTTACATGAAGAACCTTCTCAGAATCATATAAAACAGCAAATTTCAGTGGCGAAACTGGATGAGAATAGTAAAGGACCGATCTTGACTTATTCTCTATTGACGTACCAAGAAGAGATAAAATGAAAGAAAAAAATCAGTTCTCACAACAAATATTCACAGTTTCAGAAATTTCCGTAATTAATACGAGTGCCCCAAGACAAATACTTATCCAAAGCACAAGAACCATAACAAAAACAACCAACTTTGATATACGACACAACACAACATTCGCAGACCACTTTCACAACCACTCCTACATTCTAACATACATAAAAGCAGCATGAATGTTCTCAAAACAGTTAGTGTCAGAAACGTAACTGGAAACCAAGAGAAATTTTCTGCACAGAAAAAGGTTCAATCAAAAAACGAGCCTTGCCAATCAGGTCAAATTGACAAAAGAGCAAGCACTGACAGTTTAGGACAAAAAACACTACAACTAACAGCACAATAAATCATGCATCAGCAGATCGTCAAGAGATATAAAATTCCTGTAACCACACAGTACCGTCTCTCCTTTTCCCTTAATATACGCAAGTGCGACAAGTAAATAAGCACGTAGAACACAAGTAAATTTCAATCAAGTATTCCCGATCTGGTAATACTTCAAATCATTGTATATAAAAACATGCAATAAATTACAGAAAATAGAATGTCTTTCTTTTTAGTAGTAGAACAGACATAATATTTGGAATATAAGAGGAATATCTGAAAAATATCACAACTGCCTTAAAAAGTGGACCGCTGCGAAGGATTCAATAAATACATCATGGACAAAAACGTAAGGTTGCAAGTTTTACCAGAGTTTAGATTTATTTTTAATTCTTAAATTTTAAGCTGTATTCATTATAAAAGTTGTAAGACTACTTAATAACCTAGAAAGAGAACTGATGAGAAGTTACTTCTAAAAAAATATGGACTTTTATATTACAAAATATTATTTTCTTATCAGACAGTGAAAAGTTTTGCTAGTGTTTCCCATGCAAACATCGTGTCTTCTGTTCACGATTCTTCTGCCCCTCTATGGTGTTCTAAATTGATGTTCAAAATCGTTATTTACGTTACTAAATCTTTCATATTATATCACCACTACTGACTGCACGCATTTTATGTCTTGTTTTCATATTAAGCGGGTTCCCAGGGTAAATGCTATCACGTAATCACAAACGCGTCAGGTGTTTATTCCTATTTTGCTTAACAAATGTTCATCATCATCATCATTTAAGACTGATTATGCCTTTCAGCGTTCAGTCTGGAGCATAGCCCCCATTATACAGTTCCTCCATGATCCCCTATTCAGTGCTAACATTGGTGCCTCTTCTGATGTTAAACCTATTACCTCAAAATCATTCTTAACCGAATCCAGGTACCTTCTCCTCGGTCTGCCCCGACTCCTCCTACCCTCTACTGCTGAATCCATGAGTCTCTTGGGTAACCTTGCTTCTCTCATGCGTGTAACATGACCCCACCATCTAAGCCTGTTCGCCCTGACTGCTACATCTATAGAGTTCATTCCCAGTTTTTCTTTGATTTCCTCATTGTGGACACCCTCCTGCCATTGTTCCCATCTACTAGTACCTGCATTCATCCTAGCTACTTTCATATCCGTAACCTCAACCTTGTTGATAAGGTAACCTGAATCCACCCAGCTTTCGCTCCCATACAACAAAGTTGGTCGAAAGATTGAACGCTGCACAGATAACTTAGTCTTGGTACTGACTTCCTTCTTGCGGAAGAGAGTAGATCGTAGCTGAGCGCTCACTGCATTAGCTTTGGTACACCTCGCTTCCAGTTCTTTCACTATGTTGCCATTCTGTGAGAATATGCATCCTAAGTACTTGAAACCGTCTACCTGTTCTAACTTTGTTCCTCCTATTTGGCACTCAATCCGTTTATATTTCTTTCCCACTGACATTACTTTAGTTTTGGAGATGCTAATCTTCATACCATAGTCCTTACATTTCTGATCTAGCTCTGAAATATTACTTTGCAAACTTTCAATCGAATCTGCCATCACAACTAAGTCATCCGCATATGCAAGACTGCTTATTTTGTGTTCACATATCTTAATCTCACCCAGCCAGTCTATTGTTTTCAACATATGATCCATAAATAATATGAACAACAGTGGAGACAGGTTGCAGCCTTGTCTTACCCCTGAAACTACTCTGAACCATGAACTCAATTTACCGTCAACTCTAACTGCTGCCTGACTATCCATGTAAAGACCTTTAATTGCTTGCAAAAGTTTGTCTCCTATACCATAATCTTGTAGAACAGACAATAACCTCCTCCTAGGAACCCGGTCATATGCCTTTTCTAGATCTATAAAGCATAGATATAATTCCCTGTTCCACTCATAACACTTCTCCATTATTTGCCGTAAGCTAAAGATCTGGTCCTGACAACCTCTAAGAGGCCTAAACCCACACTGATTTTCATCCAATTGGTCCTCAACTAATACTCGCACTTTCCTTTCAACAATACCTGCGAAGATTTTACCCACAACGCTGATTAAAGAGATACCTCTGTAGTTGTTACAATCTTTTCTGTTTCCATGTTTAAAGATTGGTGTGATTACTGCTTTTGTCCAGTCTGATGGAACCTGTCCCGACTCCCAGGCCATTTCAATTATCCTGTGTAGCCATTTAAGACCTGACATTCCACTGTATTTGATGAGTTCCGACTTAATTTCATCCACCCCAGCCGCTTTATTGCACTGCAATCTACTGACCATTTTTTCCACTTCCTCAAATGTGATCCTATTTCCATCATTCTTATCCCATTCTACCTCGAAATCTGAAACATTACTGATCGCATTTTCACCTACATTGAGCAACTCTTCAAAATACTCCCTCCATCTGCCCAAGGCATCCACAGGATTCACCAGCAGTTTTCCTGACCTGTCCAAAATACTTGTCATTTCCTTCTTACCTCCCTTTCGAAGACTGCTAATTACACTCCAGAATGGTTTTCCAGCAGCTTGACCCATAGTCTCCAACCTGTTTCCAAAGTCTTCCCACGTTTTCTTCTTCGATGCTGCAATTATCTGTTTAGCTTTGTTTCTTTCTTCAACATAACTTTCTCTATCTACCTGGCTTCTGGTATGTAGCCATTTTTGATACGCCTTCTTTTTCCTTTTACAGGCTGCCTTGACTGTATCATTCCACCAAGCTGTTTGCTTCATCCTACTTTTACACACTACTGTTCCAAGACATTCTTTAGCCAATTCTAGTACTGTGCCCCTGTACCTTGTCCATTCTTTTTCCAATGACTGTAATTGACTACATTCAACTAACTGGTACCTTTCTGAGATCGCTGTTATGTACTTGTGCCTGATTTCCTTATCCTGAAGTTTCTCCACTCTTATCCTCCTATATATGGACCTGACCTCCTGCACTTTCGGCCTCACAATCCCAATTTCACTGCAGATTAAATAATGATCAGTGTCATCAAAGAATCCCCTGAATACACGTGTGTCCCTCACAGCCTTCCTGAATTCCTGATCTGTTATTATATAGTCAATGATAGATCTGGTTCCCCTGCCTTCCCAAGTATACCGGTGAATGTTCTTATGTTTAAAAAAGGAGTTTGTGATTACTAAGCCCATACTGGCACAGAAATCCAAGAGTTGTTTCCCGTTCCTGTTGGCCTCCATATCCTCTCCAAATTTACCCATAACCTTTTCATACCCTTCTGTTCGATTTCCAATCCTGGCGTTAAAATCACCCATGAGCAGAACACTGTCCTTGTCCTTTAACAAATGTTCAAGATAAAAATTCTGAGAAACAGTAGCCTAACTTCTCCATGGCAAACGAGGAATTTTTGATGGGATAACCTATAATTTACGATTGAAATTAAGTTGTCATTACCTTTACTCACTTATGGTGGTGACAAAAGGTATCTGCCCGACATGGAGACTGTAGACTAATACTCTAGGACAGAGGAACATTTTAAAGGCGTTATATCGGATAGTTATTATTGTGATTAACTTGTCATGGACATGCATAATTTTTAGAAACGCGTCATGTTTGCTGTTGACTAGAAAATTAATTGTTTTACTTCGCAATTGCAATTTCTGCCTTCCGGTCAGTATCAAGTGACACCTCAAGAGCTAAAAAATATACAAAACGTTAAGCACAGGCTGTATATACAGAGTCGCACGAATAAGCCATCAGACAGTAGTACGTTACAAAAATTATGAAAATAACCATACAATGTAAGCTTTCACGGCCGGTACTGTCTTCACTTAAAACTTCCTGGCTGATAGGCCGTGGTCGAAGTATAAAACTGTCTCCTGATGTTTCGTCTCCGACTGCGGGAGACATCCTCGGAGGTAAAGCGGCGAGCTGCGAAGAGAACTCGAGGAAGCGCTGATTACATAGGCAGTACAGAGAGTACTGAATTTTATTTCATGATCACCTCCCTGGTAAACATGTTCCGCTACGGCCGATTTATCCGTGTGACCCAGACGGCAATTCCTCTTATGTTCGACAAGACGGGTGTTCACACTTCTCTTTGTGGTCATATCAAAAACCTCGCATTATTATGCACGCTTGTATAGAGAGGCTATCGAGATTGATAAACATCGTAATAATTTGAACAGGAAAGACGAAGGTGTTAAACTGGATAAAATTTGGATGTCAGCGTTGCACCGCAAGCGTGACGATCGATTACTTTCAATCGAGAATGTTGGCAATACCAGAGACAATCTCATAGCCGACGCCACGTGATCTACAATGGCGCCCTCTGTACTGCCTATGTAATCAGCGCTTCCTCGAGTTCTCTTCGCAGTTCGCCGCTTTACCTCCGAGGATGTCTCCCGCAGTCGGAGACGAAACGTCAGGAGACAGTTTTATACTTCGACCACGGCCTATCAGCCCGGAAGTTTTAAGTATGAAAATAACATTACTTACATTTCACTTCAGCACATGTTGGACGTCAAATAATGCTGTGTAACAAGTTACATAAGGGTTCTTGACAGTTTATATTCAACTGCAACGTTGGTATATGATAACGAGGGAGAATCAAGTGCACGCCAATACATTTTATATTTGTAATTTCATTTTATCTTCAGAGTGTGTCTTGTCTTATACAATCTATTGTAACAGCGCATCATAATATGGTGCAATTCCTTTTCACTTTTTTCTCGAAAACTTTGTAAGCACCCTAAAATTGTATTACTACAAGAACACAAGTTTTTACATAATTGTAGTAAATTTCTCATGTTAGAGCTTAGTAAAAAGACGCATCCTGTATGTACGGGGTGACAGCCTCTTATGTACTTCCTTATTTTGCAGCACTTCACTATAGGCTGTAACACGGAGAAGCATATTGTGCATTTGTGCATTCAGTATTTTTTTTTCATTTGTTGCAATGTAGTTGCAAAGAAATTGATATGTAAGATGACTGTTTCCATGTTCTGCACGAGTACACAAGACAATGTAAGGTTCTTGGGGCAGATAACATACGTATTTTCACACCATTCTTTTATAAATAAATCTTTCAATCCTGTTCCCTTGTACCTTATAACTATACTATCACATAGTTTTCACGAGGTGTAAAATGGTGTCATGACACGAAACATACTTGTTACCGCTGAATTCTATCATCTCTGACAAGTGCACAGAAGATATAACTTGTGAATGTATTTTCGCCAGCGGCCTCAGTTCACACGTGAACAGAGTGCTAGAACATCGATTAATACCTATTTGTGTGAAGGACCTTAACAGTGATAACAGTTTACGTAATTTACTTCATGTCACGATGTACAGAGCTTCGTTTTTTGACGATACTGTTTCCCTACACTGAAAAAACTAAGCTCCGGCGATAAAATGTGCACGTTCCTCCATGTGGATCCTCTACACTCTCTTCACATTTTGACCCCTCCTTTCCTACAGGGAACGCCTGTGAACCTCGTATACTACTTCCCTAACTAGAATATAGTAACTCCACTGTCACCACACTTATCACCAATCGTATTGCGGTGGCGCGCCTTTACAAACACGTCCCGCCGTCTCTGCACCTGTACACACTCCATACCCTATCTCAACGCAACTTCAACACCGACCCCCTCTCCAAGCTAATGAAATACGCTAAGGTATTCACTCATCCTAACAACCATAGGCTTTCACCCTATCGCCACTCCACATGAGGGCTCCCCCTCTGTCTCCTTCTTCATTCTACTCCCTCCCTTCCTGTCCGGATTCCACGGTCCTACCTACACATCAGATTCGTCCTTCCTTCCGTCTTTCCCTATACCCACCTTACCGCCCACCGCCTCTCTCTATAGATCGGATACCATCCAGCGGCTTCTATATTTATGGCGACAATCATCCAAACGTTTAAACTCTTCTCCACCTAGCGTAGGTCCTTAAGGACTTTCGTGAAAGTGCAGTGCTTCATTTTAACGAATGTTCCTATTTTCTTTTCCCTTTTTAACTGTCCACTTTTGTCTTTTTATCTTCACCTGTTAGACTTTCTATTTTCCTTTTAAAATTTTAAATTAAGTAAACCACTCCTTATATTTGTAATCACCGCTATATGGCATCTAAAAATGTTGTAATTTTTTGCATCCACGTATAAGTTTCGTCGTTTCTTCAGTAAATTTTGTAACTACTCTACGGAGAATAGTGAGAGATTGTACCGCTGGCAGACCATATCCCCCCATATGGGCTAAGGGTATGAAATAACAATAACGAAAAGAAAGGTGACATGTACCTAAGTCAGAAGATTCCTGAAGTTTGACAAGTGCTGAAGCAAAATGTAAGTGGCGTTATTTTCATAATTTTTTAACGTAATACTGTCTGATGATATTCTACGATGGTTCTTTTTAAATGATGTTATTGGATGTGGTTAATATTTGTAAAGGCAAATGATATTTTGAAGAACTACGTTCCGAAAAACAGTTGTTAGGCAATAGTATCTGTGTCTGCGATGGCTGCACTGTGGAGTTGTAGAATATTTGACAGTCGGTAGTGGATAGCTGCGGTGTGCAACAGGCGGGGTTATCTTTGTGAGTACAGTGCAATGCATGGACGCACTTTTGGAACTATGTGAGTTGCAGATTTATTACGAGGAGCAATTATGATCCATGACAATGGTTGCATGGCATACGGACGTAAAAAGGTTTCGAAATGAAGCACATAGTCTTATATGATGAGGTGAAACGATTGTTTTTATTTTTGTAGACTTGTATTTTTGGTCCACTCCAACCTCGTCACAGTCGAGTTATTTTGATAATTATTCTATTGACTGATATTCCGAGTTAATATACTGCACCACGGAAGTTATTAGATTAAATTAATTTTCATATTAGGGTCTATAATTGATTCCCTTGATTAGTTCCTTCCTAATAGAAGTTGCAGGAATTAAATGTTGTGTCATTTGTTTCATTGGCATTCTGTGTCAAGATTATGAACCCAATTTACTGGACCAACTTTAGATAGCAGTATTTTTTAGCTATTGCGGAGTCTTGCTGTGTTGCTGTTTCTGCCAGTACCTCATTTCGCAGGTGAGATTCATAACACGTGCTTGTTTCGTTTCCTTTGTGCAATGTTGGTTCTGTCAGTTTCACTATTTTACCAAAGCCATATGTCAGTGCAGAAATTTTCGCGTGTTTAAGGTTACATTCTTATACAAGTTGACGTTACTGGTTTTTTTCTTATCAGTTACTTTTTTTTTAACCAGTTCGTACTGACCAAGACTTCTGAATGTGAAATTATTTGTTTGCTTATTTATTTTCTTATGAATGGTTCAAATGGCTCTGAGCACTATGGGACTCAACTGCTGTGGTCATAAGTCCCCTAGAACTTAGAACTACTTAAACCTAACTAACCTAAGGACATCACACACATCCATGCCTGTGGCAGGATTCGAACCTGCGACCGTAGCGGTCGTGCGGTTCCAGACTGTAGCGCCTTTAACCGCTCGGCCACTCCGGCCGGCTTTCTTATGAATGATACTGGCTTTCACACACAGATGATTCTTCTCTATTTCATGTAAGTGATGTGGCTTTGAGCTCAGTAGTACATTCAAGTGGTCAGTTCACATTCCCAGGTTTGTATTTATGATAACACACGAACTAGTAAAGGCTACTCACATACAACATATTTGTGCGACTCTGTACACACGTCTTGTGGTTCTTTTTCATAATTCTATTAGCTGTCCACCATGGATGGGCTGCAATTTCACTGGAAATTTCATCTGTTTCTTATTATGAAGAGTGAGTGCTCGTAAAAAACTAGTGGCCAAACCCTTACTGGCTCTTTTATACAAAAAAGAAGTGTCGACAGTCTTCGCCCGCAATTCATGTTTCCGTCATTTACCTTTGAACTAAGAAAATCAGTTCTGGTATATAATGATGCGACTCAGCGATGCATCGTCAAACATAGCTATTTCGGTTGCTTACTATAGTGTTGTGTTTTGTCTAATAAAATGGAGGAAGGGGCACACGCTGTTAAATCTATCAGTCATCAGTTTAGATTTCATTCATTTGTAAAGAAATGTTGTAATTGTGATTCGTGTGATTCGTGATTTCCTGTCAAAAGGTCACAGTTCGTAGTAATAGACGGAAATTCATCGAGTAAAAAAGAAATAATATCCGGCGTTCCCCAATGAAATGTAATAAGCTCTCTTTTGTTCCTGATCTATATTAACGACATAGGAGACAATCCAAGTAGCCGCCTTAGATTGTTCGCAGATGATGCTGTCATTTACCGTCTTGTAAAGTCATCAGATGACCAAAACGAATTGCAAAATGGTTCAGATAAGATATCTGTATGGTGCGAAAAGTGGCAATGGACCCTGAATAAGGAAAAGTACTAAAAGAAATCCTCTAAATTTCGATTACGCGATAAGTCACACAAATTTGAAGGCTGTAAATTGGAGTAAATACTTAGGAATTATAATTACAAATACCCTAAATTGGAACGATCACATAGATAATGTTGTGGGTAGAGCCAACCAAAGACTGCGACTCAATGGCAGAACACTTAGAAGGGGCAACAGGTCTACTAAAGATACTGCTTACACCACGCTTGTCCGTCCTATTCTGGAGTATTGCTGTGCGGTGTCTGATCCACATCAGACGGGACTGACGGATGACATCGAAAAAGTGCAGAGAAGGGCAGCTCCTTTTGTATTATCGTGAAGAAGGGGAGATAGTGCCACAGACATGATACGTGAATCCGAGTGGCAATCATTAAAACAAAGGTGTTTTTCGTTGCGACGGGATCTTCTCATGATTTCAATCACCAGTTTTCTCCTCCGATTACTAAAACATTCTGATGGCCCCCATCTACATAGGGAGAAATGATCATCACGATAAAAAAAGAGAAATCAGGGCTCGCACGAAAAAATTTAAGTGCTCGTTTTTCCCGCTTGCCGTTCGAGAGTGGTACGGTAGAGAGACAGCATGGAGGTGGATCATCGTATACTCTGCCAGGCACTTTATTGTGAACAGCAGAGTAACCAAGTAGATGTAGATGTAGATGTTGTTGTGGTGGTTTTCAGTGTAAAGACTGGTTTGATATAGGCTTTAATGCAAACGCGATGATTTCGTCCGACAACATTCCGACAATCGTAAGACAAACAGCAAAGACAACAGTAGATACGCCCGACATCTTCCTCGCGAAAGAAATCCTGAGCTGTTCACCAAGTTCCGGTAAGGTCGTAATAACCTCCGCGTCGACTGCAGGGACCCTTTGTTCTTCGAGTTTCTCGAGCGTGGAACCAAAATCAAAGTGCAGCTCTATGAAGAAACTTCTGAGAGACTGTATGACGGCATCAAGTCAAAACGCCCAGGAATGCCGTCGGGCGAATGATTCTTGTTGTAGGATAACTCCCGCCCCCGACTACCAATCGATGGATGGCTCACTTCTAAGTTGTCGATGGGAAACACTGCAACATTCTCTGTATAACCCGGATCTTTCATTGTGTTTAAATCTTCACCGACCTGAAGAAAGACGCGCGTGGACGTCGGTTTCAATCGGACGAGCAAGTCAAGAGTGGTTACGGTAGTGAAGTCGTCAGCGGCCGCTCGCGTTCTACGCAACGCCAATTAATCGTTTCGTTTTCCAGTAGGATAAATGTCTTCGTAGGTGGTAATTACTTTTGAACAGCATCATTCAGTGGCCCTGCTGTGGCGGGTTTTCGGTTTTCATTTGATTCCCGTCATATGATAACACATGCACCACCGTGGAGTGACAATACACACGCTTTACAAGATCAACGAGTGGATATACACTACTTTCGTTGTACACGCACGGCAACAGACGAAATCAGCTAGCCGCAGTTTAGAGGATTCTTTCCAGGATGTAGTTTTCACTCTCTTTCAAAACTTTCTGCCAGCTTAAAACTCAGTACCGCCTGAAGAAGGGGAGCAGGGGGGGGGGGGGGGGTGTAACACCACAGCTCTTATGCTTATGGATTTTTTTTTGCTTCATTTAATGTTACATTGTTGATCGTCTGTAAATGTGTTTGAATCGATAACATAAAATTGTGTACTCTTTTCTTTGTCAAACCTTTGATGTCGTGATGTGATTCAATGCAAAGTAGTGTATCTGTACTGTAAATGCTTTGTCCCATTTGGAGGGAACAAAACTTACTGTATATGATTGTAATTTTGTGTGAATAATTTTTTGTAGAGATGTCAATATGTGTAAATGTTTTGTTATATTTAATGTATTTGGTTGCTGTTATGTAAATTGCTGATCCTCACTTAGGGCTCTCAGTTATTCTGTATGTAAAAGGTGTAGTGGTTCCCCTCGGGAACGGAACTGTGTAACGCGTGCAAATTGTGGTTGGCATAGGTGGAAAAGGTGGGAGTGATAGTCAGTCGGGGACGAGCCAGCAGTCGGAGACGAGCTACGAGTCCGTGCACTGCCAAGTAACAGATGCATATTGTGATGATTCCGAGGAAGGCTTTTTTCTGCTACTTTCCAATGCCTCGGATGGGTGGATAAATAGCTGGAACTATTCTGGAATTTGTATTTATCATCGCCACCAAGAAATGACAGAGTCCAGCAATTCTACCTGCAATTCCACCTACCAACATGCAGTGGCCACCACATTGCGCAATCATTGTATCGGAATACTGCATTGATGTACAGTGAAGGATCAGCTTAATGGATGTGCTAATGTGCTGAAATATAAGGTAATTCATAACTGAATTTATGTACCTACCTTGATTTTACTCCTCATCATAACACCTCTCAGGGTCCTCTCCGTTTGAAGTGAAGTGATTACCTAGTGTCCTTACTGAAAGTACATTGAAACCCAGTTTTCTAATTGATGCCCTTTGAACATAGTAAAGAGAAAGTTAAAGTTAATGATGCTTGCTGAAATAATTTTCCTAGTAAAACTGCTTATTAAAGTGTTGTTGCCAACTTCAAATTAAAATTTCTCAAGACAGTGGCTTATAGAGTTTTGCTTAGTAAATAATCACACTACTGCCTGTTGTTAATATCAGAAAGTGGGTCAGTATCTTACATTAATGTTAATTTTATGTTTCACGGTAGTAAAAGTAGAAAACTGCATAGCAGGAAATTATATGTTCATGATCACTAAGTGTTTATCTCTTTTGTGTGCATATTAACAGTATAAAGACCACTCAGTTTGTGTAAACCCTGAAAGTGATAGGGTTTTTCTGTACGTGTTATAATTTTGCAAATAGTTTTTGTGCTGCTCCAGCTGTTAGCTTCAACCTTAAAACATATGTGTGTCGGCGTTCATTGCACTCGCGTGTGGCCAAGTCTAGGTTGTGTTTTGTCCGTTATAGTTACTTATACCTATTTTCTTGAACGAGAATGTTAATCATTCTCTTGCCTAGTTAGGCTGGCGACCGTTTTCTTTATCAATTAAACAATGCAGATAAACAAAATTTCGTTTGTTACTGTTCAAATATTAACGTAATTCTGACTTTCATTTCCGATAAGCCACCTCCTTTAGGAACAACACGGTCAACATAACAAAATTCCTCTCATAGGGTAACACAGATCTGTTGCTTTATACCATAATTATTAATCCTACAAAATAATTCTGTTCTGCAAATTGCCTCCAGTTTTGTGGTTATGGTATAACAGTAGCAGGTGGGAGTGTTATAGGGGGACGAACCGACATCCTTTCGTAGAAGAGAAGTACTGAAAGAGGTGAACTACGATGGAAGTTAATGGTTCGTGCCTGCATAGCTAAGTTGGCACGATTTTTACCCGTGAAAGCCGAGGTTCCGCGATCGTGGCACAGTCTGGTACACACTTTTAATCCGCCAATAAGTTTCATATAAACGCACTTTCCATTGGTGAGTGAAAGATTCACTCTGGTGGTAATCCCTTAGACTGTATCAATGGCCAGTACCTTGCCTTCCATGAGTGATAGTCCGTCAAAGGAGGCATTAGAGCTCCTGGGAAATATGGAAAGCAGAACCAGAGAGGTGCTTGTAGATCTGAATTTCTAAGGGGGTGTCGTGAGACGTTCTTTGCTAGCTCAGACGGTAAGAGTTGTTCGTTAAACGCATTGTTCGGTTTCGTGGATCGGAAATGCACACACACTCTTCGAACATTTGGTGCTGTGACGTTTGTTCACTGATTGTCTTCTCAAATATTTTAGTGCAGTTTTTTTTTGTATTAGAAGTACGTTTTAATCAACTTCAAAAAGTTGCAAATTACTATTGAAATTTTTTTAAAAGCTATTATTCTGTGATTCTTGAGTTTCTCCCGGCGTATTTGATAATCAAAATATCCACGGGTATGCTGCCGGTCTATAGTGTCCAACGGGCACAATATTTCGGCGATCAAACATGTCGCCATCATCAGATGAACTGACGGACTGAGCTCCTGTGAACGTGCCGGCACGGAGATCCGTACGCTATGGCTGCTCAGAGGGAACTGGGTTCGGTCGCGGCGGCGGCCGATTTAAATACCCTCCGCCCGCGGCGCGCTCCCTCCGCCGTCCGCGGAGGGTAAATTACCTTTCCTTGACGTCTTGGTCAAGAGAAGGGCTGACGGCACCCTAGGTCATGGGGTGTATCGGAAGGCTACGCACACTGATCTGTATTTGCATGCATACAGCTGCCACCACCCTTCACAGAGAAATGGGGTACTTAAAACTCTAGTACATAGGGCGCGCACTATCTCTGACGCAGAGAGTCTACCCCAGGAATTGGAACATCTGAGAACTGTATTTCGAAAAAATGGGTACTCAGAGTGGCAGATTCAACGTGCTCTCCGCCCAACCACTGCAGCACAACCTGTTGAGATGGATGAAGTCACGAGGGAGGAGGTAGGCACTGCATTTATTCCATACACAGGCGCACTCTCGGGGAAAATCGCCCGCATTCTGAAGAAACACCGGGTCGGAACTGTGTTTTGTCCTCCAAATAAAACTCGTGCACTAGTGGGGAGCGCCAAAGATGACCTCGGTTTGAGGAAGGCCGGCGTGTACCAGATTCCGTGTCAATGTGGCAAGTCGTATATTGGTCAGACGATGCGTACCGTCGAGGATCGATGCCGTGAACACCAGAGGCACACTCGACTGATGTATCCGAGCAAGTCGGCGGTCGCTGAACATTGTTTGTCGGAAAATCACGCCATGGAGTATGACCGCACGAGGATTCTGGTACAGACGTCGAGATACTGGGACAGCGTTGTTAGAGAGGCCATCGAAATTCGCACCAATGACGACCTCATAAACCGGGACTGTGGCTATAATCTTAGCAAGGCTTGGGAACCAGCGATCGGGTTAATCAAGAGTAAATCGAGCAGACGTATAGTTGTGACGACCACGGCGGACAGAGCCATCACACCGACGTCATCTCAGACGCCGTCGCAATCTGTTCCACCGCGCGACCGTGGCGCTGGGCGCGGACGGCGGAGGGAGCGCGCCGCGGGCGGAGGGTATTTAAATCGGCCGCCGCCGCGACCGAACCCAGTTCCCTCTGAGCAGCCATAGCGTACGGATCTCCGTGCCGGCACGTTCACAGGAGCTCAGTCCGTCAGTTTACCTGATGATGGCGACATGTTTGATCGCCGAAATATTGTGCCCGTTGGACACTATAGACCGGCAGCATACCCGTGGATATTTTGATTAGCTATTATTCTGTTTTTTAAATAAAATATAAGCAATTTTATAAAAAATACGTTACGTTCTTTAGAGGGATTTTTTTAACAGTTTACAGTTTTTTAAGCTAACAACTAAATGATCTTTATTTGCATACTCGCCTCTATTATCGACCTAATATATGATACCACCGAACTAGGTGTACATGACTAGGATACGCATCCGAACAATCCCCACGATCTCTAGGACGGATGGATCACGATGTCTCCTGGACACTTCCCTTCTGTCGTGAAATCTACTCCGTGATCCTTCGTCATCGTTATCAGGACTGAAGGGAGTGATGTGCGCTACTTGGTAAGTGTCCCTTATTCAGTTCATTTAAAAATGTTGATTTTCTATTTCTTATCGGTATGATAAAAATACTTTTACATTTTCAATAAGGATTTTCTACAATTCCCTCTAAATGAAAATTAAAAACAATTCGTTACATGAAATTAAGCGAGATCTTCCAGAAATTGGCACTAGAAACAAGATTCTACATGACAAAGGCGCATTCAAAACTTTATTCGAGAAGCATAACTTTGAAGCTAAAGCAAGTGTTACATGTGAGAGAATACGGGCAGATGAACGTAAGAAGAATCACAGTAAGAAGCTGAAGTGGTTTTGGGTCAAACAGAAACATCGGCAAAATAAGGTCGAAAAGAAAACACGAAGAAGTAAAATGCCAGCAAGAAAATGAAGTAATAAATTTCATAATAATATTCAGTCATTAGTTGCGTAATCAGGAAGTTTATTTAGTTTTACCCGTTTCGATAGATTAATTTGATCTCCTGAACCATAATATTGATTTAGCAGACGGCAATATCTTCTTCAGAGAACACAGTGCCATGACATGTAAAAAATGTACATATTGTAAATGATAATTGTAAACACATCATTGCTAACAGTTCTTCACAATGTACATAAATGTGATTCATTTACTGGAAATTATCATTGGTGTCCATAATCATCTCATAAAATATGTAAACTATACGAAATATCATGGCAATATACTTCTGTGAAGACGACCTGACATCACTTAAATCAATACTAATCCTTTGAATATGACAGATTAATGAATTTGTCGAATTCGGTAAAACGAAATAAATTACCTAACTGAGTAATTGACGTGAAAATTTTATTCTGAAATACACTCCTGGAAATGAAAAAAAGAACACATTGACACCGGTGTGTCAGACCCACCATACTTGCTCCGGACACTGCGAGAGGGCTGTACAAGCAATGATCACACGCACGGCACAGCGGACACACCAGGAACCGCGGTGTTGGCCGTCGAATGGCGCTAGCTGCGCAGCATTTGTGCACCGCCGCCGTCAGTGCCAGCCAGTTTGCTGTGGCATACGGAGCTCCATCGCAGTCTTTAACACTGGTAGCATGCCGCGACAGCGTGGACGTGAACCGTATGTGCAGTTGACGGACTTTGAGCGAGGGCGTATAGTGGGCATGCGGGAGGCCGGGTGGACGTACCACCGAATTGCTCAACATGTGGGGCGTGAGGTCTCCACGGTACATCGATGTTGTCGCCAGTGGTTGACGGAAGGTGCACGTGCCCGTCGACCTGGGACCGGACCGCAGCGACGCACGGATGCACGCCAAGACCGTAGGATCCTACGCAGTGCCGTAGGGGACCGCACCGCCACTTCCCAGCAAATTAGGGACACTGTTGCTCCTGGGGTATCGGCGAGGACCATTCGCAACCGTCTCCATGAAGCTGGGCTACGGTCCCGCACACCGTTAGGCCGTCTTCCGCTCACGCCCCAACATCGTGCAGCCCGCCTCCAGTGGTGTCGCGTGAATGGAGGGACGAATGGAGACGTGTCGTCTTCAGCGATGAGAGTCGCTTCTGCCTTGGTGCCAATGATGGTCGTATGCGTGTTTGGCGCCGTGCAGGTGAGCGCCACAATCAGGACTGCATACGACCGAGGCACACAGGGCCAACACCCGGCATCATGGTGTGGGGAGCGATCTCCTACACTGGCCGTACACCACTGGTGATCGTCGAGAGGACACTGAATAGTGCATGGTACATCCAAACCGTCATCGAACCCATCGTTCTACCATTCCTAGACCGGCAAGGGAACTTGCTGTTCCAACAGGACAATGCACGTCCGCATGTATCCCGTGCCACCCAACGTGCTCTAGAAGGTGTAAGTCAACTACCCTGGCTAGCAAGATCTCCGAATCTGTCCCCCATTGAGGATGTTTGGGACTGGATGAAGCGTCGTCTCACGCGGTCTGCACGTCCAGCACGAACGCTGGTCCAACTGAGGCGCCAGGTGGAAATGGCATGGCAAGCCATTCCACAGGACTACATCCAGCATCTCTACGATCGTCTCCATGGGAGAATAGCAGCCTGCATTGCTGCGAAAGGTGGATATACACTGTACTAGTGCCGACATTGTGCATGCTCTGTTGCCTGTGTCTATGTGCCTGTGGTTCTGTCAGTGTGATCATGTGATGTATCTGACCCCAGGAATGTGTCGATAAAGTTTCCCCTTCCTGGGACAATGAATTCACGGTGTTCTTATTTCAATTTCCAGGAGTCTATATACCTAAGTTGTCGATAAAATAGCAGCAATCAGTACCCCGAGCGAGGTGACGCAGTGGTTAGCACGCTGGGCTCGCAGCCAGGAGGATGACGACTCTAATCAGAGTCGCACTATCCTGATTTTGGTTTCCGGTGAATTCTGTAAATCGGTCCAGGTGGATGCCGGGATGGTTGCTTTAAAACAATCTGAGATTGTGCTCCACCTCTACTGACCTCGATGTAGACGGGACATTAAACCCTAATCTTTCTTCTTTCATTCTAGCTACGATTAAAATCATGAACTAGTATAGAAGAAATGAGAAATCACACACATAACTATCCAGGAATCAAGGTTCTATTTATTTCATTATTTGCACCTAGTACTTGGTTTGAAATGGGAATAGGTCTTCAGCGTGCGTATAGCAAATTGTGGGATACACGTACCTCGTCCGTTGTGAGAAGGGCGTCGTCCACCAGTAGGTCTGAGGCGTTGACAGAGCGCAGGTAATCCACGAGCTCCTGGGAGTCCTCCGTCTCCAGCCCCAGCGCGGCGCCCAGCCTGAAGGCGTGGTAGCGGGCGTCCCTCGTCCCAGAGATCGACGCCACCAGAGTGCCGCTCTCGTCGATGACCCTCGAGAAGAGGCCTGCAGCCAGAGAGAAAATACCACACTCGAGGGCAGATTTCTCCTCGTGCGCTGCCTGCTGTTACGGCGTAGGGTAGACGCACAGATATCTTGCGATACCCAGAAGCGGTAATTATATGTGGAATCGACATACTGTCGTTGAGGTCTCGCTATAGTGATAACCCAGAAGGCTATGGTACCAATTCTGCTGATATTAATGTTCTGCCGGTCATCTAAAACTGTTAACTGAGACGATTAAAAACATAACTCAGCTCTCCTAGGTACAAAACAATACTGATCAGTATGCCAGCTCACTGGACGCAGAAGACAGCAAATTTTGCACCAAACGGCACATTCGTTTAATAAATTTCTGTTGCTGTTTTATTCAGTTACACTGTGTCTGTCTTCCTAATGTTTTAGTAAAATAAGAAATCTTCAAGCGGACTGGCATGGTTTGTTACTAATGTAAAATACACGGAGAGAATCTGAAGGAAGGCTTATGGAAAGAGATTAGGAATAAAGCACGAAACTAGTGTTTTGGTGAAAATTACTTGTCTTAATCGTTTTCTATTGCCTGTCAAGAAACTGCGTCCCTGTTCCCTTAAATTTACACAAAGAAACTGGTTTCAACACCTATTTCTATAATTCACCCTTTGAAGTTCTGGAATCAAGCAGTATTCTAGATTTCCAATTATAGTTTCAGACTGGAAATATTTGTCGAAGAGCGTAGCAGTGCTGTCAACTATTGTGTGGCAGTTAATGCACGTACTGGAAGCAGTTTGTCATGGAAAGCCCGTGCTCCGCAACGTCGGAACGGCAGTTCTCTTGTCCTTCGCTCAACTGGTAGCATATTCACAAATTGTCTCTCAGTTCGTTATACACACTCTTCCAGACAATTAGGATGCAAACTGCTCATTACACGAGAAGCGATTCGTAGAAGGACACATATGGATTGCGGAACCTAAAAATGTAAAACAACCACAGATAAGCACTGTTGTTCAGTTGTTTGAAAGAGTTAACGAGTCTTCAGTACGCAAGTGATTTTACAGAACATTGTAAGTTGTTGATGCGCAGGTCAGGTATCACTCACAATGATTGTCGTTTGCGCGCATTCAAATTAATGTGAAGACATCAAATGTACAGGAACTAACAAATATTTCAATTGAAAATGAAAATATCTGTGTCTAAATATGAACACAATGCTGTCTCTTTCGTCACTCTAAAATATGGAATGAATCGCCAAGTGACTGTAACATAAAGATTTTTCATATGTTTCTTTGATAGTAATTTCTCATCATTAGAGAGTGGTACTAGAGATCTGAATTTGCTTTAAAGAAAGTTTTAATAGCCAGGTTCACTTTCGTTATTGTTTATTCCTGATGACCTTTTTAACAATTAAGACTGTCATGTTCTGAACTTCAGAAATAATACGTCTTCCTTCATTATTACTGTATTACAAACGCCATGTTGACATTATTATGGATAGTATAAAACAGGATTGTCAGAAATAAGAACAATGCTGCTAAGGTGCTTTTAACTGTATTGTTCTACTTATGACAAACCTGATTTTATTTGTAATATACCTGTGTGGAATGTGCTACATGCTATTCACTGGTAATGTCAACATCGCATGTGTGATATAGTCATAATGGAACAGGACGTATAAATACAACTTTTTTGGAGATCAAGAGATGAAAATTTTAACAGTTGAATCCGGTCATCAGGAATAAATAGCACTGAATGGAATCTTGGCTGTTAAAACTTTCTTCAAATATACTTTTTTGTTTCGATGGACAGAGTTTAGAAATCTTTTAGTGCTACTTTCTAAGCTATTAAATAGCATTAAAACTTAAATAATTATTCCTAAGCAATAAAATGCACCTGCTACAGAATTAATGAGCCAAGATGACCGAAATCCAAATTAGACATAAAAGAGGAATTATGGACGTTTGGACCTGTGAAGGACTTCAGTGACCTATGTATCGCATTAGATTATAAACTTCACTATCTCCGTCACAAAAAATTTCATTAAAACTGATAATCGGTTATCTGATTTACAGCCATCATCAGATCTAAAAATAAAAAAAAATATAAACAGAAAAAATATCAGTTGACTTACAACACAAAAAATAGACTCATTAATTGTGCGAATAAAATGAACTACTTATCTGAAGAACAGAATAGGTTGCGCTCATTTACAGATTTATTGAAGTCCATATTGATTGGCGGTAGCTGCTAATCCTACGAATAGAAGTTTGCTGTTCATGCTATTGAAATTTAGAAAAATACAACTTTTTAGGCTTGTCGTGTAACTAATATACATCAATAGATATTAACAATTGGTCTAAAAAAAACTTTCATGAAGTACATAAAACTTCACAAATATTTTATACTAAAAACAAGACACAATCTTAATCAATAATGTTTAATATAGGTGTTGCGCACTTTTTAACTACGGACAATGAAACAAAACCTTGTTGATTGACTTTTTAACAACATCTGCGAAAGCATCATGACTGGGAACAAGAACGCTTAACCACCTTTTTATTTATTTTCTTTTTTCTTCAGAACAGGTGAAGTACCTTCAGATTCCTAAATAGCCATGTTGTTGTTGTTGTTGGTGTGGTCTTCAGTCCTGAGACTGGTTTGATGCAGCTCTCCATGCCACTCTATCCTGTGCAAGCTTCTTCATTTCCCAGTACCTACTGCAGCCTACATCCTTCTGAATCTGCTTAGTGTATTCATCTCTTGGTCTCCCTCTACGATTTTTACCCTCCACGCTTACCTCCAATACTACATTGGTGATCCCTCGATGTCTCAGAACATGTCCTACCAACCGATCCTGTCTTCTAGTCAAGTTGTGCCACAAGCTCCTCTTCTCCCCAATTCTGTTCAATACGTCCTCATTAGTTATGTGATCTACCCATCTAATCTTCAGCATTCTTCTGTAACACCACATTTCGAAAGCTTCTATTCTCTTCTTGTCTAAGCTATTTATCGTCCACGTTTCACTTCCATACATGGCTACACTCCATACAAATGCTTTCAGAAACGACTTCCTGACACTTAAATATTTACTCGATGTTAACAAATTTTTCTTCTTCAGAAACGCTTTCCTTGCCACGGGCAGTCTACATTTTATGTCCTCTCTACGTCGAACATCATCAGTTATTTTGCTCCCCAAGTAGCAAAACCTGTTTACTACTTTACGTGTCTCATTTTCTAATCTAATTCCCTCACCATCACCCGACTTAATTCGACCACATTCCATTATCCTCGTTTTGCTTTTGTTGATGTTCATCTTATACCCTCCTTTCAAGACACTGTCCATTCCGTTCAACTGCTCTTCCAAATCCTTTGCTGTCTCTGACAGAATTACAATGTCATCAGCGAACCTCAAAGTTTTTATTTCTTCTCCATGGATTTTGGTACCTACTCCGAACTTTACTTTAGTTGCCTTTATTGCTTGCTCAACATACAGATTGAATAACATCGGGGATAGGCTACAACCCTGTCTCACTCCCTTCCCAACCATTGCTTCACTTTCATACCCGTTGACTCTTATAACTGCCATCTGCCTTCTGTACAAATTGTAAGTAGCCTTTCGCTCTCTGTATTTTACCTCTGCCGCTTTGAGAATTTGAAAGATAGTATTGCAGTCAACATTGTCAAAAGCTTTCTCTAAGCCTACAAATGCTAGAAACGTAGGTTTGCCTTTCCTTAATCTCGTTTCTAAGATACGTCGTAGGGTCAGCATTGCCTCACGTGTTCCAACATTTCTACGGAATCCAAACTGATCTTCCCCGAGGTCGGCTTCTACCAGTTTTTCCATTCGTCTGTAAAGAATTCGCGTTAATGTTTTGCAGCTGTGAGTTATTAAACTGATAGTTCGGTAATTTTCACATCTGTCGGAATGTTGTCTACTCCCGGGGCCTTGTTTCGACTCAGGTCTTTCAGTGCTCTGTCAAATTCTTCACGCAGTATCGTATCTCGCATTTCATCTTCATCTACATCCTCTTCCATTACCATAATGTTGTCCTCAAGTACTTCGCCCTTGTATAGACCCTCTATATACTCCTTCCACCTTTCTGCTTTCCCTTCTTTGCTTAGAACTGAACTTCCATCAAAGCTCTTGATATTCATGCAAGTGGTTCTCCTTTCTCCAAAGGTCTCTTTAATTCTCCTGTAGAGAGTATCTATCTTACCCCTCGTGAGATAAGCCTCTACATCCTTACATTTGTCCTCTAGCCATCCGTGCTTAGCCATTTTGCACTTCCGGTCGATCTCATTTTTGAGACGTTTGTATTCCTTTTTGCCTGCTTCATTTACTGCATTTTTATATATCCTCCTTTCATCAAATAAATTCAATATTTCTTCTATTACCCAAGGGTTTCTACTAGCCCTCGTCTTTTTTACCTATTTGATCCTCTACTGTCTTCACTATTTCATCCCTCAAAGCTACCCATTCTTCTTCTACTGTATTTCTTTCCCCCATTTCTGTCAATTGTTCCCATATGCTCTCCCTGAAACTCTGTTCAACCTCTGATTATTTCAGTTTATCCAGGTCCCATCTCCTTAAATTCCTACCTTCTTCCAGTTTCTTCAGTTTTAATCTACAGTTTATAACCAATTGATTGTGGTCAGAGTCCACATCTGCCCCTCGAAATGTCTTACAATTTAAAACCTGGTTCCTAAATCTCTGTCTCACCATTATATAATCTATCTCATACCTTTTAGTATCTCCAGGGTTCTTCCATGTATCAATAATCTTAACTCATAAGCAGCACTGAAAGGACGATAGTAACGTAGTGGAGAGTTTGTGAAACGTTCGTAATTGATTACTAAAGTTTGGTTCTCAACAGCTAAATTCACACATTAGATGACCGGTGGATGAGTGCCCTATTGAAAATTTTTCCGCTTCAGAAGTTAACAGACCTAAAATAGCAGAGTTGCAAACAGAGAACAGTAAGTTCAAAAAATGGTTCAAATGGCTCTGAGCACTATGGGACTTAACATCTTAGGTCATCAGTCCCCTAGAACTTAGAACTACTTCAACCTAACTAACCTAAGGACATCACACACATCCATGCCCGAGGGAGGATTCGAACCTGCGACCGTAGCAGTCCCGCGGTTCCGGACTGCAGCGCCAGAACCGCACGGCCACCGCGGCCGGCGAACGGTAAGTAACAAACACAAATTTACTGATATCGAGTGCAGATATCTCGCCTTGAACTTGTGCACAGATCCATTTCTTAATCTTATCAGGCTGTCTGCGAGCTACAGTCGCGGTCCCTCACCTGCCGACGCATTCGCCACGAGGTGGTAGGACACGGCGACGCCGCCCGCGCTCTGCCCCTGCAGTGTTACCAGCTGCGGGTCCCCGCCGAACCTGGCGATGTTCTGCTGCACCCACAGCAGGGCCTGCCGCTGGTCCTTGAGCCCAGCATTGCCAGGCACCACGGAGTCCTCAGTGCTCAGAAAACCTGGACGACAGACAAGATACACACGTTGTTGATGCTTTTGTTGGACAGCTGGCGAATGCTTCGCAATTGCATCCAAAATTTGCCGTTCTAACTAATATATTCGGATATTTAATGCTTGGAATTAATTTACCCAAATTTCAGATCACTGGATATATCTGAACATGCCACAAAATTTTGGTCGTTTGTATACTTTTGAACATGGTGCCAGTTCATGTAAATGCAGATCGTTTAGATTCTTTTAAACACGACGCTCCCTGAAAGATTCCGACATAGCAGATGTGGTAAATCTGAAGAGGGAGTGTACTTAAGTATTGATTCTGAAGCTTTTATTTTACAGTGGTTTCGAAAAGGCATCACGATTTTTATATAGCACATTGGTGGTTTGAAGTAAGGAGAGCTTCCTTGTCTGTCGGTAATGTTCCAGGAACATAACTTCAGGGTTTGCCTTCCAGAGGAATACATATATTTAGTGCAGAAGTATTTTCGATCCTGATAACAATGTATAATCATGATGATGATGATGTTTGACTTGTGGGGCGCTCAACTGCGCGGTCATCAGCGCTCGCACAAAGACATTTTTACACATTCCAATATAGCCACGTTCACGAATGATGATCATGATAATGAAATGAAGTGGGTAACACAAACAGCCAGCCCCAGGCAGAGAAAATGCCCAATCCGGCCGGGAATCGAACCCGGGACGCCGTATACGAAAGCAGCAACGCTAGCCACAAGGCCACGAGCTGCAGACTGATGACAATTCTTCAAAATAGTGGGCGCCCTATTAGCATAACACCAAATGTATGCAGCGAAGAAAATGCAAAAGATAAGGGGGACAATTCTTCTTGTTGAGAATGCGTTATTCTACTGGTTACCACGCCACACGGCAGTATGTGGAGCCGAAGAGGCAGACCAAACTGCCATAGGGATCTGCAGACACCAGAACGTGACGCAGTCCACCATTCCCCTGCATGTCTCACTACTGAATCAGTGAACCTTGCGAAGGTGCAAGGAGGAGTAGCTGGCAGTGAGGAATAACAAGACGCAGTCGGGGAAGCACACCACCCAGCTGCAGGGGACTCCTTGTCGGTCACTGTGGTCCTCCTCCGAATAGGACAGTGCCCACTGAAAAGTGAAATCATACTCCGGTGAGAAGTTCTCTCAGTTGGTCACTGCCTTGGCGTACAAATCACAGTACGCCACATTTTAACCGAGTTCATTTCACATTATCACGAGAGTGAAGACACTGATTCAGCTGGAGATCCGTCGTGTTGGCTAACTGTGAGAGAAGTGCAATAAAGCTTTTAAAACTTTATGAAATCACTTGCTTAACCTTTTATGTTAGAAGTTTTCAGTTCAACGATCACATTAATTTCTCCAGTACTTTAGAGCTTAACTACTGAACTTCCCTTTCTTCCAAAATTTTAGAACTTATACAAAAATGATTTTAGTACTTCTAATCTTGTGTGTGTGTGTGTGTGTGTGTGTGTGTGTGTGTGTGTGCAAATGAATTTTATACAATTATAACACTGTTTATTAAACAGGTGGATGTATGCCCAAGCAAACATATGCCTAGCATCATATTTTGCAACCCTGGGAGCACTGAACATAGAGTTTCCGCCAGATGATATCGATGAGCCAATTTCTGTACAGGAAACCTGACCTCTCATACACCTTACATTGAAAGACACTGGACTCGCATTCAAGAGAACTGCGGTTCAGTTCTCTCTTAAATCCAGATTTAAACTTTCCGCGATTTCTTTTAATTGCTTAAGTTAAAAACCAGAAAGACACCTTCGAAAAAGACGCATCCCCAATTTCCCTCCCGGAGGTCTCCAATTTCAACTTGAGACACGGCTCTGCTGACTTCGCCATGGACAGAATGTTATGCCCTAATGGTGCCTTCTTTCCTCTTCATCAATGGCTGTAAATTCAGCTGTGGTTTACCTGTCCACATTCAGAAGTTTCGGAAAATTTAAAAATAAAGGAGCAGGTCACTATCAAACTTTCAAGAAGTGTAGCTGAAATGCCGATGCTGATTAACTATAAATTACAGAAGACGATACAGTACACCAGTCAATCTATTGTAACGACAATTACATAGAGCAAGTTGACTACATAATACAGTACTTAAAGGGACACTGGAATGCAATTGTAGGCGAAGGAGTAGAGGAAAAGGTTACAAGAGAATATAGGCTTGGCACAAGGAATGAGAGAGGAAAAAAGACTAACTGAGTTCTGAAATAAATTTCAGCTAATAATAGCGAATACTCTGTTTAAGAATAACAAAAGGAGGCCGGTCATACAGAGATTCATGAATCAGATAATCGATTTTAAAGCGAAGTCCGAAGCGTATATGGACTCAAACCACAATGTAGTACTGATGAAGAGTAGGCTAAAGTTTAAGAGATTAGTCAGGAAGAATCAATGCGCAAAGAAGCGGGATACGAAAGTACTAAGGAATGACGAGTTATACTTAAAGTACTCTGAGACTATAGATCAATAAAGAATATCCTAATAGGCACTACAGTTTAAGATTAATGGACATCACTAGGAAGGATAATCATGGAAGTCTGAAATAAAAAGGTGTCGACTATGAAGCTGTGGATAACAGAGAAATACTTCAGTTGAGCGATCAAAGAAGAAAGTACAACAATGTTCAGAGAAATTCTGGAATACACAAATACCAATCGCTGAAGAATGAAATAAATAGGAGTTGCAGGGGCTGGACGGAATGGCTGCATGAAAAATGTAAAGAAATCGAGAAAGAATTGGTTATAGGAAGGCCTGACTCAACATACAGCGAGAGTGGTAACATCGAGAGTGCCAAAGGAATTCCCCAGTTAAGTGCACAGGAGAGGGCGGGTAGGTGCGAGGAGTACATGAAGGCTTGTATGAGAGGAAAGAATTGTCAGATGTGGCAGAAGAAGAAACAGGCACCGATATAAAACAGATAGGGGGTCAGGGGATCCAGTATTAGAATCAGAATTTAAGAGAGCTTTGGAGGACTTAAAATTAAATAAGGTGGGATAGATAACATACCATCAGAATTTCTAAAGTTATAGGAGGAACTAGCAACAAAACGACTATTCACGTTGATGTGTAGAATGTGAGACTGGGGACATACCATCTGACTTTCGGAAAAATATCAAATGGTTCAAATGGCTCTGAGCACTATGGGACTTAACATCTGTGATCATCAGTCCCCTAGAACTTAGAACTACTTAAACCTAGCTAACCTAAGGACATCACACACATCCATGCCCGAGGCAGGATTCGAACCTGCGACCGTAGCAGTCGCGCGGTTCCGGACTGAGCGCCTAGAACCGCTAGACCACCGCGGCCGGCGGAAAAATATCATCCACACAATTCGGAAGACTGCAAGAGCCGACAAGTGCGAGACTTATCATAGAATTAGCTTAACAGCTCATTTATCTAAGTTACTTACAAGAATAATATACAGAAGAATGGAAAAGAAAACTGAAGATGTGTTAGATGATGACCAATCTGGCTTTAGGAAAGGTAAAGGCACCATAGAGGTAGTTCTGACGTTGCGGATGATAATAGAAGCTAAATTAAAGGAAAATCAAGACACGTTCATAGAATTTGTCCACCTGGAAAAGCGTTTGACGACGCAGAATGGTCCAAGATGTTCGAAATTCTGAGAAAAATAGGGAGAGACGGGCAACATACAACATTTACAAGAGCCGAGAGGGAATAATAAGAGTGAACGACCAAGAACGAAGTGCTCGGATTAAAAAGGGTGTAAGACAGGAATTAATCTTTCGCCCCTACTGTTCAATCTGTACATCAAAAAAGCAGTAATGTAAATAAAAGAATGGTTCAGGAGGGAAATAAAATTCGAGGCTAAAGGATATCAATGATACGATTCGCTAATTACATTGCTATCCTCAGTGAAAGTGAGGAAGAATTACAGGATCTGCTGAATGGAATGAAGAGTCTAATGAATACGGAAAATGGACTGAGAGTAAATTGAAGAAAGACGCAAGTAATGAGAAGTAGCAGAAATGAGAACTGCGAGAAACTTAACATTAGGGCTGATGGCTGTGAAGCAAAATAACCACCGGTGGACGTAGCAATGAAGACATAGAAAGCAGACTAGCACTTGCAAAAGGGGCATTCCTGGTCACGAGAAGTCTAGTAGTATCAAATACATTTAAGGAAGAAATTTCTGAGACTGTACGTTTGCAGTGAAAAATGGACTTTGGGAAAACCCGTACAGAGGAGAATCGAAGCATTTAAGATGTGGCGCTGGCGCTAGAGACGAATGTTGAAAATGAGGTGGTCTGATAAGGTAAGCAATGAGGAGGTTTTGCACAGAATCGGAGAGGAAAGGAATACGTGGAAAACACTGACAAGGAGAAGGGGCAGGATGATAGGACATCTGTTAAGACATTAGTGAATGACATCCATGGTACTAGAGGGAGCTGTAGAAGGCAAAAACTGTAGAGTAAGACCGAGATTGGATTACATCCAGCAAATAATTAAGGATGTGCTACTCACGGATTGGGACGTCGGCACAGGAGAGGAATTCGAGGCAGGCTCCATGTAACCAGTCAGAAGACTGATGACTCAAAAAAGAGAAAGAAACGAAAAAACAGCGTGTTAGGTGCAGAAGGGTGTACGTTTCATTACGTCGCGTGTTCAGTGGGGAGAATGGTCGTATTACCTAGTGGACCTAGTCGGTAGTTGATGGTGACCAGGATGACGCCGTAGGAGACGAGAAAGTCAGGTCCGTGCTCCTGGTCAGAGCCGCTGCCGGCGAAGAACCCTCCGCCGTGCACCCAGAAGAGCACGGGCAGCCCTGCGCCCTCTTGCGGGACGCCCGGCACGAAGACGTTCAGGTAGAGGCAGTCCTCCGAGCCGCCGCTAGACTGCACGCAGTCGCTGCCGTACTGGGTGGCATTCCGAATACCCTCCCAACTAGCCAACTAGGTGGAGGCTGTGGAGCCTGGAACAACAGTGCCAGTCTGAGTAATATTAACCGCAGCAGTACTTTCATTTATCTTTCCATGACTTATACTATGACACTGGTCATGACATGGTAATAGAATCTCCCCTTCCTCCTCCTCAAAAAAAAAAAAAAAAAAAAAAAAAAAAAAAAAAAAAAAAACCTAAATATTACGGAGAGGTATTCACATTTATTCTGACAAGATCTGGACAGAGTAGTGATCTTATAGTAGGAACCATCCCGGCATTGGCCTGCAGTACTACGAGGGAAGTCGGGACTGCCGTAGGAAGACTGGAGCCTCCATACTTCCGAATAGCAGACCAGTCTGCTTAAAACAGGGCAGCCTCGTTCGGCTTACCCTATTTCATAATGTTGCCCTGTTTACAAATTCCATCAAACATGTTATTTCATAGTGTGAAAACGTGATGCTACACTCTTCAATACTCTAAGTTCCTGCAACTAGGCGTACACTCAGCAGTACACTTGAACAAGAAACAGCGCTTCTGTAACGTATAAAGATTTAATGTTCTTTTTACAGACGAACATTCGCAGGAATTACTGTACGTATGTCTCTACGACAGATACTGTTGTTCACACTCTTTATGTTCATACCGCATGAAAGAAGCTGACATCCGTGGGCACTTCCCTAATACACATGTCTTATAAGCGGCAGTCAAATTAAAACGAGACAGGTGGAAAAAACTGAGTAAACCGTTTATTGAAACTTCCTGGCAGATTAAGACTGTGTGCCGAACCGAATGCTTCATGTTAGCGCACACTCCGCTGCAGAGTGAAAATTTCATTCTGTAAACCGTTTATTGTTTCAAAAGTAGTCACCATAAATTTTAATACATTTTTCCCACAGTGAGACAACACATTCAAAGCCTTCATGGATAAATATACGTTAGTGGTGGTCTGTGGAACCATGATTGTACCCAGCCTTGCAACTCTTCGTCCGAAGCAACCGACGGCTAAACGAATGTCTTTCTTCTCGGCTCCAAAAACATGGGAGAGATCGGTACTGTACGGAAGATGTGTAAGGGCTGCACTACTATACTTTTACAACTTAGTCGAAACTTATGGGCCCGCTCATATGTTGCCAGTGTTGCATATTACGATTTGTGCAAAGCTTTTACATTGGAGTCTTTGTGTCATAGTTACCGCATTTGCCTCGATATTTAATAAAATTGGAGACAGAAAGATTTATTTCCAGCTTCAGTATTGTATTTGGCCAGTGTTTGTGCTATTTCTATGAGATTCATGGAAGAGTCTTAAAGCAAAGTACAGTTTGCACCAGGGAGCTTTCGCAAACCGCAATTAGCTTGTATTGATTATTTTACTTCGATATATATACGCCGAATGCGAATGACTCACGATATGCGGGAAATCCAAGTTGGAATCCGGGTCTGGCGCAAATTATTGTATGTCACCAATAGGTAGTACGTTTGTACCTAACAAAAGCGAAGCCAAATTATTTGCATTGAGCGAATTTATTTCCAATAATAACAGGGGGCTGACTACCGTCAACAGAGACATACTACCATATATTAATTGTTTATCTGTTCTGCATTGTAGTGAAACAACATTTATATATTCGTCTCTCACGGAATGCAACTTAGTAAATGAATTACTGTTATTACTTTAGCTCTCAACACGCTATACACTAATTTAGTGGTGTTTTTAATAGTGCTAAAACACCAAGAGCTTGATGAACGTCACTGTAGAAATAGAACCATGGACATGAATTATGTGCTATGTATTTCTAGTACGAAATTGTTCTTTAGCAAGACAAGTTCTTCTTTGACAGTACTTGTAAACTGGTTAATTTCAGTTTGCACTACATGTACAAAGTGGTTTGTAAGTGATACGTCAGTGTGCTGCTGAATATAGTCGAACTGGAATTCTAAAGTTAAACTTTATCACAAACTAATTACTGGAAAAACCTGTGTTTCTATTAGTTACTTTCATTAGTGTTTCAAAAAATTTTGTACGCATCATTAACTTACCTTTCGGCTGTTTCAGTGATATTTTCGTTTGTGCCGCTGATATGCCAGATTATCACTGGCATCGAGTAATACTACTATTCATAATTCAGAGCTCACCTGGAATCGCAGTACCCCAAGAGGGGGCTCAGCATACGGTATTCCCAAGAAAGCTGTGTATGTTGTGTTGTAGAGGCTTGTGGCTGTTTGTCCAAGCAGTGTACCTTGCTCTACCGTCACCAAGATTTCTTCTCCCTAAAGAAATAAGTAAATGCATTATTATTTAGTTCAACACAAAACGTCAATTAATATGAGTCTTATAATTTCATTAACAATACCTGAGTGCCTTCCTCCTCCTAAATATTCTTCCTATATAATCATTTCTGCAAATTTCTGCTCTTTGTATTGGCAAGGTTTACCCATCCCTAAATTTACGCAGCAAATGGCAGTACATTTCCCAGATTTGTTTACCTAGCGGTCATTAGCATTTCCTTATGAACTAGAAACGCACCTTTGTGTGCCTGGTTGTCCTCTACGTATACTAGTGCACAAGTTTTATGCATGATCAGGAAAGTAGAGTACACTTACAGAATCGGTTGTACATGTGGTTGTAGAAGAAGAAAATGACTGTTGGTAAAGCATCTCGCCTTCGAGAGCGACATCAAGACTTAATTTAATATGGTCTTCTGAAACTTGATAATCGTATTTCACAAAAATGTAACGCTATTTTCCAAACGTACATCCTCTTTATGAGACGATTCAAATCCGCAGCTCGTGGTCGTGCGGTAGCGTTCTCGCTTCCCACGCCCGGGTTCCCGGGTTCGATTCCCGGCGGGGTCAGGGATTTTCTCTGCCTCGTGATGACTGGGTGTTGTGTGCTGTCCTTAGATTAGTTAGGTTTAAGTAGTTCTAAGTTCTAGGGGACTGATGACCGTAGATGTAAAGTCCCATAGTGCTCTGAGCCATTTGAGACGATTCAAGAGCTTTGTCGACTGTCGATCTCATCCCTGTAAAGCAATTTCGTACAGGTCCCAAAAAGAGGTCATACTTGCAGGTGAATGTGTTGCGATTGCATCTCTGATTTGCCGTGTAACGCTTAAATTCCACCTCCCTAACCACTATGGTGGATATCTTCACCCACGGTGAATTCACCCATCACAGCAGCTCGATGCGAATTAACATTATAGTCCATGAAGATGATTAGTCCAAATGAATCTGAAAGGGTGGCACATTTGTTTCTTGTGCTTTATCTCGACATCTCTGAACGACGATACTTCCCCTCAACACCAAAACATATGAGCGGTCAATTGCTTTTCAGTCTCCGATACACAGTTGCTGGCAGCCAAACTTTACACATATTGATGGGTTTCGTCATAAAATTAAGCTCAGGTATCGGTCGTGTTGTACCTTAGGTTTGGTCGACGTTGTACTGGCCAAAGATGATGAGCTGCATTTCCTCGGAATGTTTCCCGACGCTTTCGGGCTGTGCTTTATTGTACATCAAGGATTCTGAGACTGTTATTTGTGTTGAAGCGGTTTAAAAGCATTGTCGTATTTAACAGGGCTTAAATGACGTCTGTGTGGTATTGCTCTTTAAGTATCACAAAGGGACTACGCTATCAACAAAAGTGGAAAAACGATTGAGTCATAATGAGCCTAATTCGATGGTTTCTTTTATCCAGTTATCACGTGTGCTACTGTAATGCTTTCTTTACTATACACAGAGCAAAATTTTGTTAGTGGTTAAATGTTGGTGACCTTTTACAGGGATTCCTCACTTCTTTTCTTCCTGTT
The DNA here is from genome assembly GCF_023864275.1 of Schistocerca cancellata. Taxonomy (NCBI): domain Eukaryota; kingdom Metazoa; phylum Arthropoda; class Insecta; order Orthoptera; family Acrididae; genus Schistocerca; species Schistocerca cancellata. Next base: position 562,450,406 of record NC_064628.1, on the reverse strand, counting down.
CTCCTTTTCTCCACTTTGCTCTCAACCTCTGAAGACTATTGGATACACTCCATTTACGAATTATTTTTTACAGTTTGGATCCACTGAAATTATTAATCGATAAGGTCTTATGTGTAACATTTTCGTTAATTCTCAGGCAGACAACCTTATTAATAGATCAAGCATTATGTATAACATTTTCGTAAATGCTCAGGCAGACAACCTGTTTAACGCTAATATAATCTAAAGTTAAACGTTTGCGTACAAACTGACGTGATGTACTAGTGCAGCCACCAGATATCTCCCTGGGGGCAGTGGAAGGAACATACGATTTTTTAGTAAGGCAACAACAGTTTAGATTATACATTGTTATGGTAAAGAAATTACCGATCATTCTCCAAATTAATCTTAATATTATTATTTTTTAATGAATGAAAATTCTTCAGTGTCGTATTAGCTATAGAATATGGTATCTTATTAGGGAACACAACGGGTTTCACACCATTATAACCTGATTTTCAGGGGATGATAACTTTTCACTTCATTAGGTTAAAGAGGTTGTATGCTGTCCCAACGTTCAAGTCGTAAATCGAATAACTGCGTAACTTCTTAAATGGTTTATCAACGAATAGCTGTAATTGCAGTTTATACGCCGTAAGGTGAAAGCTAGAAGTGTCAGAATTCATGCTCCAGTGAAGTACCAAAGCTGTGTTATAATAAAATGGAGGTCTAAAAATGAACTCCCTACTAAATGTAGTCGTAAAATGTAGTCCACATTTAGAACAGGAGTCGAATTGGCGAAAACAACATCTCCACAAGGTCAATAAAACCGTAGTTCATGTACATCACCGAAACTACGACGAGACCGTGGTGAAGTACTATGAAATTTTTAATCTGTCATGCAGTGATAGAGTCCTGCATCAGGCTACTGAAAGTCCATATTGTCTGGTATTCATTACATAGGACTGTTGTGACAGGAGCACTGTAGAAGAGGAAATTGACAGTTTATAGGCGACCTACATTAATTATGGTTTTAACCACCTCACAGAGATCTTGTATGTGGTAAATGTGCTGCTCTTTCAATATGGTCTGTATTTTAGGACTACGTTTATAAAGTTGTTAGACCCTGACTCTATCATAACACAGCCTTGGCACCTTAAAGGAGTGATCTCAACTTAAGGCTATGCTTTATTGCACATCAGCGATTCTGAGGCTGTGGCCTATGTCGAAGCAGTTTAAAGGTTGTAAGGGGTTCACCACCCTGTTGGAAGAAATGCAACTTCGATGTATTGCTCACTGCTCTGACCTGCAACTGTATTGCAGCAAATATTTTCTGTCGCCGCAGCGTGTGAGCAATACATCGAAATTACATTTGCTCCAGCAGGGTGGTGAACCCCTAGCAAATGTAATTTCGTTGTATTGCTCACGCGCTGCCTGCGACAGAAAATATCTTTGGTGAAATATTGTCGCAGGTCAGAGCAGTCTCTTCACTTGTAGCAGTCGCTCGCTGCTACAGTGCAGTTGTAGGCTGTCGCTGGTGCAGTGCAGTTCAAGGCCATGTATTGTAAGGTAAATTATATTATTTTTATGGGCGTGCGCGTAGTTAAGTCACTTGTCTGAGATGTTAATATGAACTTGTGTCAGCCTTTTTTGATTCATCAGTTGACCCAGATTTGTAATATTCAATTTTTCATATAATGGATTGTAGATCTGTATCAATAATGTAAATGATATTCAAAATATAATTTTTACCAGCCAACAAAAAAAAGGAATAATTTTACCTTAAGTCATTACCAGGCCCGATCCAGTCATTTATTTAAATTTAAGTATAATGCCAATAAAAATAATAAAATTTACCTTACAATACATGGCTATGAACTGCGCTGCACCAGCTACAGAATACAGCTGCACTGTTGCAGTGAGCGACTGCAACTCCTGCCGAGACTGCTCTGACCTGCGACTCTATTGCAGCAAAGATATTTTCTGTCGCAGGTAGCTTGTGAGCAATACATCGAAATTGCGTTAGCTCCAGCAGGGTGGTGAACCTCTTACAAGGTCTTAACCTGCTTTATGGAGTCCAAATGATGGCAGTGTGTTGTATCATAAAGGAAGTACACTCTCAAGAAAAATGAAAACACAGTTCAGTCTTTACGAGCCTAATTCGAAGCTTTCCTTTATCTCGTTATCACGTGTTTCTATACTGCTTTCTTTCCTGCACACAGAGCCAAATTGTGTTATTGAATAAATATTGGTGCTGGCCGGGGTGGCCGAGCGGTTCTAGTCGCTTCAGTCTGGAACCGCGCGACTGCTACGGTCGCAGGTTCGAATCCTGCCTCGTGCATGGATGTGTGTGGTGTCCTTAGGTTAGTTAGGTTTAAGTAGTTCTAAGTTCTAGGGGCCTGATGACCTCAGATGTTAAGTTCCATAGTGCTCAGAGCCATTAAATATTGGTGATGTTTTACAGGGATCCCTCACACCTTTTCTTGCTGTTCTCTTTTTTTCCATCTAACTTTTAACCTCTGAAGACCTTACAGCAATAAATTCCGATTTTTCACATTCGATGATTAACCTTTTAAGAAGTTACGCAATTAATCGGTTTCCATATTGAAAGTTGAGACATCGTACATTCTCACTAGGTTTATCAAGTGAAAAGTCTTTCACCTGGAGACGCCCTTATAATGACGTAAAGCCGGTTATGTTGCCTAATAAAGGAACCTGTATGCAGCTAATGTGGTCTTCGAGAAAATTCGCTTGTTTTCAAAATTTTTTAACAGTTTTTTATTATTATTTTGGAGAATTTTAGGAATATTCTTTACAGTAATAATGGAAGGTGGAGTTGACCTAATTGAAGACGTAAACTTTCATGGGCGAAATTGTCACAGTTAATAAATGTTCCACGCTATGATGTGATCGAATGGATTTCACTTTAAAGCCAAACGTTCCGTCTCCATCTGTGGAGGAGGTTTTCAGGAGAGACCACAGCTTCTTTGAATGTCTGACTCACACTGTGGCTCGCTACTGACTGAAGCTAAATTCCGCTTCCGCGTGGTTCCGCGCAGTGGCATGACGTCACTTGTTTTGAATACCAGAGCGCAATTGGCCTTTGTCACTGCCGTCGTCCGCTATAGCTATCACCCCAAGGTGGAAGACTGGTACACATATTCTTCAGCACCGGAATTCAGATGTCATTCAGTTTCAGCCCCTCCTCTTTCCATCCCCCTCTTCCTTTCCATCAACAGGTGATCTGTAAATCTCACCTCTTCTACTACTGCCCTTGAGCTCTTCTAGTCGCTTTTTGGCCATTCTTTTTGTAATACCCAAGTACACCTCACTACAGCTACTCGAAATCTTGTAAACTCCCACTTTTTCCAGTGGTTGGCGAGCATCCTTCACACATTTTAGGTGATCTTATATCTTCCGAGTAGGTTTGTAGATTAGCACTATGTTCCGGTTCTACAAGATTTTTCCTATGCTGTTAGTAACGCCCTTAATAAAAGGCAGGAAAACTTTCGATTTCACCGTTGCTTGAGTTTAACTATAACTTCTACAAGATGGTCATAACACTCTATTTGCCTCAGAGAACGAATAACAATTCTTGAGCGATGTAATTGTGAGATGTTTTAATCCTGCGTCAAGCAGCTCTAGTTTGCAGATTTTCCTTGCTCTATCCGCCAAATGTTTTCATGATGCGTCGCTTTTCTCGTGGTGGTGTTTCGACAGGTAACGCTCTGTGCTTTTGTTTTCGGTAAATTGTGTGACCCAAGCTACCAACTTATTTCGTGAAAACAAGCACATAAAGGAAATTTGATCTTCCGCCTGCGTCTTTCTCCATGGTGAAACGAGTCTTCGCATTGATAATGTTGAGATGTTTTTGAAAACGCCACAGTTCCTCCCTGTCATGCAGCCACATACCGGAACCAGGTATTCGATTCCTTTTTCGCAGTTTCAAATGCCTGCTCCTCGAATTTTGTCATAAAGAATTTCTCGGTAAGTGTGAATAAGGAGCTACCCATAGCGACATCATCGGTCTGTCCACAGAACTCATCGTTCCATTTGAAATACATGATTGTGAGGCAAAAGTTAAACAGTTTGCAATATCGGGAGGAAAAATCCGGTTCCGCTGTTGTAATACTTCATTGAGTGGAACCACAGCGGATGTTAGGAAAATTGAGGCAGTCATCCCTCCAAGACCCGAGGTTGACAGTACTTCTTTGCCATAACAGCCGTGGTCTATGCATAGCGTCTTTGACTAGTAATGGGCACGTTTTGCGTCTCGGGTTCTAACCCAGACACTGCTCAAGTTTTCAGTAAAAATCACCGGCAATGCCGGTCGAAGAATTCCGGCGTCAGAAGTCAACCTTGTTCTGCCAGTCGCCTTTTCAATGAGGTCGGAGAAGTGGATAGAGCTTCAAGGCACTCTCTTGCCTTTAGGGTGGGACACTACCATTAAAAGGCTGAAGAATGAACAATGATCATCGGCATGAGAATGCAGATTACAATGGAAAGCAATGCATTGAAGGCACATAGCGTGTACCCACAGGACATGCGGTATGTAGCTGAAAAAAAATGTCTTGATGATCTCTCCATTGGCAAAAGATTCCGGATTAGACGAAGATTTAGGACCTCTGGGAGGGAACTGCCAATGGGGAGGTAACCATGAGAAAAAGATGGACTAACCGACGCCGGGATAACAGTTTACCAGATAGAGCATGGAATATCACAAGTTAGAAAATATTAACAAAGTAAAAATACCTGGAAAGAGATATGGGTAGGCTCAATGTAGGTGTAGTGGGGATCAATCAGACGAATATAGGATAATATCAACAGCAGCAGAAAATGGTATAACAGTTGAGAACTCATTATGAATGCAGACATGAGGCAAAAAGTGAACTGCTGTGAATAACTCAGTGAGAGGATCATTATTATACAAAGACCAATGTCGATTAGAGATGGGGGATCCGCTCCTGAACTGATTCATAGAGTTGAATCTTTCAAAGGAGTGAACAATCAGTGATTCAGAAAAAAGAACGGTAGCTCTAAACGTTTCCCACAGCAGAGAGAGAGAGAGAGAGAGAGAGAGAAAAGAACGGTAGCTCTAAACGTTTCCCACAGCAGAGAGAGAGAGAGAGAGAGAGAGAGAGAGAGTCGGTGCAGATCAGCGGGGCCGCTGCTGGTCAGCGCGCACTGCACACCATACAACACAGCCAGCGCCGGCCTCTGCCCTGCTTCTGCCTCGGCTGCCTGCATTGTGCAGTGCTCCATTGGATTTTGTGTTTCACATAAGCCGTGCCGTCTCTGTGCTTCCTCTGCCACGTGCAATGTCTGGTGCACCTTAACTTAGCATCGCACTCTGTCGGCGATCGTTTCAGTCGCACGCCCTGCCCTCTGGGCAGTCGATGCAAGCCACTGGACAGAGAGCCTCCTAGCGGAGAACATAAGAACTACTTGCAACAACCTACTCGCAAGAGAACGGACGATTTGTTTCGGAGCGGGTGACTGGTGGCCGTTCACCGCTCCCCCCACCCTCGGAACTCGCCCGCTCAACGCTCACCCCACCGTTCTCGACTCTAGCCAGAGTGTTGAGCAAAGCAACTCAGGTGTCACTCTGGTCCCTGCGGTCTTAGCTCACGCAGTAATACAGCTTGCGGCTCGACCTGTTTGACTCAGCGCCTCTGCATCGGAGTTCCTCTCTACTGGATATTGTTCTTCGTAGTAATAACGGTATGTATATTACATAATTATGTTATGTATACATCATTTGTTTTTATTTTATTTTTATTTGTTTAAATTGATCAGATTAGGTTCCTGTCGACTCCTCTTACTATAGGATTTTTTATTATGGACACCCGAATTTACGCTTTAATTTCGAGCGAACCGATAAATGTATTGCAAAATGTGATACACCAATATTTTCCTTGTTTTATTCTGTGTAAGGCTATATGCAGCACTTTGGTCTTACAGTCAAATTTATATATTTTTTTCTTATTGTAGTACGGATTTTGCAATTTTAGGCGTCTTCGGAAGGAAACGTTCACTTTAAAAATATATGCCTTGCGATGTATTTGTACGAGGTTAATGAAATTTTAATACATTATAGCCAAATATATTGTTAATGCAAAACTCAAGTAACAACATTTTCCGATCACCAAAAAAAAGTTCTTATTATTTTCGTAAAGTAACTTTTTCTTATCACAGGATAAATATATAACAGAAATCGTGGGTTCGTTTTGAAGGTCTCTTTCGTGGTTCTAAGAAGCTGTAACCATTGCATGGGGCATGGATTTTCTACAGAGTGATATTTGATAGTGGTTGTGTGCGTGTTTGACCGTGCAGTTAGCAGTGTCCAGCGGAGCGCAGCGTTGTCACGTACTGTTTCCTACCCCCGGCGGCTGGGAAAAACAGCCACAGACAAAGCAAGCTCACAGGCGTTAATATCTTCCGTGCTGCCACTGTTACGCCTGAACGCGGCAACGTAGCAACTGATTTCCCTACCGCACACACTATTAAACTCACGGTCAAACACGCTCACAATCGTTATTAAATATCACTCTGTATAAAATCCGTATCCCACTCTATGGTCACAGTGGTTGCAGCTTATTACAACCATGAAAGAGACCTTCAAAACAAACCCACGCTTGCAGTTATATATTTATCCTGTGATGAGAAAAATTTAGTTTACGAAAATAAAGAACTATTTTTGGTTGATCAGAAAATGTTGAAACTTGAGATTTCCATTAACAATATATTTGGCTATAACATATTAAAATTTCATTAACCTGGAACAAATACATCGCAAGCTGTATATTTTTAAAGGGAACGTTTCCTTCTGAAGACGCCTAAAATCGCAAAATCTGTATTATTATAAATATGAAAAAAAGTATATAAATTTAACTTTAAGACTGCATACAACCTTACACAGTATAAAACAAGGAAAGTATTGGTGTACACATTTTGCAGTACATTCATTGTTTCGTTCGTAATTAAAGTGTAAACTCAAGTGTCCATAATAAAAAATCGGATAGTAGCTTGGCCAGGTCAGGGAACTATAAAACTTAGTACATCACAGCTACTTAACAAATATATTATAACATATGTCTTCTTTATGCATGTACTAGGCATTATTATCTTAAGCCACTTTTAGTAGAAAGGATCATACTCTAATGGAAACGAGTATTTCTGCTGCGTTGTCCAGGCAAGAGCCTTTAGGTCTAAGGGAGTAACGAGCAGTAGTTATAGCGTAGTATTGTGTCAATAATAAACTTGATCATTTGGACTGTGATGCCATCCTGTACAGAAGATGCTCATGTGATACAAATGATCGATTTATCGATAGTGTTTCCAGCTTAAGAAAGAATTTTTCATAACTAATGTTATTTGCCTCTGTGAAATATTCGTTTAGGACAATGGGATCAGCTGTAGCTTCTACTTTGCCTTCACTTAGTCAACGTTTGTCTTGTAGATTCATGTATTATCTTGCCTGAGTTGTCTTTTGTCTCAGATTGATTGACTCTTGTCCTTTTTGCTTGTAATCTATTTGTAAGTTCGATTTGTAGCGTGAGATACATCTGCTGTTATAATTCATCCGTTAGCATAAGTTTTCCCTTAAGGTTTCCATCTCCAGTGGACCACATTTATCTTGTAGTCGAGTTACTTTCTTAGTAAATCCAAGTTTGTATTTTATGTCAGGTAACAGAGTGGAAGTAGTCTCCTAAACTCTCTCTTGTCCCCCTGCAGCAAGACCAGATACAATGATGCAATTAAAGTCTCTGCAGTGAATTGCGGTTTCTTTCTTGGATATTTTAGCGAGTAGGGCCAACATCTCCAAAATTGTCAGGAGCAGAATTCCAAATTTTAATGTTTTAGAGGTATAAACTACGGTGTTTGGAGATTTCGTTCCAAATATATGTATGAAACTGTAACTGTTTGCTGCATTATGGATAGGTCCAAGTGGAAGTAGGCAAATAGCGTCATATTTGAAGAGAAAGCTTATGCTTCAATTTCACAGTGGAGATACTGAAAAATTGTGTTAGCGTCACCATCATTAACTGTATGCTCTGACGCCAATTCTAATCTTGAAAGGACAGTTTCGAAACACTCTGCATTCAGAGGTTTGTAGAGGATACAGTTTGAGGGGCCCAACCGTGATCCCTGTGAAAATTTGGCCTTACGTAATGAAGTCAGGTTTCCTGCTAAATGAAAAAAAAGTCTTCAGATTTAGAATGTTAATAGAATGACTGCATTCACTCTAGCGCTGTCGAGAGCACCTTCACCGATAGATGTACTTTCCCTTCAACCACACAGCTTTGATGAATACCGGTGCAATCCTTCTCCACGTCAACTGACAACAATGCAGATTTCCATCTCTCGCAGGCTGCCGCTGCTTGTGCCGTAATACCGGCACCAGAAACGTTTGATGTCTCCCACCGGAGGGGTATGCCTTTTGCCTTTAGTACTATACAAAGTGCCCTGCGTAGGCGGAGATCCACAGATAACATTAACATGCATTTGGGAATTTACACTGTTCATCTTGGGCAGGTTTGCATAAATAGCCCTAATGTTTTCAGTATCAGTAATATGACGCACATTTCCTACTGTGAAATCTACTTTGGCATACGTAAGAAATGCCTTTCTGAAAGATGTGGAAAAATAGATTGTAATTTTTTTATAATGGGGTCAACTAAAACCAAATCAGATTTGGTTTAATATTACTGTAATTTTAAGTCGCACCTAATACATTGTAAGATTCCCGTTTTTCAGTTCTATTTTGTACTATTTTAGATACAGGTTCATCCATTTTAAATGCATATTTTCCTTGTTTAAGTGCATTTTTAGGTATTTTTGTCCTTATTTTAACTATAAATGCGTACATTTAACATGGCAAGGCCAACTTGTGATCTAGCTGGGGTAAAACCACCATCGTGTTGACATAAAAAAAGATTTATTGAGATTTTATGAAATCTAGTCCAAGTTGTATTCTTACAACTGGGTCTTCACACTTTACACTCCATACAAAGAAATCATTGAATTAAATGTGTTATTTACCAGTCCCTAAGCCCATGCAAAGTAGCAGGTATGCCACTACTTAATTTACTGTTGGCCTGTCTGTAAATAGATTCACAAAAACCTCATGCCATCGTTTTCATCAAAACTGTATAATCACTGAAGTCATAGAAAGTGTAGTCGAAATTACATTATACAAAAAAAATAGGGGTGGGCCCAAAATCGCAGAGAGCCCTGAAATTCCTTAAAACTTCCCAGCCCCACCATAATTTTCGCTTACAATTATTAATGCATGTGCATTTGTTGTCATTTTACGTTTTTGCTATTGAAGAGGTCTATCTGAAGAGTAAATACTTTAATTTCCAATGTACTTTTCAGTACTGGAGGACAGTATGTCAGCTACATCGCCTTCGCCTAGAAGAATTTGGAGCGACATATGGAACCATTTTACCAAAATGGAAAAAAAGGAAAATGCCGTTACTGCCAACAGATAATTTCCAATTCAAACCTGAAGAGACATCTAAAATCGAAGCATCCAACAGTACCTGCAGAACGGTGTGGGTCAAGAAGTCGATCAAGATCGGCATCAATGGACGCAGAAATTCAAGAAATCATTTCTTGCGAACCTCCTTCCACCTAAAATGAAGGTATTCTCCCAGAAAGCCAAACTGAGTCTCAAGCTGTATCCAGCCCATCAGTGTCACCTGGTTCTGGATCAAGTCGTGATTTATCTTCTTTTGTGACCCCCTCAACTCCAACTGTTTATCATTTGCAACAGCCCATAAATAGATTTGTTAATATTATGTTGTTAATATTATGAAGCCGATCACATTAAACAAAAGTATGGCATTAGATACACAACTTTTGAAAATGATTTTCTCTGTAGCTGAAGATGCAGATTTTAAAAAAATTTATCTCTATGCTTTTCCCAAATTATAATTTACCGAATCGAAAAACATTATCAAACTCTTTAATGCCCAGATTGTATCACGAGTTATTTGAAAAAATTAAAAATGATTTGGCCGCTGCAAAGGCAGTTTGCCTTACATTTGACGGATGGACAAGTATAAATAATATAAGTTTCTATGCAGTCACGGCACATTTCATAGATGTGAACAGTCAGCTGAAGTCATACCTTCTAGAGTGCTCACAGTTCGAAGAAAGACACACCGCAGAAAATATTTCGAATTGGGTAAAGGCTGTTATTGCAAAATATGATATCAATTTTAAAGTCACTGCAGTGATCACAGACAATGCATCAAACATGAAAGCAGCTGTCATGCTTCTGAAACTCCCGCATATCCCATGTTTTGCACATAAATTAAATCTCATTGTGCAACACGCGATACAGGAGTCAATTAAGAAAATTGTTGATGAGGTGAAAAAGACAGTAATGTACTTCAAGAAAAGTTCTTTTGCATTAAACAAATTTGCTGAAGTGCAAAAAAATTTGAAAAAGGATAAACTGAAACTGAAACAAGACGTGCCATGAGATGGAATTCTACTTACGACATGTTAGATAGATTTATATAGAATAAAGATCCCATAATTTCTTGCCTATCTAATTTGGGTGGAAAGTCGATTAGTTTAAACTTGAAAGAACCCGACTTGGATATAATTCAACAATGTATAAGAATTTTGAAAGTTTTCGATGAGGTAACCAAAGAGATGTCCTCAGAGAAAACAGTCTCCCTGTCAAAAATGAAGATCCTGCCAAGATTAATGGCATGGCAACTACAGTCTTTTAAAGACAAAAATGAAAAATATCCTGAAGAAACACATGCATTAATAAATAATTTGCTGAAAGGCTTGTCAGAGCAATTTGGGGTCATCTCCAGCAATGACGTGGTTGCACAAGCAACTTTATTGGACTCCTGGTTCAAAAAACAAGGATTTGCTGATGAGTCGACATTCCATGACTGCTACACGAGTGTCATAGCAAAAATGAAATCACTGCTAGCTCAACAAGAAGAAACACATCAACGATCTGTACAAGTTAACACCGTAACAGGCGAGAGTTCTACAATTTGGGAGGACTTCGATAAAACAATAAATCAGCTCCAAGGAAGTCATGACCCAGGATGTGCAGCAATTGTCGAACTCGACAAATATTTGTCTGAGGCATATTTGTGCAGAAACAGCAATCCATTAAACTGGTGGGGCACTAGAAGGTTGCTGTACCCAACACTGTATGAACTAGTCCTGCAAATGTTATGCATCCCAGCTACATCAGTTCCCTGTGAGCGTATCTTCTCAAAAGCAAGACAAATATGCAACGACAGAAGGAATAGACTCACTTCGTGTAAAATTGAACAAATTTTATTTATAAACCAGAACATTGATTAGTTTTTTCTATAACATATACTTATTGTGTGTGTTGACTGTGCATACTAAAATATATTACAGTTTTTATATGTTACTTTTTATGCAATTACATTTTGTTTAGATAATATGAATCAGTCTTATTTTCAAAATTTCCCTACCTGATAAAAATACTTAGAATTTTATTGTAATATTTTTATTTTTTCCACCAGATGAAATGTATAACTTTTCTATCTCAAAGTGACTCAGGATGTAATATAAAGCTATCAGTGATTTTTCCTTCATTGCGGACTGCAGTCATACTGTACTTTATGAATGAAAATGCAACCATTTGATTAAGTTTCAATATTACTTCATTTCACACTATCACTATTTAGATGTGGAGGTTTGTTTTGCGGGGAACTCAAACGTGTCGTTATCAGCATGCTATTTTAGTTTGTAGCCATTGTCATGTGCAAAGGTGAAATATTTATTACATATCTGATGTGTGAATGATTGCTGTCACAATATTACAATCATTCAGACATGTCAGATATTTTATGACTATTTCACCTTTGACCATGATAATGGCTACAAAGCCAAAACCACGATAGTGCAAAATCAATAATCAAAAACTTTGTCATATTGTGGAAATTTCAATAAACAATACAAAATTCTTACTCATTATCTGTGTTACTTCAAAATGGGATCAAATAAGATCAAAATACAGGTATAGTAATGGAATAAACCAAGTTTAAAGGGCAATGTGCCTCCCATTTATTTTCTATTGTGAATGAGTGGTGAGTTATGAAAAAGAGCTAGTTAATTTCAGGGAATGAACAGTTCTGATCCGATCTCTGAAAAGAACAGTTTTGCCCATCTCTAACGTCGACATCCGTAGTGCTATCTCAAGGCAAACACACAGCTCCTATCTGTGCTAGTTGTGTTACTGTGTTAAGCTTTTCGGGTAAAATCATATCTCATAAGGAGTAAATTATGGCAACTCTCTAACTTCTGGAACCCGGTCAAAAATAACGAGAATATTGAAAACAATTTTATTTTCCAAGAAGACGTTAGACAGTTGCCCTGCATCTGGACTCGTTTTATGGGATAAAGTACAGGTAATACAGGTTACGTTAAGTTTCGCGAAATATTTTCATTAAAAAACTTGCATGATTCATTCGCAAGAGTAAACTCGACGGTCCTGTCAACTTAAATATCAAGTGCTCGTGACAAAAGATTGTAGAGCAAGACAGTTTTACTTTGACTTGGCGCCAACGAACAATGTAAATACTTACAAATTGTCTTTTTATTGTTTCAGTTTTATCTGATAGGTTTGGAGATTCGCTCACACATTACCACTGGATTGTCAGAATTATAATTTGTGTCACTCTCATTTAGGCATTTTTTTTTCAACCATCTGGTGGCCTATAAAGCGTTCAAAGTCTCTTCTGGCGGTGGAAACAAGGACATTAGTGGGTCCTGCTCCTCTCGAGAAGATCTGACAGCTGATAACATCACTAACTAGGTCACATTAACTCGTTAAAATCAATATTCATTAACAAAAAGGAAGTAATGTTCGATTACCCCTCCCATCGACATGGAGGTCATTGGAGACCGAACACAAGCTTAGATTGTGTCAAAGAAAGTAACCGGGCATTTGCCTGGAACGATTTAGGGAAATCACGAAAAACTAAAATCTGAATGGCAGAACGTGGGTTTGTACCGTCGTCCTCCCGAATACGAGTCCAGCGCGCTTATCTCTGCACTCGGTCTCTTCCCTAACAAGACAGATGACAAAGGCAATGTACAGATCGTCATTATTGATATATTCCTCGGAAGAGTAAACTACTGGGAACTTGCTATGGTTATACAGTAAGGATTGTTGACAGTGCCTAAGGTATCGGTGATCGTCATGAAAAACTTACAATGTTCGACAGGTCTAGCCGAAAATCGAATTATCGATATTGACCAGGAAGTAATACTGTATTGTAAACGATTCTTATCCTGAGGCTGACGTCGTACTCTCACATTGCCTGAAAGTTTCGTTGGTTGGTTAGATGAAAGACGTTTTCAGTACCGAAACTTGTCAAGGATAGTATACTATTATTTACGTAAATGTGACAATCATTATTTTCAATCAATTACATCATGCCTACATTTATCTACAACAAATGAAGCGAAAGTACAAACGTCTTACCACGAAGCGGGACCACAATACTGAAACAAATACTACAATATCCATATAATAATAATTAAATAATGCACCTTGTGGCTAATTTCATTTTTGCGACTATTGGTCCTTTCATGTTAAGAATTCTCCACATCATGACTGTAATACGTCGAACTATTCAGAAAAAATACACCTTACAGTAGAGCGTTATAGATTGACGTATCATTTTTCCTGAACAGGTCATGAGTTTAGGAGAGTACAGATCGCGATTTTTAATATTTCGTTGAAAACAGTGTACATCACTAACAGAAACACATACTTAAAATTTGATCAAACCTTATTTCAAGTAGATGGAGTGAATTTATCAATCCTCTCAATAAAACCTAGGTTTAACATCTAGGTTTAACATCTAAATAGGACATATACTGTTTTAAATATTTTCATTAATTATGGAAGGTGTGGAGGAAAAGCGGCCTTTACCTTACCCAACACTGCAAAGATGAGAAGTAGTAACGACCCCACAGATAAGCTGGGAAATATCATGGTGGCTGCGTTTGCTACGACGGACAGACAGGTCTGCTTGTAGCTAACTACCTACAGTGCGGGAGCGACACCTCTAAACCTCCGTAGCGCAACTAATGCTGTGAGGATGTTGATCAAAGGCGTCTCTTGATTAGATTATTTTGAGTGTCGTGTGTTAACTCAGCAGGCCTAGCGTATAGATAACAGTTCAAGAGGGCAATTACGACAGAAAAGAGGAACGACAGATATAGATTTTAATCTATAAGATCACCTCTAATAATCTTTTCATTTCAAGTACTTCAACCTCGTCAATTCGTTTCTTAAATGTCTCATGATTAGCCTACTCCCGTCAACAACTTTTTTCAGTTAGAAACGGAATTTGTCAACTTCAGATCTTCCCCCTGATATGCTTCACATGCTCAGTTCGTCCACAGCTATGCGATCTGTTGACTCATTTGAGCTCAGCGCCTACCTTCACTGGTGAGAAACTTCTTAAGACAAAGAGATGGTAATCACATTTCCATGAAGAGATATTTAGTTTTTGTACTGTTGCAATAAATTATGCAATAAACTTAGCTAAGTATTAAAGTTATCCGGATTTGCTTATAGAACATTCTAAAGTATTCAACTTATAAAGTACAGATTGGTGGTCCAGTGATAATTTCACCGCAACAACGTAGCTACAGAACTACAACTACTCCAAAACACTACTAAGATGTCCAGAATCTATACGAATGTGTACAGTTAATACATAATCTTTTAAAGGCATATTCTCATATAGGAATAAGAAATTGAGTCCCAAGCTTCTTGACAGAGCATAGGAGAACGATGCGGGAGACCCACACCGAAGTACAAGGCGAGGACCTAATGGAGGTGGTTTGCCGTTGCCTTCCTCCGACCGTAATGGGGATGAATGATGATGATGAAGACTACACAATAACACCCTCTCATCTCGGGGCAGGTGAAATTCCCTGACTGCGCCGGGAATCGAACCATGGAGCCCGTGCTCGGGAAGCGAGAATGCTACCGCGAGACCTTGGGGTGCAGACAGATTCTCATAGGTTGTTCTTAATTTTTACCACTTGCACCTCAGATTAGTAACGTGTCACCCAATCCCTTCATAAATACTGCAGACGCTCGTAGGAAGGTAAGGCGCTCTGAGAGTAGGAGTTGATTACTTACTAAATATCTGCATAACAAACTCACTAATTCTATTAAATTTAATTGGCAATGTAGTGTATAAAGATTTTCAACACTTTTAATTTGTAGGAAACCTTAATTTAGTAAGTAGATATATATATAGTTAGTTAGTTACATGTTGCCTAGATCCTTTGAACGATTGTTTTATTGAAAAGATGCAGAAAGAGTCAGTTTACAGGATACGTACACAAGATTGATGTTAACATTAATGACCACATTATTTTTTAGTCCTATTCATGCAACTACACTTAAAAACAAGGGGTTTCTATTCTTTTATAAAATCTACCAGATTTTAAATAGAAATTCGTAAACAGAATAGAAGGTGGTGGTCGGGAGGAATGATTTTATGTGAGATTTAAAACTGATCAGGCATTTTATGTCAAATTATCAAGAATTTTACTTATTGCGTATGGAAGTCATGCCTGAACAACCAAGGGCTTTAAAAATGAGTTTAGGTAATTAGTTACTCTACTGATATAGGTATGGACATCACAGTTCTTCTCACATAGTGAGGGGTTATTTATGATGAGGAAACACATGCACTGTCACAGTATATTTGAAATGTTTAACTTCTTGAAGAGATACCTGCATGACGACTATGATTGAACAGCACATATTCTTCTTATCACTCAGTTTTGTGCAATCCATACTTTCTTTCTAAGTGGTGAGTTACACCAAAGAGCTGTTCCATACGACATTACTGACTGAACATATGCAAAATATGTCTGGATGTCGATTAGTTCTAACAGTTATAAAAGAGCAGGAAATATGTTTCTTACAGTTCAAGTTTTTATCAATATGTACACTCAAAAATATGGAGCATTCTGCCCTACTTACTTAATCTTGTTCATGCCCTGCAACAGTTGTCAGCATGACTATTTGTTCTGTGGGACTGAATGTAGTGTGTTCCCCCACAATTTTCAGAGAACCACGTAATAGTTCTTTGATAAAACATCGTTAACCATGTCTTCTGTTTCTTTCTCACTAATGGGATTCGTAATAAAACTATTATTGTTTGGAAAAAGTACCAATTCTGATTGTTGACAGTGAAGTGGGAAGTCAATGATGTACATAAGGAATATGAATGGACCCATTATTGAACCCTGTGGAACTTTCTTTGTGTTTTTCTCGTCATTACAGCTCTCTAACCTTTCAGCACTGAATGATTCTGAGCAGCTTTTTGTATTGTGTTTGTTAAGCATTATTCCATACAGTGTGATTTGAAGCCAACAGTTTAATAAAATTTGAGTTTTCTACGAGTATAACATGATCAAAACTATCAAACATCTTGAAAAAATCACAGAAATACAGTTGTTGATGTTTTATTACTTAAGATTTGTAATACTTGGTGAGCGATTGTATAAATAGCAATATAAGTCCAGCAACCTTTCTGGAATCCAAACTGTGATATTCTAAGTAAACTGTCTGCACTTAAGTGTGAGGCTATGCTTGAGTATATTACGTTTTGAATACTTTGGGAAAATGAAACTATATGGTGACTGTTTAAGCGTTTTGTATCACCTTTAATATGAAGACATTTTATATTTTAACCTGTCTGAAAAAACATTCTTGTATCAATTATGTGTTACATATGTTACTAAGGACATTACTTATTAATTTAAAACAATTTTTCACTATTCCATCTGAAATTGCATCAACACCACATTTGCTGATGCCTTTAGAATTATCCAAATTCTAAGATTTTCCATAAAGTTGTAGTTGCTGCTTCTATTTGCTTTACTTTTGTGGGATTCCGTTTTTAAATGTATTCTCTTGCTTCTTCAACTGAACTATTTAACCCTATTTTTGCTGTTACATGTAGAAAGTGACTCTTAAAAGTACTCACCACTCGTAAGTTATCACCCAAAAAATCTTCATTTACTTAAATTAATATGATAACTTGTACACTGACTGGCTGTCCTGTCTCCCATTTGATATTATCTGATATAGTTTAAATCATATTATGTGCACTATTAATTTTTGTCAGGACTTAATTTCTTCTTTACTTGTAATGATGTTCCTTACAATATTGAAGTATTTCTATTGTATGTGAGTGATATCTGACTTTTACTTGTCCTGGCTTTTATAAAAATTTCCCACCTCCTCTAAAATGAGATTTTAATTTCCTTACTTACCTATACTTCACTTGTTCTTTAATAAAATCCCTAGATAACATTCTAGGAAAGTAACTCAAAATACTGACACAAATGTACCATCGAATAATCTGAATTTAGCTTTAAGATCTCTTTCTGTACCTACCACCTCTTTTAGTGTACTCTTAAGATGTTTATGGGCCTGGAAGATGCTATATCACCACCATTAATTATGTGGCATAATCAGACATCCTTTGAAAACTGGGTTCACGTCAGATTTTTTCAACCAGACCACTGTCCATTTCTGAACATGAGCTGAAAATTTGACTACTGAAATTATACTGAAAGACGCAAATAATGATTCCATTTTACCGGTCCATGTACCTTAAGAAATCTACACTGAAAGCTCCAAAACATACTATTTATTCTTGTCTGACAGGCAGTATAAGAATGTATATACATTTCTCAAAAATGGCTGAAAGTTACCAGAGACATAATCTGCAGTAACACCTCTGACAAGCACATGCTTCTAGATTGTGACATACACAAAAACTTTGTTTCAATATTTTTGACTATTGTCCAGCTTTTACTCCTACTTTTTCCATGTTAGCTTTACAGGACAATGACGCTATCATACAGTCCTTTATATTTATCTTCTCCATCTCTGTGGTTTCATGGTGTTTCAGATTCACCCTAAAAATTTATCCTAAAAATTACGAACTACATAGCTTCGCCCCTTTCTCCCTACACTTGATTAAAACGTAAAGAACATTCATACGACCTAGTGAAGTTGTTACGAATGTGCTTCTCTTGGATGTTATTTCAATCATTAGTCATACTACAATGAATGCCTTCTATATCATCGAAGCATTGAGCCTTCATGTTATTTATGCCCTATACCGTTCTGTGGTAGGTTCTTATTCAAAACATCAATTTTTGTCGCCCGTAGTTTCTTTCCCAAAAAGTAATTGTCCACGTTTTCTGTTTCAATCAAGTCGAGAAAACGTCACTGTTTTTGATTGGGACAGATTTTGCCCACACTTTCATCTTCTTCAAATCCATTTTGAGATGTCTTAAGCACTGATTTAAAGAAGTTGCTCCATTGTAATTTGTGACACAACAACACTGACACACTTCTGCCACACATCCAGTATTTAATAGTGACTGCACATCTGTTGTTTACAGTTGTTTGTTCAAGCTGCCACCTTAATTACTGTGCTGACATCGCGTAAATCTCACGAATTAAATCAGCCTCGTACTTTTCAGACTGACGGTGGTTGCAGTGGCGGTTCGTGAGTATACATTCAGTGTGCCACAAACGTTTTGATTCAGATAAATTTGAGAGCATAGAACTAATAGCATCTGCTGTACAACAGTAACGCTTAACAACAATTTTATAGAACTACAGTCACTTCCAATAATGTAACAACACTAATAATAATAATAATATGCCTGACTTCTCTGACAAATGAAGGAATAGTTTTCGAGGAGTTTTGTTGTTTTGCACATAATTCAGTGTATGGCAATAACGAAATAATGTGTAAGCTTTCGTAACTCTCCAGGTCGCATTTTGCTGTAAGTAGGAGTTTTCGAGCTTTTTAATTTTTTCGGGCAAATGTACAAGATATTTAATACATGTATTAGTTCACGAATTTACTTCTGGATGAAAATCAGATATTCTTACGCTCAATGTACACAACCGCAACGTGTGCTAACTGTACACTTCCTTGCTAAGTGTACGCTTATATTCCGGCTTATTTCAAATTGTCACTCTCTGAATCTAAGGATCTGTTCTCGGAGGCCCCAGTCCCAAAAATTAGATTTATAGTCTTCAGCAGAGTGTGCGCTGATATGAAACTTCGTGGCAGGTTATAGCTGCGTGTCGGACCAAGCGTCGAACTCGGGACCTTGGTCTTTCATGGGCATGCGCTCTACCAACTGAGCTACCTAAACACGACTTACGACCCTTCTTCACAGCTTTACTCTTCTGTTAGCATTTAAAACTGACAGTTCATGTTTACACTGCACACGAAAGCCACGTCCCGCACAGGGAAACAACAAACACCAAACACAAAGTGCCGTTTGTGAAAATGATTAAACTCAAGTAGTAATGTCTACCAACATAGTTCCTTGACTAGAATACAAATGAGGCTGCGATATTGATAAGGGTCTAAAGCACAGTGCCGTCGATTCCACATTGAAGTGAATATCAGAAGAGCCAGTGATACAGCTGTTCGTTAATTTTCATATATGCAGTGTGGGCCTACAACACACACAAACCTGACTCACCATAAGATCAACATATTTCAAAACCATGAATAAATGCTACAGTTTCACAATCGACAGTTATGTTCTTTATTCACTTATGATTCTCAGCGCCTCTGATGCATTACTATATGATAAAATTCATAATATAATATTCTATAACTCATTCAGAAACTCAGAAAATATGTTTACTGTCAATACAACTTTAACATATACTGGCGTTCGATCTGTTTTTATCACAGCATGTAGTGAGTGAATTAATATATCTGGGGAGCGTGCTATAGTCTAGCAGGATTTATGCTGAGCGAGTAGGGATAAAAGTCTGCTGTACTGTGCTACCACCTGGAGGCACTGATGGAAACTTCTAGTTGAGTGGCAAGGGCTAGCAGTGCACGTTGTGAACTGTGCACATCGTTTATCAAATCTATTTATATTTGGTCCATAAGGCAATTACATCACGTGAGTTGTGCATGCACAAAAGCTCCTTAAAATGTGCACTACGGGAGGTGCGCTCACCACTTTATTGCCAAAATTCATGGAGTGTACAGCAGCAGTAGCATGATAGATTCAAGTGCTGTGTCTTTCAGATTGCATCATCAATGTTACGTTTAACAGCATACAAGGAAAAATAACCAATAAATCCGCAAGGTGTCGAATGATAGCATGTTCAAGTGCTCGTGTGCTCTTACTCAACAGCCAACCCTGGCTGTGTGGGAATCAGAAAGCGCTTCTATCTGATCTTAATCATCACTAATTTAGTAATATGTTTATTCAGGAGGGATAATGGCTTTTCAGAGTCTCAAATAGGTTACGTTTCTTTGACTAATAATGTTACTTTATTCAAGTAAAGATAGCTCTAACTAAATGTTATGTATGAAAATTCTGGAACTGATGCAAAAACAGTGGCTGTATCTTTATGGAACACATACTCCAATATGGGTGCCTATCTTCAATGACGACCGTGTAACTGAACTTTAGATGGCATCTCACGGTTTACCAGCTTTGGTTTGCTACTCACAAGATGTGGTCCCATATATCACGATGCATCCCCACATTATTTGCGTTCTAGTTGTATGTACCAGTAATCAATGTAAATGAAAAAGATGACATACGTGGCGGTTTTATCTAGTTCAGTCCTGAAACAACCCTCACTGTACATGACATCGAAAGTCATTTTATGATTAGCATATTACTTATGCAATATTATAGAACGACTATCTTAGCATACGCTGCTTCGCTCGTGTAGACTGTATAGCCTGCAGAGCTTCTTCTTCTTTTCTTTCTTTTCTTTAAAATCGAATTTTTATGTTATTCCCAAATTGCAACATCATCTAAGCTATACAAGCTAATGAAGCCCAATAAAGCCATAAGCCATTCTGGCAGCTGGAGTCCAAAGTTTTCTTTACTCATGCCTTCTGCATTCCTGTGTAGATATTTCCAGAGCAACTTTCATCCCTTAACAAATATTTCTTTGTATCTAACTGAGACGTGAAATAACAGATATACCAGTTTTCATAAAGTTATCGTTAAAATTTTTTCACGTAATGAAACATTTTCTTTAAAATTTCTTCCCCTATTGCGTTCCCTTAGCGATTGAATTTACAGAAGCACTCAAGCATTTCTTTTTATTTCTAATGGAGAAGTCAAAGGCCAGTGGTCATACATGTAGCCTTAAGAATCCCTTGGTAGGTCTTTAGTAATTATCTATTGTCAAAAAAACTTTCACCCTCTACTTTACCCCTTAGTGGCTGAATTTTCAAAAATGCACTAACACCTACGTTTTATTGTCTGACTGAGAAATGAAAAACCAGTTTTCACAGTTCTAGTTTCAAAACTCCCTTAGCAGCAATACACTTTCAAAACGCCTTTCATCCCCATTACACTCCCTTAGGAGTGGAATTTCGGCCAATCCATTCTTAAACGATGCCTAAATTGTAAGATCCACACAATGTCCAAACTTAAAGTTCTTATCCTCAGCGGTTTGGGCTGAGCGATGATGAGTCATTGAATCAGGCTGATCCTGTTTCACCTTCTTAGGAGCAAAATTTTCAAAAAACTGTTAAAAGCGTATATTTTCATCTCTAACCGAGGAGCCAAACACTAATTTTCAAAGATTTAGCTTTATAAATGCTTTCACAATTAAATATTTTCCTAAAACGATTCACACCGTTTTTCACCTCCTTAGGGGTTGAATTTACAGAAACAGTGACATACATATGTTTACTTGTAACAGAGAAGCCAAATACAGATTTTCATAGCTTTAGTTTTAAAAATGCTTTCGTAATAAAAAAGTTTCATAAAAAATCTCATCTCCTTTTTCACCCCAGGTTCGAATTTCGGAAAATGCCTTCTTAAAGTACGCCTACAGTGTAAGGACCAGAGCTTCTCCAAATTTCAAGTTTCTATACTTAGCGGTTTGGAATGAGCTATGATGCTTTTTATACGAGTATGTAGAGATAATGGGTCTGTAGTGAGGTGTTTGTAATAGCATTTCATTTCAAGAATGTATGTATTGTAGATTCTTATTTACAAATTAAGGTTTCAATTGAACAACGTTACTTACCTAATGAGACAAGTGCAACTGAAACATGATGTCAACTCATCAACACTGAAACACATAAGAGGGGTCAGTTCTAGTGTCCGTTACCATCCGTCGGCTTTGACTAATGACGTAATGTGTGATGTTATTTTGTTTGTGCCGCAGATTGCTGTCGATGAACGTTAAATAATTTCTCTGCATTTCCTCGTTACGCGCGTGTATTAAAAATTCGATGTAGATTGTTTTGTTTTCATCTCGTAATTTGTTTTAGACATCTTTTGTTAATGAAAGTAGTCGCGATTTATAAGTAGTCGTGATTTATAAGGTCTTGTTATCTCACGCTGTTCGTTATGGATGAGTCAGTTGTTTTTACTGCGAAAATTTTGCTTCAGAAAATGAGTATCCGTAAATTAACTATAAAATTTTTGCAATCATTAGGCGTCATTGCTGAATTTTGCAAGTGCAGTGTCTGTGGAAATTATGTGGTTTTGATGAAGGTTGCGTTATCAGGAACTTCCGACGAATACATGTGGAGGTGCAGAAAAAATAACATATGGAGATCCATACGCAGTGGTAAGTGGTTCGAAAGATCGAGGCTGAATTTAGAAGTAATTGTCATGCTAACCTACTATTTTTGCGATGAATATTCTTGCAAATCTGCCATGCACAAAGCAGAGGTTTCGTGTGGCACTGTAGTGGACTGGTCCTCGTTTTGTAGAGAATTTTGCCGGGAATTTATGAAGTGGTGGGGGGGGGAGGGGTCATTGGGGGCAGCTAGGAGTTATAGTTGAAGTAGATGAGTCACATTTTGGAAAGAGAAACTACGAAAGGCGGCACGAGGTTGTTGAGCTTTGTGTTTTTGGAGTAGTAGTTTCTGGAGTAGATTGTGCTGATGTTGTATTTAGGGTTGTACCAAATCGGACAAAGGAAGTCTTGACATCTTTAATAGAAGAATTTGGGGAAGAAGGTTCTGTAGTCACGTCGAATGGGTTTGCTTGTACAAGGGGTTATCATCATTTGGTCGTGAATCACAATATTCAGCTTAAAGATTATAAGTTGGGGGCTTGTGCTAATACTATCGAGGGCCATTTAGATGAATACCGAACGTTGGAGGAAGAGTATTCCTAAAGGTTATTCTTTATCTCCTGCATTTATGAAAGTAGCCAGCAAAATGTACAAGTCTCGTTTCGTTAGTTAGGTGTTGGTGGGTCTGATACTTTCTTCTTGTTTTACGTAGCGTTTTTTTATGTTACTGTATTGTGCGAGTGATACTTTTTTGATTTCTCTGGAGGGAGGTTTTTCTGTCTTTTTAATATTTTCTGGTCACAATGGTGGGCCCAGGTGTATTGCTGTGACTTTGCCGTAGGGTTTATGTGATTGACTTGTGGTTTCATTTATTTTATTATTTTAAAATTTTGCGTCCGATTGACGGCAGGTGATAGGGAAGAACTGATTTGGGTGATACCTCATTTGTGCCTGTCAGTTTGTGTTTCTTATTATTTTTTTCATTAGTTATTCTGGATTTTCCTTCTTCCGTTACAATTTGACCTTATAACATTATTATTTCTTGTTATGTCCTTATTTCGTTCTTGTCAGGCTCGATATTTGACTCCTTTGGAAGTTCACATGCGGTAAGTTTCTTTTTATGTAGCCATTTTTATGTTTTCCTTTTTCATGTTTCTGCTAGACTTCTCTTATTTTTACTGTCACTCCTGGTGTATCGATTTTACCGAGTGTTACTTGGATTTACTGTAGCTGGTGTGACTTTCGTGTAGTATAGTTATCGGTTGCAAGGTTTGGTCCTTTTTTGCGTTTTATTTCTTTGCGTGTGCAGTAATGTGTGTAAACATTTTCGTTTTTTGAAAGTCTAGTCGTATTCTGTAGTTCACTAACAAGATCATTTTTAAGCACGTTTCTGATATGTTATAAGATTTTTATGCAAAAAACAGTAATATTGGAATCGGTAACTAGAAATGACCTCCTACATAGGTTGCTTCTAGTTACCGATTCTAGCTATTCGACGGTTCATTATTTAGATCGTTTTAGCATTACGTGTGGAAAATATAATATATGCACTCGTAATTGCTCTTGTGTTCTTATTTATTTCAGTCGTCCTCAACTTGTTTAAATGAAATTCGCGCGTAAATAATAGTCGCATTAAATGTATTATTTTATGGCAGGTTACTTTCGTAAGTTTAAGAATATGATCCGTTCCATTCATAGATTGTCCATTGCAGCATCTTTGCCTCATGTATGACATCATTGGTCAAAGCCGACGGGTGGTATCGGACACTAGAATTTATCCCATAACAGACATCTGTAACGGAGCCCCATATTCAGAAAGAGGTACGAAATGCTGTGCCCAGTACAAATGTGCCTGCACCATCGACGTATTCTGTAGTCATATCTGTCACAGATACCCGCGTGTTGTGCAATACAGAGTGGGTAAGCCTCCAAACTCCACTTTCTGTGCCGTGGTGTGGACGGCCCACACATTTCCACCTACTGCTTTCGCGTCCTTTAACTCGTTTCCATAGTTACTCACTCGCACACTAACAACCGACAAGCTTCACGCGAACAGAAGAGAAACTTCGCCGTTCCCGAGATGCTCATTTCCAGACGCCACATAGTCTTCCCTTTCATAAGTGGATGGGGAACTGAAACTCTGATTTATTTGGTGTTTTATGGAGGTATGATATGAAGCCAGTAACTAGTTTTGGAACCCCAGTAGGCTCAACATCATATAAATGTTTTTTTCCGCACTGTGTGCAACTAGACCCTAGGGTCGTGGTGCCGCCTGAAATAAGGAACATTTAGAGACAACTTAACAAAATGTCTTCGAATATTTAAACTGCGCTCTCTCGAGATACCAAAAACAAATTAATTACGATAATATACAGTTAGATAGCACACACACACACACACACACACACATACACATTGTATTTAGGGACGCTTGGTCTGACAATAATCAAACACTATATACTAATAGAAAGCTATGAACATGCCTCGATTAAGTGTAATGTAAGTAACCCAAAACTAACTTTTCCTTCCGTATATATTTCCAATTCCGTATATATTTCCATAATGTACGCCAAAATTTCCGTCGTTTCCAGCTACAACACGACCCTAGCGTGCAGCTGCAGTGGTCCTAAAAGTAACGTTCCTGTAACATCTCCATATGATGATGAGTGTGCAATTGTTCCAAAAATTAGTTAGTGGTACGTTTCCTTTCATTCCATTCATTACATGTTTAAAGATCTACTGTGTAATATGTTGAAAAGCACGTCGAACATTTTACAATTTTACCTGTAATAGTAGCTACGCTGTTCCACATTGCTAACAAAATTTGTTTTGAGCAATGAAATTGCATGATACAAGTTGTTAAAATAATAAACGGTACTAACATCGAAGAAAATAATAGAAAGGTAGGAAATGGACCATCTGCAGATTTTGTTTTACTGTCAAAACGAAATTTAACGTCAAATTTATGGTTCGTGTTGTTGCTATTCCAGGTAAAGGAGCATCAGCTGAAATATGGAACCTGTTCCTTCTGAAGTAGTATACAAAATTATGTTTTCTTGTATTTCTAAATAATATACATCATGAGTGACTGCGTGTATTGTTTCTACTGTCTAAGAGGTATTAATAGTTATTACTTCTAGCACGTACCAGTTGTGCTACTTGTGTTGCTAATCTAGACTTAATTGTACCTGTCGTGTGTATTCTGTTATACTGTATGTTGGTGTGCATGACGCTGTTCTCTTAACCATTGCCATAAGCGGGAGGAGAGTCTAGGAACTTTAAACTTCGTGCCCCTCCTATTCGTTTGGCATATTACTTAGATGTAATGGTTGTCTCATTATTTACCTTAGTCGTTCTCCTCTACATTATTTAGTTACCATATTTAAAGTGAAGTCTACATAAATGGCCTAGTCACTTGCCATATCTGCATTACTTATAATTACGTTATTTATGTATTTTATGTGTAATATGTTTATGTTATGAGCCTATGTCTGATGTTGTTGCTTTGTTTTTGTAATTTTCTGTGTCTGCATCTACATCAGTGGCTGTGCCTGAGTTTGTGTCCTCCCATGGATCCTGTTGTCGTGGTTGTTATACGCCTGTACGATGTTTTCCGTATTGATTTTCTGCTCTATAGATGTCATGCAATGTTCTTGTAACCTTATCAGCGACTCTGCTCAGCGCACACCATTTTTCCGGTTCTCGCAACATTTCCTTGATGTCACTGTATTCTGTTACGAGTCTTACACTTATGAGGGTGTTGTAATGGAATGCTACTTGCTCAGCGGACCCATATTCCCCACATGAGCATGTAGCGCTCCGGCTATGGTCCACACGTTTCATATGGCAAGTAGATGAGCATCAGGCTAACAGATACGTTAATAGAGCCGGATAGTAAATACGAGACCATCTTTATTTGGCAAAGAATATACTGTCATTATTTTCCAAACCTTCGCATTACTGCCATATTTATACAATTTCTGAGCGTAAACTTAATATAAACTCATAATTTTAATTCACTGATGATAGGCACGCTTGTTGCAAATGAGAAGCGCAAAATAGGTAACTTAAATAACGACGTGGGGAAATACAAAACGTAGTAGGTTTGTTATTTAACACAACCAAAAAGCCGATTTATAATAACATTTAAAAATCTAACAATTATATATTTCATTTGCTACAGAAAAAAAGGAAATCGCAAATGATGCGAGTCTTCCAAGAAATTGTTTTCGAAAAACAAACAAAGCCTTTACATCAAGATGCCACAAATCCCATATTATTTTCCTGTCGGCACGGACCAATCAGGAGGAGAGCTAATTTGATAATGATTGTCACTAAAGATCAACGAAATTTTATAGCAGTCAATTAGCGGCCACCATTGGCGTCTAGCTGTGCTTGAGATGTTTCAAAATTCACTTCCATCTTTTATTTCAGCCAGCTTTCTTTTCGTAGTATTATATGGACATCATTAGCTATAGTTAAATCAATTTAGACACCTAACGTTCCACACCCCTACAGGTAATTAATAAAGATAACTTCAACATTATATCTGTAAGAGTTGCGAGAGTGAATGTTTTCTTTGTGATTAAAATTTCTACAGTTATAGGACGTAGTTCACTGTCTGGCTTAGTGAGGCTATGTAAGCGCCACATGGATACTACTAAAAGAGTTGCCACTTCCTGTGGCTAATGCATATCAGATCTTTTAAGGCGGCCTCTATAGTGCTCCACCCTATTTCGAAGGTCAACAAATGCGTCTCCGAGATCGTCGCACAACTGGTTGAGCACCTGCTTTAAACGTTACACTCGGCAGCCCTACGTTCTAAGCACGATAGAGGAAATAGTTTAACGTTGTTTCAACCGGCGTGTGATGATAGATGTCTTCACCAGTTGATTCAACCACGTAAAGAAACAGGCGATCAGCTTATAGCCCCATGGTAGGCGTTATTCGCAACATGATTTATCATTGCGTACCCTTCCTTCCCAACATGCGTGGAATATCCCTGAGAAGAATCATTTCCTGCCTGCCATTAAATGAGAATTAACCAACACTCCCATTCCCAATGACTGTGAGGACTTTGCTGGAGAATGGACATAGGTCCAACAACATCCATTGCTGGCTGATATTTGATATCACTGGGCAGCAACGCATATCTGCTGTTAAGTCACAAGAGGACAGCAGAACCATCAATATCCAAATCCAAATTCTACTCAGAGACAAGCGAACCAACCCGTCCCGGTCAGTGGATGCGGACGAATCTGTCAGATCGTTGACACAGAAAGGAGCATGTGTATCAGGGGTTCCCTGAGGATTTCAGAACCACCGTTAGTGACACAGCTTCTGCCCCATGTGTAACAACGTCTTTACAGGCCACTAGTATGATGTCTGTTGGCTATGGCCATCAGAGCCTCTAGCAGCAACCCCAATATCCTTGTGTACACATATACTAAGCGCGTTCTTCACGCATTTCTTTTTATGCTGAAGTGTATAATAACATGAAAGAATGCACCCAGAACAAACAGAAAATAACATAGAATCCACACACAAGAGGGTAAATTACATGATTTTAGTGCTGTAAGTGGCACCAAGTAAATTTCTAAAATAAAACCATACAAACTTAAAGTAAAAGGAGATAGGGACGAGCCCTGGTGATGTGAGTGCTACTTGGGTGGGAGTGAACACTTTAACAAAAGAAAAAAGTCTAAATATGCTAGCTGCTGCCTGAGAATCTACACAGAGCACTGCACTGAGGCAAACAGTAAAATACTTCATAGTCTACGAGCACCTTCAGGTCTGTTGGAAATACCTTGACTTAGGAATGAGATAATCGACACACATGCAGTACCATGATGTCCCTCAAGGAGCGGTTCTCTACATCGTATTACACAGTACGCATAGCGAGGCTATTGAAGCTTACTTACAAGCAACTCTTAAACTACTATAACGAGTAGAAAATACATGTACACACACAGTGGTCATGTTTCCAGGATATTGCCTCAAATGGCTCTGAGCACTGTGGGACTTAATTTCTGAGCTCATCAGTCCCCTAGAACTTAAAACTACTTGAACCTAACTAACCTAAGGACATCACACACATCCATGCCCGAGGCAGGATTCGAACCTGCGATCGTAGTGGTCGCGCGGTTCCAGACTGTAGCGCCTAGAACCGCTCGGCAACTTCGGCCGGCGCTCCAGGTCATTAGTCGCAGACTATAGCATGATGCTATACTGCTTGATAGTGACAATGTAGGAGGAATATCACCTAGAATATCATGGAGAGTGGTGTTTACTTGTCAACATATATTCGTTTATTGTTCTACAAACGAATTAGCAGACTACATAAGTTCTAGTGCGTCTCCGTCACTGTTCCTGGACTAATGTACAATTCACGAGTGATGTGATATACCCACAGCAGACTTCTGAGGCTATAACAAGTGATAAACGTTTACCATTCATCGGCCCATATTTAGTTGTGCTCACATTTCACTACAGTACTCATTCTATATCGATCTCTGATGATGCTTAATTTAGATTACTATACGAGGGTGTATCGTAGAGGTCAATTTACCACTAACTAATTGGACAAATTACAGTATCGCTGCACTGAAATTTGAATCAAAGCGACGACTTCAATGTACTGCTCTTGCAAGCAGCAGCAAAGGTTCTTATTAACCGACGCCAGTTTCTGGGCACTATGTTTGTGTTAAGGAGAGTTCAAACTGTGGAACGCCTAATCTCTCAGAAATCAACGGAACTACAGTAGAACCTTCGGAGATCTATTGTTTCTTTTTTGAAACGAGAGGTGTCCTGTTTATTAGTTACCTATGAACCATGGACCTTACCGTTGTTGGGGAGGCTTGCGTGCCTCAGCGATACAGATAGCCGTACCGTAGGTGGAACCACAACAGAGGGGTATCTGTTGAGAGGCCAGACAAACGTATGGTTCCTGAAGAGGGGAAGCAGCCTTTTCAGTAGTTGCAAGGGCAACAGTCTGGATGATTGACTGATCTGGCCTTGTAACACTAACCAAAACGGCCTTGCTGTGCTGGTCCTGCGAACGGCTGAAAGCAAGGGGAAACTACGGCCGTGATTTTTCCCGAGGGCATGCAGCTTTACTGTATGGTTAAATGATGATGGCGTCCTCTTGGGTAAAATATTCCGGAGGTAAAATAGTCCCCCATTCGGATCTCCGGCCGGGGACTACTCAAGAGGATGTCGTTATCAGGAGAAAGAAAACTGGCGTTCTACGGATCGGAGCGTGGAATGTCAGATCCCTTAATCGGGCAGGTAGGTCAGAAAATTTAAAAAGGGAAATGGATAGGTTAAAGTTATATATAGTGGGAATTAGTGAAGTTCGGTGGCAGGAGGAACAAGACTTCTGGTCAGGTGCCTACAGGGTTATAAACACAATATCAAATAGGGGTAATGGAGGAGTAGGTTTAATAATGAATAGGAAAATAGGAATGCGGGTAAGCTACTACAAACAGCATAATGAACGCATTATTGTGGCAAAGATAGATACGAAGCCCACGCCTACTACAGTAGTACAAGTGTATATGCCAACTAACTCTGCAGGTGACGAAGAAATTGAAGAAATCTGTGAGGAAATAAAAGACATTATTCATATTGTGAAGGGAGACGAAAATTTAATAGTCATGGGTGAATGGAATTCGGTAGTAGGAAAAGGGAGAGAAGGAAATGTAATAGGTGAATATGGATTGGGGCTAAGAAATGAAAGAGGAAGCCGCCTGGTAGAATTTTGCACAGAGCATAACTTAATCATAGCTAACACTTGGTTCAAGAATCGTAAAAGAAGGTTGTATACATGGAAGAAGCCTGGAGATACTAAAAGGTATCAGATAGATTATATAATGGTAAGACAGATATTTAGGAACCAGGTTTTAAATTGTAAGACATTTCCAGGAACAGATGTTGACTCTGACCACAATCTATTGGTTATGATCTGTAGATTAAAACTGAAGAAACTGCAAAAAGGTGGGAATTTAAGGAGATGGGACCTGGATAAACTGACTAAACCAGAGGTTATACAGAGTTTCAGGGAGAGCATAAGGGAACAAATGGCAGGAATGGGGGACAGAAATACAGTAGAAGAAGAATGGGTAGCTCTGAGGGATGAAGTACTGAAGGCAGCAGAGCATCAAGTAGGTAAAAAGACGAGGGCTAGTAGGAATCCTTGGGTAACAGAACATATTTTGAATTTAATTGATGAAAGGAGAAAATATAAAAATGCAGTAAATGAAGCAGGCAAAGAGGAATAAAAACGTCTCAAAAATGAGATCGACAGGAAGTGCAAAATGACTAAGCAGGGATGGCTAGAGGACAAATGTAAGGATGTAGAAGCGAGTATCACTTGGGGTAAGATAGATACTGCCTACAGGAAAATTAAAGAGACCTTTGGAGATAAGAGAACCACTTGCATGAACGTCAAGAGCTCAGATGGAAACCCAGTTCTAAGCAAAGAAGGGAAAGCAGATAGGTGGAAGGAGTATGTACAGGGTCTATACAAGGGCGATGTACCTGAGGACAATATTATGGAAATGGAAGAGGATGTAGATAAAGATGAAATGGGAGATACGATACTGCGTGTAGAGTTTGACAGAGCATTGAAAGACCTGAGTCGAAACTAGGCCCCCGGAGTAGACAACATTCCATTAGAACTGCTGACGGCCTTGGGTGAGCCAGTCCTGACAAAACTCTACCATCTGATGAGCAAGATGTATGAAACATACGAAATACCCTCAGACTTCAAGAAGAATATAGTAATTCGAATCCTAAAGAAAGCAGGTGTTGACAGATGTGAAAATTACCGAACTATCAGTTTAATAAGTCACAGCTGCAAAATACTAACGCGAATTCTTTACAGACGAATGGAAAAACTAATAGGAGCCGACTTCGGGGAAGATCAGTTTGGATTCCGTAGAAATGTTGGAACACGTGAGGCAATACTGACCCTACGACTTATCTTAGAAGCTAGATTAAGGAAGGGCAAACCTACGTTTCTAGCATTTGTATACTTAGAGAAAGCTTTTGACAATGTTGACTGGAGTACTCTCTTTCAAATTCTGAAGGTAGCAGGGGTAAAATACAGGGAGCGAAGGGCTATTTACAATTTGTACAGAAACCAGACGGCAGTTACAAGAGTCGAGGGGCATGAAAGGGAAGCAGTGGTTGGGAAGGGAGTGAGACGGGGTTGTAGTCTCTCCCCGATGTTATTCAATCTGTATATTGAGCAAGCAATAAAGGAAACAAAAGAAAAATTCAGAGTAGGTATTAAAATACATGGAGAAGAAATAAAAACTTTGAGGTTCGCCGATGACATTGTAATTCTGTCAGAGACAGCAAAGGACTTGGAAGAGCAGTTGAACAGAATGGACAGTGTCTTGAAAGGAGGATATAAGATGAACACCAACAAAAGCAAAACAAGGATAATGGAATGTAGTCGAATTAAGTCGGGTGATGCTGAGGGAATTAGATTAGGAAATGAGACAGTTAAAATAATAAAGGAGGTTTGCTATTTGGTGAGAAAAATAACTGATGATGGTCGAAGTAGAGAGGATATAAAATGTAGACAGGCAATGGCAAGAAAAGCATTTCTGAAGAAGAGAAATTTGTTAACATGGAGTATAGATTTAAGTGTCAGGAATTCGTTTCTGAAAGTATTTGTGTGGAGTGTAGCTATGTATGGAAGTGAAACATGGACGATAAATAGTTTGGACAAGAAGAGAATAGAAGCTTTTGAAATGTGGTGCTACAGAAGTGTGCTGAAGATTAGATGGGTAGATCACATAACTAATGAGGAACTATTGAATAGGATTGGGGAGAAATTTGTGGCACAACTTGACTAGAAGAAGGGATCGGTTGATAGGACATGTTCTGAGGCATCAAGGGATCACCAACTTAGTATTGGAGGGCAGCGTGGAGGGTAAAAATCGTTGAGGGAGACCAAGAGATGAATACACTAAGCAGATTCAGAAGGATGTAGGTTGCGGTAGGTACTGGGAGATGAAGAAGCTTGCACGGGATAGAGTAGCATGGAGAGCTGCATCAAACCAGTCTCAGGACTGAAGACCACAACAACAACAATAACATTCCTAAAAAGAAAGCATGCTCAGTGTCTAAATCAATGAACGAACCCACATTTCGGATCTGTTTTTCTCACATACCCACTTCGTGCAACATCCATTTGTTCCTGAAAACAGAACGATCAGACATCAGCAATTTATTCATGACAGCTATGCAAATAAGGTGATAACATGATATTAAATGTAAGACAATTGTTGACGAACTACACGTGGGTAGTGTCTTCTGTTGTCCTTATCGTCGAGCAGAACAGTGATGCATCCTTCCGCAAGAGAAACACTTTGATCGTATGGGTCTTCCCAAACGCAGATGTGGTAAAGAGTATCTAATGTCCATGATAAGGATCTGTCATGGAAACTTCTCCAGTTACCTCTAGAAGATAAGTGCCAGATATTCCGTAAGTTGTTCAGGTAACCCATCTTCAGGAGGAGTGTGTATGTGAATGGTATTACGATGAGTAAGTAACTTTGAGCAGGAGACTAAGCAAACTGCAAAACCTGTTCGCTACTGAATTTGCTACTGTGCTGGCCGAGATGTGTATCAGTTGCGAATGATAGCAGTCTTCCCTCCAAAGTTTCTTCGCGTTGTTACTAAGGTAATAAGTATTACAACATTCCATTAGATGGACGATAGTAAATTCCGCATGATGTGACACTCCCAAGTAAGATAGCTCGATGAAACTTTGACCATTAATAGAAAGAACTGCAACAGTGTAGTACAGAAGGTAACTGAAAGAAATTGGTAGTGAGACGTGTTGAAATAAGACTTATTCAAAGACAATAATTACACTGAAGTCAGAAAGATTCATGATGGTCTCCTGAACTTTAAAAACGTACGACTTCGTTCTTAATACTGTGTCTGATGACCATGAACGGCAGTAGTACTGTAGCAGTGTACGTTCCAGTGAGAAAATCGCTGATGTTAAAATCAGAATTCTTGGAGTAATATTCCCAAAATTCCTTTGCCTTCTCCTATTCCGTGGAATTCTATCACCTTCCACCTTTTCCCTCCCGCTGTGGCCATTGGCATTATATGCGTGGATCGACGCCATCACGCTGTCGACCAGTCACTGTGGGGCAAAGGGGCATGATGTTTCGACCACTGGCGTGCAAGCTCGGCCCCTCACAACCTCAAGCAGTTTATCAATTTTTATGATCCGATTGTAAGAGCCCTCTCATTTCTCCATCGTCTGTATGTACGTCCAGGCTTCATAGGCTCAGTCGACAAAATGCTTGCATTGAGCAAAGAAGACTTTAACAAGTCTAATTGTTGTAAAAACTCATCAGAGAAATGCATGTACAGCTTCCCGCATGAAGATCGGAAAGGTATGACAATGGAGGAGCATGTGAATACAAAGAGAGATATTTTTCCCAAAGCATGACAATGTAACAGAATGGCAATAAGATGAATTGCTATATTTAATCTCCCAAACCTCTTTTTAAAATTTCTGTCCAGTCTATCAGCACATAAAAAGCATTTGTGAGTGGTGTTGGAAACACCTGTTTATTTGAATTGGTCCATAACTTATTATTATTATTATTATTATTGTTACTATGTGTTTATTGCTATACGTAGGACTTGCAGTGTTGTCTGAACTACTAATGCGTGAATCATCACAACAGTCAGAACACAGAGCAGTGGCTGATGTGGAGGTGTTCACAGCAGCAGCGTTCTACATGATGATTACCTGGACTACTGAACAGTATAGCATGACACTGTGTGATTATTAAAGTAATTGTTAGTAGTAAGCTGACGATACACAGGGCGAAGGAAAAGTGCCACACTTGGCAGTCGGCGTGTGATTCTTCATCCCAATTAAAAATAAAATTATCTACTAACATCTACACCCACCAGTAGGTTTAACAGAAATGCAGTTTAAAAAACGAGGCTCTGACAACGCTATAACGGCGTGCAATGTGGCCAAGAGCAGGTAGAATGAATATCGCGCCTTGCTGCAGCTGTCCCATCAGCTCAGTGAGACTATGCACTGCCTTGGTTAACGACATGCATACTTGCCAATGTTCTAGTCGCATTTGCCCCCTAGACCTGTTTTCAGTTAAAGTATCAAATCGTATCCAGTTTATATCTCCACAAAGTGGTATCAAATGTATTTCTTCCTGTTGCTGTTAGCTTTGTTTCAACATTAGGTCATAACATTTGTACAGAAACATCATTCATCTGTATCCAGTGAGGCACAAAAATACAATAAGTAGGCTACACTAGTTTGCTTATTACTCTGCTCACAATAATTTCATTCTGCACATTTCACGTCCAGGCTTTTTTCACAGAGCCAGTACTTAAACGTAAGAGCAACATTCACTTTAGAGAAGATATGCGAAACGGTCATCTTCCAATTGCAAACACCTCGCCACTCGATGGATCATACTTTTCAGGACCCTACGTAATACACCTGCATCCTGTTCTTTTAAGAGTCCCCACAAATAAAAATCTACTGGATTAAAGCCTGGGGAATGTGGTAGCCAGAACATTGGACCTATATGACCAAAACATTTTCCTGGAAACGCTTCATTTAAAGGTTTACACACATTCATACACGGGTGTGGCAGTGCACCAAATATTGAAACCATGGCTGTCGCTGAACATCAAATTATCTAATGTGTCAGGCAAAGTACTGGAAAGACGTGTACACTACAAGCACGCATTAAACTTGCCTGGAAGTGTCCAAACGCTCTCCAACTATTCTAATCAACAGGTTAACGCCATAGGATGCCTGAAAGCTACGTTCACAGGTGACATGTAGGTTGTGTTCCGATCAATAATGGCTGTTGTACAGGTTGAAAACACCCACACAAGTGAGGCTAGATTTGTCAGTCCATATAAAATGTACGTTATCTTCCTCTTGGTTCAAAAGCCGTACACAAAACTGTATTTTCCGAATGAGATCTTCTGGTTTCTGTTTCGAGTTAACGTGTAATGATGTGGATGCAGTTCTTCATAATACAAGACCTCAACAACCAGACTGTGTGTTACCTGGAACTGCCATGCAATATCAAAGCTACTTCGCCGAGGTGACAGGTGAACGATTTCATGTGGAGTGCATGTAGTGCTTGGACGATCTTGTTAGCAAAGGTTACCTGTTTGCCGAAGGCCTTGCTCCAGACGATGTAAAACATTCATAACTGTGTGGCGTTTTTGAGTATACAGTGCAGGATACGCACGAGGAACAGCAACAGCTTAATTATCGGATGTACCTAGCACCAAAAGCGTATCGACATATTTATCGTTTGTGTACTCCATCGCAAAGCCGTCCTACGTGAACTTGACACGATAAGTTAAGGTTGTGAACAGCGCAGTTAGTACACACATGCTGATTAATGGATCCCACCGTCACGTGACAAGCTATTGTCGTGTGACAAAATGATGTGTTGCTTATGAACGATGTGAACTAGGGAACGCACGTCTAAAAAACAAAAAAGAACCTAAGGAGGATATAAACCAGAAGTCTATGTTGTACGTTTAACGTCTCAGCAGTCTAGTCAGCGAACTAGGACGGCTGGTACAGTAGCTGTGCTCCGCTGCATGGTATGATAGTGTTGCCAGCTCCGGGTATTCATACATGGGGTTGGAAAATGCAAGTGATATGATTTCACTAGATATAATTTTGTTTTGAATCCGAATGAGGAATCGCATGCCAACCTCCAAGTGGGGAATTTTTCTTAATTCTATAGAAGAAAGGTGCCTAATATGAGGCACACTTTTGTAAACGCATTTGAAAGGCCTAAAAGTAAGTGTAATTGCATTTTTTGTGATGGTAATAATACCTTGCATTATTTAATTTTGTCATGCAATTATCGTATTTGCAATAATAAACAATCTTTCAGAGTAGTAATTAAATCTTCAAAAATAAGGCATATCGTAGAAATGAGATCAAGGTTTCCTAATATGAGACAGTAATAATATTCTGATTTAATTATTTTATTACAGAATAATGACATATGAATAAACAATTTTTACATGTTCATTCATTTCTGTTATCCTTCACTCATTTCACAGTATTCAGGTTTATATTTACGACAAAATTGTCTTCTGTGACACCGCAATCTTCATGAGCCCAGCGATAACATTTCGTTCACTGTGCCCATTTCTCCCCGTGTTCGTCTTCAGAAAAGCGCCCACTACAGAACAGACACTTTGCGTCATCGTCAACACTGCTGTCTGAATCCCCACTGTCATCAAGATTGACATCGGATGTCGAATCACTAGACGATTCTTCTGCTTTATGTCTACGATTTGAAGGTTTTCCACTCTGCTCCCCAAATTACTTTCTGGCTGCTTTCTTAGCTTCAACCTTTGATTATTTCTGTTTAGATTCTTGCAATTGCTTCATATAACGAGTTGAAGTTTGTAACGCAGCAGAGCAATAACGCGATGGTTTTGCGATGTGTGTGAGAGGTCTGATGTCTGCCGGCCTGATAGCCTGACCATCACCATCAGTTTTTGGCATCTCTTTATTGAAGAGCGTCAGCATGGCGATGAATTGAAAGTTCATGTTACCTAAAGATGTTTCTGTTGCATGGGATGAGACCTGTTTTTCTGAAGGCATTCACAGATGCTTCCATTGTTCCTGCTCGGTTGTAAGCTGCCTCAAATAACCTGGCTATTAATAATGGGATGATAACACGACCTGGGTTACTTGCCAACCACGTTCCTATCTCCTGGGGGTAGTAGGTTTTCAAAGGCCCCACAAATCCGACGTCAAGTGGGTGCATTTTATGCGTTGAGTGAGGTGGGTTGGGTTGCATTGTTTTGGGGGAGGAGACCAGACAGCGAGGTCATCGGTGTCATTGATGTACGGAAGGATGGGGAAGAAAGCCAGCTGTGCCCTTTCAAAGGAACCATCCCGGCATTTGCCTGGAGCGATTTAAGAAAATCACGGAAAACCTAAATCAGGATGGTCAGACGAGGGATTGAACCGTCGTTCTCCCGAATACGAGTCCAGGGTGCAAGCCACTGCACCACCTCGCTCGGTGATGAATGAGGTGGCAAACATGCATTATGAACATTGTTTTCACGTGCTTTATCTAACATCAAAATGACGGAGTCACATGAAGATGGCGTTACATGACTCACAAAATGATCAAACCACTGAGTAAAAATGTGAGTTTGTATCCAGCCACTTGGATGACAAGCTGATAATGATCCTGCAGGTGCACCGTCCATCAGTTCCTGCTTCATATTCTTCCTTGGGAAGACGATTAGTGGTGGAACATAAGTGACAGCTGCGTTCATACACGTTACAACTGTGACGAGATTTCCCCTTTCTGCTGAAGTCAAGACAGCAACTTGTCTCTTCCCTCTCATAGCAATAACCTTGCTGTGTTTGTGCTGCACACACGTCACTCCAGTTTCGTCAACATTGAAGACTCGAGACGGGTTATGTTGACTTTAGATAGCACAGATTCCTAAATATCAAGAAATCACCCCACATTTTCTGGAGAGAAAGCTTTCACTCTTGCTGCTGCAAGACCCTGAGGAGTTCTCATTGATAAAATGGGCTGTCTCTTAAGGAAA
Organism: Schistocerca cancellata; assembly: GCF_023864275.1. Lineage (NCBI taxonomy): Eukaryota > Metazoa > Arthropoda > Insecta > Orthoptera > Acrididae > Schistocerca > Schistocerca cancellata. Next base: position 562,412,176 of record NC_064628.1, on the reverse strand, counting down.
GCTCGGAGCCATTTCTTTTCTGCTAAAGCCTTTTCTGAATTAAAGGGATTCTTCAGCCTCTTCCTGACAGCTAACTGGAATGCCATGCTTCGTATGTCCTTACATTTAAGAGCATAAAATCGCTCTTTCATTGCAAGGCAGTATTTAACTAGTTCATCTTCCAGTTGAGGTGAGAGAACAGGCCTTCTGCCAAGATTAACACCAACCAGCTTCTCGGGTGTACGAGTTTTATCCTTCAACTACCTTTCCAAACTACGTTTTGGTACAGCAAAAACTTCTGAGTCTTGTAAGTACCCCATCTCGCCACTTCTCACACATGTAATGGCACGAACCATGGCGTCCTTATCCCACGTTTTCCTTTTAGGTGCCAATGGCATCTACAAAGAATAAATACAATAATCAGACATACTTCTTGAAGGACTTCAACTTCTATGATTTTATTTGTTGATTATTTTTTATAAGTACTGTGAACGGAGTACTCTGAATTTGGAGTAATATTGATCAACTTCTGAGCAAAATACTGCCTTGAATGAAAGTTCCAGAAAACATTCCTATTTATGTTCATAAGACTAGTCAAAGTAATTCCTGTTTATGGTAATTTAATCGAATTAAAATAAACGCAGTTGCCAAAATTTTACTACAATAAATGAAAAAATATTCTTACCTCATGATAGTATTACGTAAATTACATATAACAAATCGTGTGAGAACGAGTTCTCCCAATATGCGATAGGTATTGTAATACGCGACGCGGTCGCATATTTGGATCCCCATAATATCGCATATTAGAAATTTCGCTATCTTACACAAAGAATCGCGCACTTGCTAACAACGTTCGTTGGAAAATAAACCTAATTGTCAATAATTATAGGTAATACAGTCACAAATAATAACAATGTAACAGTGCAGTAATATCCCCTCCCCTTTAAGCTGAAATATTGTCTTAACACCGATGTCGCAAAAACTCCAAACACAAGAAACTTTGTATCAACCTCTACATCCTGTGTCCGGCTCAACTATGGCGTCATACTCGCTTTTTCGTCGTCTGGCACGCAAGACACGTGTTTGAGAAACTCTCCACCAGAGTGCAGCCTCTAACATGAGCACAGTTGGGGTATCTCATATTAGGGAACTATCTCATAATAGGCACATTTCCTCTAAGCTTTCTGGTGTCTTGACTACAATTTTTCTTGTTTCCAAACTCACTTTACGAGTTCAACATTTCGTCATTCTCAAAAAGAATAAAATACAACACATAACCAGCATAAAAGTAATGAAAATATGTTACATTTTACCATCCATTAGAGACATTGTATAATTAGTAGAGTTTGGTTTTCTAGCTTAGCAGTGTTATGACAATTGTGTAAAATCGTTCAGTAGATATAGTGTAGTTCATCAACGTTCTCAATCACAAGACAATTGAAAACTGCTACCAAGGCACAAATTGGAAACCATCAGGACTAAACCGCTAGGTGTCGCTGGATACACGGTACCAACTGCATTTGTTTGCTCGCTACAACAGTTTCATCGTTACAGCGTATAGAACAATTTCATAAGGAAACGATTTGTGGAAATCACTTTGCAGTGCTTTAGAAATAGCTATTTTTATCCAAAAGAATGCATAACACATATTCTGAAAATAAAAATTGGAAGAGACCACCGACTGTTGCTAGGGTACATCAGGCAAACTGTCAGTTAAGAAAATGTTTTCTGAACTTACAGCATATAAATTACTAGCATCAGTAAGAGTTCATAAATAATATTTTACAATAATTTATGACGTAAAGAAATACCAGCTGAGGCATGTAGCACTCACCTATGAGGAACAGGTGATGCCCATGCATACAGATCTAATATACTGATGGAAACGAAGTCGCAACACCAAAAAAAATGATAAATCTAGAAAAACGAAATTTGAGGAATGCAGTTGTCTAGGTATTTTAATTGAATAACATTGCTTGATCAGAGGGTAATGCAAGTGTGTAATAAGCTATTGCTAATATGAACCGCTCGTACATTAATAACAGCTAAAACAGCCAGAATGTTAAGTACAAGGATGTAACGTGCACGCATTGCATTTTACAGGTGCCTGATGTCAGTCAGGATGGTGGATGCTGTTGTCAGTCAATATAAGGACAGTTAATACAGTTTGTGAAGGACACTAGACTTATCATCCAATGATGTCTCAGATGTGCCCGATTGGTATCAGATATGGTGATCGAGCAGGCCAAGGCAACATGTCAGTAGTTATAAAGTGTAGGTTCTAGTTCACTTGCCTCAGACCTGGAACACGCCAGGAACGACCCAAACTACCCAGAAAATACACTTTATAATTACTATTGTTCACAGTTTTGGGTATAACTCAAATAATTTCATTTAAAAAACGTCCATTTTATATTAAATTACTTAGAAAATTAATAAACATAAATCTTTATCTTATCACAATTACTTATTGTAAAATAAATTTTTTTCATACAAAGTCGAAAGTAAGAAAATGAATTTAATGTTTTTCTTATAGAAGGGGCACATAAGAAAAAATAATTTATTCTTACAAAGAATAATTCATATTAAAATTTTACAGGTTCACTAGTTCAGCATATTTTTATTATAAAGGTGAATGTAAGTAAGTAAACAGAAACCGTTCAATTCCTTATCCAACATTTTTCTAATCGATTCTTCTTGAGCAGCCATAAGATTTTTACGGATTATTGATTTTTCAAATTTTTTAATAATTGCTTGAGTAAACTAAATTCATTCTTTACATATCTAGCAGTATCCATCTTCGTGAAATTCATTAATATTCTTTATCTCTAGACAGTCACCACATGCCTTTAGCTGTTTGGTATTGTCCATTTAAGGATTATAAAATATAATAGGAAAAATTAAAATTTGTAAAAAAATTTTCACACAATTTATTTCAGATCATGAAATTCATTATTTCTATTTTTTAATTTGTTGTTTTCTTATATTTCAGTTTCATTTGTTCATTTCAATTAACTGAAAATCCCACTCAGTAACTAATTCAGAATATCTATCTGGTAAAATTATCTCAGTCTCATTAATAAGATCAGTATAAACTTTTCCTCATATCTAGTATTTAAATATTCACATCTAATAACATTCTACAAAAAAAATTATCTCTGACTTGCTTAATTTTTTAATCTCTTTTGAGGCACTTGTGTTGTTGACCTTCTTGATTAGAGACTCCATTTATAAAAAAAAAATTACTAACCCTTTTTTATAATCAGTAATGCCTGATCCATAATTCAATCTGATTTAATTTCCTAAACTGCTTGTTTATTTCCACTGCATATATTTTCACTTCAAACCATATTAATTTTTAAGTACTGTTGTCTAATGTTAAAGATGCAGTCTTTATATCATCTAAGCCTATTCTATATTTAGCAATACATTTCTTAATTCCTTTAGATTTTTTCTATTTTGACACCAACTTTATAAGCATAAGCTTTTTCTCTCAAACTATAAAATCCTTCCATTATTTTTTTGCTTTCATCTTTCATTTGACCTAAAAGGTTACTTGTGGAACACGATAAATGTTGTTTTCAGGACAATAACTACTAAATGTTATTGTTGTTGTGGTCTTCAGTCCAGAGACTGGTTTGATGCAGCTCTCGATGTTACTCTATCCTATGCAAAGTTCTTCATCTCCCAGTACCTACTGCAACCTACATCCTTCTGAATCTGTTTAGTGTATTAATCTCTTGGTCTCCCTCTACGACTTTCAGCCTCCATACTGCCCTCAAATATTAAATTGGTGATCTCTTGATGCCTCAGAATATGTTCTACCAACCGATCCATTCTTCTAGTCAAGTTATCCCACAGATTTCCCTCCTCTCCAATTCTATTCTATACCTCTTAAAGAGTTATGTGGTCTACCCATCTAATCTTCAGAAGTCTTCCCTAGCATCACAATTCGAAAGCTTCTATTCTCTTCTTGTCTAAACTATTTATAGTCCTTGTTTCACTTCCACACATGGCTACATTCCATACAAATACTTTCAGAAACGAGTTCCTGACACTCAAATCTCGACTCGATGTTAACAAATTCCTCTTCTTCAGAAACACTTGCCTTGCCATTGCTAGTCTACATTTTATATCATCTCTACTTCGACCATCATTAATCATAGGTTTCCCCAAATAGCAAAATTCATTTACAACTTTAAGCGTCTCATTTTCAAATCTAATTTCCGCTGCATCACATGATTTAATTGGACTACATTCCATTATCCTCGTTTTGCTTTCATTGATGTTCATCTTACTTCCTCCTTTCAAGACACTGTCCATTCCGTTCAGCTGCTCTTCCAGGTCCTTTGCTCTCTCTGAAGGAATTACAATGTCTTCGGCACACCTCAAAGTTTTTATTTCTTCTCCGTGGATTTAACTCCTACTCCGAATTTTTCTTTTCTTTCCTTTACTTCTCGATTGAATGACATTGGAGATAGGCTACAACATTGTGTCCCTCCCTTGCCAACCACTGGTTCCCTTTCATGCCCCTCAACACTTATTACTGACATCTGGTTTGTCTACAAATTGTAAATAGCTTTTCATTCCCTGTATTTTACCCCTGCCACCTTCATAATATGAAAGAGAGTATTCCACTCAACATTGTCAAAAGCTTTCTCTAAGGCTACAAATACTAGAAACGTAGGTTTGCCTTTTCTTAATCTATTTTCTAAGATAAGTCGTAGGGTCAGTATTTCCTCACTAGTTCCAACATTTCTATAGAATCCAAAATGATCTTTCCTGAGATCGGCATCTACCAGGTTTTCCATTCGTCTGTAAGGAATTTGTTTTAGTATTTTTTGGCTGTGGCTTATTAAACTGATAGTTTGGTAAGTTTCACATCTGTCAACACCTGCTTTGTTTGGGATTAGAAGTATAATATTCTTCTTGAAGTCTGAGGTTATATCTCCTGTCTGATATATCTTGCTCACTACAAGCTAGTGTTTTGTTAGGCCTGGCTCGCCCAAGGCTGTCAGTAGTTTTAATGGAATGTTGTCTACTCCTGGGTCTTTGAATGTTCTGTGAAATTCTGCACGTAGTATCATATCTTCTATTCCGTCTTCATCTACATTCTCTTCCATTTCTGTTTTCTCCAGAGGTCTCTTTAATTTTCCTTTGGCAGTATCTATCTTACCCCTAGTGACATGCACATCTACATCCTTACATATGTCCTCAAGCGGTCCTTGCTTATCCATTTTGCACTCTCTGCCGATCTCATTTTGGAGATGTTTGTTTTCCTTTTTGCCTGCTTCATTTACTGAATTTTTGTATTTTCTCCTATCATCAGTTACATTCAGTATCTCTTCTCTTACCCAAGGATTCCTACTAGCCCACGTCTCTTTACCTACTTGATCCTCTGCTACCTTCATTATTTCGTCTCTCAAACCTACCCATTCTTCTTCTACTGTATTTCTTTCCCCCATTCTTGTCTATTGTTCCCTAATGCTCTCCCTGAAGCTTTCTACAACCTCTAGTTCTTTCAGTTTATCCAGGTCCCATCTCCTCAAATTCCCACCTTTTCTCAGTGGTCAGAGTACACATCTGCCCCTGGAAGTGTCTTACAATTTAAATCCTGGTTCCTTAATCTCTGTCATACAATTACATAATCTATCTGAGACCTTCCAGTATCTCCAAGCTTCTTCCATGTATACAACCTTCTTTCTTGATTCTTGAACCAAGTGTTAGCTATGATTAAGTTAAGCTCTGTTGCAAAAATTCTGCCAGGTGGCTTCTCTTTCATTTCTTACTCCCATTCCGTATTCACCTACTACATTTCCTTCTCTTCCTTTTCCTAATATCCAGTTCCAGTCACCTATGACTATTACATTTTCTTGTCCCTTCACTACCTGAATAATTTCTTTTATCTCATCATGCATTTCATCAATCTCTTCGTCTTTTACAGAGCTAGCAGGCATATAAATTTGTACAACTGTAGTAGGCATGGGCTTTGTATCTATCTTGGCCACAATAATGCGTTCACTATGCTGTATCTAGTAGATTATCCGCATTCCTATTTTCCTATTCGTTAATAAACCTACTCCTACAATACCCCTATTTGATTTTGTATTTATAGCCCTGTATTCACCTGACCAGAAGTCTTGTTCCTCCTGCCACCACACTTCACTACTTTCCACTAGTAACTAGTAAATGTAAACTAACTAGTAAATGTAACTGTCCATTTCTTTACAACACAAATCAATATTTACTCAATATTTTAATTTCATTATTCTATAGCGAAAATCATACATAAATTCTTTATATAGATCAATACACTCCTGCTAAGATAGCTGGGTTTATTAAACACAATTTTTGTTTTATTTATAAGAGTAGCAACAAAATTTTCATTAAATATAGTTTTTCCTTTACAAGTTTTGTTTAGCTATAAGTTTATCACATTTATCTCCATCTGACACTAATTTTTAATCCAGTCTGTTTCATACCTTTTTCATCATCTTTCCCAACACTGACACATTCAACAATTTATAGAAATCTTTTTCAAAATTGTTTTTGGCTCTAGTTTCCATTTCTCTCTCTAAATCTATGTACTTCTGCAACTAATCTATGTATTTTTGTTAATTTCATTCAAAGAGACAAATAATCTTTAAGATTTCTATTGTTGAGTGGTAAATTCGAGGGCGAATTTCTCCGAAGGGTGGAGGAATGTTGAGCGGTACTTAAGTAAATAAATTAGTGAAATCAAAGTGAAGTAGAAATTAGAATATAAATAAAAAACTTGGTTTAGTTTAGAGAGTTAGTGAAATCAAAGTGAAGTAGAAATTAGAATATAAATGAAAAACTTGGTTTAGTTTAGAGAGTTACATACTGGCATTCAGCGGGCAAAACAGCAGAGGCAATGACCGTGAAGTCAGCAAGTTCCACATAAGCGGGCGCTGTCGATTCAGCCGTCAGGGCATCGCCCGACCAGCTCACGTGTTTCTCAGTTGTCGCATGTGAGCGAAGGCCCTCGCCTACATCCCAAGAGCCAATGACCGACGTTAAGAAGAATCTTCGAGAATCTTTTCAACGTGACAGAAGAGGCAATGGCCGTGAAATCGTTCACCTCCAGTAAACTGAAGTGAATAAATACGCGAGACGCAGTGGGCCCGACAGATGAAGACGAGAGGAAGACGAAGGCGAAGACGAGCGACGAAGAAGACGAAGAAGTGAAGAAGCGTAGCAGTTGTTTTAAGTTAGTTTCGGTGCTGAAGACCGTCATGCAAGAAGAGACTACATCATGCACAGACGCACCAAGTCCGCCGCTGTAATGGAATAGCAAGCAGCATCCTCGGCGCCAGAAGACAGAAGTTAAAAGGTATTTTCTTTACGTACCCGGGTGACTCGTGAGGACGGGAAGGAGACGGCCTCACTTCAGCAGTCACCTGTGAGCTGGGATGAAGACCTGACAGCCGAAGACTGGCAAGCGGGAGTCCGTGGTTCGAGTCCGGGACACTGGCCTTCCCCCGCCGCGCCGCTCTGCTGGCCGACGCACAACACACGCGGCCGCTTAGAGAAGAGAAACATTGGGACGCCACATTCAAGGTATCACCATCCGATGCACGACGTCGCTCGCAATAATTAAACGGGCCACCTCGCGCTGCGCGTCTCCGGTCAGCTGGGCGAGACGGCGACACGAGATACACACCGCTACGCGTAATCAGACGCCGCCGCCGCCGCCGCCGCCGCTGCCGCAGCAGAAGGCTACGTAAACGACACAGCTGCCGCTCTCCGAACCAGAACATCCCGTAAGATACAGTTGTACAAATCTTCAATAAAAGTTATCTTATTTAAAAATGATGTTTCATTCGACCTCATACCCGAGCCAAGGAAGAACCCACCCTGCCCACATGTTGTTAAGAGAGAAAAGTTTATTTATTTAATATTTTCACCCTAACAGAATGCTTGAGAATGCTCATCCTGACAATTGACAGCATCAAAAGAGAAAACCCAGTTACATTGAGTGACAGAAGTGTACATCTAGTAACACAACTATTACACTATACTGAAATACATAATTATGCTCCTCATTCAGAACAGTCAACAATTTGCTTTCTGTAGTTGCTGCCAGAGTTTAATTTTTAGGAGCTAATGGTAAATATTTATGTAAATCATTTAATTCTGATGGGTATTCTAAATCAGTTTAAAAATGAATCGAATTTTAGCAGTATCTTTTATCTCACTTACTTTTGTACTATCAAGATTATTTGGTTCATCCCATTCAAATCCACTATATGGTAAATATTGATTCATATACTAACCATAGACATTCTTTGCCCCTAAATATGATAAGTAATTTAATGTCTTTCAACATCGAAATCTTTCATACATTAATAATTTGCTTTAACAAATCCTTTACAATGCTGTGTCATTCCCCCTCTTATTCTCTTTTCACTATTAAAATCATATCATAATCATGTAAAAAACCAAAATGGATCAAGATAATATATTTTATGTAACTTTTTCTAAAATTTTCAAATACATCAGTTTTAAAGTACAGATCATAATTTCAACAAGATATTTGTAATTAAATTTTTCCAAATAGTTTTGCCTGTTTATAATCTTCAACTCTTATTTCACAGTCTTTCAGTTTATTATAAAATTCTCCTTCTGCTGGTAAACTTGTCCCTTCAAATTTTTTCCAAGAATCTATGTCATCAAATGGATATACACATTTCCTGACCAAAAAATCGAATAATTCTTTTAGAAGCATTTTCTGATGATTTTCATTTGATTCTTTTTTCAAATTTGATGGATGTTTGCAAAGTGAAGAAACCATAAATTTAAATGCATCCTTAAACCTCATTTTCAAACTTTCTCCCTCTGCTATAAGCAAATCTAATATATATGTCTTCATTATTTGGTATCAAATATACTTTTTTTATCATAACCAAATTCTTTCGCAAAAAGATAAATTATATAAATAAACTGGTACAAAACTAAGATATTTTAACTGTAATTTAGAGTTATTCATAATGTATATATAAATTTTCCAGTTAAATGATCATGATGACAAACATATTTATTTCTTGGTGGTTATTTCTTGTCCGACTGCCAACGACTGATGTTCAACCAGGTAGTGACCTTCTTAGAACTTCCTTCGCCATTACAATCCTCGTCACCTTTCCGCTTCGAATTTACCCTGTGTTGCAGGATCCTCAAAGGGCTTCATTTGAAGGTCGTGGATCGTATCTCTGACCTCTCGTCGCCTTGTGTCGATGTCGAAATATTCAGCTTCATAAGTAAGATCAGACAACTGTTTTACAAACTTATAAGGTTCAAAGTAGCACCTGAGGAGTTTCTTGGAGAGACCAACCTTCCAAACAGATGTGAAGATCCAGAAGAGGTTACCAGGCTGGTAAACAACAGGGCGGTGGCTCGCGTCATACCTTCGGCGATCGTTTTCTTGAGCCAGCAGCCTGCCAAGTCGAGCTAACTGCCGAGCTTCCTCAGCTCTTGTTAACACCTGGCCGATGTAGTCGTTATCCACGTCATCAGGATGTAACGGAAACACAATGTCCATCGTTGTAGTCGCCTCTCGCCCATGGACCAGGAAAAATAGCCTAAATCCCGTGGTGTCTTGTTTGGCCGTGTTGTAGATTGGTTCAAATGGCTCTGAGCACTATGGGACTCAACTGCTGAGGTCATCAGTCCCCTAAAACTTAGAACCAGTTAAACCTAACTAACCTAAGGACATCACAAACAGCCATGCCCGAGGCACGAGTCGAACCTGCGACCGTAGCGGTCTTGCGGTTCCAGACTGCAGCGCCTTTAACCTCACGGCCACTTCGGCCGGCCGTGTTGTAGACAAACGTCATGAAAGGTAGCACCTCATCTCAGTTGCTCTGCTCAGTACTGACGAACATTGAAAGCATGTCGGCCAAGGTCTTATTAAGGCGTTCAGTAAACACGTTAGTTTGCAGATGGTAGGCAGTAGTCATGTGATGAGTAATGTTGCAAAAAAAATGGTTCAAATGGCTCTGAGCACTATGGGACTTAACAGCTATGGCCATCAGTCCCCTAGAACTTAGAACTACTTAAACCTAACTAACCTAAGGACAGCACACAACACCCAGCCATCACGAGGCAGAGAAAATCCCTGACCCCGCCGGGAATCGAACCCAGGAACCCGGGCATGGGAAGCGAGAACGCTACCTCACGACCACGAGATGCGGGCAGTAATGTTGCACTGATGGTTTATCATTGTCACAAGATTGGATTGAAGAAGTTTCCCTCAATCCGTAATTAACGACCTTGTTGCACCATGATTTAATAAAATGTCTTTCACGATGAATTTGGCTACCTCGAATACTTCGGCTGTTTTCACGGCCTTTGTAATGGCATAGAGTGTCAGATAATCAGTGCAAACAATAACCCATGTATTGCCACTAGCAGACGTTGGAATTCGTCCGCGGAGGTCAATCCCAACACGTGGAAAGGTGTTTCGGATGGTGGAATTGGTGTGGGTCAGCCAAGTGGTTTCTGAGGAACTGCATTTTTCATCTGGCACTCTCGACAGTGCGACACGTACTGACGGACACTCCTAAATAACCCTGGCCAGAAAAATCTCTTGCCGATCCTATCGTATATCTTAATAAATCACTAATGTCCGGCCGCAGGTATTCCATGGTTTCAGTGGAACATCGAAGCCCATGTGTTTAGGAATCACTGGTAGCCACCTCATTCCAAACGGAAGTTTTTCTTGCTATGTAATCCATTAACTACCTTAAATTGTCCTTTCACATCCTCTGACAGATTTAAGGCAAGCATAATTTGAGATATCTTGGCGTCTTTCTGCTCAGCAGAGAGATCCTGGAGTGCAACGAGACAGTCGCTACCTTCATCAAAGTCTTGATGGTCTTGAACAGTGTTTCTTGAGAGACAGTGGGCATCTTGGTGTTTTCTTCCACTTTTCTACACTGTGGTAACGTCATACTTTTGAAGACGTGGTGTACACCTGAAGAGTCGTCCTGTTGGATCCTTAAGACTTGTCAACCAACAAAGTGAATGATGGTCCGTAACAAGAGTGAATGGCCTTCCATAGAGATACTGTCGAAATTTGTACATGGCCCAGAGCACAGCAAGACAATCTCTTTCTGTAGTTGAGTAGTTTCTCTCGGCTTTTGTAAGTATCCTAGAAGCATAGGCTCTTTTCCATCCCAAGTTTGCAGCAGAACAACACCAATCCTATACCCACTGGTATCTGTGTGTAGTTCTCTTCGGCGGCCTCACCTCCAAGGAAGGTCGCACCCTTTAGTTTTCCAGGTTGCGGCGGCTAGGTGATAGGCTGGAGCTTATAAGCGGCGATGGAGACCTTAAACGGCGTGTTGGGGAGCGTCCTCTTCAGCGGCTAGCTTGCAGCGATGGTGACCTACGTCGTCCTGCACCCACATCTTCTTGTTAATCTTCGTCGTCCCGAAGTTGGCGTCGGCTAAGATCGGTCTGCTGTCTTCAGGAGCGGGTGTCATCAAAAATCCGCCACTTTTCTCGACAATAGCACACCATACATCCCGGTCGTCCGCAGTGGAAACATACTGGTTGGTTATCCTGGGTCCTCCAGACATCAGTCATCCTTCGTGCCTAAACAGGTTCCTCACGCGGCATTGTAGGAACGTAATTTCGCTTGGGTCTCGACTTTTTTATCGTTTTAAAGGGAAATGAAGGGCAAGAGATTGGGTTCAATGTCTGATCCACTTCCTCCCTTATGATCTCTTGAAGCGTCTCGGTTTTTTGCTCGCCTTGCAATCTAAGTGCCTTCTGAACTTCCTCTATCACTACCTGATGAAGAACGCTTGTGAAATCAGGTTCTTCCTCCATCACAGACATCGATACGACGTTTCGAAGCCGTTCAAACTTCCTGTGTGTAATTTTTTTAATGCATTGTCTTGAATACTGACAGCATTTTATGAAGTCGTTTGATGTCGAAACCTCCTTCAGGAGTAGGGCTTGATACATGTCCTCAGCAACACCCTTCATGAGATGTGCAACCTTATCTTGCTCCTTCATTCGAGGATCGACTATTTTACATAGCTCCAAGACGTCTTGAATGTAGGATGCTGTCATTTTTCCTCGACGCTGTGCCCTGACTTGACTTGACTTGACTTGACTCAATTCCTTTGGCCCCTATGGGGGCATAGGGCATCCAGGAGAACTCGCCATCCGTCTCTGTCTTTGGCCATTTGCCTCAATTCTGCCCAGGTCTTGCCAACTCTTTTTGCTTCCCCTTCCACTGTCCTCTTCCATGTGCCCCTTGGTCTTCCTCTCTTCCTTGTTCCCTGGGGATTCCATTCCAATGCTTTTTTCTCGATGGCTCCATCTGGTTTTCTCAAGGTGTGCCCCAACCAGCTCCACTTTCTCTCTCGTATCTGGTCTTCTATAGGTATCTGGTTTGTTATTCGCCAGAGCTCCTCATTACATATTTTTTCTGGCCACCAGATATTCATGATGCGTCGAAGACATCTATTTATGAAGCTTTGTAACTGGGTTGTTATCTTTTTATTCATTTTCCAGCTTTCACTGGCGTACAGAAGGACGGCCTTCACATTTGTATTAAAAATACGGATTTTTGTTTTGTATGTGATATTTCTATTTTTCCATATTGGATACAATTGCATGAAGGCAGCATTTGCCTTTTTAATGCGGTTTTTCACGTCATCTCCAGCTCCGCCATCTTCCGCCACTATACTACCCAGATACAGGAATGAGTTGACAGTCTCCACTCGCTGCTCACCTATTAACAGGGGCATCTCCATGTTACCTGAATTTACTCTCATTTCCTTTGTTTTGCCTGTATTTATCTTGAGGCCAGCAGTCTCTGCTTCTTCTTTCAGCAAGCTTAATTTAGCTTGCATATCAGTCAGCCTTGGAGCTAATAAAACTATGTCGTCTGCAAAATACAAATCCTCCAGACGTTCGTGGATCCCCCACTGGATTCCTCGTCTCCTGCCTGCTGTGACTCTTCTCATAACAGAGTCTATAATGAGTAGAAAGAGTGTTGGTGACAAAATGCAACCCTGCCGGACTCCAGTTGTTACTTTTATGGGCTCTGACATATTTCCCTTGTGGAGTATGCAGCATTCGTAGCCATCATATAGATCTTTTATGATGTTTAAGATCTTCTGTGGTATGCCATACTTCCACAACACCTGCCAGAGCACTTTATGTTTCACGGAATCGAAGGCCTTTTGAAAATCAATGAATGCCAGGTACATGGTTGCTTGGAATTCTTTGCTTTGCTCTAAGATGATCCTAAGAGTGTTAATAAGATCAACACAGCTGCGTTGTGCCCTAAAACCGGCCTGTTCTTTATGCAGTCGCTTTTCAAGGGATTCTTTAATTCTGTTTAAAATAATTCTGGTGAGGACCTTACTGGGCACTGACAACAGTGTAATACCACGCCAGTTGTTACAGTCTGACAAATTTCCCTTTTTTGGGAGCTTTACCACCAAGCCATTTTTCCACTCCTTTGGAGATTTCTCTTCAAGCCAAATATGCTTCAGCAAAGGATGGAGCATTTTAACAGTACTTTCAGTATCGGCTTTTAAGAGCTCCGGTGCTATGTTGTCTAGGCCTGGAGCCTCTGTATTTTTTAGTGTTTTCAAGGCAATCCTAATTTCGTCCATTGTGGGGCACTGCAAATTTATATTTTGGTCTTCTTTGACTTCCTCTGGAACATCTCGTACTTGTTTCTCTTGGTTGTCTTCACAATTTAACAGTTCCCTGAAGTGCTCCTCCCATCTCTGTAGCCGTGCCTGTCGAGTTGTAAGCATCACACCATTCTTGTTCTTAACTGGTCCTTCATGTCTGAAGTTCTTCATTGACAACCGTTTGGTAATGTTTTGGAGGTCTTTCATATTTCCTTGTCTTGCTGCCTCTTCTGCTAATTTTGCTTGCTCATCTATCCATTTCCTTTTATCTCGACGTAGCAATGTTTTCACTTTTTTGTTTGCCTCCATGTATTCTTTATGCGCTTCGCTCTTCTGCGCTCTTGTCTTACAAAAATTTAACTTAAGTTTTAGTTCTTTCCTGTGGCTGATTTCATTCCACGTAGCATCGGAGATCCATTCCTTCCTTTGATGTGCCTTAAATCCTAGGATTTTTTCTCCCACATCTAAATAACTGTTCTTGATTTTTTGCCAGCATGTTTCAATTCCCTCTTCCATTAAGTTTTCTTCAGAGAGGACCTGGAATCTGTTTTGTAGTTCAAGGGCAAATGTTTCTTTGATCTGTTGGTCTTTTAATCTTGCCACCTCTATTTTCTTGCACCTATGATTGAGCTTGGTTCTATTTGCCACTATCTTCAGTATGAATTCCGCCAAAACTAGGTGGTGGTCACTTCCAACTTCTGCCCCTCTTCTATTTCTGACATCTAACAGAGAGTGTCGGAACTTGCGACTTATGACTATGTGGTCTATTTGATTTTCGGTAACGTGGTCTGGAGAAACCCATGTTACCTTATGGCAGTTACGATGTGGAAACAATGTGCCTCCAATGACTAGGTCATGTTGAGCGCATGTATCTATCAACAGTTCACCATTTACATTCCTGATCCCCATGCCATGCACGCCCATGATATGTTCAAGCCCTTCATTTTCTGAACCAACTTTTGCGTTCAAGTCACCCATTAAAATTTTTATGTCCCTAGAATTTATCTGTCTATGAACTCCGTTAAGCTCTGTATAAAATGCATCTTTTAATTCTCCTTTAGCTATTTCAGTAGGTGCATAGCATTGAATTACAGTGACATATCGCACATTTGTTTTAAAGCGTGCGGTTATTATCCGTTCTGAGACTGGTTTCCACTCCAGTAAGCTCTTCTTGCTGCTTTTAGATAGTAAGAGCCCTACACCATTCTTGTGCATCGCGTCCTCACCGGTCTGACCCGCATACAGCAACACTCCACCATTTTGTGTTTGGAATTCCCCAGATTCTGGCCACCTTACTTCACTTAGTCCCAATATATCTAGTCGATAGTTCTCCATCTCTTTTTCAACTTGTCTTAGCCTTCCTGCCTCTCTCAACGTCCTTACATTCCAAAAACCGATACGGGTTTTCCTTTTCAGGCCAAAGGTCATATCCTTAAGATCCATCCGGCTGTTTCTCCTTTTAGTTTCTGTGATATGTGTTTTTTGGTGGTGCGGGTTATCAGCCCACAGCCCCCGAGTGTCCTGGTGGGGCTGCCACCTCATGGCCTGGACACCTGCCAAGGTTTTATTTCAGGGCCTTACCCCTTAGATAGCTTGTCTTCACCACGACTACAGAACGCTATCCATCCCTTCGCAGTAAGGCCTATGTGCATCAACGTCGTTCTGGTTTCCAAGGATCTTCCGCTGTCCACATTAGGGGACTGTGTCTGCTGCCACACAATCACAAGGAGGAAAAGGAAATGAAGGGAATGTATAGGATGGGACAGAACAGAATAGGATAGGACAGGACACTAGACGGGACGTTGTGAGACACACTTTGTCTGGATCCTCTATGGAGACCTGTCCGGCTTGGGAGGCCCTGCCGGTAGTTACACCACCGCCGGCATAGCCCTCCACTTCATTGGATCACACAAACCCCCTCGCCCACACGGACAATGTTTCGTTAAGGCGGTGTCTCCTGAGGGGGGACGCTGTGCCCTGCACTTTAATTTATCTTCAACCTTGCAGTTCTGTCGTTGTGTATCGCCGAAATACTTGCGCAGTTCCGCCTGGAATACTTTCCAGCTTGTGAACTTCTCCTCGTTGTTCTCATACCATTGCTTGGCTGTGCCCTCCAAGTAGATAAATACTTTAGCCAAACGTTGTCATACCATTTGTTAGATTTGGCTATACGCTCATATAGCTTCAGCCACTTGTTCGGATCTTGGCTGTCGTCACCAGAGAACCCGGAAGGATATCTCATGTGGTGGCACACAGTTACTGTCATCGTAACGTCCTTTTCTTCGTCTGTCTCCGATAGATTGCGATCTGTTGAATATGGCCCCAACTCGGGTTTCTCGCCACGTAAACGGCAGCTCTATCTATGGGAGCCACTGAGTCGTCGATAATGTGCGCCATCACAAGTTCCAGTACCCAGCGTCTCCACTAGAATAATGTCATGTAGAAGAAGGTGTAATTCGATGAATGACGAACACTAACTTCACTTAACGAAGGTTTATTCAGCACTAGTACATACAAGAGCGTAGAGAGAACTTCCTCTGGCCAGAACACATACGGCATATATACAGCTACAGAACATCCCAGTACAATGATTCTTGACAGTTGTGGATACTTCTAGAATGTACTCCAACGGAGTATATAAATTAATATTTTACGGTTGAGATTAGCTTTGAACTGAAGACCCTCCATGCAACAGTTTAGTACCATAACGACTTCACCACGGTAACTGTGCTACTCAGCTTTTTTCTGCGACAGTATCAATAATTAAATAAAATGAAACACAAATGGTACGACGTTAAGTTGTTCATGTATGAATATAAAAGGCTGCTTATACGATCAAACCATGGAAGAGATGTATTTACTTCGTGCTGTTTACACAAGGCAAAACCAAATTACAAATAAAAGGTCCGATTTGACTGGCCATGGAAACGACTCAGTTATTAAGGGGAAGGAGAGGGAACATATCGTCTCACCATTCTTCATTATTGTTTGTTGTATACTGCTGTCGGCGGTAGGCCCTGCGTTAGTGCAGCATGTCGTGTCGGAGCTATGCTGCACGGGTTGGCTGCCCGCATCAGCAACGGCAGCTCTGTGGCAGGGCCAAGATACGATCTCCGCGTTGTCTGCCCATTGGCAGCTGCGTGGACGAAGCTGTGCTACGACGGTGTCGGAAGGCAGATGTTGGTGATGAGTGGCAAAGCGCCCATATCTTCTCGCTTTTATTTATTTATTTATTTATTTTTACTTCCCCCGATGAGCTCAACTCGTTTGCGAAATATTTTTGCTTTCGGCCTTGTAATTGACGGACGATAATATTTTCAATGCAGCTCAATGCCAGATCGTCGTTCCATCGCCACACCTCTCCGTACAGTTTGAAAATTTTCTATCTGCCGTGGGCTAGTGTGTGCCTCGTGAATTGACATCTTTCTCACGATTTCACATTCTTAAGGTGTTTTCATGCATTCCGAGACTGTTGGGAGAGCAGCTACACAACACTTCTTTATAAGTGCTCTCACTGCGTGAGCCATGGACAAACTCATGTTAGAGCTCCTTCTAAAACACTGTTGACGTCCGTGATTTGTAAGGAATATCCTCACTGTTGAGGAAAAAATCTTCTTAAGAATGGTGGCTTCGTCCACACGCCTCTCTGCGCCAATTCCATGCGCTTTTTGCACGCTCCTCCCTGTACTGTGGAGTTCTGGAATTTTTGGCAACTGCCTGCATTCTATGGAAGAAAAAATGACTGCCACTCGGCCAGAAGAACTCAGATGCTTTTGCTCTATATTCTTGGCGTTCTGCAGGTGTCCATCAGCTCTCGGCGCACTTCTTGCTGTCAGACAGGCCGTTCGTATCGTGCCCCTCCTTGAACGAGCTTAGGACGTAGGCCCAGCCTCCCGCTGTGTGCTTGCAGAATGACTGCAGCGAGCCTCTTCTCGAGGGCTCGCTCCAGGTAGTCTCGCCCCTCCTCCTCCACGGCATCTCGCAGCAACTTGGCAGACAAATTACAATATAGAGTATATAATTCCTCGAAACAAAATCGTAACTAACCATTGTGATAAGTTCTTCCTCTTCTGCATTATAATACCCTTCAACATCCAATTCCTTTGCTTTAGTTTTCAATTCCTATTACAGTATAATTTCTCACTTCATTGTTGTTGTCAATAATTTCGTTGTTAATATTTTCGTCTATAAGATGAATTATAGTTTTCTAAGTTAAGAATATCCTTTAATTCCTAATTCCTTTGCTTCAACATTCAATACCTTTATTAGTATAATGTGGCACTTTGTTGTTGTTATTCTCTTTGTCATTATTATTAAGTTTATTAATGAGATGAAGAAATTATTGTTTTATCAGTTTTGGATAACCTTTATATATTTTTGTATGAAATTTTTATTTGATATGTATATAACAGTTTTATCTTTAAAACAGTTTTATCTTCATTTCTCCAACTACTAAGTGAAATATCAATACTAACCATTTTACATACACTATTTTTCCTTTCCTTTTCAAAACTTAATCAACAAGATATGAATCAGGATGCTTTGTTTTCTATACCTGATACTCACAAAAGTTTTTTTCTTCACCAAGTTTAATGATTCTAACTTTACCTCATGTTTTAAATTTCGCTTTCTCGTTAGATACAATAGTTGTTGGTTTATAATTCTTCTCATTAAGTTCCATTGGTTTCATATTTGTAGATAAATGTTTTGTGTTTTTATATTCATCAAACAATTTCGAAACTGGCTCAGTCCATTTATAATTTCTTTGTAAGTCAAATTTATTCAACATCTTTCCTTTAAGTGTTCAATTAAATCTTTCAACAACAGACGCTTTTAATTCTGTAAATGTTGAATAATGATAAATGTTATATTTTCACCAATTCTTGAAAACCTTTGTTATTCAATTTTTTGCCATTATCTATTTGTAATTCCTTTAGATTTCTGTCTCTAAATATTTTTTTTCAAAAGAATGAACTACATCCTTACCAGTTCAGTCCTTAGCTGGAGTGGCTCAAGAAAATTTGTAGGAAAGTCTATAACAGTTAATAAATACTTATATCATTTATTTATTTTTGATATTTCTTTCAAATTACCTAAAACCATATCTACTATATTTGATTCCCATAAAGCATAATTACCAAGAGGAATTACAGTTCGTCTTTTAAATTTTTTGTCATTGGTTTACATAATTAATTAAAACTTCTTAAATATTTTAACGAATTTACTCTTTTCAGTTTTACATACTATACAACTACCTTTCATTCTTTATCTTCCATTTCTAGTTGTTACTCTGTGAGGAATGTGTGTGTCACTACTTTTTTCACTTGAAACAGTAAATGTGATTCACCAGCTACATAGGAGAAAAATTTAATACGATATAAATTATTGTTCCAGTCTATCTTCATCATTTGATACGAAAATGAGTAATTCACCTGAAACATGTTCTATTTTTACTGATTGTTTTATAGTTATAAATACTTTAACTTTCAGTTTCATTTCAAGTAATGGATTACTGAACTGAGATGAATATAAAATTTGCAATTCATCATCATTATGTCTTTTTATTTCTATTTTAAAATCAGTAGTTGATAGATCACCATCTATATTCCTTCTATATAAAATGATTCTCTTAATTTTTACATCATATTCAAATGTATATTTTAATATTTCATCATCTCTAACAAGATAAAATTTTACTTTCTGTTCATCACATGCTCTTCTGTGAAGATTACTTAGCCAACTAAGGTATGATGTTAAATCTGCCTTGGAGAAATAATCTGTTAAACCTTTTTCTATTTTTTCTCTTTTTTAAAGTAATTAGATCATTTTTATTAAGTTGATTATTTTTTCAAGTGAGTTGTTTAGTAGTGACATAATTACTGAGTTGTGTTAGAATACATGTGTATTGAGGTTTTGTAACAAGATTGTTTAAGGCATTTTCTAATTACTATTCTGTAACTGCATTATAAGCATTCACTGGATCATTTATATGTATTCTTCTTCCAGCTCCAAAATAAATATACCCTTCAGATGCTTTAAAATTTTATCTAATCTTTTATGAAATTGTTTAATTAAAATTTCTATTTTTGAACCAATTTTTGCTTATAATTCATTTTTTATGTTTTCTAAAGTTATTTCGCAATTAAGTGTGTGATCTTTAGGCTCCAGCTTATTTCCAAACATGTTCTTTTATTATATTCTACTTCTTTATTAGCTATTTTCTTGTTTTGTACTTCATTTACAATTGCTGCTAAACCATCAGCGAGTGAACCAGTTGTTTGCTATATATGGAAATGCAGCTAATAGTAATGTTAAAAATCCACCTCCATGTTTTGTTCATGGAAACCCTTCTTTCTTGTTTGTTAGATAGTCGATAAGCTTTTTCAGAACTGCAATACCTAATGTAATAAGTAAGTATCCACTAGTTTTTTTCTCTCTGTCTCTCTCAAGCCTCAGTTAAAACTTGATCATTACTATGTAACTGTTCACTATTTACTTAATTTTGATTGATTTTGGTTTAGTCTTGCCACCTGGTAGCAAAGTATCATCAATGCTAAGGTTATTCATTTATAAAGGTAAAATATTTGTAGGGATTAATAATTTTACAATACCCGATCATTTTCATCAACATCTAAACACATACCTAATTTTCCTTTTTTGTACCTTATTCCTCTAACTGCAGTTGCGACTATATTTTCTCCTAATGAAGCATCACTTGAATGCATTCTTTTTTTGCAACTAACTGAAGTTCTGTATCAGCTTCACGTCTAGATTCTAAATTTTAATGATCACAATAGGCGATACCTTGTTGTTTGCTTGCTTCATGTTATTTATTTACTTGTGGATCACCTCTCACTAATATGTCATCTAATTTGGTCCCAGGACCACAGTGAGTATAATGAGCAATATGCATTTCAAATGGAAGTTAGTTCATTAGTGTATTTAACAATCCCTTACCATTTTTCAAAATGTGTGAGAAAGAAAAAGTCTGTTTGCATATAATATTCCATTAGGATTATTGATAATAAAATAAAATACGAAAATATGAAGAAAACAAATTATTTACACTCAAAATTAAATCATGAAGTAGCATTTTTACAATGAACTTAGTCATTCAGATTCAAACTATATATACAAACTGTGGTCGTATACATTTGCTCCTGGAGTGCCCCAGGCCAGGAGTGAGCTGGTCACCCAAGCAATGGAGATCATTACTCATCAAGTTGTTCCTGTTCAGCCTCCTCTCTTCAATTAAAAACGATGGGACCAGATGCAAGGAGAGCTACCGGGACTTCAAAATGGACTTCGAAAGAAACGGGAGGGTAAAATGAAACAGAGAGGGTAACATCAAGAAAAAGCCCTCTGGGTTTCCTTCAAGTGGCATTGAAGGTTTTTGGACTTTGGGCAATGAGATTTTTTTTATTTCAGCTGAACCTAACTGCCTGGTTAAATAATAAAATACACTGAATTGGAGAGCCAGTAAATTTTAATATCAATTATTCCTTGTGAGAAAATTAAATTGTTTTCTTATGTGCATCTTTTATTAAAAAAATTAATTTTTCTTCTTACATTCACCTTTTGTATGACAAAAATAATTATTTAAAATAAGTGAATGAGATACGGAAAAAATAGTTTTCATTAATTTTTTAAGTAATTTAATATAAAATAGAAGTTTTTTAAATAAAATTATGTGAGTTAGACTTCAAATTGTGAGCCATAGGAGCTATGAAGTGTTGGTTCTAGGTAACTTTTGTCGGTCCTGGCGTGAGCCAAGACAAAGACAAGTGAGCTAGAACCTACATTTTATAGCTACTCATGTCGACACTCTGTACAGCATATTGAGCTATAACAGTGGTATGTGGATGAGAGTTATCCTGTTGGAAAACACCCCTTGAAATGTTGTTCATGAATGGCATTACAGTAGATCAAATTACCAGACTGATGTACAAACACGCAGTCAGACTGCGTGTAATAACCACGAGGGTGGTCCTGCTGTCATATGAAACGGCACCCCTGACCATAACGCCAAGGTTAGGAGCACTGTTTCTATGCTGCAGACACGTTGGTTGCAGGCCCTCAGCTGGCTTCCTTCGAACCAACAGTCGTTCATCACTGGCACCAAGGCAGAGCCCGATTTCATGAGAAAACACAACAGACCTCCACCCTGCCCTGTAATGAACTCTCGCTTGGCACCACTGAAGACGAAAATGGCTGTTGTTTGGGGTCAGTGGAATGCAAGTTACAGACTGTCTCGCTCGGAGCTCTCCTTGAAGTAATTAGTTTTTAACAGTTCGTTGGGTCACTTTGGTTACAACTGCTGCTCAAATTGTTGGTGCAAAACAGTACAAAGCGACAGAGTCATATGCCAAGGACGATCATTGTCCTTCTCGATAGTGCCAAGTGGCCACCTAGATCTCAGTCGTCTTGCGACTCAACATTCTCTTGACCACCGCTGCCAGCAATCATGTATAGTGGCTGCAGTCCTGCTTAGTCTTTCTGAAATACCACAGAAGGAACATCCAGTTTCTCATAACCCTATTACACGAGCTCGTTGAAACTCAGTGAAGTGTTGATAAGTGCCTTTGTCGCCTTAGAGGCATTCTTGACTCATTTCATTTTACCACGTCCAGTCTCACAGAACTAATACACACGACGATTACAGCATGCAGTTCAAATAAAGCTGATTTGCATCCTCATAGTGGTGCTATTAGCGCCACTCCTATCTGACTGATGTGAAATTTGGATGGCCTTCAATTTTCAGATGTAGAAACAAGCCAATCAACTTTAGTTTATGTCAGGCAGCACCTTCTTTGTACTGTGATTTTATTTGCTGTAAGTTTATATGGATGCCAGTGACCTGACCTGTCTGCCACAATCAGCTAAGCATGGTACACGTTCTTTTAGTACAACATACTTGAATATTTAATCTATGTAACTCCAAGCTCAGATTTTAGCTCAAGCACTGCCTCGCCATACGTATCAAAATTTGGCTCATCATCCATTAAAATGCTGATTTTAATAAGAGCATGTGATTGGTTATAACTCTTATCATACAGCACTGACAGTCACATTCACAACATGCAGTATGCACTCTAGTGCCAAGATGCTTAACATTCTCTATTCTGATCACCATATCAAAGACACTCTAGGATTCCAGACCAACTTGAGCACATTTAAGTCCACCTGCAGTCAGACAGTACATATTGGTGAATAGCGGTATTGTGCTAGCACTTAGCTGATACTTGAGTCCCAAATGTGGATGTGCACAGTAGGTCGGTGAGGTCAGGATGACATCTTGCTGCTGAGGGATTAGCCTGTCGAGGAACTTCTGAATTTAGTCATCCGTAACAATAATAATAATAATAATATTAGAAATGGGTGGATAATATACTCTTCTTCATCTGTGTTGACTGTTGCTGCCATTGGCTGGCACATTAGTGCTCCACATCACAATTGGCTGGAAACACAATGACGCCGCGTAATCATGGGGTAAAAAAGGGGAGGAGGAAGGGAATTCCGGGAAGTAGGGGGCAAAGAGAAGATTCTGGGATTTCTGATGCTGAAATCAGAGATTTTCATCCCAGAGCAGTCAGTGTTCTCCTACTAGCAATGCATGCTGTACAGCTCGTTTCTTTGCTCGGCACAGGGCTGGATTGAATTTTTCCTCGTAGAATGTTCCATTTTTACAACAGTGCAGTTAGCAACTGCTTTACGGCCATGCTTCAGTACATCTCCCTAATACATGCTACACGTTGTCTATAGGATTTAAGTAGGGGAAATGGGCAGGCCAGTCACTTCGCCGAATATCCTCTCGTTCCAAGATCTCCTCCGCTGTGCAAACGCACGTGGTCATCGATAAAAGTGTAGTCAGGGCGAATGCACTCTGAGAAGACAGGCTCTCATTTATAAGAATTACAGTGTCACAATAACATTGAATAGTGGCTGTACTGTGTAACGTGATAGCACCTGGACCACCAAAACGATCATGCTCGACATTGTTCTCTGCTTCATTACGTTTTTCCATCATTCCAAATGTCCGTACACTGTGCGCTCTCCAGTCAATATTATTGTGACACTGCGCTCCTTCCCATTTGCGTCTTTTCGACCTTGACCTTATCGTTACGGACGACAAGGCGTGACCGTATTGAACAGAGCAACTGGAGGAGTTCATGGAACTGGAGGATATTCGGAGAGTGGACAGGCGTGCGTTTTCAAAGAGCTTACTATTATTACTGTTTTGAACCAATATGGCGTTTTTGTTAGTCTTATTGATTATTTTTGTCAGTTACCTTCTACGTTATACTGTAGGAAGTATTTCCAGGTAAATTCGAAATTTCGTCTTGCTGGGTTACTTGCCAGAATCACATCACGCGAAATTTACTTTCGTCTGTTAGGTTTGTTCACCATTGGAGATGTTGGCGACTTCGTCCTCTAAACCCCCTGCAGACTACCGAAGAAACTTAATTTGGTGAGAAGCCTCTTAAAACATTCATTTTCGGCTGTTCGATGTTCGACACTCAGTGAGTGGCTTGTGTTCATGACACTAATTATAACTAAATTTATTTAAGTTGTCAAGTTTCATTGTCTTCTTCAGTGTCAGCAGAGCCTAGATCTATTTGTGTTTCCACTACAGCTTCAAGGTTGCAACTCTTTGCTGCTGGGTCTGATAATGTACATCCATGCTAATTTTTTTGTCATTCCAGTTATTATATTCGTATTGGCAGCAATGATTGTTATTGCTTGTGAAATGGTTCTTAAATGTTGTTATTACCAGACTTTTATAAATACGTTTTCATTTTGTTGTTGAAGTAAATCTTTTTTTCACTATCATTTTTAATAGGATCTGCCTTCAAATTTTGTATTGGCCTTGTGCTGTCAGCTTACTGAATGACACTGTCAAGTTCGCCAGGTGTAGCACGCATCCAATGTTGATGTCAGAGGCCAGCTCCTAATGGGCGAATGCCTGCATAACACACTGTGCTATAAATTCCCTTTGGCATGTGGTTAATTGCTTGTATTTATTGCTATGCCTAACGGCTATACAGCTGTGCACTTTTGTTGTTTTAAGGGCGCAGAGGCTTACAAAAAATGTATATTTTGTTTCTTTGGCAAAAATATTTTCTTGGTCTGGCACATCCACTCCAAATACCGAGCTCTCAACATCCCACCTGCGCCAAAAAATTCAGTTGCATAAAAACACTGTTATTAGCTTGTTAATAGATAATACTCTCCACAAATAATATCTTTTGTCTATTCCACAGATATCTTCTGTATTATATGAGCTTTCCGATAGGCTACACTACCGTATCTGTCTATTGCGTCGTATTTACATTTTGCTGGCCGTTTCGTAGCCAGAAGGTAACCACAATGTCACTGCAGAACAAATTAGCGTATTTTTACCGTTATTTGCTGTTTTATTGTTACTTCTAGAAGCTATTGTGTATTCCTTTTGTTCTTACACTACTCTGAATGACCTAGCAATTATGTCACAATGCGATAGCTGCACGCTACGTGCACGAAGCTCAAGGAAATAAATAAACATACAGTGTTCATGGACAATTTCCATATGTGTGGGTGATTATAGCCGATGGCGTACTTTTAACAGGACGGATGAGAAATTATATTATTTCTGTTATGTAATGCTCATATTAGTTTCGTTGCATAAAAACACTACTCTGATACATGGGCTACGTATATCAGTCAAGGAATACTACAGTTACCTTTCCTTTGCAGTAGATCATTATCTTGAAACTGCAAATTTTTGTAAGTCTGATGTGTTTTCAATTTAAACACACGTCATTAAGAAAATTTTTGGACAAACTGGAACACTATACCGACAAGAGAAGCGTACGTGTGTCATACTATAAGAACAGTGTAACTAGAAGTTTATTTGTTTATATTTCCTCCTAATTTGATCGTCTTTTATCAGCATGGAAAGAAGACAGTTTTTCACATTACCAATGTTCGTACCAGAAGTGATTTCATTGAGCCGTCAAAGGGACCCGCTTATGTACAATAGAGGATGCATTACACTAAATTATCCTCAAAATCTCAAATATCCATACATAGACATTGTGCTCTTGTACCGAAAGTAATACGGCAACACAACTAAGCTCGAAACATTTCACGTGGATAGTTTTCGCAATAAATCAGAAACGTCTGATACTCCTCTGTATTCATCATATATTTCATGGGATTTGTATCGTTTTACTACTCATATCACCGATTTCCTGAAGCTCGAGAGGGATAGTTGTTTTGGACATGTCTTCGGTGTTCAGTGTTTAGTATCTTTCAACATTTGCGAGGGAACTAGGGTGGAAAATGCTCACGACACTACTAACTTTTTTAAAAAACAGTCAAGTACGATCCGTTTTCCTGAACTCTTTAGTAATGCCATTATCTAGATATTTTATCTCAAAAACAATAGGACGGAAATATTCAGTACCCAATACATTTCCACAACGAATATCAATTACGTAAGGGGCTTGTGAAACATCTATCAGCCTCCATAACTGAATCGTCAGCGTAGATGACAAAATGTTGAGGACCCAGGTTCGATTTCCGATACTGCTAAAGATTTTTCCTTGGTGGGAGAACTGGTTCAGGGTGCCTTCAGCCTCGTGATGCGAACTGAGGAGCTGCTTGACAGAACAGTAGAAGGTCAACGGTCTGGAAAGTCAGCAGAACGGCCGGGAGAGCGGTGTGCTGACCACATGCCTCTCCACATGGCATCCACGTGACGCCGCAATTCAGAGGATGACACGGCATCCGGCACAGAGCCCTTGGAACTGCACGGCCTGCGCGAGCAGGTCGTTTTGTGAAACAAGATACGTCGTTACAAATATGATTAAGTTATCGGGGTTTTATAAACAAGTATACAGTAGTCAAATCTTTCTCTCTCTCTCTCTCTCTAAACACACAACCACACACATCTCTCACGTACATACTCACTCACGGACAAGCATATTAATAATGAAATACTGAGCACAACATAGGAAAGATTGACCACTGTATGGGCTACCTTTATTTCATTAAAACTGTTACTGCACTGGTGTTTACATTCGAACTTTATGCAGCTGTGAAATGTATGGCTGTATTCAAACGTGGTTATACGTGTCCTGGAGATGATCCACGAATAGTAAGTTTCAGGGCCGAACCACAGATCAAAACATCTAGAGGACTAGCGGAAAACCGAGGTTGGCGTAAAGCAACAAGTTCGGTGACCTGTTCTGAATCCTAAGGTCTTAGCTCACAGCGAGAATTCCTACGGTTCCGCAGAAGACGTTAACAGTTTTACGTACGCACAACTTTTATGATTATTAATCACCAAAGTTCGCAGAAATATGCGATTGTAGTAATCACCAATAAAAAAGCAACCTGTTAATTTAATTATGTCAACACAGTGTTAACATGAAATAATAAACTGTGCCCAAATAATGAAACAGTGAATATTTTTTGCGCTTATAGAGTAGTTTATAGATATAAGCAACAAATTACAGCAACTTCGTCGTATGTGCAGATTTTTGACATCGTGCAGAAGTTCTAAAATAGAGTGAGATATGTCCTGATTGAAGCCCGCTTCTAGTAGGTGCCCGGGTATGGCATCAGAGGTATGTTCGTGTTCCAGAAGTCCATGCGTTCGCCCAGGAAGTTTTCCTCAAGACTGAAGTTGGCTCGCATCAGAAGATAGCTGCGGTTCCTCGGGTTATAAGGCTCCCACGTCACTGGATCCCCTTCCGGTGTGGGATTGCTGAGGAAACACAGATGAAGATATTATTTAACCACAATTTTATGCAAAGGATGTTAAGCGTATATCCGATCTTGTTTTGTTTTGTTAGCCACGTGGAGTAACCACGCTGTCCGAGGCGCCTTGCCACAGTTCGCGCGGCTACCTCCGTCGGAGATTCAAGTCCTCCTTCGGGCATGGGTGTGTGTGTTGTCGTTAGTGTAAGTTACTTTAAGTTAGATTAAGTAGTGTGTAAGCCTAGGGACCGATGACCTCAGTAGTATGGTTCCAAAGGAACTTAAAACAAATTTCCCAAAATTTCTCGTTTGTTGCGTTTTGATTCTTTTCTCCACACAATCATTACAGCTGCACGAATTCAACAGTGCGCGTACTTGGACCCTGAACTACTTTGAGATGAATAGTTTAATTCAATAAAATATGAGTATTAATATGTTTAGTTTTTGTTAGAAATCGCACTCCTCTTCTACTCTCACAAGCATATTGAAAGATGTCCGTAGTCCCTTTCATATAGATCAAATGTACCCAACGTTCCTGAGACCAGTACCCTTGAGTGCAATCAGATATTAGCTGGTACTCCCCTCCCTCTCCTCCCCCTGTCCACTATCTGCATATTGAGAAGTTTTATACTGACGAAGGTACATTACATTTCGTTTTATAGTGATATCAGTAAACTACGACAGATTGAGTGAACGAGACTTATTGTACAGACTGTTTCCAGTTACATTTTTATAGAATGATGAAGCAATTTTCAGTGTATCGCGAGTGCAGCTTATAACTCATACCGAGAAAGAAGAAAGCCGAGAATGATGAAGCAATTTTCAGTGTATCGCGAGTGCAGCTCATAACTCATACCGAGAAAGAGAGCAGACACTTGTTTCAAAACACGTTTCCTCTGCTCCACTCCTCTCCCTAATAACATTTGCTTCACCCACCCTCTGGATCCTCATTGAAATTCAACTAGCTTTAAATGTCTGTACTTATATTTTGTAAATAACTTGATTATGGGATTCGCAGAATTTGGAGCACTTAGGGCTGCCAATGTGATGTCTGAGAACTGCCACTAATTACAATGACAAAAAACAATAATGGACATGTGTAGACCCTACACCACTGTCGAAGCCATTTCGTAACTACCGTCAATTAGTTCGTGTGCTGAAACAAAGTGAATAACGCCGCAATTCCGGTCTACTGCGGAAAGCACCTACAACTCGGAGAAGGCATATTTAAGCATATCTGATATATATGTCTCAATTTTACTGTGAAATATACGTGATACATAGTGAGAATGTATGTAGTTGGTGGACTATGTGAGGAAGATATTCATATATTAGTTTCACAGTCTGTAACCTCTACCACATTGTGTCACGTCTAGTACTTGAAAAAGAGTAGTTATTGGTAAGTTACGTAATCAGCGTTATAGTCTTACGAGACAGCGATAATACCTCCAAAAACTGCATTATACCGCTCAGGATGCAATTACCTGCAGGTTGGGAGCCATTGCCCCAGACTGACGACATCTTGTACTTCAAGCTCGTGCCATCATATAGAGACATGATAGTTTACAAGTAAGTTAGGGAGGCAGCATTAAAGCCTTATGGAAGGAAGATGAGACGTGTAAACATTTTATCTCTGCTATTTTTCCCTTATTTCTGACACTGACTAGATTATGGTATTGTTGGTTAAGATATAACGCTTCATATTGACAGAGGAAGAACAATACAGCGAATGTGGAAACGTCGGTTTGGGTGTTCAAACTGAAACAAAAAACTTCTCAAATGTTCAAATGTGTGTCGAATCTTATGGGACTTAACTGCTAAGGTCATCAGTTCCTAAGCTTACACACCACTTAACCTAAATTATCTTAAGGACAAACACACACACGCATGCCCAAGGGAGAACTCGAACCTCCGCCAGGACGAACCGCACAGTCCATGACTGTAGCGGCTAGACCCGGCAAAAAACTTCTCCCACCCCGCAACTTTGTATTACTTCGAGCGTGACAAAGACACGCTTTGAACCAGGAATACGGCAAGCTTTAACATAAATCTCTCCCTACCGTCTGAAAGAGGTTACTTTGGAAGTGAGAGAAAGAGGCCTTTTGATGAGTGAGATTACACAGTGCGGAACCATCGAGGAGAAGGTCATTGGTATGTTCAACGTTCTAAAGAAAATTTGCCGCCTCTATTCGCTAGAGAGAGCCAGTTCTGGACATGAGAGAGAAGTGCAGGGCGGAAAAGAAACAGAAAAACTCACACGGCCCATCATTGGAGTGTTTCAAATCCATGTTCCGTCTTCCACCATTCTACCTACGGGGAGAGACGGGGACAGATAAGTGGTGAGAGACAGAGGGACGGAGAGCTGTAATCTTTGGTGTGACTGAACGTCTTAATATCTAACGGTTTTTACCATAATAATAATTGCAGAAGAATTGGGATTGCAGGCAAGAGAGCAACGGATTAACTTTGCCAAGGAGAGTAAAGTGGGAAACATTAATATTGGTGACTTTCAAATTTGATACAGCTGATTTTCTCTCATTCCTAAGAACCGTGGGATGTCCTGACTCGTCCGTGTCATTCGCTGAGGAGGGAGTGGCAGAGTACCTCGAGGCTGCAGCGAGCAGAGAGCGTTGACGGACAGTGCCGACGCGGTTACGGTGCGGCTGCTGGTTGCTGCGGTAAGTTTTCATTCACGAGTACACGAAGTCCTGCTGTTTCACCGGGCGTCGGTATTGAATTCATATTAGGTCGCATTTTCGTTTTTACTCACTTGATTGAGTCAATTCAGGGAAGCGTTTGGGGGTTATTGTTATGTCGTATAAGACAGTTGGTTCAATAAATGTACCACTGGATAGTCTTTCCCGCCACACCGTAATCATTCTTCGCTTTGTAATCAGTATTTGACATAGTAGTTGGTAGCCAGCAAAGAAGCAGGCTTCTCGAGTGTGTCTGTTAGATAAGCGAGACATCAGCCATTTTCCCTTCAGATACATAACGATCTCCTTATTTCCCTCAACACATGAGGGTACCTACAGAATTATGATGTAAGAGAGGCCACAGGTTGCCATGTAACCTTGTCCTAATCATTCATTGTTCCTGAACTTATACTGTTATTGTTCATGTTTTGTTGAGTAATTCACGGTATCTTTAGAAATAAAGATCATTTGTGGTACTAAAGCAATCTGCGAATGTCTTCCAAGCCGTCATCAGCCACCTACGCGTCTACATTATGCGACATTTTGATGATTACTACGTAGGTCCCGATTTAATCGTTGGTCCTAATTTATAAAGCGGCGGGGAAGGAAGGGGGGCTGGAGGAGCATACCAAGGTAATATTCCATCTAGCGAAGCGAATTTAAACCCATTCGATACTCGACAGAAGTACTATGGTTGTTGTCTCACGTATCTTGCAGCCACACCCGAGAAACATGGTTCTCAGCTAGACAGACAGAACAGTAAGCTTGCCCTACCAATTTTGTCTCACCACAGAAAAATGTATCTGTGATGAACAAGCCATATGCTACTCTCTTGCAACAATATAAAATACGTTTACTGAAATTTGATGAACTGAAACCTACAGACTGCTCTTACCATAAGCTGATGTGTCTTGTGGGACAGAAGACTACATTCTGAAGAGCACTGCGTACTCGGAAGTGCAAGTACGTAAGTCATTTTGTTTTCTTAACCACCGGATCACCACTCATTCTTGTTGCGATCTGTTTTGCTTGCATCAAAAGCGCCCTTTTACCCTCAGTTAATCAAGTTGCGCTATTGTTCCTTGTGTATATCTCAATCAACATACCCATATTTGGCGAAGTTGGTCCAGAGCCGCAGCAGGGTCCTTCGCACCTCGTCTTCTTCAGAAGTGAGATCCAAGTTATACTTGGTATCATTACGCAAAAATAGAAGTCTCAGTTCTCCACCGTGATTGACACCTGGAACAATACATATATTATCAAAATGAATGTCTGTACGAATGTACGTATGCATCTACGTTGGGTCAATTTCAACCAAAACTGCTACACATAGCCGGCCGGGGTGGCCGAGCGGTTCTAGGCGCTGCAGTCTGGAACAGCGCGACCGCTACGGTCGCAGGTTGGAATCGTGCCTCGGGCATGGATGTGTGTGATGTCCTTAGGTTAGTTAGGTTTAAGTAGTTTTAAGTTCTAGGGGACTGATGACCTCAGAAGTTAAGTCCCATAGTGCTCAGAGCCATTTGAACCATTTTCTGGTACTCATATTTCTTGCTATCTGGATAGGTGCACTGTGGGGGTGATAATCACCTACTTATCAAAAGCGTGGGATGGGGGTGATAACGAAGATTAACTGACAGAATGCATATACCCAGACTATATTAAAACAGTATTTGAGAGTGAGAGTAGTAAGCGACTGCAAAAAATGTTACACATAATTTCAAACGTTTACGAATCACTGCCTTGCGGACAAAGTGATGAAAGAGAATGAAAATTATTGCCTTCATTTTCACTGCACATGCAGTAAAATTCCCGCATCAGGTATAACAGTTTAATTTCCTACTTCTTTACTAACTCTATTTGTAACACATGTTGCATAGAGTATGCACATACACCGCTGAATGTAGGTGCAAAATTATACCATTGTAAGCGTCATAGCTCAGGAAATATACTGTCATAAAAACTGAAAAGCATGAAAAACTGCCCCACCATACATGAAGTTTTAATTTATTAGTTTTTTATTGCTAATTGTATTCGCAGCATGCTGGTATTTCGCAAGCAGTATCCACACACAACACAAAACGCATCTCGAAAATTATATCATTATACGTCAGATAGTTCAGGAGATAGGATGCCATAAATATTGAGATACGTAAAAAAATAGGTTTTCTTGAAACGGAAATAACAGAGACTATACGCATCCAGTGTTTGATAATGAGAACGCTTAGCGACTCCTTACAAATTTTAGGCTTCATTCCAGACCTTCCCTAAATTATTCTCGCTAACTTGCTTGACGTCAAACATTTAACATAGTAACTCATTTGTAAATTTTCAAGCTATTCCCTATAGGAAAGTTCGAGAATTTCTAGAATCGAGGTTTACAAGTTAATTACTACCTGGACAGAAGCAGTGCGGGGTTAACAACCACCTACATCTTATAGGGTGGGAGTGAAAAGGGGGTGATATTAACATATAGTTCAGAAACACTTGAAGCAACTTCAATCAAATGTGTTCAATAGATGACTTATTACTGTATAAAACTGTAGTGTGGGTGAGGTTTCCCAATACCATTAGGGGTGGTACTGTGGATAAGAAGCCATGTCGTAAAAATGTTCTAAAGTGACTTTTTGGTATTTATTTTCCGTACTTGGGTGACTAGAAATACCTTTAAAAATAGCAAGAGCAGTTTGTGTCTATTTGCGCTGTCCAGTGAGTCAACCAGGTCACGAGAACTAACCTTGCGTGGATCCAATAATTTTGTCAACGTGTTTCGGAACCTAAGATCGAGCCACATTTCTGAATACCACCGACAGTTCTACTTCATCTTTAGAGTCGTATAACGTCGTATAGTGTAAATCAGCAGACAGACACATACACACATAAAAAAAATTGGCATCACCTCGGTTCCGAGAGTTCCGGAACCTGTACAAAAAATTGGAATCGAGATCAACATAAACATCTTTTCCGCCCTTTTATTGCTCATGAAAACCACACATTGCATGTCGTACCACCATACAACGAGACCTTCGTAGGTGTTGATCCAGACTGCTCTACGCATCGGTACCTCTAATACCAAGTAGCACGTTCTCTTACATTGATGCATGCCTGTATTCGTCGCAGCATATTATCCACAAGTTCATCAAGGCACTGTTGGTCCAGATTGTCCCACTCCTCAACGGCAATTCGGCGTAGATCCCTCAGTGTAGTTGGTGGGTCACATCTTCCATAAACAGCCCTTCTCAACATATCCCAGGCATGTTCGATAGAGTTCATGTGTGGAGAATATGCTGGCCACTCTAGACGAGCGATGTCGTTATCCTGAAGGAAGACATTCACAAGTTGTGCACGATGGGTGCGCGAATTGTCGTCAAGAAAGACCAATGCCTGGCCAGTATGCTGCCGATATGGTCGCACTATCGGTCGGAGGATGGTATTCACGTCTCCTACAGCCTTTGCGGTGCGTTCGATGACCACCAGCGGCGTACGTTGGACCCACATAATGCCACCCCAAAACGTAAGGGAACCTCCACCTTGCTGCACTCGCTGTACAGTGTGTCTAAGGCGTTCAGCCTGACCGGATTGCCTCCAAACACGTCTCCAACGATTGTCCGGTTAAAGGCATATGCGAAACTCTTCATCGAAGAGAACGTGATGCCAATCCTGAAAGGTCCATTCGGCATGTTGTTGGGCCCTTCTGCACCGCGCTGCATGGTATCGTGTTGCAAAGATGGACCTTGCCATGGACGTCAGGAGTGAAGTTGCACATCATGCAGCCTACTGCGCAGAGTCTGAGTCGTAACACGTCGTCCTGTGGCTGCACGAAAAGCATTATTCAACATCGTGACGTTGCTGTCAGGAATCCTCCTAGCCATAATCCATAGGAAGCGGTTATTCAGCGCAGTAGTAGCCCTTGGGCGGCCTGAACGAGTCATGCCTCTCTGTATTTCCTCCATGTCCGAACAACATCGTTTTGGTTCACTGCGAGAGGCCTGGACACTTCTCTTTTAGAGAGTCCTTCCTGGTACAAAGTAACAATGCGGACGCGATCGAACCGCGGTAGTAACCTTCTACGGATGGTAGAACCACAGACAACACGAGTCGTGTACCTCCTTCCTGGTGGAATGACTGCAACTGATGGGCTGACGGACCCCCTCCGTCTAATAGGCGCTGCTCATGCATGGTTACGTAGATCCTCGGGCGGGTTTAGTGACATCTATGAACAGTCACAGGGACAGTGTATGTGATACAATATTCACAGTCAACATTTATCTTTAGGAGTTCTGGGAAACGGGGTGATGCAAAACTTTTTTTTG
This sequence comes from Schistocerca cancellata, assembly GCF_023864275.1. Classification (NCBI taxonomy): domain Eukaryota; kingdom Metazoa; phylum Arthropoda; class Insecta; order Orthoptera; family Acrididae; genus Schistocerca; species Schistocerca cancellata. The sequence continues at coordinate 562,377,763 of NC_064628.1, read as the reverse complement.
ATGTGTACATATTACATACGCATCTCTTCTCTAAGCTCCTGGATCGATTATTACTTACTGCCTGGGAAGAATGCGAGGTAAAAAGCACTGACCTCATAAGGATGGCGATGAAGTTGTTAAAGGTGTGATGGATAGAGAAAGAGCAGAGTATGTAGACAGAGAGAGCGTGATTGAGAATGTGGTTAGACACTAAGAGGTAGAGAGGTTTGGACTGTTTACTGCCGATATAAATTCGACGAAAGCCGATTAGAGTTTCTAATTTGGCTCTTCACTTCAAATGGGTTTGAACTGTGTAACTGAATTGACAAGCAGCGATATTTTCTACGAATATGTTCGACGTGAAGGGCATGAACATTCAGAAACTGCGCGGTACGATATTGGACGATAATACGTCAACATTGTATGGAGCAGATTAATCGTTAGTTGGAATAGTACGGTAAACTGCGTGCGATACCTTTGTAGCAAGATGGGTGCTGCAATCGTTAAAATACCTACCAGTGATACGGCAGTAAATTTCAGCTAGTACTCGGAAAACACATTGTTCAAAATCACAAGAGTAGGTGGTGTACATGGAAAAATATCTGGAGACACGAGAATATCCTAGTTGGATTACGCTGTGGTCAGACAGTTCTGTCCGCCTGCTCCGTAGCTGAGTGCTCAGCGCACTCAGCTGTCATGCAGAAGGCTTGGATTTGATTCCAGCACAGGTCAGATTTTACCCTGTCGGGGACTGGGTGTTGTGTCGTTCTCATTATCATTTCATCATCATGGACACGCAAGTCACCAAACTGGCGTCAAATAAAAAGTTATGGACAATGTGGTCGAACAGCCGCTAGCGGGCTCTCCGGCTCAATATTACCATACGATCATTTCATTTCGTTTAAGAGATTCCTAAATTCGATATTGGACTGTAAGGCGTACCGAGGAGCAGATGTGGACTCAGATAATTCATAACGCACAGTTAAATGAATATGAGTCGGATGGGAAAATTGCAAGTATTCTCTTTATTAGTTCAAACGTAATCATCATTACAGTTACTGCATTTATCCCACGGTAACACAAGACTATTCAGTTCCTTCATTTACCAATGTTTATGTTGTCCACGGAACCATGGTTTTACCCAGTCCCGTCTCTTTTTCAGGAGCAGATCGACGGCCATTATGTCTTCCTTGAGAGCTCCAAAAGTATCGGATTCGCATGGGAAGAGGTCTGAATTGTGTGGAAGATGTGTAAGTGCTTCCCAGCGAAAATTCTGCACTGTATTCGAAATACCCTTGGTAACATATGGGCCTGCCACTGATGACATAACTATCCTCAGTGAAATTGACGATTTGCAAGATCGTTAAATGGAATGAACATTCTAATGAGTACTAAGACTGAGGTAAACTGAAGAAAGAGGAAAGTAATTAGAAGTGGCAGAAATGAGATAAGCAAGAGGTTTAACATCACAATTATGACCAAGACGCAAACGAAGTTAAGAAATTCTGCTACCTTGGAAGACAAATAACACGTGATGGATGAAGTGAAAAGGACATAATACCGCTAGAACAGTACACACGAAGAGGAAATTCCCAGCCAAAAGAAATCTACTAGTATTAAACACAGGCCTTAATGTGAGGAAAAAATGTCTGAGAACGTACGTTTGGAGCACAACACTTTATGCCAATGAATCAAGGATTGTAGCAGAACCAAGGAAAATTGTAATCGAAGCTTTTGAGAAATGGTGCTTTAGAAGAATGTTGTAAAGATCACAAAAAATACCAACTCGTGATATTTTATTACTTAAGTCTTGCAACATTTGTAACTAAATTAATTTTCTTAGATTCTCGCAATGTAGAAAAGTATAACACTAAAAGTTCGACTGGAATGGTCAGAAATAAAGAAATGTATGGGTACACAGAGTTGTACGTTCAGTTTCATTTACTTCCGTGCTAGGCGAGTACATTGTTCGTCGTACATATTTTGCGAGATTGTAAATACACGTCTCAGTGGCTAAAATATTTTCTCTGGGCGCCTGATTAACTACGCCCGTGCAGTGTGACAAGATGCTATTATTTTTATTTCTTGTAAAAATGAACACATTTCAACGGAGAAAGAGAGATTTTAGGAAGGCTAAATATTTCTGGAATAAAGGTGACTACAGTTTAACTACACTCCTGGAAATTGAAATAAGAACACCGTGAATTCATTGTCCCAGGAAGGGGAAACTTTATTGACACATTCCTGGGGTCAGATACATCACATGATCACACTGACAGAACCACAGGCACATAGACACAGGCAACAGAGCATGCACAATGTCGGCACTAGTACAGTGTATATCCACCTTTCGCAGCAATGCAGGCTGCTATTCTCCCATGGAGACGATCGTAGAGATGCTGGATGTAGTCCTGTGGAACGGCTTGCCATGCCATTTCCACCTGGCGCCTCAGTTGGACCAGCGTTCGTGCTGGACGTGCAGACCGCGTGAGACGACGCTTCATCCAGTCCCAAACATGCACAATGGGGGACAGATCCGGAGATCTTGCTGGCCAGGGTAGTTGACTTACACCTTCTAGAGCACGTTGGGTGGCACGGGATACATGCGGACGTGCATTGTCCTGTTGGAACAGCAAGTTCCCTTGCCGGTCTAGGAATGGTAGAACGATGGGTTCGATGACGGTTTGGATGTACCGTGCACTATTCAGTGTCCCCTCGACGATCACCAGTGGTGTACGGCCAGTGTAGGAGATCGCTCCCCACACCATGATGCCGGGTGTTGGCCCTGTGTGCCTCGGTCGTATGCAGTCCTGATTGTGGCGCTCACCTGCACGGCGCCAAACACGCATACGACCATCATTGGCACCAAGGCAGAAGCGACTCTCATCGCTGAAGACGACACGTCTCCATTCGTCCCTCCATTCACGCCTGTCGCGACACCACTGGAGGCGGGCTGCACGATGTTGGGGCGTGAGCGGAAGACGGCCTAACGGTGTGCGGGACCGTAGCCCAGCTTCATGGAGACGGTTGCGAATGGTCCTCGCCGATACCCCAGGAGCAACAGTGTCCCTAATTTGCTGGGAAGTGGCGGTGCAGTCCCCTACGGCACTGCGTAGGATCCTACGGTCTTGGCGTGCATCCGTGCGTCGCTGCGGTCCGGTCCCAGGTCGACGGGCACGTGCACCTTCCGCCGACCACTGGCGACAACATCGATGTACTGTGGAGACCTCACGCCCCACGTGTTGAGCAATTCGGCGGTACGTCCACCCGGCCTCCCGCATGCCCACTATACGCCCTCGCTCAAAGTCCGTCAACTGCACATACGGTTCACGTCCACGCTGTCGCGGCATGCTACCAGTGTTAAAGACTGCGATGGAGCTCCGTATGCCACGGCAAACTGGCTGACACTGACGGCGGCGGTGCACAAATGCTGCGCAGCTAGCGCCATTCGACGGCCAACATCGCGGTTCCTGGTGTGTCCGCTGTGCCGTGCGTGTGATCATTGCTTGTACAGCCCTCTCGCAGTGTCCGGAGCAAGTATGGTGGGTCTGACACACCGGTGTCAATGTGTTCTTTTTTCCATTTCCAGGAGTGTATAAATATGAATCTCCATGCAACGAAAATTCTTATGATTCTTGAGTTTCTCCCGGCGTATTTGATAACCAAAATATCCACGGGTGTATTGCCGGTCTACAGTGTCCAACGGGCACAATATTTCGGCGATCATACATGTCGCCATTATCAGGTGAACTGACGGACCGAGCTCCTGTAAACGTGCCGGTACGGAGATGCGTGCGCTATGGCTCCTCAGGGGGAACTGGCTTCGGTCGCGGCGGCGGTACGCATCGTCTGACCAATATGCGTACGGTCGAGGATCGATGCCGTGAACACCAGAGGCACTGATGTATCCGAGCAAGTCGGTTGTCGCTGAACATTGTTTGTCAGAAAATCACGCTATGGAGTATGAACGCACGAGGATTCTAGTACAGACGTCGAGATACTGGGACAGCGTTGTTAGAGAGGCCATCGAAATTAGCACCAATGACGACCTCATAAACCGTGACTGTGGCTATAATCTTAGCAGGGCTTGGGAACCAGCGATTGGGTTAATCAAGAGTAAATCGAGCAAACGTATAGTTGTGACGACCACGGCGGTCAGAGCCGTCACACCGACGTCATCTCAGACGCCGTCGCAATGTGTTCCACCGCGTGACCTTGGCGCGGGGCGCGGACGGAGGAGGGAGTGCGCCGCGGGCGGAGGGTATTTAAATCGGCTGCCACCGCGGTCGAAGAAAGTTCCCCCTGAGCAGCCATAGCGTACGGATCTCCGTACCGGCACGTTCACAGGAGCTCAATCCGTCAGTTCACCTGATGATGGCGACATGTATGATCGCAGAAAAATTGTGCACGTTGGACACTGTAGACTGGCGGTACACCCGTGGATATTTTGAAAATTCTTATGTTTCTCTGTTTATTGTATGAAACTCTTGTTGTGTTTATGCAGTGAGAACATATGTGCTGTTTGGTTGTCTATGTTGCAGCATCACTTGACTATGACACAGAAACCTAAACTGCAAATCTGAATAAACAAAATAGCACAGTAAAAGCGGACGCCTTGATGTCACTTATAAAACTCTTGATTTATTTACTTGCTGTTTTGTCGTATTAGTTACCAATATCACCGCGTGAGATGAAGGTGCCGTACTCACCCCACTCATTCGTCGGGATACTGTCTCCGCGGTAGTCGAACTCGTAGTAGTACACAGGAATGTCTGCTGTTTCGACGATAGTTCTTACTACCGCATCAGTTGCATCGAAGAAGCTGACGTCCTGTGTCAGCTGTAAGACAGCAAAACGTGAAGAAAAAAATTACACATGATAGGATTTACCTTAGCATACACTTTTATTTTCTTGTGCAGATACACACATTCCGCCGGAGAAATAAATGTTTTAGGATGACTAGATGTATGTGGAACAGTCAACAACATCGCATTCTCATGATTAGCACTTTGTCTAAATACGCAAGGATGAATTTTTGTAGTAGCCATTGTCCCTAACGCACTCTGTTTCCGTGATGCTTAACTCGCAAGGAGTCAGTTCGTATTATGGTCACTGAAAAAAAAATCACGTCTTGCATTAGAAGGAATGTGGGGAAAATGCAGTCACGTCAAATGCGTGACTTTGCACCGATATTCGGTATTAAATTCCATTCATCTATACAGTGGAAAGTCGTGAGGGCATGTGGTACTTTCCACGAAGATCCGTCCGTTGGATGGGGACACTTAGTTCGGCGGCCCTTTAGGGCTATCCCTGAGGACGAGGCATCCAGTCTCACCCTCTCACTTCCTTTCATCCGTAATTCTACAAATACAAAACCACAATGTACAATCACTCATAACAGTCAGTCACATGGTACGAATACACACTTGAACGTTCAGAACAATTCAAAACAGGCCAGCGGCAAGTTACTTGTACTAGTAGCTCGTCCAGAACGGCACAGTGTGATGGTTGCATCAGTCGCAAACGCTCATATTCTGACTTTACGACTGATCGGGAATTCTGATGCGAAGACGAGTTTACGTAGAGGTAATGCTTTCAAACGCCCGGCGAAGACAGATTTCATATTGCTAGATTTCCGGAAAATGGTATAACTGTTCCCCGCTGCAGATCCGTGCACACAGATGAAGTTCTCGGATATGTGGAGTGGCTCGAATTCGTTTTAAGTGACAATCGCATACAAAGGCTTTGTCAGGCGTGCCACATGGAACTGTGATAGGATCACACTAGTTCTCTGTTCAAATAAACTATCCGACGTATAAGGTGATCTTCTATCTGCAACTGTTAGCTGATAACGCTCTAGCTTACGTGACTATGTCGCCTTTATTTAACATGATGAATGGCAGCTTCCTCTAAGTGTGATCTAGGAAAAATAATCGTATAATGTTAGAACACAATATTAATGGTGTCCTGCTTGACACAGACTCATCGATTAAATGTCTAGCCGTAACAATTCAAATGGAAACACAACCAGCGCAAAGGACAATTATAGGGAAGGTGAATGGCAGACTCCGGTTTATTGCGAGAATTCTAGGAAATGGTAGTTCGTCTGCTTAGGAGACAGCTAACAAAACACTTGTGTGACACGTTCTTGAGTTCTGTCCGAGTGTTTCCGATTCACACCAGATTGGATTAAAGGTAGACATCGAAGAAATTCAGAGGCGTACTTTTAGATTTGTTACCGATAGTTTCGATCAATAATAGGGTATTACAGGAAGGCTACATGAACTCAAATGAGAATTCTTGGAGGGAAGAAGACGTCCTTTCAGCGAAACGCTATTGATAAAATTTATAGTACCAGTATTTCCGACAGACGGGAGAACGATCCTACTGCCAGGAACATACACGTCAGGGTAGGAACGAGAAGATAGTTAACAAAGGCTTATACACAGTATTTTCCTCTCGCTCCAGTTTCGAGTGGACCAGAAAAAGTTACGACTAGCCTGGTACGCGGTACTCTCCACCAAGCACTGCATGGTGGTTTGTGAGTAACGCATGTACATGAAGACGCAGATGACATATGATAACTTGCATTAATTAACAGAAGAAAGTGATTTGCTTCTATGTGGAAGCGTAAGAAGGCAAACATATACTTTGAGATACAAAGCAATGTCACTGCATACGTTAACGAATTTCTTATGACAGTGAATGAACTGAGAATTTTTCCAGAAAAAAAACACAAAAAACAGTGACGAACTTATCATCCACAATTTTGATACACACAACATTTTGAATACTGCCTACTGTACGTACATCATTTTTATTACACGAATATACTTTTCGAAATCATAGCTACAACACTAAGACTTTTTACTGTTCTTTAACGATCTTCACTGCGGTGGTAACCAGCTAGAAACGTAAGATTAAAACCGAAAACTGTTTGTCCAAGATGAGTATTTGCTTTGTTTGTATGCCATACCAAAAAAAGCCATAAAATTCAGGGATAAGTGTTACTGAAGTGATAATATCGCAGTGAATGTTCTTACATAACATCAGAAAAACATGATTATGAAGCTGACGGCTTAGAACGTGCATTGACAAGGTAGAAATGCTGTGAATACTCTAGACGGAATTTATTTTTAAGCTGTAAATTTCTTTCTTTCAAGGAGCCTATTGTTCTTGGAGTGATAAACAGGCACTTAAACGCGAAAGAAACAATAGCATCAACGACACGAAGCTGTAGAAGGCAATGGAAACCATGACTGTAAAGAGATAACGTGTATCCACAGGACATGTTGCTCATCATTATAAAAAAAATGGTTCAAATGGCTCTGAGCATTATGGGACTCAACATCTTAGGTCATAAGTCCCCTAGAACTTAGAACTACTTAAACCTAACTAACCTAAGGACATCACACACACCCATGCCCGAGGCAGGATTCGAACCTGCGACCGTAGCAGTCCCGCGGTTCCGGACTGCAGCGCCAGAACCGCTAAAAGTGTTAGTATAATCTCTCAATTGTAAGAGATTCCGGATTAGACGACAACACAGCTCTCTGTTAGCGTAGTGCCAAGATAAACACGAGAAAAAAACTGAACAACCAATGAAAGGGCAAAATATAAAGTTGTTGGAATGTGGAAAGTTACAAATTTGAGCGTGATTGGTAAACTAGAAAACCTAAAAAGGGAAATGCAAAGACTCAAAATAGATAGTGGGGGTCAGTGAAGATAAATGGGAGAATGATCAGGTTTTCCGGTCAGACGACCATAAAACGAGTGACGGGGAAGGGGCGTGTGGGAGGGGGGAATACCAATAGCAGCAGAAAATACACTGAGGTGATAAAAGTCATGAGATACCTCCTAATGTAATGTTGGCCCTCCTTTTGCCCCTCATATTGTATATGTCACATGGGCTCAACGAGTCGACGGAAATGCCCTGCAGAAATACCAAGGTGTCTTGCTTCTACAGCAATGATTCCGAAAGTGTTCCCAGTGTAGGATTTCGTACATGAATTGACCTCTCGATTATTTCTCATAAACGATCGACAAGCTTCATGTTGGGCGATCTTGGCGGTCAAATAATTAACATCAATTGTCCACAGTGTTCTTGAAACCAATCGCAAACAAATGCGGTTCGGTGAAGGGTGCATTTTTATCCTTATAAACTCCATGTTTGAGAATATGAAGTTAATGAATGGCTTCAAATGGTCTCCAAGAAGCCGAACACACTTCCGTTCAGTGAGCGTTTCAGTTGGACCAAAGGACCCAGTCCATTCTATGTAAACACAGCCCCACACCATTATCGAGCCACCACAAGCTCGCAGAATCCCTTGTTGACAAATTGGGTCCATAGCTAAGTGGGGTCTGCGCCATCACGAAACCAAGATCAGCTCTTACCAACTGAAATAGGTATTCATCTGACCGGGAAACTGTACTACAGTCGTCTAGGGTCCAACAGATATGTTCACGAGGCCAATGAAGGCGCTGCAGGCGATGTCATACTGTTAGCAAAGACACTCGCGTCGATCATCTTCAGCCATAGGCCATTAACGCCAAATTTCTCAGCACTGTCCTAAGGGAAACGGTCCTTGTACGCCCCACGATTAATTCTGCGAGTACTTCTCGCAGTCTTGGTTGTGTGTTAGCACTGACAACTATACGTAAACGCTGCCACTCTCGGTCGTTAAGTGAATGCCGTCGGCCACTGCGTTGTCCCTGGTGAGAGATAATGCCTGAAATTTGATATTCTCGACACGCTCGTAACACTGTGGATGTCGGAATACTGATTTCCGAAATGGAACATCCCATACATCCAGCTGCAACTAACAAAGGCTGTTAATTTCCGTCGTGCTGGCATAATCAAGTCAGCAACATTTTCACATGAATCACCTTCATACAAATAACCACTCCGCCAATGCACTACCTTTCTATAACTTGTGTACGCAATACTAACACTAATTTTTACCTTTTTGACCTCAGCGTAGCCTAACCGGACTGGGATTTGATATGAATAGGAAAGTAGAATTACTGGGAACTGTTAAGTACCAGGTTCACTTCTCATCAGTATCGAAAGCAAACAAAACCCAAAGCCAACAGGTTTTCGGTAGCCTAGGAGCATAGTCATGTATTACAGTTTAAATGAAAGTTCTGCCATTTCACATATTGTGATACCGGCATTACCTAACGATGTTTATATATTTCGACGATGATTTCACTTATAAAAGTCTGATCACGCTTAACTTTGAAGTATCTGAAAATGGCCAAAGGTCGAAAACATGGTTGATAATAGAATAAACAGTCAATACAGTCAAATGGCGGTAGTTCCATTCAGCCAAAACCAGTAGTCGAAGTATACATGCCGACTGCTCGTGCAGAAGATGAAGAGATAGAGAAAAAATATAAGGACGTTGAACAGACAATTTAGAATGTGAACGGAGACGAAAATTTAATAACATCGTTGCATTGGAATGTTGTTGAGGTAGGAGTAGAAGAAAGACGTACAAAATACAGTAGTAGGGCTTAGAGACGAGAGAGACTAATTGAGTTCTGTAACAAATGTTATTTAGTAATAGCGAATACGAATATACTATTCAAAATGACACGAGTAAGACGCATACTTGGAAAAGTCAGGAAGACGTGGAAAGAGTTATGTCACGATAAGACACAGATTTAGAAATCAGAAATTTGGATTTTAAGGCGTACACAGATGTAGCCGGATCACAAATAAGTAATGATGACGAGTGGGATGAAGTTTAAGGGCTTAACCTGGAGGAATCAGTGCCCAAAGAAATGTGATACTGAAATACTGAGGAATAATGAGACGCGTTTGAAGTTCTCTGAGGCTATAGACACTGTGATAATGAGTAACACAATATGTGGTTTACTAGAAGAAAAATGGTGACCTCTAAAGAGATCAGTGACAGAAGTTGGGCATACACACACAGATACCAGGAAGGTAACTGCGAGAAACCTTGGGTAAAAGAAGAAATACTTGAATTGTTCGACGAGAGAAGGAAATACGTTCAAGTAAATTTAGGAGTACAAAAATATAAGTCACAAAGGAATAAATAAATAGGAAGTTCATGGAAGCTAAGTTGAAGAAGTCGCTGCAAGAAAACTGTGAAGAAATCAAAACACAAATAATTGTCGGAAGGACTGATTCAGCATAAAGAAAAGTCGAAACAACTTCCGGTGAAATTATATATATATATATATATATATATAATATATATATATATATATATATATGTGTGTGTGTGTGTGTGTGTGTGTGTGTGTGTGTTTGTGTGTGTGTGTGTGTGTGTGTGTAAGCGAGCATGAAACTTTGGAACTTGTCACTTCTATTTTGAAATTAATTCAGGGTGCCCCCAGAGTGGAATAACGTCAGGTATATACAATATATATGTATCTTAAAACAAATGTCAATGCTATTAACAAAATGTTGTATTGGAAAATGGTCTTTAACACCGGTCGTACAGCAGAAAATTAATTATACAGTAGCATCACATGTTACAAAATGTGAGTTCCACGATTTATGAAAGCTGTGGAATACAATCAGCAAAAAGTATTTCGAAACTTGTAAGGTATTAGAGCAGGCTGACAGAAATCATAATACAGCAAACAACAAATTGAAGACGTAAGTTGCGAATGCTTCTCTCAGATAAAAGGTTGGTACAAGGAAGGGAAGGAATCCGTGGCGGACCAGGAGAGAGCGGGTGGGCGGCGGGGTCATCAAATCATTAAAAATGATGAATAAAAAAAGAAAAAGGAGATGACGTTTGGATCCTACTCACATGGACTAGAGGCTCCGGATCGTCCAGTGAAATAGTGTTGTTTCCGAAGTAGAATTCTCTGAGCTTGAGAGCTGCTTCCGCTTGTTGCATGGATGTTGGCAGGTGAAGACATGGGCCGACAACTTCCTCAAACACTTCGTTTAGGTTGCTGATAACATCCGGCCGGCTGAGTATGTTGATACCTATGAAGTGGGAAAATAATCATTATAATCCACTGTGCTTAGAGTTTTGTTTTGTTCTCTTAATTGTGAACAAGTGGATATTTAATATTTTCAGTACAGAATTAGCAGTATTTATGAGACGCAGAACAGAAGTAAAAGGATACACTACGATAAAATTCGCTTGGGACAGAACAGAAACCGTGATTATGTCTTGAGATGCTCCAGTTGAGATAGCACCAGCTATGGTTACATCCGTTGGAAACCCTGTGACACATTACACAACTACACTTGTCGTCTCCAAATCGACGTCACCAGGTGAATAACGAAGTCAAACACTCTCCTTGAACGTAACTTATCAGCCACAGTATTAGATAATAACCACTGACTATATGAGAATTACAGTTGTAGTGGCGGTGTATTACTCGTTTTAGGGGACGATTGGCCTTACTCCTGTTACTGTCACTTTAAACAATGATAAAATAATAAAATTGTCACTGATGTACTAATCAGATTTAAAATAACCTTAGTTTGATGGTTGGTGCTGCAGACATAAATAATGTACCCCAGCTACAAACGATTAACAAAAAATAAAGTTTATCGCTGTGAACATCACATAAGTTTTCGTGGGCTGATGATAAACTCTAAGTTAATAATAGATTGAATAAATTGAAATTCAGCTTGAACCCGCAATGCAGTAACTGGCAAACTCACTACATAAATAAAATGGCTGGACAACACAGGCGGTGGCAACAGCCAGACTTACTCAAAGTAAACCCTGCGACACGAACACAAATAAATGGTAATCCAATCGACACGCTATACTGTAACCTGAAGCGCTCATCAGTGGCGAAAAATAATCGAAATCCTCACTGGCCATCTGAGTTAAAACTAGGACTCATTGCAAATTCGCTTTACTCGCAAAAATACAGGTTCTGGTGAACAACCGGCAGAAATAAAATAGTGTTCTAGCCACTGCAGAATGTCTCTAAGTCATACTGAACTGATACAAAATATTTTAGTGCCTCGCAACTGAAGACACAAAAACTTCTACCACCGAAAAGCATACGAGCGGATCACCAGTCAGACTTAACCAAGCGGCGCTGAATAATACGACAGAGAAAGATAGCTGCTGCTTCTCTAAGCCCTCGACACACTCCTTCCCAGGACATTGAAGCCTCTACGTTACTTAATAGCAGCACGGCATCACCAGCCTCGTTTGGAACTTTTATTTACAAATGGAATTAAAAATGAAATGTGAATGATCCTTCAGATGGGAACTAAAATCTAATCAAAACACGTCTTATACTTAATTCCATGTGCAGTAGTTAGCCCACAACTTAATTTAAGAAAAACTGCAAATTTTAGCTGCAGTAATCAAAACAGGAAATGATGTCCGTGCCTCCACTAGTTGCAGTAAAGACATGTGTGGCATCACTATGTAACCTACAGGGACTGTTCTACTCTTTAAACTGCCACAATCATAATTAATGTAGCTCTAGCCAATGTAGAATTACGGACTAAATTATTGACATTCATAAACTATTAATTAAGAGCGACAACTGACTATATAAATGTTACAGACTAAATGTTATAGGTGGTGTGTTATTACATCTACAACACATTCTGCTTTGCAGTTAATGTAGCTCTCCTGGATAAACTAATATGATGATTCCAGTAAAAGTTTCAGTTAGAAAGTGTTTCATAGATTAATCAGTTACATTATGAAACATCAAGAGCGCAACGAATTGATAGCTTTATTTCCTTTGCATGATAAAAACCGTAAAAATTACTAATCTTTAGTGGATTTCGTCGAAACGAATCAGCTCAGGCCTATGTCTTCCCACATACATTATCTCTTCACCTTATCTGCATATCAACGGAATTGACTCTACTTTCTCTATAGCATGACATATGGTGCTTTTCTGCATCCAAACAGTTTGCACTGCACGTGTGAAAACGTGAACAGTATGAATCTACAATTTGTGTTCACTTCCGGACAGATCTGAAATTACGTCTGGAGCATGTAAATCCGAGGCCGTCCGCGGTGGTCTCGCGGTTCTAGGCGCTCAGTCCGGAACCGCGCGACTGCAACGGTCGCAGGTTCGAGTCCTGCCTCGGGCATGGATGTGTGTGGTGTCCTTAGGTTAGTTAGGTTTAAGTAGTTCTGATTTCTAGGGGACTGATGACCATAGATGTTAAGTCCCATAGTGCTCAGAGCCATTTGTAAATCCGATAGGAGCACGTGCAGGCCCGACCACACGGCTCTGACAAACATGCCCTCAGCCACCCGTCAGAGGTGTGCCCTCATCATCACCGACCCTCACTGCGTCCAAACTAAATGCAGCATCCAGACGCATATAACACGTCGTGTCACAGAGTCGAGTCGGGATAAGCATTAATCTGCTCTGCAACCAACATAAATTACTCAGAAAATATTTTCCTCCACCTCGAAGACTAGCATAATGGCGTTTCTTAATCTTAGATCATTACTGCTTTGACCGCAGGATATCGATACGTGCAGCAACCTGTGTAGTAAAGGTAAACTAGAATACAATTCACATGTCATTGGCGTACACGGTAATGACGTCACTTGCTCATCCATACCCTGTCTTGAGACACAATACGTAGAAGATCGGTCTAGTTGCTGTAGCCTGCGACCAGCTACACCAGATGCTATAGATCAATGGATTACATTTATCCCGAGAAAAATGGATCGTATCTGAGCACTACCGTTTTGCGTATTTCCGCCCAGACAGTACATTTCCACCTCCTTGTAATCTACGTGGTCTTTAGGCATACTATAGGAGTCAAATTGCAACTCCACGTCCTCCACTCTAGCCCTGAGTCATGAGGCAAAATTGAAGATTTTCAAGGGAACATGAGGAAACGGACTCATTTCGGAGGCGTTGGGTACATTTCACTGACGAATGATGTATTCAAACGTCGCCGTAATCTTAGTACCAGAGTGTGGAGGCGTTCAGATACCGGACACTAGGTACGTCTCAGGTATGCAATTCAATGATTTCCTCGTTATCGATCTAATATGAGGGCTGTCCGATAACTGGTCAGATCTTTCAGTCTCGTACCCAGCCATTCAGCCTTTCAAGAAGGGAACACACACTGTCAAACTCGTGAGCAGCCACTGATATGAGTCTGATTTAGCGTGTTTGTAATCGCATGAATGTAGAAGTGTGTTGTCTCTGCAACCTTCCCCACACTCTCAATGGCCTCAGAAGAGCCGCCGTCGTGAAGAGAGCAGGCTTTTGCGGCAACATATCATCCATCTTGTAGGCTGCTTGTCTATGAGGTTCCAAATATGTTACTCGTTCAATCTACACTGTGATTCAATATACTGAATACTATCTAGGGGAAATTTTTGAATTCACAGAAGGCATGGGTGTGTGTGTTGCCCTTAGCGTAATTTAGTTTAAGTTAGATTAAGTAGTGGGTAAGCTTGCGGATCGATGACCTCATCAGTTTGGTCCCATAACACCTTAACACAATTTTCCAAAAATTTCCCTGTATTTTAAAATTTTTCATTAGGTGATGGAGCTCGTTGAAAGTAGAGTTTGTTATAGTTTCGTAGTTGGGCCAAAGCAATTTACCTGCTCATCTCAGGTATAGAATGCATTGTATCAAATCAGTGAATGTAACAACTGTTATACTAGAGGGCGGTGTACAATCACCAATATTAAGTTGCCATTGCTGCAACTGAGAAGAAGCATGACGTTCTATAGACCGTTGCCTGTCTACTGAGTTAACCAGACATAAATTTTGTTGGGTGGATCTAGTTTCTAAATAGCGGAAACAGAAAAACAACTATGAACTTAAATTTCACAGCTGCATAGAAAGACTACTGGAGAATTGTCTGCTGCCTGTGGCTGCTCCAGCATATCAAATGGCTCTGAGCACTATGGGACTTAACTTCTGAGGTCACCAGTCCCCTAGAACTTAGAACTAGTTAAAACTGACTAACCTAAGTGTTGTGGACTGATAAGACAGCCAGTCCACAGTGACGGGTAACCGAAAGGCACGCGTTTAATTCACGCAGGCTTGCTTAAGTCTGAAACAGGATACGTAATGAATGCTATAAAGAAAAGTACGTAGCTGCTGGAATACTTAACTTTAATCCATCATTTGTATACAGCATTCTGGATGATACAAGTGAGACTCTCTATAGCAATGGTTAATGGCGCCTTGCTAGGTCGTAGCCATGGACTTAGCTGAAGGCTATTCTAACTGTCTCTCGGCAAATGAGAGAAAGGCTTCGTCAGTGTAGTCGCTAGCAAAGTCGTCCGTACAACTGGGACGAGCCCTAGTACGTCTCTCTAGACCTGCCGTGTGGTGGCGCTCGGTCTGCAATTACTGAAAGTGGCGACACGCGGGTCCGACATGTACTAATGGACCGTGGCCGATTTAAAGCTACCACCTAGCAAGTGTGGTGTCTGGCGGTGACACCACACTAAGGACATCACACACATCCATGCCCGAGGCAGGATTTGAACCTGCGACCGTAGCGGTCGTGCGGTTCCAGACTGAAGCGCCTAGAACCGCTCGGCCACACTGGCCGGCCTCTAGCATATCAATAGTTTTTTTTTTTTTTGTGACGAGTGATGGTGAGTAAGTAAGGTACGGTACGCGTAATATCAGTTGCCCTCACGTGTCTACCTGTTCAGGTAAGCATAGTTTGGTTGCGCGCCGCACTCTCTCCCCTTCCAACTTGTCCCATTGCACAGTGTGTCAGGGTGTGCAGAGTCAAGGCCAAGCGGTGTGTACATAGGAGCATCAATGCAGTGTGCTAATGAGATAGCATTGCTTTTTACCGCGTGTACATTGAGCAACAAATAGCGTAGAAGCATAGATTAAACACATCGAAAAAGGTGTAATCATTGTGTTCGTTGCTTTTAATCTAAGCACATATCACTTATCAATCGACAAAAGCATTCTCACAAAATATTCCTCAAATTAGTAAGTAACTTGTAATACATGTATAAAACCGCCTATTTTACTCCTCACGTTTCAAGCTATCTCCATACGAAATTTCATCGAAATCGGTTCAGTGCCTTAGCCATGAAAACGTAACGGATAGAACTACTTCCTCTTTTATAACATTAATATGGACAAAACTTACATTTAAGTAAGACACGTTTTTTCGAGATCCGATTTTGATTTAATAAAGCCTATGCCGTGCAAAACCTACGCTGAATTAGCTGCGAAAACACCATCAAAAGTCCCGTAGCAGTTTCGGAGAAGCGTGTTCAAAAAGACGGATAGACACACGACATCTTTACAGATTTGTTACTATTGTAAATAAGTAAGGCAAGAAGAAGTTTATTCACTTTCCTGAAATCATTAATAAACTCTATTTTGCGAAAATTTCATGCTGTCACGGGAGCAATGTAAGAATCAATGTGACCTGCAACATTAAACGTTGGAACCTATGTTAACCGCTAATGTGAAAAAGTGATAATTTTGGATCGATGCCACTTTGGCTACATAACAGTGGTATATTATACTTTAAACCTACAAAGAAATCGACACAAATGTAATGGACTCCATTTGCAAAATTAGTATGAGCTGCAAAGAGAATCGTTACATCTCTAAACAGTAATGCGACAAAAAAGGAACTAATAAATAGTCTTGTATCGGTGAAATACAGAAATGTCTCCCAATAATACGCTTCCCCATTAGTCACCACTCACCGTTTTCAGCTGATGTTCCACCTATCATAATGGGCACATGGCTGAAGCGACCCTCCTTCAAGGCAGTTATCGGCGACTCAGACAGAAGGCTGCCATTAACTTGCGGTTCTATCGTCGGCGCCCAAATTAGGAATGAAATGTACAGTTTCTCCTGCAACAGATACTACTTGCACAACACTTTTATTTGGCATAATGAAAGAAATTAGTTTATGCTGTTACATTAAATCTAATTTCTGTTTTAGTTTTAATGAAGCAGTTTTAGTGAAAGTGTTGCTGTTCTGTCTCATAACGACAACAGATCAGTCGTGCTACTTTTCTGGCTGATAGTGTTAGGATCACTCTGTTAATGAAACTGTTCGATGTTCTTTAAAAAGCTTTTGTCAGTCTTTTTCTGTTTACTGTTTTATACTTTCCGTGTAGCCGATGCATTTCTCAATTCACAGCTACAGAAACAATATGGAGTACTCTTTAAAGACATTTATTCTTCTAAAATATAATTAGAAACGTAAGAAAACACTTTCGATAAGGATACTCCTATAAAAGTACCGAGGGATCTGAAAACCATCCAGAACGAGATCTCCTATTCTACTTCGTGGATCGGCTTGTGTCACCAGTTCGCGGGAAACAAAGAAACTGTTGTTGTTTCAAACTGAAAAACACTCAGTTCTCTGATGGGTCCTTGATAATGTGTTGATGTCCCGAGATATAGTAATTCGGTACCTGATTCCTCTTCGTATAATAAAAGTACTATGTTTTATTGGAATGTGTATTTAAAATAGAATAAATTTGGGACATGCACATTTTACAATTTTATAGACACAACACCGCAGGATTTCTTATTTTTAAGGGAAATCACTAGAAATGAAAATATTTTGGAAACAAGTTTTGAAGAAAATATTGAAGTTATTTATTTTTTAATGGATAAGGCAGAATTCTAAAGTTATTCTTAACTTGCATTTCACCAGTGGAAGCGGCCGGCCGCTGTGGCCGAGTGGCTCTAGGCGCTTCAGGCCGGAACTGCGCCACTGCTACGGTCGCAGGTTCGAATCTTGCCTAGCACATGGATGTGTGTGATGTCCTTAGGTTAGTTACGTTTAAGTAGTTCTAAGTTCTAGGGGACTGATGACCTCAGATGTTAAGTCCCATAGTGCTCAGAGCCATTTGAGCCACCAGTGGAAGCGGCTCGTTTCACTGCAAAAACTTGTTAATGTCAACATTAACTGTGATGAAGAAATCGCATTTTAGGAGTTGATAGTGTAGCCATTACTGTAAAGTGGAAACCGCAGGAGCTGCTTTAGAACGTGATGTCAAAAAGAGGGTGGTCCCTTATAATTTTCTGGAATGTCGGTCTTCTGATTGGCTGCAGCGAGAACCTCTCGTGGAACCTCATGGATCTGTGATTCCTGAGTGATCACGACAGTGACGTTTATACTGCGTACCGTGAAGTGCTGAAGGCACATTCTTAAGAAAGAGGTCACACTAACCACGTGGGTGGCATGGTGAAGGTCGTTAATTCAGATGCAGAACGCTAGCTCTCGTGTCCACTCCATTCCTTTTTCCTGAAAAGGGCAGATCCTGCGTGCTTAGGCGAAAAGTAAAAGCCAAACATGAGTAAAACACATTTTACTTCGGTTTATTATGATAAAACCTATTGTCGGCTAAAGAGTGACTCCCGTTTAATTAGATCTTTTTTTATTTTTCGTTTTTAAATTTACTTCATTCTTTCATGTTAGATTAATTGCATGCTATGTGCTTTATTATATACAGCTATACAGAAACGCTTAGGATCGAGAGGGACTTTCTCCCGGAGAAATGGAAACAGTGTGTTCTGGGTAAACTCAGTCAAACAGGCATCATGGGAAAACTAGCTTTTGATAAAAATTTATTTCTCTATCTAGACACATATGCTCTGCATTAGCATCAAGTCTGCCGTCTGTTCAAACTTCACAATCTCAGTAGTGTGCCGCAGAAAATTTAATCCAGTCACAGTAATGTAACCACCTTTCAAAAGCCTCGTAACTGCCTTTTGACTGGCAGACTGCTGCGAGACGTCCGACGTCCAACAAGAGCGCCAGTGATGCTTTGGGAGGCACCGACAGCGCTGTGCAGCCGTGCTGACTCCAGTGCCGCCGCCAGCTGTGCTGGTTCCCTCGATTGAGGATTCACTGCGCGAACAGCCCGAACGTGGTTGTCCCACAGGTACTCCACTTGGTTTAACTCTGGGAAGTTTGCTGGCAACAGTACAGCAAGCTAATCTCAGTGTTCTTTGAACCACGCACTTTCACTGCGAGCTGTGTGACACGTTCTCATTCTCCTGCTGGTACATGTCCCTGTGCCGAGGAAAAATAAACTGGACATGGTTCCCAAGGATAGCTCAAACTAGTGTTCACCCATTGTGGCTTCCAGATCAGATCAGAAAGAGAATGCCTTGAAAGCATCCCACATACCATAATGCGTGCACGGTGTTTGCTTTAAGACTATTACGTCGAACAAATCAACTACCATTTGTCCGATGGAGCACAAAACATGATTCGCGTCAAAGGGCTGTTGAATCTGTCTGATATTCGATTCCTCAGCGCACCAGACAGTCCGTTCGGGCAGCCACCCAGCGAGGAAGACTTGTGTAAACGGCTCTCAGCAACCCGAGATATTTTCCTTGTATGGTCTGGCCTGTCTCCCACGGAGTTACACATCGTCTCCACAGCGTCCGTGGGTTCCAAACTCGCAGAGAACGTTTTCGGCAGTGCTCTATTTTGCTACGCCAGGTCACGTGCCACCGCCGAACTGTTCTAAGTCACTACGCCATACACTCCAAGTCTGCAATACTAGAAGTTCCCTTCTGGACGCATCAAGAATTCCGTTCCAGCGCTTCAAGTTTGAAGTACTAGCAGTCTCAGATCAGCGCATTAAGCTGGTAGACCGAGCCCAGTTCATCGCGGTCTTCACTAGCGGTACATCAACAGCCATAAACCGACATTATCGGCCAATTCGTTGTGGTCTTCCCCAGCAGTACGTCAGCCGTCATCCGCCGGCATTACCAGCCCCGTAACTTCCCAGATCTTCCTCCCACCACTTCCCGTTCGTGGTCTAGGCACACCATAAACAACGTCACAGGAGAGACATTTCTGTTGTATGAAGTTATGTGGATATTCAAGCAAGGACTTTATCGTTCAGTTTTGTTTTGTTAATAAACTGTAGTGTTTCAATTTCTCTTAGATCCACCCGCGGTACGAAGATACTTTAAAGGACACCAATTGCCACTCACTGGACTTCCAGCTGCGGCACTGTGTGCGAATTCCAGCCCTCATAGCCGATGGACTGTTCTCAGCATGGGTGCACGGATCAGATGCAAGCTGCAGGGCCCCATGCGCAGCAACATGTGCTGAACGAGTGTTGAGGAGATACCGTTTATAGCCGCTTGGTTCATATGGGCGACCAGTTGCTCAACGGTTTCACTTCTATTCGGCTGTACCCGTCTCCGTAGCCGGGTCGTCCACCCCTGTCACTTGTGGCCCATCGTGTGCGACGTTTACCTCGCCGCCGGTCTGGATAGTGCCGTTTTGTCACTTACGGTATACTTTAACTAGCTGGTACACAAACTGTTTACGACTTAGCCGTTTCGGAAATGCTTCCGCTCATGACCCGTTTTTGACGTCAGATAAATAGCTCATTTACTGCATTACTGTTATCTGCGGCCCCCAGTGGCACGCTTTATATACCCTACGCAGCAAATGCTGCCATCTGACCTCTGTGAGTTGTTAATGCACGTTGACGTCAACATAAACGACGTTCACATTAATGTCACTGCACCATGTGGTAGCTCCACTTTAGGTCCGAATACGTAGTGAAACTGAATTTGATTGATAGAAACTGATCTCCAGATGAGGTCACCCCGCACTGGGCGCCAAAAATGTAATGAAGTCAACTAGTTTGGAAAAGTTAATACATGAAAATCAGATGACACTGAAAACAAACCTACACATGACGTATATTATTGGATGAAAAATACAAGTATATATATATATATATATATATATATATATATATATATATATATATATATATATATATAAGCAGGAGGGGCTTGGGGGGAGGGGGCAGGGGGGATGGATCATTTAATCCTATCACTGGACACTCAGTTTTACATGAAGGTGTATGCGGAAGATGCGACATCGAAGTGAAATGTCGATCACCCTTCGTCATGTGTGTGGCTGCGGTTGACTTCTTTCTGAGTTCTGTGACTCGGCGGCGACGTTCTAGACTGCTTAAATCGTTCCTTTTTCCGCACTGGCTGACCTATCCCTAGGATACAGCATATCCCAAGAAGCAGACGTGGTATTACCCTACTTCCGTTCAGTGTCTTTGTCTACGGTGGGTATAACCGAGCGAGGTGGCGCAGTGGACTCGCATTCGGGAGGACGTCGGTTCAATCCCGCGTCCGGCCATCCAGATTTAGGTTTCCAGAGATTTCCCTAAATCTCTTCAGGCAAATGCCGGGATCGTTCCTTTGAAACGGGCACGGCCGACTTTTTTCCCCATCCTTCCATAACATGATGAGGCCGATGACCTCTATGTTTGGTCTCCTCCCCCAAAACAGCCCAACCCTCTACGGTGTTATCTCGGAGGCGCGGTGTCTTCATAAAATTTGCAGGCTGAAGTAAGAGAGTCGAGAGGGAACTGCAGCCGGATGCTTAAAGATTCAGCATGAAAACACAGAGTTCGACAGGGAACAACGATGAGAATGTCACAGTGTGATGATAGACGTCATACTTTATGCAGGGTTCTGAGGACTGAGAAGAAAGCTCACTGTCTCTCTTCTCCTGCCCGTTTCCTCTCTCACTGCATATCTGACTTCACACTGCCTGATTGATCCATCTGACTGTTCTCCACCTTGTGACACTTCCCAGCGCTGGTTGTTGGTTCCCTAGTGAGTTGCACTATGCCAGGATTTTCTTCTAGTATTTGTCTGCATTTCTGAATTGTCAATAAAGCATCGAACAAACATTTTTTAAACTATTACCAATTGTTTGTAACTGGGCAGCTTCTCTCTTGCTGTCTATCAGACTTTAAACAGGGCAACCCTCTCCCCCCCTCCCTCCGTTCAAAGCAGGCACCGCATTTAAGCCATACCTGTCGACCTTTTGCGAAAATCTCATATACAATTGGCGGTGTGAATGTCACTCTTGTCTTGTGCGCGTGACGCCGAAATACAAGGGGTGGACAAAAATATGGGAACACCAAAACACAACACAATGCCATGCCTAATACGGTGTAGAAAAAGACACCACTTTCTCTAAGCTTGTCCTTTCTCTCCTGATGTACTGCTGTGAGGTACGTCATTCTTACCACGTAGGATTGACAGTGGAGATCTAAAAAAATCAAAGAAAGGCAACTCATTCTGTATTATGGCGACATAACGGAGAGAGTGTCATGGATATGATACATGAGTTTGGATGGCTTTTCACCTGTGATTTTCAAGAGTGGGAAGGTATGGCAACAAAACGAAAGTGCTTGGATGAACACTCATCCAGAACTTAAGCATGAAATGCCGTGACTGTTGGTATCCAAAGTAGCTTCCAGTCGTTGCAGAATGGATAAATATAGATCTAGCATGAGTTTAAATGGAATCTTATATTATTATTCCCGCAAAATAGTGCCAGAATGATCGCTGTGGATGTATGAAACACACGTCTTGTATCGTTCAGGGCAATCTTATACCATTCTTCCTACAAAATAGTGGCACGTTTAGATAACAATGGTGGAGGTGGATAGCGGTCACTTACGCTTCTCTCCAAAGTAAACAACAGTGGCCCAATAACACACAGATCTGGAGGAGATCATTCTGGTGCTCACAAAACTAGTCCCGCACAATGCAGGCTGTGTGAACTGTTGCCCTAGTATCTTTGAAAACAATGCCACCACTGGAAAACAAACGTTTCACCTTGGGACTGACCCGATCAGCCAAAATGGTCACACAATCCTTCGCAGTAATAATGTGATATTGCATGTCCCATGGAATACCACGACATGGCTACACAAATCATCCTCGAACTCCCTCCGTGTTTCACTCTTAGGACTTAAACTCGGCTAGAGGTGTGAAACAAGACCCATTCTACGAAATGCCTTTTTTCAGTTGCTCTATTGTCCAAATTTTATGGCTTCAACACCACGTACCCCTGTTACCGGCATTTGTATGAATGATGAGTCGTTTTTAAATTCCACCTCACCCTGCAGTTCCCTGCTTTTGGAGATCTCTTCGTCTTGTTTTGGTGCCCACAGGGTTCGCGAGTGCGACAGTCAGTTCTGCACTGACTTTTTCAGCTGTTATTTTTCGTCACAATAGACTTCAATGACAGTCTGATACAATCACTCAACACACACTTTCGTTCGCGTTGTGACTTAGCGGACGATATTCTTCCGCTCTTGCTGTATGCTGCATAAATATTCGATACGGTGCGTCTTAAAATTATTGTTGCCGTGTGCGGCTCGCGTTGATGTCGTTCATAGCTTGGCATCTTGTAATAGCGATAGAGGCGTCTCGTTATCTTAGTGTGTTAACTAGCGCCACTATGTTTGCTCGCCAGGTCTCTCCGTGAGTGGCAGCAGCAACAGCTTATCAATAGCGCGTACTGCGGTACCATGTTGGGAGCGGCCTCTAGTATTTCCGGGTCGTCATGCGTCGAGCTAGGGACTTGGGACGGAGCAGCAGTGAGGTCTGGACAGCCAGTACTCTCCCGACCGCTGGCGGCACACACGCACTGTCCGACGGAACGACGTGGTTGCGAGAGTGCACGATCACGCCAAGGATCGGATTCAGCGAGTTTTAGTTGAATGGACCGTGACATTCGAGTAGTGCAGCTTTCACTTTTGTGTGTGTGTCTACCAGTCGAAGTGACCTCATGGCAGTAATTGTCAGTCGGCGATTTATACTGGGATCTTTCACTTAAGTGGGGGCGCCTGATGGTTGGTCGTTCGGTCGGCCGTCGCAGCGGACGACGTGCATTTGGTCTTCCGACCGCTTCTGCCTTCTCTGTGTTTGTGCCGACTTGCAGGGTTATTACAAATGACTGAAGCGATTTCACAGCTCTACAATAACTTTATTATTTGAGATATTTTCAAAATGCTATGCACGCACATACAAAAACTCAAAATGTTTTTTAGGCATTCACAAATGTTCGATATGTGCCCCTTTAGTGATTCGGCAGACATCAAGCCGATAATCAAGTTCCTCCCACACTCGGCGCAGCATGTCCCCATCAATGAGTTCGAAAGCATCGTTGATGCGAGCTCGCAGTTCTGGAACGTTTCTTGGTAAACGAGGTTTAAACACTGAATCTTTCACATAACCCCACAGAAAGAAATCGCATGGCGTTAAGTCGGGAGAGCGTGGAGGCCATGACATGAATTGCTGATCATGATCTCCACCACGACCGATCCATCGGTTTTCCAATCTCCTGTTTAAGAAATGCCGAACATCATGATGGAAGTGCGGTGGAGCACCATCCTGTTGAAAGGTGAAGTCAGCGCTGTCGGTCTCCAGTTGTGGCATGAGCCAATTTTCCGCGGGCTACGCGTGAAACTTGCCCGTACGCGTTCAACCGTTTCTTCGCTCACTGCAGGCCGACCCGTTGATTTCCGCTTACAGAGGCTTCCAGAAGCTTTAAACTGCGCATGCCATCGCCGAATGGAGTTAGCAGTTCGTGGATCTTTGTTGAACTTCGTCCTGAAGTGTCGTTGCACTGCTATGACTGACTGATGTGAGTGCATTTCAAGCACGACATACGCTTTCTCGGCTCCTGTCGCCATTTTGTCTCACTGCGCTCTCGAGCGCTCTGACGGCAGAAACCTGAAGTGCGGCTTCAGCCGAACAAACCTTTATGAGTTTTTCTACGTATCTGTAGTGTGTCGTGACCATATGTCAATGAATGGAGCTACAGTGAGTGAATTTATGAAATCGCTTCAATCATTTGTAATAGCCCTGTATAATTCATCCGTGTTGCTTCACAGTGACTGGTTTTACTATTGTGAGTTGTTGACGGAATTGTTTTCCCGGATCCGTGTGTATCTTGTGCTTTTGAATGAGCAGTTATTTTAATGCTGTCTGAAAGTCCTGAGCTGACATTCAGTCCGAAAGGTAGAACACAAAACTGATAGGTTCGCCCCCCGAACATAAATGCAGTATATTTCCGTGAATCAGGAGTGATACCCACCTGCCAAAACGAATTAGCGAGATCTATTGTGGAAAAATATTTTGCATCTAGAAATTTCTGTAATTGCTCTTCTAAATTTTCGGGTTTTGTGTTTGCTGCGAGTCTCACCTTACGTTCGGTTTGAGTTAGCAGCATGCTGAGGACATTGAACAGGTACCGCTCGTGGTCAAATACAACAGCGCAACCTGCAGGCTTGTCAAGGATTCGAATTTATGTTTAAACATGCATTTCTCTCGATTTTCCGTATTCTTCTCCCACTCCTGTGTGGCAGTATCGCACTAGATAAATAAAAATTTAGTCTTTCTTGCCCTCCCCCTTCACCCATACCTACGGGTTCCAGAGCCTTCGCCCAAAAACTGTAGCTCACTGTACTGTGACATTCACTTTAAGCCTGGAACGTAACTTTCTGTCACAGATCGCTCTCAAACTTTCGAGGAAGACGTTCTCTGCCACTATCATTATTCTCATTAATGTCATTTCAGTACATTTATTAATATTACTGTTATCACTATTAGGAGTATCAGCAGCAGTAGCACCAGTACTGTCAGCAGTAACTTTAATAGTCCATAGTCAAAATTATTTACTCACTTTATTATTATAGACAGTCACATCATTTTAATGCTATTTGTCATATTAAAAGGGTTATTTCTTAAGTAACTTTCATGTGAAAAAAGTAGTGTTATGTGTGAAACCCTGGTCCAGTGCTAGAACGGGCTAAATAAATAAATGAAAATAAAAATAAAATACTGTTTGGATGAGGTTCAAAACTTAATTTCGATGATCTTGTGCTCATTTCTGAACTTATGTACCAGCATCTCTCATGTAATGCTGTTTTTACACACTAGTGCTGGTTCAAATGGCTCTGAGCACTATGGGACTTAACATCTGAGTTCATCAGTCCCCTAAACTTAGAACAACTTGAACCTAACTAACTTAAGGACATTATACACATCCATGCCCGAGGCAGGATTGGAACCTGCGACCATAGCACCAGCGCGGTTCCGGACTGAAGCGCCTAGAACCGCTCGGCCACAGCCACACTGGTGATTTTACCTCTTCTATGTAACCTCACGCTACTCTGGAAGATTGTAATTACTGCGCTTAACTGTGTACCATATCTAGTTTACATGCATGCTATCTGCCAATAGTACGTATTACCGCATTTTCAAAAAGTTTTATAATAAAGGATAATTATATTGTACGTGGTTAACGAATCGTACGAATTGCCTTATACGTCCTGTTTTTGGCATGAGGTTTATGTGTGCATTAAACAGCGTTGCCCGAAACTACGTACCTGTTTTTATATGTACTAGGTTATGGTTTTACAACTTTTACGCTAATAAGTAGTCATACTGATGATTTAGTACAATATTACCACTGCAATTTTTTATGGCCGTGATAAAGTTTCTTTGTAAATCCTGTTTTATTAGCGTTATGCCATGTTGCTGTGCATATAAAACAGAAATCATCAATAATGTATATATTGTCGTTTCCATCGGTCCTCCTAATTGATAAAGCAAGCATTAAAATGTGCTGAACTATTTGGAAATAGTTTCCAGAGCAGAAGAAGTTCACAGTCTGGTAGCTGACCTCGTCTGTGCTAAGTAGCGACTTGTCCACCAGCAGGTCGGTGGCGTTCACGGACCGCAGGAAGTCCACCAGCTGCTGGGAGTCCTCCGTCTCGAAGCCGAGGACGGCGCCCAGCTTGAAGGCGTGGTAGCGAGGGTTCCGTTCTATGGTCATGGAGGAGGCGAAGGTGCCGCTCTCGATGATCGCTTGCGAAAACAGACCTACACCAAAATGACAAATGCCAGTGAATACGAATTTGCCCGTTCCGATGCTGTAAGTCTGCTTAGTAATACTACATGCTGTTGAAGCCTGATTATCATCAAGAGACCTAAGAGCGCTACGAACAATTGTGAAATGGTATTTCTAGCGTGGTTCCAGGCTGTCGTGGATGCATATAGTCGTCAAAATGAGGGACGTTTGTAACCTCTAACGTAAACGTGGTACAGAATTGACAAATATTACCATTCCTTTCCTTTCAAAGATTTACTAGTTATACGTCTTCCCTATGTTCTTATAAAGGTTCCCACGTATTTACGTTGTCCTACGATCACTCGTTTATCGTGGGAGCCCTCTGAAGTACCGAAAGTTTAATTATAATTACCCTGTACTTGATAGAAGCATTTAAAAGCTGGTCAGCGAGAATGGTAATATTAGTCAACTTATCTGTGATGAACTAGACATTTCACAGCCAGGGAAGACAAAATGAAAGATTTTTGCATTTGACTGAAATTTTAGACAATGTTTTTCTGCTGAATAAACAGCTAGGAAGTATTTCAGTTATTGTAATGAATCCAATGCATGAGGACTCTGCCTAAACATATATTTTCGTAATGTACTTGACATGTGATTCCTGTCAAAAAGCGATGTCCCTATAAAATACGTAATAGACCCATTATTAGAAGCAGCGCCTGTGGAGACGTAAAGGGCGCGTGAGGTGTGACGTGAGCGTCTGCAGCGCGGCGCCACTGACCCGGCGACGCGACGAGGTGCAGGGAGGCGGCGCCGGCGCCCGCGCTCTGCCCCTGCAGCGTCACGCGCTGCGGGTCTCCCCCGAAGCTGGCGATGTTGCTCTGCACCCACACCAGGGCCAGCCGCTGGTCCTTCAGGCCGGCGTTCCCCGGGGCCGCAGAGTCCCCCGTGCTCAGGAATCCTGCAGGTCGTAGACAACTGTCTCTGCTACGATATCCGAAAACCATTTCAAACATCTAAACAAAATAAAGGCGTTATGAGGGTACATACACATGTTTTCTGTGAATAGTTTATTGTGAGATGTTCCGGAAAGCGAAATAAACATTGGATCTTAATTCTTCATGTCTCCGAGTAAGACATATCAGATTTTAAGTTTTTCGACATCTACTCAGACTGCAATCGCTCAACAATGCCAAAGAGTAATAAGGGAAATCCAATGAAATTTAGTTATTATAGCAAGTAACATTTCAGCGACGAGCTGCGAGGAGCGTAGTGTGGAAGACAAAGACGACGCCAGGAGAAGTCGATGAGGTATCTTCAGTGACACTGTGGACAGTTCTTTCGGAAGCAGTCTCACAATTTATGCCAATCAGTAGCGAAACACTTCATTTACGTCAACAAAAAATACGCCACAGTAGCAACGATTTTCAGTAAATGGCTAATGTAGTCTTTTGATTCTTCAATGGTTCAAATGGTTCAAATGGCTCTGAGCACTATGCGACTTAACTTCTGAGGTCATCAGTCGCCTAGAACTTATAGCTAATTAAACCTAACTAACCTAAGGACAGCACACACATCCATGCCCGAGGCAGGATTCGAACCTGCGACCGTAGCGGTCACGCGGTTCCAGACTGAAGCGCCTTTAACCGTACGGCCACACCGGCCGGCCTTTTGATTCTCCTACTCTTAATATACGCGTATCTGTATGCATTGAAGCTGTGGGAAAGTGTCGGGAGCAGTCTGAGTGATCAGAAGGAACGTGAACCCATTAAAAAAAATGGCTCTGAGCGCTATGGGACTTAACATTTGTAGTCATCAGTCCCCTAGAACTTAGAACTACTTAAACCTAACTAACCTAAGGACATCACACACATCCATGCCCGAGGCAGGATTCGAACCTGCGACCGTAGCAGTCGCGCGTGAACCCATTAGAAGCTGTAATAGAGTACCACAGACAGCGACAGATTCTCGGAAGCCCATGAGGGGGAATGAGCAATTTTTACTGACCATAACCACAGTGTGAAATCAGGCCACAAATACTATGTCCCATAGAGAAAACGCTTGGCAGTAACATTTTACGGCCAGGAAATAGAATGAGGGGACTCGCCATTTTACTGGACAATCACCTTTGCGCTGAAAATGAAGAAAGCTGGGCGTTTCCCCAGAAAAGAACAGAAAACTAGCGATAAGTAAGTCAAAGATGGCTGCAGGTGCTCAGCTCTTGGCTATCAAAAGCGTGAGAGAACAATGGACGCTTTTACTTTGCAAAAACCAATGTTCATTCGATGTGAAACATGCCAGTATTAGCTGACATAAATAAATTATAGATCAGAAAAAAATACCAGAAAATCTCATTTGCCGCAGAAACAGAGTGTTGCGGCTTGTACGGTAGATAGTGGTAGGATACAAGTCATTGGTTAATCAGCTAATTGATGAAAACATGTGTTTTGTAAGGAGCACTTCGATTCATAGATACTTAGAAGATCCGTAAGGTAAGCAAATTACAATTCAATGAGAGACGAAAGATGTGGCAAAGCGAGGTTTTCTTTTAATTGTCATTAGATTGGAAGTCAGATGAAGCTCAAGGTGCCGAGTCTCCACCACCGATATAAATGCTGGTAGCCACCGTGGAGTCACCTGAGGTGATGCACTGGGTTCTTAGACACTGGCAAGGGTCGTTGGTTCCACCAATGATAGATGCAGCAGCCACTTCCGCGACCACTTGCAATATTATGGTGAGATCACGCCGCAGGCGCGAGATGAGGTGTAAGGTTTCGTAATCTGATTACTTCAAGCTTGATTTGGAAGGCTTGCAATTCAACAGTTTGATTTTAACTTCGTCCATACTTGACCCGTATTTCCTCCTCTAGTACTATCTGTTTCTATTAGCCCTACAACATCCACTTCTTCATGCCTGATTGTAAGCATGTCAGATATTCCAAGGATTTAATGTTGCCACAGGTGGCCATTTATTTATCTATGTTTTTTTTTACTGAAAAATATTGAACCCATTGTAATGCTTGTTTCATTTAATAGTCACAACTAAAATCTCAAGAAGAAAAGGATTTGTGATCTAACAGTAAAGCGTAATATCAACAGCTGCAGGAAATGGTACAACGAGAAGATAGGATTCGTTATGAATTAGAAGGTAGTGCAGAGTCTGAGTTACTACTAGAAGTTCAGTAATGATATTGTTCTTAATATATAGGAAACCAACAGCGACAACAATAGTTCAGGTAAAAATGCTACATCGCAAGCAGCACAGGATTAAGGGATAGACAAAATCTTGCAGGATATCGAAAGGGTAATTAAGTACATAAAAGGAGAGGAAAATCTCATAACCATGGAGGGTTGGAATGCGGTTGTATGGGAAAGAGTAGAAGAAAGGGTTACGGGACAAAATGGATTTGGTAGTAGTAACGAGAGAGGAGAAAGACCAATAGAGAAAATTCGGTACAAGAATCACAATACGGAAAGTTATACTTTGAAAAGACCGGGAGTTACTATAAGGACCGGGAGTTACTACAAGCTTTCAGTCAGACTGCATCTTGGCCGGCCAGAGATTCCGAAATCAGATACTGAATTGTAAGGCGTACCCAGGAGCAGGTATAGACTCAGATCAGAATTTAGTACTGATGAAGAGTAGACTGAATGTTAAGGGGCTGCGGAAAGGTTCAAAATCATGAAATGTCCAATTTTTACTTTTTTGCATTTTAAAAATCTACAGACTTTCTCCTTTCAGTTTATGTATCATTTATTCGGTTCAGCAAACTACACCTATTTTAAAAGTGTTTTTGAAAAATATTCTGCATGTGCGTCGCACTGTCGCACTGTTAAACTGCTGTCAAACGTTGCAGTCATGAATCTATATGATCCTTATATACATTTTAGCTATGTGGGAGAAAATAAGTGTTACAAAATAAGTATTGTGGCTAACCTGTGATAGATTGATACACCTCGCTCGTTCTATTGCCGTGTGTTTTATGTTTATTTACTCATGTGTAATCCTGAAAATATTCGTAGTGAATTGTGTTCATTTAAATCTCTGTTTTATTGAAGGATAATCATGCGTTAACGTAAAGCGACTAGAAATCTTGTGAAAACTTTTAAGAAAAGGAGAAATGTTGGAAAGTCAAAGGTAGACATTATTAGCGTCAACAATAAAGACGATAACCAAGTGTGTGAACCTAAATTTGCTGGTACTCCTGCCCATTGCAATGAAAGCGAAAAAAAAGTGCTTCGCAGAGGAGGCTTGATTCAGTTAGTGAAAAGTATGTATGTCTTATGGGCGAATCGGATGAAATATCTGATATATCAGTTCTTAAAGGAATGTTTACTAATTGTGTAAGATGTATTTAGTGTAGTGAAGTCGATCTGGAACAGTCTATAACAAATCACGTAGGACCAGCCAGTGAAATGGAACTGAAGTGGAAGAAATGTTCATACATGACAGCTTTTGGGATAGTGTTGCAATATCTCCAACTGAAGAAAATGATAGCAAATCTATCAACACAATATTAGATTTTTTATGCCTTGCATACAATTAGTAAGGTTGCTAGCGTAGATGCGGTTTTCTGTGCCATGATGAATCTTCCAAATCCCCGAACATTGTTTGGGAACTATAACAGATTAATAGGGTCTAATGTAGAAGATGTCTGTATAGAATCTATGAAGGAAGCTGTGGAAGAGGCAGTAATAGAAAACGGCTGTAATAGAGACTTGACTGCAGCATTCGATGCTACCTGGCATAAACGGGGACACACATCTCTTCACGGCGTAGTATCTGCCACCAGTATATATAAAGGGAAAGTTTAGATGCAGCAGTAATATCTAAATATTGTAGGTGTCCACAGAAAAATAATGGTAAACATGAAAATAATTGCATAGCTAACTGCAGTGGCAGTAATGGAGGAACGGAAATGGCTGGTGTTGCTAGTATACTTCAACGTTCTGTTGCTTGTGACGGTGACGGTGACGGTGATTCTAGAAGTTTCAGATATTTTCAAGATCGGAAGCCCCATGGTGATGATATTGCAGTGCAGAAATTTGAGTGCATTGGACACGTACGGAAAGGAAAGGTTAACTTTCAGTGTAACTGATAAAATACAGAACGACTATTAGGAAAAACACACACAGTGTCGACGGAATGTAGAGGCCTGTTAACGCTCTTTTTTTTCGTACTTTTTCAACCGATGAAGGTCTCTATCATTACTTGTGTCCAAAAGGAGAAAACAGTTGGTTGTAAGTACAACAAGGGTTTGCCAGCTGGTGAAGTATACACTCATAAACATAGTCTGCCTGATGCGGTAATGGAGGTGATGAAACCAATTTTCAGAGACTTAGCAGCACCTGAACTGTTGAAAAAGTGTGTTCATGTAAAGATTCGAGACCCCAATAGTGTTACATGGTGGAGAATACCCAAGACTGGGTTTGTTGGAATAGAAACACTTCACTCTGGTGTTCATGCTACTGTTACTACTGTCAGTGGTGGCAGCATCGTAAGGCGCAAAACATTTAGAAATATGGGAATGAAGAAAGGTTTCAACATGGTACGAATGATGCTTGCTTTGGACAAGGAACGTCTTAGGGCTGCTGACAGGGCTGTAAATAGCCTAGAAACACAAGCTATAGTAAAGAGGGGGAGGAGTTTGCAGAAGTCGGAGATAACCAATCCTATGGACCTGGAATGCATATTTTTCGCGATGCCTGTTTGCATGCAACTCATTAACCTGGAGCGTCCGATTTATAAACACCCGCATCCACCCAAAATACTACTTAGACAAACAGTAGTGGTACCGTTTTCCCATATAGCGTCCTAAATATGGAAAACAGGGGACAGCAAGAGATTCGAGGAAAACTTTGATCTTATTTCTAAAGAAATAGTTAGTATATAACCTCACCGGTCAAAAAGTTGGCCAACTCCCGAAAAATAGCATGCACTCATTTTGTAGCGTTGTAGTCGGTGTAAAGCTGGTAACAGGAGACTCATGTTCCCCTCCACCGCTGAAGTAAATCATACTAGTGGAATGGTGTGTATGGAATCGGACAGGAAGATGGTTCGACGCAGAGACAGGGATGAACTATTTTGTGTGGACATGCCCATGAACATACCGTGAATGGAGTTGCTTGTTTAGTTGACATACCACCGCGGAGTACCCAACGTATCTATATATAGCGTTTTTCTATTCACAACCATATACATCACGCAGGTGTAGTAGTCGTAGAAACATTCTAACAGACAGGGCTCGGAAACAAGGATCAAGCCTTGTCAGAAAGAACCGAATAAATTCATGTTTTCACCATGACCTGCTTTTAGTGCTCGTGCTTCATTCAGGAAATTGGAGAGCTGTGGTAAGGACTTACGGGAACACTCTTCTGGGGTCATCGGTCCCTAAGCTTACACACTATTTAATTTATCTTAAACTAACTTACGCCAAGGACACCCACGCCCGAGGGAGGACTCGAACCTCCGACGGGGGCAGCCGCCCGGACCGTGACAAGACGCCTGAGACCGCGTGACTACCCCGCGTGACTATTCATTCAGGACTAGTTTCGATATGAAGTAGCATTTTCGACGTAAAAATACACATTATAATAAAATATTTCAGTAGGACAGATTAACTCATAATACTTCATATCGAAGTCAACAGCTGTCTTGGTCTAGAAAATTTGAGTCAAATCCTTCTGTATTGCTATCGTATGTTCTTCCCTTCGTATCACATCGTTCGCCTGTTACAGTTGTAGGTCTTCAACTGCGTCTTATGTTCCCAGGTGATATGGTGAGCAAGACAGTGAATAAACGAACCTAGAAGATTAAGAACAAACGTTTATACCAAGAATGGAGCTGCAAAATATTGTAGTTGCTCGACAGTGTTTCCTACTAGTAGTTCGAAAATGCTATTATAAAAATTAAAGAAAAATTCATAAAAATAAATTGCAAAGAGACCATTACAAAAATTCCATTATGACATAGTAAATAGCAGAAAGTGTAGAAGAATGATGGATAGCCGTTGCGGGACGTAACTTGGCTTGATTACCAAGAATAAAAACTGGCAAAAAACTACGGTCAATAGTGGAAAAAAATAATTCTTATCTACTGAACGTAAAAGGAACACTTGTAGAGCTGGTGAAATAATTCTGCTACATAGAAAAATATAACTGGACAAAATTTCGAACCACTGAAAGGGATGTAATTGTAGGAACACATTTCCGAAACAGTGTACGATTTGACATTAGGAGTCCTAACCCGCTGCCTAGCTGGACCAGGACGTGGAACGATAGCTACCACAAGCAGGCCTTCGGCAGCGCAAGTGTGATTTCCTGTGCGAGGGTTATAAGACGTGACGTCACTGCTGTACCAGAGCTACTCGATAAGTCAGTTATGACTCAACTCAATCATACATGGAATTTAGAAAGCTTGTGAACAATGAACAGCACAGCGGGGTGTCGTCACACTATGTGAGAGAGACGTTGAGCTCTTCATGCAACTAGGCATTCGACTGCAGAAGACGAGAGCAACTCGTAGCCAGAAAATACACCTCAAATTGAAGTTTATTCACTAATTAGCTATCCATGACTTCCATGTATATTGAAAATCAAAATTCGATGCAATACGTTATTAAGATTAGGATAAAACAACACTAAGTAAATAGAGCTTTTGGTGTATAACATTAATTAATTAGGAATTAGTAACTTTTTTTGATAATGATCCAATGAAATGCAAGTTGTTAACCAAACCACGGAAACCATCGGAAATAAAACTTCTCTTAAAAATCGGTGTGAAAATAGCCAAACTTGATTTACAACATATGTAGTAGCTATAAAAAATAAATTAATTTTAATTAAATTAAAGATCGCAACTTTAGGACTAAATTTTGATTAGTTAAAAGTAGTTTGAGCTGAACAAATTTGCCTGTACGCCGGCCGGTGTGGCCGTGCTGTTCTAGGCGCTTCAGTCTGGAACCGCGTGACCGCTACGGTCGCAGGTTCGAATCCTGCCTCGGGCATGGATGTGTGTGATGTCCTTAGGTTAGTTAGGTTTAAGTAGTTCTAAGTTCTAGGGGACTGATGATCACAGATGTTAAGTCCCATAGTGCTCAGAGCCATTTGAACCATTTGTTGCTGAAATACCGTACTTAATAATATATACCGGCCCTGAGTGCCCCATCGTCTGAAGTTCTATGAATGTTAATCGACTACCAGCTTAGTTTCCATCCCAAAGGGGACACTGCACAAAGAAAATTTAATTAGTAAGCGCCAAAAACGATCAGGGTTTACACTTTAATAAGCTTTCCTTCGTAGGATTTTGTAAAAGACGTTGCCTTCATTTGACTGTTAACTGTTCATTTATTTTACACAATTATGATTTCTAATTTATAGCCATTCTAAAGCGCGTGCTGAACTGAAAACTAATAAAGCGTACATATCCTACAGGACACAAGAAAAATAATTTATTATGCATTTGAAAATATTAATCATACGTTGAAATATGTCTGACCTGTCAGTGAAACATCATCTTCAAACCAAAATGTTTCAGACCTGACACCAACTGCGCTGGGTTCTGAGAACATACGTAAGAGACATAATATGGCTTGCATTGTGCACAGTGAAAAGCCAATAACATGAATTATGGCGTTTCTAAGAGTCAGTATATTCCTGTGAGGTGCATTCGTCACTTCCGTTCATCAGCTGGCGTAAACGTAAGTTAAAACAGTGTCTGAGTGTTACGCGAGCGCCACACCCGAAGTGACGTGAGCCACATGATCTTTACATTATCAGAGGTATTACCAGGGAAAGGAAGGTGATTATTTATTTAGCTAAACGCTTTACATGTCCTTGTAATACACGTTGATAACAGTCTCTTACACGGGTATACTGTAATATCCCATACACACAGTACAAATGGAATCGTTTTAAATGCACAATGTGTTCCATCCCTCAGCCACCTCAACACCTCTCACTCGCCCTCAAGTCGTATTGTATTGTGGGGGCTTCGTATTTGAGCAATGTGGACAGAATGCCATTGGGCAGCTCTGACCCCAGATCTTCTAGTTTCTGATATTGTGGCTTTCCCGCCTTTTAACGTGGGTTATGCAAGTTGTCATACAGATGTGACATCTTTTATATAAGTCTTCACGAATGAGTCAATCACGATTTTATACTGTAACCACGCGATTCTTTTGAGATCAAAACTTTATTCTGCATCTAAAATGGTCATATTTAAACTGTTGAGTATGGAGAATTACAATGTGTGGGTCATATAGTGGTACCGCTTTGATACGGCCTAAGCCACTGTTTAGTCTTATGTTATCCTGTAATATGACTGGTCCATAAAACCCGAAATATGGTTTTTAGACGATGACATGTCACAGACAGGTGAGACATATTTCATCACGTAAGTAATGTTTTCAATAATTTCTTGTCCCTATGCCCTGCACTGTAAGGTACTTATATATATGCTTTGTTAATTTTCGCCGACCGCGGTGGTCTCGCGGTTCTAGGCGCGCAGTCCGGAACCGCGCGACTGCTACGGTCGCAGGTTCGAATCCTGCCTCGGGCATGGATGTGTGTGATGTCCTTAGTTTAGTTAGGTTTAAGTAGTTCTAAGTTCTAGGGGACTGATGACCACAGCTGTTAAGTCCCATAGTGCTCAGAGCCATTTGAACCATTTTTTGTTAATTTTCAGTTCAACATGCACTTGACAAAGGCCATAAAGCCGAAATCATGATTGTGAAAAATGTAAAATAAATGACCAATAGTCAAATTGAAGAAATCTCTTAAGGAAAAAGAACTTAACATCCCATGGCGCACATGACGTTACAGATTACAGTATGAGGGTAACCATGCGCATGTGCACGTTCTAGAGAAATTTAACGAACTAAGTAGCTGCATAATGAACATTTATTTAAGAGTTGGAACGTACTGATGAAACTGCATTTACATGGAGCACATATAGAAAGACTAATCCTACGGTTTCATACCATCAAACTATAATGATATATCAATTTTTTTAGTCAGCGATAATTGGTTGCATTAAGGAAACGCAACATGGACGCACAGGTGCTCACACACAAAGATTCAAACTCGTCGAGTAATGGAAAGCAAAGTTCACCACTTTCCATTGATAAAATAATCATCAAAGCCAAATGGTGCCTCACAGTGAACACAATCAGGGATGAAACTCCTTTCGCGGGCAAGTGCTCTACCATCAGAGCTACCGAAGCACGACTCACGCCCGGTACTCACAGCTTTACTTCTGCCAGTATCTCCACTCCTGAAAGAAAGGATACAGCGGAGACATGGCTTAGCCACAGCCTGGGGGATGTTTCCAGAATGAGATTTTCACTCTGCAGCGGAGTGTGCGCTGATATGAAACTTCCTGGCAGATTAAAACTGTGTGCCCGACCGAGACTCAAACTCGGGACCTTTGCCTTTCGCGGGCAAGTGCTCTACCATCAGAGGAGACGAGATACCGGCAGAAGTAAACCTGTGAGTACCGGGCGTGAGTCGCGCTTCGGTAGCTCTGATGGTAGAGCACTTGCCCGCGAAAGGCAAAGGTCCCGAGTTCGAGTCTCGGTCGGGCACACAGTTTTAATCTGCCAGGAAGTTTCATATCAGCTCACACTCCGCTGCAGAGTGAAAATCTCATTCTGGAAACAATCAGGGATGTTAACAGGCCATACGATACATAAAGTGAATCGTCCCCGATTAAGGACCCAGGTCAGTTCTATCTGAATTTACTTAAAAATTCACTGAGATCATCATTCACGAGAATTCCACCCCGCTCCTAAAGATGGAGTTTAATCGTTATAGTGAATCCTAACCCAAAATCGAAAAAACTCCCAATCATAAATCACTGTTCACATGTGTACATACACAGCCCGTCATACTTTCTTCGTTCACAGAGAAGCGACCGACCGTTGTGAGTCGTCTCGTCCGCCACCTGGTAAGTTCTATCAAAAATCTAAAATGCCTCAGCCCTGAGTACAGAGAGTCAACGGACATTTTAGGAGCGCACTCACCATTCACCAAGATCAGTTTGCGTGTAAGAGCAGGTGTCTCCCCCAGTGAGAAGGGGGGAGAGGTACCATCCTGTGATTTAGGCCTAAAATTTTCCGCTCTGCTCTTTAGCTGAAATTTTTAAAGTTGGCGACCCAACGCTTGGATTTAAAAACGCCAGTCGTGCAGACTGTCACCACAAGAGCTGGAATCAAAGCTTACATTCAACTGTTTTCCCAGGCTGCTGCTGGGGTACATTTTGGGCTTATTATCCATTGTAATTAAGATGAGAATAAATACACACAACTTAGGTTCCCACCCTGGCGTGGAACATAGGAGCAAATGTAGGCAGAGAAAGATACTTGATAATATTAGAGGCGAACTGATTCAAACTACCTCTCATAATCATTAGCCAATAACCTGTTAAAATGTGAATTAACTCGAAAGTACGAATTTGAACAGCGTAATAGCTTGCGTCGAACTATGCATATATCTGGTTTAGGAATAGCAATTCGTATTCGTACGTGTAACTCTAGACGAATTAACGATTGGAATCCTACGCTAGCTACGAATGACGCAGCTTTCCGTGACGATTGTTTTAATCTTGAGAGAATGCAGAATTTGATACTGGCAGTATTTAACAGAGAGAAGTAGTTTATCCTGCTGACCAGAATTTGTGAAACAATGTCTTTCAGAAAAGCTTCAACGTGTTACATATCTCTGTCGTACTTCCTCCGTTATCTTATCCTGCTCTAACGTTGTATCAGGTGGGAGGAAGCTCTTTACCATCAGTCTGTCTCACTCGTTCCGAAGATATCTGGACGGTTTTCAGCCGAAATATTGGCAGCAGGCAAAGGATGATTAGGGCTGAATTCCCATATTCCCGTGGATTAGTCACCAGACTCACTTAAGCTCGACAAACGAAGCAAAATGACTTGCTCTCATTTTCACTAAGCTTTCTTTTTGTACCACTTCTGCAAGACAACGTAAGTTGACCCTCCTGTAATATCAAATGACCGAGGACGCGTCCTTACCAAGTGGGCCCAGCCGATAGTTGATGGTTACGAGGATGACGCCATAGGAGACGAGGAAATCTGGACCGCTGGTGACGTTAGATCCGCTGCCGTTGACAAAAGCTCCGCCGTGCACCCACACGATCACGGGCAGCCCTGCATCCTCCTCTGGCAGTCCAGGCACGTACACGTTCAGGTAGAGGCAGTCCTCCGAGCCGCTGCCAGTCGCCTGCACGCAGTCGCTGCCGTACTGGGTGGCATCTCGGACTCCATCCCACCCACTTGCTGCAAGCGGCGGCTGTAGGCACCACAACACAGATAAATGAGTGATGTTTGACAATACGTAAAAGTACTTTGCGTTGAACTGTAGTTTATCTGCACATTGCAACCATATTTTTCAGTCTACACGCAATATAAGTACGTGATGGGTATCGTACTGCTGTTCATTGTCAAGCATAAGTTACACGCATAGGGTGTAATTTTTCGACTTTGTTGCTAACTTTTGTAACTGGCATTTTCATTTCACAGCAACCGTTTTAACAGACCTCTTTTGGCAAAGCTGTAAATAATTTTTTTGGGCATTCGATTGGTTGGTCGATGTATAGCGATGATCGATAATAAAAAACATACGCAAACTTAGATTGGAAAAGCAAGGGGAAAACTCTGAGATGGACAGTTATTGCAATTCTAACGCAAAACGTGGACTGGGTGAGGTTTGTGCCAACCAATTACCAACAGTTCCAGTGAGGTAAATGCTAGAGTGGCAGCATGAAGCGTTACTTTAATGGACACTGGTTAGCCTGCCGTAAGGACTACGAAAGAACAGTATGAAACTATGGTTTTAATTTACGTGTTGGTATCCTGGAAAAGTGGCAGGGTAAGTGGCAGGGTAAGCTCCATATCATTTTCCTGCAAGGAGAATCGATAGGAGAGCGTAAATCTGCTGAGGCGACTAAACTAAGACACCGATTCGCACCACCTCCAGGGATCGAATTAGCAGAATTTGTACAAGTATGGATCTGGATCAGTAGATGCTTTGGTTGAACAGAATGCACAAAATATTACAGGTTTTTTCTACTGTATGATTCTTTCATTTCACCTGCGACAAGCTTCTTTATCATATCCTGTTAGTGCATCAGTGTCATAAAGGCAACAAAGATTAAATTCATATACTCAGAGTGGCAATCAGTAGTTTAAATTAATACCATGAACTGCTTAGTAATCAAAAGATTCGTTAATACAATTTTCACTGAATGACGGAAGTTGTATTTTTCAGGAGTTATTATTTTCATAGCTGTGTTTAAATTAGTGTCATAAATTTATTCTTCTTTAGTGCTGTTTCTCAAGTCTATTAGTACCCATTTTATATTAGCGTTGTTGTGATTATGTTCCAAATTTAAGTAGAAAATGCCGTTAGGAACAGTATTTTCGGCAAAAGTAATGTTTTTCTATAAGTACAAGTTGCCATGGAGGCGTAGTTAGAGTTTCAAATGTCTGTTCACAACTGCCTTATAGAATTTGTAGTGTTTTAGTGAAGTCACTTATACTTACTTCTGTCTACTCACGTTAAGTGAAAATTGTGATGACTAACTAGATCAATGTTTGATTTTTGCTCTACATACGTAAAGCAAAGTAATACATCGATTAACGTTAGTGTATGCCTAAATTAGACTACGACCTTTCATTCTCTTTTCAGAATTATAAAAAATGGTTCAAATGGCTCTGAGCACTATGGGACTTAACAACTGAGGTCATCAGTCCCCTAGAACTTAAAATTACTTAAACCTAACTAATCTGAGGACATCACAACATCCATGCCCGAGGCAGGATTCGAACCTGCGACCGTAGTGGTCGCGCGGTTCCAGACTGAAGCGCATAGAACTTCTCGGCCACCCCGGCCGGCTGAGAATTACAGTGAATAGATTGTGAGGTGTAGACCATGCTGTTCTCACATGTCGTCGTATTTTTACCTGTATCACTCGGAAATTAACTATCAGACTGTGAGAATTTCCGGGAATGTATTGAAGCGCACGTATTCCGGTCGTGCCTAAAAAGGATCGGGTCATTATTTGAAAATCCAGGTAACATTTTCACAATCAGACAGGCCAGTACTAATATTGAAAGAGAGGCAAATATATCATAACAATATACGCAATAAAAAGAGTATTACGTATTAATTCTAATGAGAGGGAAATTTACTATCGCAACAAAACATGTCAACGTCACGTGTAAACCGGCCTAACGAGTTATTTCGTATGGAAAGTCCACGAAGTTAGAAAGTGTTGTAGTATGTGTGGACACGCTACGGCCTAAAGCTGAATGATTAAGTAAACGAACGATACTGACGTCACAAGACGTGAGTGATAGCTTCTCGTTTCTCTTGCCACGGAAAATTTTCAATGGTTTTTGTATCGACCGTCTTTGTTACCAAGTAAAGTATTCATTTTTTTGTACTGAAGACAATCAGCTACACGTGTCCTAGTCGTCGACATAATACCCGGGTGTGGCAGACCGAGCGCCGTGGACTCTCCAGTCATAGGTATTGTGCGCGCACTTCGATTTGCTCAATTTTAAAAGTTGTTGATGAATACAAGTAAGGATGTCCTGCTGCTCCTGACAGCCGCTGGTAGTGGAGCAGTGCAGCTCCCACCTCCCTCACACTGTTTGCTCACCAAACGGGTCTTAATAGTTCGAACCGAGCGCTTCCTTAAGCGGAAGAGCTACGTGGATCTATCACACAAACGTCCCATTTATATTTATTCCTGGTAGAACAAATTTTACTGTTTTCACCGGAATCTATGTTTACTGATGTTTCTGATTCACTTTTTCTGTTCCCCTCTATTGCTCGAGAACAGCCTGTACATTTTCCTTTTATTAGAAAAATTGGAACAGTTATGCTGCCATGTTAGTGGCCATATTCCTGTTGGTCTTTCGCCTTATAAAGTACTGTACTATACATTTATCTGGTTGAAATTTTAAAAATTGTAAACAATAAACAGAATTTTTATGCTTACAAGCATATTTTGCCATTGTCCCTACTACCTGTGACCGTAATATCCTAACTGAGTCTAAACTTCATGTGGCAGCCTTTACTATGGGTTTTACGATGCATTGTTGAGAATCTAATCGTTGAGATTAATTTTCGTTTACAAATAAAGCATTATTATTAGGAGTTTGTCACAGTAGAGCGAACGCGTTTCTTGTAAGGTAGATTTTCTGTAATGAGTTACAGAGTCTCCAACGAGGCAGAGATTCTTGTTGACCTTTTAATGAAGGATGAATTATCAGAGTTCAATGACTTGGAATCGAATCTCAGACAAGTTGAAGAGGTTTCAAATGAAGAAGAAACAGAGGACAATGAAGAACCAAACCACGTAGGAAATGTTCGAAATAAATTAGATGCAAATTCTGGTTGAGTTTGTCTTGCAGAGGCTCCAAGGCAATATGAAAGGGATTCTGCCAACATAGTCCGTGAACGTCAGGGACTAACTATTCCTGAAAAATTAATCAACACTTGCGAATCATTGATGACATTATTCACATCGCAAATTGTTAGGAAAGTTTTTGACCAAATAAATGAAGAAGCTAAAAGAAAAAAAAGTATCACCTACTACCGATTCTGAAATATATGCTTTGGCGGTAATTTTAATTTTCATAGGAGTCTACGATGACACCAATATTTTATTACCCGATTTAAGGAATAAGTATTGAGAAGAGCCGTATATTGACTAACTCTGTCTATGGCGAGCTTAGCAACATTCGAAAATTCTTCGTTTTGATGATAAGAACACCAATGCATAAAGACTTGTGACACACTCCTACCTCCGCGTGAAGTGTTTAAGGAACCGAACTTTAAATTCCCACAATACTTCGGAAGCGGACCTCACAATGCAGCTGATAAAATGCTGTGTTTTTTCAGAAGTCGTTGTCCATTTAAAGTCTTCCTAAAACACAAACCTGGGAAATATGGCATACTTGTTAAAATTGTTGATAGTACGGTTGAACGCCTACACGATAAAACGGAAATTTATGCTCCAAAAAACCGTAGACCTGCTTTTGGATGATGTCCATTTCAGACTGTGTGGCGACTGGTGCATCCGATAAAGAATAGAGGTTACATCACTACTGACGGTTTCTACACTTCTGTGGATTACTAACTTACCTTGGTCGGGACACTCGAATCCAATAGGAGACACACACCGCGAGAGCGTAAGGCGACAGCATTCAGAGAGCTATGTCCGTCCAGTTTGCATTCACAGATCCACTGACTAAGAAGCCTCCAGTAACAGTAGCCTCTCACACCGTAAAGGAAACACTGAAGAAAATTCTGATGATGTTGTTTACACAACGTGCTGCAGTCGTAGAAGCTGATGAGCCAAAAATGAAAACCCACATAAACGTAAATTACACTTCCACTAAAGGAGATGTGGTTGCCATAAAACAAATAGCTAGGACATACTCTACAAAAATGCTACGAGAAGATGGCCACTATCAGTTTTGTATAGGCTGCTTGACATAGCTATAACAAACGCTTGCACACTGTGCCTAATAGGAACGAAGGAAAACCAAATGCCAAAAAACTGTATCTGCATGAATTAGTCCTTGAAATTTTAAAAAAGACGTGTAGAAGAGGGGTCCAAGGACTTCACAAAACTCCAGTAGCCTATCATTTACGCTATGAGAGACATCCTTGCAAAGTAAGCAAAGATAAAATTACTCTAAATGAAACAATTAGCAAAGCAAGATGTTACATATGTTTGAGGAATAAAATTAACCAGAGAAGCGGAAATCACATAATAGAAGCCAAGTTAATGTGTGGAAGCTGTGGTCGTCATCTGTTTCAATGTCGTTCAAAATTAACTATTTTGTGTGCAGCTGGAGAATGTTATCTGTACACAACAGTATTCTCTCCGAATGAAAAGTGTTTCTTGAAAGTTTTCAATACATCTATCCTATATTTAAGTAATCATTTTTATTTATGTATTTTAAATATTCCCTCAAGGATAAAAATATGTTATTCAGTTATTAAATGAAATAATGTATACAGATTTAGAACAGCTTGTATATTCAAGTATGGGCCTTATGTTTCTAATTTATACAAATATTCATTATCTAAAATTTTACCTATTCCCTTGATATATTGCACTAGGGGAAAATAGTATATCAATTAATTCATTTTGGGCACGCTATAAGTTCCCAATTTTTTTTAGTGTAATGTCACTGAGCACTTTTAAAATGACCTGACGTTGCAAACATAAGAATTTTAAACAGTTATTACAAGACATATTGGCTACTGTAACACGGGCAAATTTTGGCCATGGTTGGTGTTCCACGTAACCTAATATACGTTGTG
Source organism: Schistocerca cancellata (assembly GCF_023864275.1). NCBI lineage: Eukaryota > Metazoa > Arthropoda > Insecta > Orthoptera > Acrididae > Schistocerca > Schistocerca cancellata. The sequence continues at coordinate 562,333,799 of NC_064628.1, read as the reverse complement.
GCTCCTAAGGTTAAAAACCGAATCCTCTGACTGAAAGTAGTAGGTGATCACCTCTTTCTCTCTTCTTTCATTTGACTTGTATTCCATTACACACCATTGTAACGTTTCTTCTAGCGTCCTTTTGATACCCCCGTATCATTGTAACTGCCTCTATTGCACTGAATTAGGCCTTGAACTTTTGGAACCACATGCAGAAGAGCGATCCAAGGACTTCAAAGAACTCCAATTGCCTATCATTTACGCTATGAGAGACGTCCTTGGAAAGTAATCAAAGACAAAATTACTGTAAACGAAACAATTAGGACAGCAGGATGTTACACATGATTGAAGAATACAGTTAACCAGAGAAATGATTTTTAAACGTTCATTCAGTCTCTGCTTACTTAATTTTTTTCATCTCTCTTGATGTCATTGCCGAATGTATCCAGAAATCTGTGTATGGATGTAGCGATTTTCGATTTAGTTTTCAGTTCTATGCAGAAGCTTCTAAATCACGTGTCGTGTCTAATAATGTCTCTAATTTTTGTTTCATATGTTCATGTTTTAATATCAGTATGTGCTCTATCTAGAAAATTTCATTTATTATAGTCATCTTTCCCCAATTTATTCTTTATTTAATTTATCTGTACCGTTTCACACCCATTCTAATTTTCCCGTTATTTACATTTGTCAGTGGCTACTACGTGTTTCAGCCCTTCATCGAACACTGCCACTATAGTTATTCAACCAGTTACCACATATTTAGTACTGGTGATGCTCACATTTAGACCCTATTTCATACATAGAATTGTACGAAATTACAGTAAAAGTAACACATCTCTTGTTTACAGCAACCGTGTGTATTTAGTGGTCAGATAGTAATTATGCACACAGACTGTGTAATTCGATATTAAACCTTCGTTTCTGCTTCCATTCTGTTTTTCCCACCTTCACACTACAGTCAAATTTTCAGTACCGTTTTCAGTTCTTCAGTGTTTTATGTATTTTCACTCAACGGAGACCCTTACCTGGAAGCGGAGATCTCCAACTGGGGGCTCAGCGTACGGGATGCCCAGGAAGGCTGTGTAAGACGTGTTATAGACGCTGGTAAGAACAGTTCCTTGGAGAGTACCCTGCTCTATGGTCACCAGCACGTCCTCTCCCTGCAAGAAATGTTAATGACGAGTTCATACGCAACGAATTTGTATGTGTTTACACTGACAACAATAGTTGCGAATGTTTCTTCCAAATAACTAACATCAATGCTACTTTAAATCACATAATAAATTCGGCCGCTCTGGGCATGTTGTACAGTTCAGTTCAGAGGTAACTAATGAGATATCTGTGGTAATATAGCGTAGATTGGTACTAATTATTCGTCGCAGCGTGTCATATGCTCTTCAGTATTAAAAAACTTCTAATGTTCCTTCCATAAAACAATCAAGTGAGGGAATTCTGAGTTGAAATAATTACAATAATCTATACTCATCTAACTCACTGTTATTCTTACAGTGTTATTGCCAGTTATTAATGCAGAGAAAATTTACGCGCACTTTATTAGTAGATTTAAATGATACTTTGTGGCTCGACTAGCAGCTCATTATCATTCATGACATATCAGTATACGTATGTAATAATGTATTCTGGATATATAATTACACAAATAGAAATGAGGTATCTTTCAGAAAAGGTCTGGTAACGGTGCACTGAGCTTGTATGACCGTCAGAATTATGGGACGTTGTCGATTAGAGAATTAAATAACATAATCTACAAGCTGAGACGTAAACCTACCAAATTCTGATTTGAATAAACTAAAAAGCAACTGCATGGTACCTGAGAAACATGTGTAGAAATTAATGTGAGCATATATGTGGCAGGTACACACATAACGAAATGAAATAGGATGAGGATAGTAATTTCTCTTTTTTACCTTCAGAAGTCTAGTAGTGTCTCCTGAAAGAGAAAATCGCTTTCGAATTAATTTAGAATATATTCTATGGCCTTCATTATTTAACTTTTGTATCAGAGAACAAATATGGCAGAAACAGGAAATTTTTGAACAGATGCCGTGCAAGTACGGCATCTGTAAATGACTCTGGACTAGCTACTTCTCACAAGCGTTTGGTCATATTGTTACGTAAGTTCGGTAGAAGACCACGACATGTAACTTAATATACCCTGCCCAGTCATATTAATGCGAACAATTAATGCGAATAATTTATGCGCAGTAAGAGTCGATGAGGTTCTGGAAGGTACCGACAGGCATAGGGAGCCATGCCAGCTCCAGTGACGTGGTCAGATCCGTTTGGTTTCTCTGATGGGGACCCATGGCGCAAACAGCCCGTTCTTGGTGGTTCCACAGATTCTCGATTGCTTTTAAATCCAAGGAGTTTGCTGACCAGGGAAGTACAGTACACTCATCCTCGTGCCCTTCGAATCTTGTACATACAATGATAACTGTGTGACTTGCAATGTCTTGCTGGTAGATGTCTTTGTGCCGAGGAAAAATAAACTGCATATAAGGGTGGACACTTAAGGATCGATGCATAATTGTGTTGATACCTGTGCCTTTCACAATGACAGGATCACTCAGGAAATGCCACGAAAATATTCCCCAGACCATAACGCTCCCTCCAACACCCTGGACCCTTGCGAGAATTTTTGCAGCGTGTTTGCTTTCAGACGTTCACACCCTTCACATCTATGGCCATCCGTCCGACAGAGCACAAAACGTGATTCATCCGAAAAAGCCATGTGTCGCCACTCTGTGGACACCAGTTCGGCACTGACGTGCAAACTCCAGCCTTCGTCGCCGAACGTTCGCTGAACGGTCTTTGAGGGAACACTGTTGGTGGCCCTTCGTTGATCTTGGCTGATCGTTGCGCAACAGTTACACAGCTATTCGTCCGTACATATCTTCGCAGCTGACGTTGACTCCAGTCATCTGTGGTCCGTAGCGCGCCATAGTTGCCTAGGCGACTGTTTTGGATAGCGTCGTTTTTCCGTACACGGTATAACGAAGGGAGCTGTGGGAGGGGGACGGAGGAGTTGTGGGTCACTCCAGGATCATAAGTGTTCCCTTGATCCTTCAGTCAGCCTTACAATATCTGAGCAAGTCCACGTTGAGTGTGCAGTAGGCAATTGGAAACCTGCACTATGTGCAACTAGTACCTACGGAAGAACACATGCATACATAGAAGGGATAGAAAAAGTAAGTGATAAATCAGAACCATAGAGATGGAAGTAGTGAGATAATTTAAAATAGCTGCAATGACGTGTATAATTATTTTATTTATGTTATAGAACACTTATGATCCTTTGGATGAATATGGGAATCCTGTTGACGAGAAACAAGTAACATATTCAGCTGAAAAAGACGAAATTTTCTTAAACCTCAATATGTAACACACCTTTCCAAAGGAGATATTTTTCTATAAAATTTTGTGTAAAGACCTGCAACCAGAGAATCGATGTTCATACACTTCCGGAAAAAATAGCACATCCTTTTAGAGGTCTCCAGTTCACTCAAGATTTATTGTTGCAACAAAATGATTACGTTTACAGGTTAACAGCACAAGCGGTTCTGAGGTAACAGGCATTGGCCCATGCTGCAACATCCATACATGTACGTGGTGTAGACTCCAATGGTGGCAGTCCTGGGACTCTGGCATTCACTCGAACGAACAGACGGTGAATACTGTGTGGGATACGTTATGCGACACACACTCGATCTGTTCAAGTAATCCTGTAAGAGTTATTGGTAGACAAGTCGTACGAGTCACTTCTCTTCCCAGCATATCCCACCCATGCTCGACTGGAAAAAAGTCTGAAGACTGTGCTGGACAACGTAGCTGTTGCTCGTCCTGCAGATCACGTTTAGTTTCGCGGGCAGTGTGTGGCCGAGCATTATCCCGCTGGAACAACACATCACCTTCCTGCTGGAAGAATGACAAAACAAGGTATCTAACAACATTCCGCGTACCGAGTGTTAATTAGTGTCCCGTCCAGAAACATCAAAAGTGAACGAGAGTTGTAGCTTATCGCGCACCAGACCATAAGTTCTGAGGTGGGGGCAGTGTGCCTCGACAAGTGCGCTCTACGAGACAGCGCTTAACAGGTCTACGTTCATCCGCGCATACGACCATAGCATTGAAGACCACAGCGCGTCATTCCATCTTTCAAGTGATCCTCTGATGGCACCAGTCGTACCGTGCATGTCGATGCCCTGGCATGAGTGCAAGAGGTACTAGGGATGTGTGTGTTCGTAGTCTCATTGCTAATAACTGGTTCCCAACAATTTACGTTGTTACGTCTGGGCTCCCAATCTCTCTTATCTGTCCTGTGGCAGCTGTACGATCTGCCGCTCCTGCCCTTACATAAGATCGTCCTTGCAGTCGTTTATGCTGTCTGGACGTCCAGAAGCTCGTCTACGAGTGTGAGAAATTCAATGTGACCGCTGATACCAGCACCGTTGCATAACTAACGCAGCACGTCCCTCTTGTGAAGCAATTCTCCGAAAGTACCACCCCGCCACTCAGAAGGCCACAGTTCTTTTAAACCCACTCAGTTGGCTGTAGGAATCACGAGTGCGTCTCTGCTGCATGTTGCCTGTTTACTTCACTCGTCTGCGCTACACCGAGCCCTCTGGCTGTGAGCATTCCCTATTCAAGGGTAGACGGATGACTCTCTGGTAGCTATGCCACTACGCTATCTGTTGGCGGACGAAGCTGAAACTATTTATCAGCTACTATCCCACGGGTGACATGTGCTATCATGGGATCCAAATTGACGTCGTCTTTCCAGGTGTACAATTTTTTTTCCGGCACTGTACTTGCGAACCCTTCAAGTTTTTTTAAAGAGCTGCTAGGAGAAGCCAGGCTGTTCGCACTTGCTCTTCTGGTTCCAGATATTCTAATGTACGCATCGGGGGCTGTAGTTGTAAATGATTCTTAATATAAGAACTCACGTTGAGTTAACAACGTGCTACATCTTCATTAATCTATCAGATGATATATTTATTTCAGTGTCCACCTGCTTGGCTGAGTGGTAACTTGCTTGCCTCCCAAGCAGCGGACTGTGGTTCGATTCCCGACCAGGTTGGAAATTTTCTCCGCTCGTGGATTGACTTTTGTGTTGCCCTCATCGACGTTTCATCCTCATCACCGGCACGCAAGTCGTCCAATGTCTCGTCGACTGAAATAAGGCTTGCACTTGGCGTCCGAACTTCCCCGTTACTGGCAAAATTGTAAACACCATCCTACTGGAGGCAGGAATAAACCGAGTGGAACGCCAGCAGTACATGCTCGCATCAGAACCGATGGGCGAGAACCATCGGACACCAGCAGTGCGTCGACATACGAACTTTCCTCACACATTGGATACCGTGAGGAGCGCTCTCATGTGACGGTGGAACAATCCTGACCAGTAACGGGTTGAGCTCCTTGTATACTGCGTGACAGGAAGATCCAGTAGAGTTACAGCACTCGGAATATTTCAACTGGGATCTGAATGCTATCAAACGGTAATATTTTATTTCATAAATGTGCAAAGATTACAGCAACTGTCCCAATCACGTTTAATCTTTTGCACAGAATATTCATGCTTCGAGTTTACACTGAGGTGACGAAAGTCATGGGATACAGATATGAACATAGATGCCGACAGTATTGCGTACACAATGTATAACAGGGCATTGCATTATCGGAGCTCTTATTTGTACCCAAGTGATTCATGTGAAAAGGTTTTCAACGTAATTCTGGCTACATGACGGGAAATAATGGACTTTGAAGGTGGAAAGGTCGTTGGAGCTAGTTGCAAGAGCCTTTCCACATCAGATATCGTTAGGTAATACAATATTCCGAGTCCACAGTGTTGATAAATCGCCGACAATACCAAATTTCAGGCATTACCTCTCACCACGGGCAGCGCAGTGGCCGATGACATTCACTTAATGACCGAGAACACTGGAGTTTGCGTAGAGTTGTCAGTGCTAACAGACAAGCAATACCTCTGAAATAATCGCAGAAATCAATATGGAACGTACGATGAACGTACTGATAGGGCAGTGCGGGGAAATTTTACGTTAATGGGCTATGACAGCTGACGACCGATGCGAGTGCCTCTCAGCACGACATAGCCTGCAGCGAATCTCCTCGGCTCGTGACCATATCGGTTGGACCCGAGATTGCTGGGAAACCGTGGCCTGATCAGGTGAGTCCCGATTTCAGTAGGTAAGCATTGATGGTAGGGTTCGAGGGTATTAGCGGACCCCCACTAAGCATTGGTCCCAAGTTGTCAACAAGGCAATGGTGATGGCTCCGCAATAGTGTACGCTGTGTTTACATGTAATACACTGGATACCCTGATCCAGTTGATCATTGACTGCAAATGGTTATGTTCAGGTACTTGTAAACAATTTTCAGCCATTCATGGACATCACAATGGTTCAAACGGCTCTAAGCACTATGGGACTTAACATCTGAGGTCATCAGTTCCCTAGACTTAGAACTACGTAAACCTAACTAACCTAAGAACATCACCCACATCCATGCCCGAGGCAGGATTCGAACCTGCGACCGTAGTAGCCTCGTGGTTCCGGACTGAAGCGCGTAGAACCGCTCGGTCATAGCGGCCGACCCATGGACTTCATGATCTCAAACAACAATGGAATTTTTATGCATAGCAATGCGCCCTGTCACTGGACCACAATTGTTCGCGATTGGTTTGAAGAACGTTCTAGACAATTCGAGGGAACGATTTGGCATTCCAGCTCCCCCGACATGAATCCCATCGAAGATTTATAGGTCATATAGGTCATAATAGAGAGGTCAGTACGTGGAAAAAATCCTGCACTGACAACATTTTCTCTATTATGGATGGCTCAGGAGACAGTATGGCTACATTTCTGCAACAGAAGACTTTCAACGACTTGTGAGAAAATGAAACGCCCTCAGCCATCCTTATGATTTTACTTATTTTGTGGCTAAGAGTTTCGGCGCTTCAATGCAGCATCTTCAGGCTGTAGTTGATGATGAAGGGGTTGACACGATCCAACGACTTGGCGAGCCCGTGCCACGTCGAGTTACTATACTACATTAGGCAAAAGGAGGTGCGACACGATATTAAGAGGTATCGCACGACTTTCGTCACTTCAGTGAATTAAAACGTTGTTTAAAAATTGCAAATAATAATCAATGTCTTTCTTATAACTAACATTCAATCTGCAGTATTGCACGAACTCTTTGTGATAATGTTCTGAACATGGATCCTCTCTAACCGAAATCTTATCTGGGTGTTGTGTGACGTCCTTAGGTTAGTTAGGTTTAAGTAGTTCTACGTTCTAGGGGACTGATGACCATAGATGTTAAGTCCCATAGTGCTCAGAGCCGAAATCTTATAACATACCTGAAGTTCTCCACTGTTAATTCAAATTTATAGTGTATTCGTCTTGAGCATAGTATTTTCATTATTAGTGTGAGTGTAGTACGTCTGAGAGCGACTTTATTCCAGTTTTTCTCTACATTCTGTTGATGACGATCTTTGGCGCTACATTGCCACGTGCGTTGTAATCATGGTTGTTGTACTTTTATTTGATAACATTTGTCTTATTCGGAGAAATGAATGCGGCATGTTGGTTAACAGATCCTTTCAGCTAGATCATTGGAGAAGGCAGAGTCCAACAGATTGGCAGTGAACATCACTCTAGCAATCTTAAAAATAAAAGAACGCCCTGCTCTGTGTTTTGGTTACCGCCCGTCCAGACTACTGAGCCACGTGATGAAGGTATCTAAACGAATTCTCGAGACAGCTCAAGTCACGAGAAACCACACCATATTAGTGAAAAACATTAGCACAATTGACGCAGTCTATGTTGCATGGCTGCTGATAGAAAAAATAATGCCAAATGAACCAGCTACTGTATCTCGCTTTTCTAGAACCTGGGAAGACCTTCGAGCGGGTACCGCATGACCTTATGTGGTTACCGCTTAGAGAATAAAGCTTCCCATAGTACCTTGTTAACTGGGTACGGCCTCTGTATGTTGAATCGAGGTATATCCAAGTGGCTGCGGAAGCATTCGCATGATAATAGGAGTCCACCAGGGGTCGGCCTCATCACCACTGCTGTTCATTTTTGTGGTGGACACTGCAACATCATTCCCACTACCGTGCCCACTTCTCTATGCTGGGGATGTCATGTTATCTGCGTGGAACAAGTTTGATCTACAGTGAAAAGCACAAGAATGGAACGACCGACTTGTACAATATGGTCTGCGGCTCAACGAAAACCAAGTACATGACAACGACAAGTTGTGACCATCAGTGCTGACGCAGAAGAAAATCATAAAGTGTCCTACAACTTATGTTAAAGGCATAATATCAAATGCTTGATAATGGCATTAAAGACCGAAACCTGGGTTGTATTTAAATAAACAATAAAACTGTCAAATGGTGGCGTGTTCCTTTAAAAAATATTGTATGACTGTTGCTCAGCAACATCAGTAACTGTTTAAGTACGTCGGCTCTACAATCACCAGCGACGGCCAACTTACAGGTGAGGTCAAGGACGCAGACAGTCTGGATGAGGTAGTGAGCAACAGCAGAAGTCACACACGATCTTCGAATTAAGGACTACCGGAAGTCAATGATTTACCGGACAATCACCCGTCTTCTTCCTCTCTACGGCACAGAGTGTGCGCCAGCTACGATAGATACGAAGGGGAGGGGGGGACGTCATGGAGAATAAAATGTATAGGTGGATAGGTGGAATCACTTGATTGTACCACGTTTCAAACGACAATATCAAGAAATGTTTTGGAGGGTACCTATCCAGAAGAAAATGCGAAAAAGCCATCTGTGATGTTTGGGACATGTGATGCAGACAGAGTGATGCAGTTAGAATAGCAAAGGCAGCACACACAGCGGAAGCCATAGAAACCAGACTCAATGAACGATCAAAACAGCGATGGGCCGACACTTCGCTCTACGATCTGAAGGCTGTAAATCTCCGTCGTCGTATAGCCCACGATCGAAAGAAGTGGAGCCAGGTGGGACAAACACTAATCTGGATACTGAGTGATCTTTTTGGGTACAACATTTCATTCAGTAAAACTATCTTCCTTTCTTTTTACAATGTAATACCATGTAAATTATTGGGCCCATAAATAAAAAATTAGTGCCATTTAAAAGGCTAAAACTACTGTCATTGAGCTAATATATGCAGATCCGAGAATTTGTAAATAATGTCATGTTAACAGGCTAATTACTATCTAGTTTTCATGGTACTCCTGAGCAAATTAAAAGTTATTACCTGAAGTGTGATACTAATTGCTCTCGTAGGCCAACGGTTCCTTCCATTAATTATATGAGCCATTACGCTGTAATATTAACTGTGTGTCATCTATAAAGGAAAATTTTCTGTGTTTTGTCAAAATCTGTGGTCCGAATCCGTGGGAGGTCAATACCTTCGATCATCGGCTGTTGAAGCCTGTGCAGTGCATTTGTGTCCATGTAGTGCTACAACACGGGTTCCTGTCGTCTCACATTCAAATCGGCTTCGATCTGATTCGCAATAGACTGTAGATGGCCCCCTTATGGCACTGCAGAGACGGTCTGGCGTCGGTTCGTCAAATAGTTGCGGGCGGCGTGTGAAAACATTGTCGCTACGATACTGAAGATTCACCCTAGACAATACTATCCTCTGAAATCCGTTTCTGTGCGTAACTCCGATATGCTATGACCTAGGCGTTTTACTCCGGTTACGATACCGTTTAATTGGGATTTGTTATCGTATTCTCTATCCATCTCTCCGTAACACACTGCTCAGATATAATGTCTCACTAGCACTATAAGCCATATCTGGCCGCAGCATTCCGACGTCGCATATGGCAAATATTTAAGCGGGACAACTCATCTCCTGACTTTGCGTCATCAGTTTATATGAAGCTCGCAGTATGGCATCGTTCACGTTCCTGTTACTGGGCCATGAACATGGAACGCTACTGTCATTCACTGCTAACGGCAAGTGTTTCAGTTTTCGTAATTGCTAATAAGGGAAAACCAGAAAACCAACAGAACGTGAAACACAGCAGAGAGCTTTCACTTTTCTTGACTAGCTGGATTCTGCACCATGTTGCCAGTAAGCAAACACTGCCAACAGCTTCAAGCGGATATCTTCGTGTGTCGGAGTCGGTAACTTCACAAAGTCAATTTACACTATAAATAAACTCGTCCATCAAATATCTCAAACGTGATGGTGTGGCTATAAACATTCTCTCTTTCGACTTTCGGCGAGGATGTAACCTTTCGATACTGAAGGTAAATGCTTCAAGTTATCTTGGACCTAATGTCATTCAAGGGCTCCAAAATAAAACTTACCTCCAGTCACATACCTAACTTCTAAACTCACCGCAAGAAAGACATAATGTGACTGCGTAAAGTAGACATTGTTTGGCTAAATGTAAGTGTACTTACTACAGATTCACACATGCCATTAACTGTGTAGCATTGCTAGCCTACGTTGGTAATCACAAGAATTGTCTTTAGGATGGACCCAAATGTTTAGGACACAGGGATCTTATAACTCTTACAACTATTCATAAATGTAAATGCGAGCGTGGAATAAATGTGAGAAAACCAACCTTGATGAAGGTCGCTGCACAGAGCAACAGACTGGTTATTACAATTAACAGCACAGGCCTCATGTTGCAAACTCTTCAACACCTCCTCTGCTCTCCAGAAATGAACATCAGCGTATATGTTTCAAGCAGAACACATTTTGTGTGCGTGTGGGTGTGTGTGTTTCCGCCGTTCGTGCCCCTCTATTCACGTTGATGAGATATTTTGATACCAGCCGGCGTCACCGTCTTAATGGCTATTGTGCTGCGTAGACGTTCAGCTGTTGCTAGAACGCAATTGTGTTTTCTCGAGACAGATGTTTCTGCACGTCATAGTCGTTTCGCTCAGACTGTTCGCCTCATCTTCTATCAGCACCGAGGAGAACTTTTTCCGCGTGAACCAATGTATCATTAAATGAAAGACGAATTTTTTCGACGTACTTAACTACATGCTAAGGATAGAATGCCTTAATGACCGTGATAATGAAAGGCACAATAATACGAGACATGTTCAAGTAATTCACTGTATCTGTTTTGTAAAGTAATTTGAGTCCGGTACTTTTTGTTCGGATGAACAGAAATGATGTCAGAACTTTATAGAGTACTTAGGAGAGTGTCACAGTAGTTTTACTTGCCCTTTGTAATAACTCCCTTAATTTGCCACTTTTCGATTTCTTTCATTGATTATATGAAGTATGCTTACGTACTTTGGGATATTTCTTTGTTAGTTGCAGCCATTTTTACTGAAACCATTTCGTAGGTGGTTTCTGTTCACGTGGAAAGTTTTCAATTCCAGAAACGTCTTCTGCACCAGTGATTAAATCTGATGGCTCAGCGTTACGTTACGGACATCCTGGGTCCTCATTATTCAGTAGTACGGTACTCATCCTCAAGTGTTACCTCTCTCCATGAACTGTCTGTGTGGTGCTGAGATAGCCAGCAAGATCCCCGGATCTGTATCCAACGCAACATGTGTGGGGCCAGTTTGGACGTCGATTCCATCCCGGTAAGAGTTTCTACAATATCAAGGCCCAGATACAACAGTTGCAGACCAGCTTTCCTCAGGATAGGTTTAATCAGCGCATGAATCCTCGTAAGTTTCAGTCGATTCTGTAATCACTGCACTAAATCACACGTTCTCTCAGCCAGTGATATTTAATTTCGATTCCTCGTCCACTGATGGGTATTTCATTTATTTTATCAATCAGTGTGTAATACCGGAATAAACAAGGAAAGTACGTGACTTTTTTTCGAGTGTACGAGGCTCTGTAGGATATTCTTCTGTTTGTGGTAATACAACTATCTAACTGTATTTGCATAGTTTTGTTTAGAGCATAGTGGGAGTATTCATAGGTTATCCCCAAGCACATTGCTTCGGTGGCGGATTGTAAAAACTTTGAACTATCCACTGTATGGTTCTCTGCGACCGAAGCTAATCGACTTCGGAAGGAGTATTACAACACGTTAATCTTCAAGCCTTCAGTAAGAATATGGCAGCTCATGTGGCCTGTGAGCGATAATGTAGGCCCCAACGTGCCAGTATTGACAAAATACCACGTGGCTGCGGACAGAATTATGACGGATAGAAAGTGTGACTGGCAGGACAAAGCTGCAATGAAGGTGAGTGCTGCCTCCTACATTGATATCCAGAGAAAACCGCGGTTGATCAAGTAACAGAACATGGATGTCAATTTCATTCCCTAACGTCAGTGTTATCAGCGAAGAGTGGAATCCGTCATTAAATAAGCTATGGAGATGAAGAGATAAAGATTTTGAGGATATTGAAAGGGTATTACAATACGAAAAGGGAGATCTAAACCTAATAGTCACAGGGGACAGAAATGTAGCTGTAGGGGAATCTGTAGAGCAAAACGTTACAGGAGAGTATAGGCTTGGCAAAAGGAATGCGAGAGGAGAAAGACTAATGGAGGAGTTCTGTATGTATTTCAGCCTGTAATAGGGAATACTCTGTTCAAGAATCACAAGAGCAGCAGGTATACTCAAAAAAAGGCCGACAGATACGGGAAGATTTCAGTTAGATTACATCATGGTCACACAGAGATTCCGAAATAAGACACTGGATATTAAAGCATACACAGGAGCAGATATAGACTTAGATCACAATATAGTAGCTATGAAGAGTAGCCCGAAATTCAAGAGATTAGTTAGGAAGAATCAATACGGAATGAAGTGGAATACGGAAGTAGTAAGGAAAGACGTGATGCGCCTGAAGTTCTCCAACGCTTTAGATACAGCAAAAAGGAATAGCTCAGTAGGCCGTACAGTTGAAGAGTAATGGACATCTCTAAAAAGGGCAATCACAGACATGGGAAAGAAACACATAGGTACAAGAAGGTAATTCGAAGAAACCATGGATAGGAGGAGAAACACAGTCGATCGATGAAAGCAGGAAGTACAAAATCGTTCAGGGAAATTCAGGAATACAGAAATACAAGTTCCTAAGGAATGAAATAAACAGAAACTGCAGGGGAGCTAAGATGAAATGACTGGATGAAAAATGCGAAGAAATAGAAAAATAAATTATTGTCGGATGGACTGACTCAGTAGATAGGAAAGTCAAAATAACCTTCTGTGAAATTGAAAGCAAGGGTGTTAACATTAAGATTTATCTGATGTGATAGAGGAAGAAACAGGAGTCTGAAACTTCCTGGCAGATTAAAACTGTGTGCCCGACCGAGACTCGAACTCGGGACCTTTACCTTTCGCGGGCAAGTGCTCTACCATCTGAGCGACCGAAGCACGACTCACGCCCCGTCCTCACAGCTTTACTTCAGCCAGTATCTCGTCTCCTACCTTCCAAACTTTACAGAAGCTCTTCTGCGAAACTTGCAGAACTAGCACTCCTGAAAGAAGGGATACTGCGGAGACATGGCTTAGCCACAGCCTGGGGATGTTTCCAGAATGATATTTTCACTCTGCAGCGGAGTTTGCGCTGATATGAATCTACCTGGACGATTAAAACTGTGTGCCCGACCGAGTCTCGGTCGGGTACACAGTTTTAATCTGCCAGGAAGTTTCATATCAGCGCACACTCCGCTGCAGAGTGAAAATCTCATTCTGGTAACAGGAGTCTATTTGGAAGAAATAGGGGATTTAGTCTTAGAGGCAAAATTTAAGAGAGCTTTGGAGGACTTAAGATCAAATTAGTCAGAAGAAACAGATAACATTCCATCAAAATTTCTAAAATCATTGGTGGAAGTGGCAACAAAACGACGATTTAGGCTAGCAACATACCATCTGACTTTCGGAATCATATTATCCACACAATTCCGAAGACAGCTAGAGCTGAAAAGTGCGCAATTTATTGCACAATCAGCAAACGGTTCATGTATCCAAGCTCCTGGCAAGAACAATATACAGAAAAATGGAGAAGAAAATGGAGAATTTGTTAGATGACGATCAGTTTGATTTAGGAAAGGTAAAGGCACCAGAGAGGCAATTATTACATTGCTGTTGATGACGGAATCAAGACTAAAGAAAACCGTTCTACAATGTAAAATGGTATAAGATGTAAGAAATTCTGCGAAAAATAGGGGTAAGCTACAGGGAGAGACGGGTAATATACCATACGTATAAGAGACAAGAGGGAATAAAATAAGAACGGACGCGAAGAACGAAGTGCTCGAATTAAGAAGGCTGTGAGACAGGGATGTAGTCTTTCACCACTACTGTTCAATCTGTACCTCGAAGAAGGAATGATAAAAATATATGATTGGTTCAGGATTGAAATTACAAATCAAGGTGAAACGATATCAATGGTATGATTCGCTGATGACACTGCTATCCAGTGAGAAAGTGAAGAAGAATTACGTGTTCTGCTGAATGCAATGAACAGTCTAATGAGTACAGAACATGGCTTGGGAGTAAATCGAAAAACGACGAAAGTAATGAGGAGTAGCAGAAATGAGTACAGCGAGGAACTTAGCATCAGGCTTGATGGTCACGAAGTAGATGAAGTTACGAAATTCTGCAACCTAGGCAGCAAAATAACGAATGTCGGAAGGAGGATGTCAAAATCAGACTAGCACTGTCAAAAACGACATTCCTGGCCAAGATAAGTCTACAAGGATCAAACATAGGTCGTAATTTGAGGAAGAAATTTCTGATAATATATTTCTGAAGCCTAGTATTGTATGGTAACGAAACTTGGACTATGGGTAAACCGGAATACAAGAGAATCGAAGCACTTGAGATGTGCTACAGTCGATTGTTGAAAATTAGTTGGACTGACAAGGTAAGGAATGAGGAGGCTCTGTGCAGAATGGGAGAGGAAAGGAATATGTGGAAAAGACTGACAGGGAGAAGCGACAAGGTGGTAGAACATCTGTTAAAATATCAGCAGATGACTTCCATGATAGTAAAAGAGCTTTAGAGAGCCAAAACAGAAGAGGAGAACAGAGATTGGAATTCATCCAGTAAATAATTGAGAACGAAGTTTGCAAGGGCTACTTTGAGACGAAGAGGTTGGCATACAAGAGGAATTCGTGGTAGGCTGCATCAAACCAGTCAGGAGACCGATGAATTAAAAAAAAAAAGAAAAAAAAAGAAAAAAAAAGAAATGAGATGAAGATGCGGGAAATGCAGGACAGAATCACTGCGCTATGCGCAATCGTCTGGAAACCGGTAGCACCACACGAATTAGAAAAATCAGCTCCCACTCGATAATATCCGAAGAGCATTCCGCCAAAATCTCATAGATGTATAACCACTTGACGCAGCTGAAAACCGGAGAAGATTTTGTTCATATACATATCCGAAAGACCTTACATCATACCCAAAGGATACGTGAGTGGTGAAGGGTGTTGATTCAAACCATTCATCAGACTGAAACATCTGGAGCACTGTGTTCGGTTTCTATGGCTGGCAGCGACATTCAGACATTCCGCATCGAATCCATGGTTTCCGAAGCCTGGCTGGAGTGTCGGCCGATGTCACCCAATGAGAGACATCAGCGTGGCCCGAAATCATCAAAACCACCAAAGGGCTCGTAGACAAGCTGATTCACCTAGTTGACGTATTACAGGATGATGCTGTAGCTGCTGGTCAGCACACGCGATTGATGGCTGATGTGGAGACAGCGCCGGTCGATTGCGCGGCACCAACGGAATGAAACTATTGGCTGAACTGGGGGTACAGATACTTGCATTGGATGGGTTTGATGTGACAGAGCTCAGTTCCCCTCAGAGAGCTACTGAGAAAATTTGCTTTATGCTGCAGCAAGGAGCTAACCTGACCAAGGCCACAGTAGACCACTGCACTGCGGAACACTACGCCAGATTTGTTGTAGTGACCAGTTGCAAAATTACACAGGTGTTTGGCCTGCATAACCTTTTTAAGACTGCTGCGGCCTGCTACAGAGTGATGCCACATGGCTAACAACCTCGCGATCTTTGAATGTTTGCAGAAGATATGTCAGATAATTCTAATGAAACTGATCTCCAGTGACGAGGACACTTCCAAAAGAATCTTTTCATTACAAATCGAAACAAAAGTTAGTTTTGTCCTGTGAAAGTGAAATGGTTAAATACGGTAACTTTTCGTTTCGTTCATGATCATTTTAAACTCCAGTTTGTATGTAATTGCTATTTGCTTATTACATTCAATAGAACAAGCTGACCTGTGTTTGTCACAAAGTCCGATCACAATTCTGAGTGCAATTATTCTGAAAGAAATTTTCATTTCTTTTCACGATCATCTAAAATACCAAAAGGATGCCTCCGTGTTAACTGTGGGCCGAGCTTCTTTTTCAGTTTTGAAGTAAGTAGCAGTTAACACTATTATTACCATTCTTGACTTCTTACAAAAGCAATTGTGAATTAAATGAGACATAATTGGGCCTCAGTTCCCTTCTACCGTTCCCGCCTAAGACAGACTTTCAATACATAATTTTTCTTGAAGCAGACACATTCGTAATTTTTTCATTTCCTGTTGTCCTGAGTTGCTTCAAAATTCATGGATGTGTGTTCTGTCTATGGAACTATAAGAAAGTCAGTTTGTTATCTGCCTTATGCGTGTCGCTTCATTTATTTCTGAAGCGTCTGTAGTGGCCGTTAATACATATTTCTTTATATACATATAATAATGAGTAACAATACGTTACTATGTTACATTTTGTTATGTTTTTCTCTTGTTTTTCCGACTGGTAACAACTTTTCAACTTTTGTAGCATCAATATCGTGACGTTAAATTTTCGTTTGGTGTTACATATGATTTCCATTGTTGTTATTACACATTAGTCCAAGTGTTTGGACCTGTTTACAGAGTGTAGTGTTGCTAACTGTAACTGTGTTTACCTTCTTTTTTTTGTTTGTGTTGGATGTGTGGTGTGGTTCGACATTTCCATTTGTATATATATATATATATATATATATATATATATATATATATATATATATAGTGTGTGTGTGTGTGTGTGTGTGTGTGTGTGTGAGAGAGAGAGAGAGAGAGAGAGAGAGAGAGAGAGAGGGAGAACAGGGGGAGGGAGATTCATTCATCAAATATATACTCTGATTATGCTTCAGAGTTCTGTTCGTTATTGTTTCTGTCGCTAACATGATCAGGGAATTATTACGTACTTTGATTTGGTCATCAATTATTTTATTTTTCATTGCAAGGACTCTTTTTATGTAAAAGTTTTCGCGTAATGGCAGGAGTTTTTGCTGTCACAGTTCACTCTAATAATTTTCGTGTCTTGTTCCATGTTTGATGATTCATATTATGTTTCAGAAGGTGTTTGGCAAAGGTAGAATGGCTCTTTTCATACTTCCAGCTTTCATATGTTCTTCATACCTTGCAATTCATGGCTGTCATCCCCAGATATACTGATTCACATTATTTTTATTCTGACCAGTATATACCTGCTCCTTGGTATTTATCTGGGTTGTCTCTTGTTGTTAGTAGATATCACTGGCGTATGTTTCATGTTCTGTAAGCAATGTGTAATCCCTGTGTCTTTAATATATTTGCTGTCCTGTGTGTTGATTTTTGTTTCTATACTAAATTGTACCTCTTATCTTGTTAGTGATGTCATGAGTGTTATTGTTTTGTGCCTCTTTGTGTGCTGTAGGGTCTGTGGTGTTCTTTGGTGCTTGTTTTCTATGTTTGTTTTAATTTTTATTTAGTAGTGTTTTGATTTTTTGGTAGAGTCTTTGTATTAAATGAGATTGTAGCCATTGTTTCTGGCTATGAGATGTATTGTTTGTAATTATTTTCAATAGTTTTCACTGCTGAGTGGAATATTATGTAGTCTGTGTAACATTTGTCGTAGAGCTGCTAATTTTGATATTTTTTGGTGGTAGGATGAAGCATACGTATGTGCATCTGTGACTGTAGACTTTCTGAAGATATGAAATGTATGCTTATTATTGTCTCTCTTTATGTTTATATCCAAGAAATGTACTTGCATTTGTGTTTCTTTTTCTGTGATGAATTGGAAATTTCGTGTATACTGTTCATGTCTGATTGGTGTCCGCCCCTATACCTCAGTGCTCAGCGTGACGGACTGCCCGCTGAGGGACTGGGCGTGGTGTTCTCTTCATCATCATTTCATCCCCATCTGGCGCGCAGGTCACCCAATGTGACGTCGAATGTAATAAGTTCTGCACCAAGGCGGCCGGATCTGCCCTATAAGGGGCCTCCCTTCCAGTGACGCCAAACGCTCATTTTCCATTTCATGCCTGATTGGTGCTCTTCTGTTTTCTGAGTCGGTTCATGTTGCATTCAGAGTACGTCGTCGACATACCTGTACGAGTAAACAACTTTGTATCCTTCCTTTATGATGACTTTATTGACGATTGCGTTTTCTTGTGACTGATAAATATGTTTGGCAATTATCCTGTCATTGTGAATCCCATTGGAAGCACAACTTTTTGTAAGCAGAATTCTTTTTCAGACTGGAAGCAATTTTGGAACGCGATTGTTCTAAGGGGTTTGGTTATTTCAATAATGTTGTCTATGGGTAGTTTGTTGTATGTCACTAGGCTTTCATCTATAAAATTATTGTTCCTTTAGTGGGTACCTAGGTGTACGCATTCTCTATGACCAAAGATATGAGTGATGCTGTTTGCACAATGTGTAAGTATTCAGTTGTGTTATGAGTTCATTTGTAGCTTCCATTTTTCTACTGTTCTTCATTTCACAGTGTTGCATTATGATTTTCTTCATATGTTTTGCCCCATAGTATGATGGTACATTCATGAAATTGATAGCAGGCCTCAATGGAAAAAGGAGCTTGTGAATCACAGGTTTGCACCTGTTGCTGATTTTGGGTTCTTCTGTGCGATGTGTCGTTTTTGTTTGTGTGTGAGTATGTGTTTGATATCTCTGAGGTAGTTTCTTTTGAATGTCTGTAAATGTGTGTGGGATTATATTTCAGATTCATGATGTTTTCACAGGAGATAAATTATTTAGTTTTCCCCATATACATGGTGGTCCTTTGATAGTGACTGGGCCAAATATCTCACGAAATAATCATCAAACGAAAAAGCTACAAAGAACGAAACTCGTCTAACTTGAAGGGGGAAACTAGATGGCGCTATGGTTGGCCGGCTAGATGGTACTGCCATGGGTCAAACGGATATCAAATGCGTTTTTTTAAATAGGAACTCCTATTTTTTATAACATATTCGTGTAGTACGTAAAGAAATATGTATGTTCAAGTTGGACCTCTTTTTTCGCTTTCTGATAGATGGCGCTGTAATAGTCACAAACATATGGCTCACCATTTTAGACGAACAGTTGGTAACAGGTAGGTTTTTTAAGTTAAAATACAGAACGTAGGTACGTTAGAACATTTTATTCACAGGTAATCACGCTGTAACAGCATGCGTTCTCAGAAATGATAAGTTCACAAAGGTACATGCATCAACATTGGCACAACCGCAATAAAATGGTCGAACGTACCTACGTGCTGTATTTTAATTTAAAAAACCTACCTGTTACCAACTGTTCGTCTAAAATTATGTGCCATATGTTTGTGATTATTACAGCGCCATCTATCACAAAGCGAAAAAAGTGGTCCAACTCAGTTCTTTAGGTACTACACGAATATGTAATAAAAATGGGGGTTCCTATTTAAACAAACGCAGTTGATATTCGTTTGACCTATGGCAGCGCCATCTAGTGGGCCAACCATAGCGCCATCTGGTTTCTCCCTCCGAGCTAGAGAAGTTTCGTTATTTGTAGTTTTTTCGTTTGACGCATATTTCGTGAATATTTGGCCCGGTCACGATCAATGGACCACCCTGTATTTCGTTCTTTATTGACCAGTGCTGTTCTGTTCCCTTTATCATCTGTTGTGACTATAATGTTGTCAGATTGTAGTTTTTCTTTTAATTTGTTGGTGATGTTGTTTCGTGTTTGAAATTTCCTGTTTTGCTCTTTCTTTTCGATGGTGATTATATTTTTCAATTCTTTCTTCACTTATTCTGTTAGCCCAATAATTACAGTGTTATTTTTTTGTTTCTCTTCCTCTGCCAGGATAATTTCTGTTTTTTAATCAGATTTTCTATGTAGTGGTTATCTAGTTTTGTGCTGATGTTGTGGTTGAGCCCGTTCTCTAATGTATGTGTTCCTTTCTCTAATAATTCTGTTTCTCTGAGGTTTATTGGTTACAGGTGAAATTTGTGGTGGTGTGTGTGTTCTACTTTGTTGAGTTTTTCTTTCTGATTGTTTTTCGTAGAGAGGGTTCTGATATTCTGCTTGCATTTGTTCAGCGTATATTCCAGTGTTCTTGGTGTGATTTGTTCAATGTTATGTACTATGTTGATCATCATTGTTTTGTTGCTAATAAATACAGATAACTCCATGTGTATATCATCCAACATTCTATTAAGCATGAATTTTGTAGTATAAAGCAACTTGGTTTCAT
Organism: Schistocerca cancellata; assembly: GCF_023864275.1. Lineage (NCBI taxonomy): Eukaryota > Metazoa > Arthropoda > Insecta > Orthoptera > Acrididae > Schistocerca > Schistocerca cancellata. The sequence continues at coordinate 562,313,317 of NC_064628.1, read as the reverse complement.
GTTTTAACCAAGTCTTCCGTGCAAATAATTTCGTTCGTGGTGCTACTAAAGAGCTGTTTCTGGTAATTACATTAATTTAACTTGCAATTGCGTTATTCATTTTGCAATTCTAATTGAATCTGATGTGTTGAATGGTCTTGTGGAGTCTGAGATGGATATCCTTGAAACTGTTGTATAACTTAGTGGGAAATGCCTGACATGGCTGCGCTATCGTCATTTTTTCGTTTTCCTTCGTTCCTTAGTTGCTTACTAAGCCATGGAGGTGTGTTCTGTATTCGCAACTAAATGGAAGGCAGTTTATATGGGTTACGCATATCGCTTCTTTTATTTGTGAAGCATCTTCAATGACCTGTAATACATGTTTATTTTTATAAATATAACAATGGTATTATATAGTAGTTGCAGTATGTTACTATGTTACATTTTTTCATGTTTTTCACTTGTATTTCAGATTACAAACAACTTCTGTAGCACAAATATCGTGATGTTAAATTATCGTTTGGTGTTACGATTACCAGTGTTGTAAGTCAGTGGTAGTCCATTTGTGTGGTCCCTGATATGTGTTCATTTAGCCTCCAGCTGGCCTATTTCCGCCATTTTTCCACGCAAATTTATTATAGCTCCTCTCTTTCATTTTTCATTTTGCGATCTGTGTATGTGTGTTTACAGAGTGTAGGGTAGCCAACTGTTACTGTGTATTTATCTTCCGTCTCATGCTTGTGTTGTGTGAGTGATTTTATTTTTCAATTTGTTGTGTGTGTGTATGTGTATTTTCTTATGAGTCATTCCTTGTGGAAGATTTTTATTTTTATTTTTTAATTAACTAGTGGATATTTGGGTGTGTATGTGAGTGTTAGGGAGAAAGAGAGAGAGAGAGAGACAGAGTGGAAGGAGAGAGAGACAGACAGACAACCAGCTCCAAGGGGGGAGGTAGATTTATTAATTATATACTTTGGTTATGCAACAGATTTCTGTTTTTTATTGTTTTTATGGCTAACATAATGACATAATCGGTATGGGAGATGAACCAATCGAGAAAATAGATAAATACCATACATCCATAAATAATATACATAAAAACATTCAGCTCACTGTGGAAAAAGTACCATAAAAGCAAATACATTTCTTGGATATATCAAGTAAGAGAGACAGCAATAAGCAAACTTTTGACATCTTCAGAAAGCCAGCACCCACAGATGCAATGATATGTGCTTCATCTAACCACCCACAAAATCAAAATTGGCAGCCCTATGACACATGTTACATAGACTAAATAATATCCCACTCAGCAAATAGAACTACGAAAAAGATTTACAAACAATACATCTTGTAGCCAGAAACAATGGTTGCAACACCCATACAGTACAAAGACTCAACCAAAAATTCAACTAAAAAAATAAATACAAGCACAGAACACAAGGCCGCGCGGGATTAGCCGAGCGGTCTCAGGCGCTGCAGTCATGGACTGTGGGGCTGGTCCCGGCGGAGGTTCGAGTCCTACCTCGGGCATGGGTGTGTGAGTTTGTCCTTAGGATAATTTAGGTTAGGTAGTGTGTAAGCTTAGGGACTGATGACCGTAGCAGTTAAGTCCCATAAGATTTCACACACATCTGAACACAGAACACAAGCACCAAAGAACTCCACAGATCCTACAGCACACACAAAAGCATAAAGCAATAACACACATGACATGACTAACTGAAAAATGGTACACTTTAACATACAAACACAAATTAACAACACGACATGAAATATACTAAAGAAACAGGCATCACCCATTGCTTAGAGAACAATAAACACACTCAAATCACCTTTACAAACAGCAACAGACAAACCAAGAAGCAGGTACATACTAGTTAGAATGAAAAGAATATGAATCAGTATATCTGGCGATGACAGGCATAAATTTAAAAACCAGGTATAAAGGACCTATGAGAAGGTGGAAATATGAAAGTGGCCATTCCACATTTGCCGAACACATGCTAAAACATGGACATGATTCATCCAACATGGAACAAAATATGAAAAGTATTAGATTGAAGAACACAACGAAAAGCGTCTGTCATTACAAGACAACTTTCCCATAAAACCACACATACAATGAAAAAGAAAGTAATTAATGACCTCACCAATGCAAGTAATAATTCCCTTACCATGTTAGCCACAAAAACAATAACAAACAGAGTGGACTTGCATTTGGGAGGACAACGATTCAAACCAGCGTTAAGACTGGGATGGTTTCTTTGAAAAGGCATGGCCAATTTGCTTCCCAGTCCTAGTCACAATCTGAGGTTGTGCTCTGTCTGTAATGACCTCAATCTTCCTTCCTTCCTTTCAGGCTCTCTCTCTCTCTCTCTCGTTCTCTCTGAGACACACACACACACAAATATCCACTTATTAGTTAACAAGAAATGAAAACACGCTCTGACAAATACCGACACACACACACAAAACAAATGAAAAAATTAAACCACTCACTCAACGCAAACAAAAGACGGAAGATAAACACACAGCGATGTTTGGCAACACTACGCTCAGTACATACAGATCGCAAAATAAAAAGTGCAAGTGAGTTATCATAACAAATGTGCGTTGGAAAACGCAGAAAATCGGCCACCTGGAGCATAAGGACCGAATGAACACATCTCAAGGATCACACAGGTGGATCAATAAGGACTAAAAGCACTGTAAATCGTAAGTAACATCAAACGATAATTTAACATCACTACATTTGTGCTACAGAAGTTCTTTCTAATCTGAAAAGTAAGAGAAAAACTTGACGAAATGTAATGTGGTAACATATTGTAACTACTACATAGTTCATTTATTGTATTACAGGTCACTGAAGATGGTTTATAACTAGAAGAAGCGAATCTCATATGGCAGATAATAAACTGTTTTTCGTTTAGTTGCAGATGGAGCACATCTCCAAGAATGACATTTTTTATTGTCAGATTCTGAAAATTAAGTCAGTTTTATTAAGTTACAGGCGGAAAGTTTATAAATATTTTAAGTGATATGGCACTAGTCGTCGTTCCTTTTTTCGCTTATAATTTTTAATGCTTTATTGTGGGTTATAACTTGTCGGTCATTCACTATCATTGACTTCCTTTATATATGTAAGTCTAATAAACAAAGATGCGTTAAACTGAAATTAAGACGTCCCTACTCTTAATTTCAGGAATGAATTGAACTTATCCGGACAACAGAACGTACAGCGGAAAGATATTTTCTGCCTAAAGAAAAGCAAGAGCATTTTTTAATTGAAATAATAAAAAAATTAATGAAAGGTCTGTCACTGAATATTATCACACAGAGATATTGTATGATACTAATGCTTCGTGGTACCAAGTAACGTAAGTTCAAAAATTTTGTAGTTTAACATCAAATATGAAATTATACCATGAAAAAAAAATTCTAGCTAAAGCCATGAAATATTCAAATCAGTTCATTTATATTAACGACAGGAGATACAAAGAGAATAATCCTGAACGATTTATTTTTCGTTTGTAGAAAGCTGATACTGGTATTATGCTTGGGTAATTAATCACTATTTAAAGTTAACTGCTGTCTTAATTCCACTCCATCTAAATTAGTAAGGAAGTGGGTTTCTGGCTCTGCTCCGCTCTTTGTTACAGCACAAGAAATATTTTATACTAACAGTATATCTTTACTTGCAGTAGAGCACAAGGAATGGAGTTGTCTGTCAAAATATTCACAGATATCAACCAAAGAAGTAGCGGCAGTTTACAGGGCAAAATACGAAAAAGCTGTTCCGTCACAGTATTGTATTAACTTTGATAGAGCATTTTGTATTATCAGATGCTCATGTGTAGAAAAAGAAATTGACTGTTGGGAGTAATATTCTCAGTAACAACGAATATGTCATGTGTTTAAATCGTGGGTAAAAACTACAGTGTAATATGTAAACACTCTACAATTTGAGCAGCTATGTACCTGCTAAAGTCCGAAAATAAAGTTAGCCGCAGCTGATAAACCTTCAGCAGCTTTATGTACTATTGACTTTTCCTGTGTGTTATCACTTTGCTTAGTCAAAAATTTTGCACTTTACCCATTCCTCGCAAGATGGATCTGGATGTAAGCAATCTTCAGTGTCTGCAGCAATTTCACATGACCATTCACACAGTTGTTTCCTCTAGTAAGTTTTCACTCTACTTTCTTTCTTTGTCTCAAAGGGTCTGCTTGGTAACAGGAGCACAGTCGAACTCCATTGTTCCATCAGTTATGTACGGTCGTGGGAAAAAGTAGCACTTGGTACCATTAAATATGTTTCTGTGCACTACATACCAAATTCAGGGTTATGCTATTAAGTCTGGCTTACCTGAATCCTTCTCGATCCGGAACCGCGGGACTGCTACGGTCGCAGGTTCGAATCCTGCCTCGGGCATGGGTGTGTGTGATATCCTTAGGTTAGTTAGGTTTAAGTAGTTCTAAGTTCTAGGGGACTTATGACCTAAGATGTTGAGTCCCACAGTGCTCAGAGCCATTTGAACCAATCCTTCTCGAAGCCCAACCGACAACGCGCACTACACCACAGTAGTCGAGAATAGAGTTGCATGAACGTTCTGGAATTCGCTTCTTGGACAATGACGAGATACTGCAAGTACTATCTGTACATTATATTTATACATTCTTTTTATTTTGACGAATTAACTGCAAACAGCTTAACGTTAACTAAACAGTTGTTAAAAACACTTGTAGAATCGGGGTCCATACACTGAAGAATGTGCCAGAGCTTTCCTAAGTGAAGGAAGTTAATAGGATACAGAAAGCAAAATAGGCTGCAAGGATGGTTATTTTGACTGGCATACAATACAGTTTGGAAACAAAACGAGTTAATGCTGCATATTGTAACAGGTTCATCATAATGTATTTCATAAATATTTATTTGCATCCATTTAAATCTCGTTTTTAGATTGTCAGTCAGTTGAAAATAAGAACAGATGCCAACAATTCGCTGCATTTCTTAATGTCCTCGTTTCCTCAAAATGTTCCAGGGTAAGGAAGCAGTGGTACATTTTGGTTCCAGAAATCCATACGCTCTGCGAGTCTGTTTTCCTCCAGAGTGAAGTTGGCCTGCATCAGCAGGTAGCTGCGATTGGTCAGGTCGTACGGCTGCCAGATCACAGGATCCGCTTCAGGGGTAGGGTTACTGTAGAGATAATGTACAGGTTATTGTGCACCTGGTTCTTGCTCCCACACAAACCGAAGTGGTTGCTTCATTTACCATTGTGGAGATACAAACACAAATAAGAACAGCGCTTTTTGCCACAAGTTCATTTAGTAAACACGTAAACGTCACACAGATGATCAAGTAAGTCTAATGGAGAATCTGCAAGAAAGGCATTGTGCACCAGTGTTGTTTACTGTTGAAGTTTAGAGAACATACGTTCCTAGAGGGAGGTTCTCCTACGCATATCTCCAACGTGAGAATACTATGATCAAATTAGAAAGATTCAACATAACATGAAAGCATAAAGGCATTCGTACATCCTGCTAACTACTCCCTGCTGGAAAAGGGGTAACCGTGGGAGGGGTGGGGGGGGGGATTATTACCCTCCGCCACATACCGTATGTTGGCTTGAGGAGTACAGATATAGATTACCGATATTGGACAAAAATCTGGAAACAGTGAGAGAACTTCGTGCTTGAACATAAATGCAGATGTTATTAAAGCCTGCGCGTTGCACTGTTGTATTTGACCACGAACGGCACCTATGCAATGTCCACAGTACGCTGCACACGTCAACGAGGTCAGAACTGTGTTCTGCGTAGTTGTAAGTACAGTATATAGCAGAAAATTAATTTGAGAGTTGGCATATTGCTAGTGCTTTCATAGAGGCTTCTTCCGTAACCAAGGTAGCTTACGTGTTTGGTGTGTCAAGAAACACCGTACGTAAGATTTATATCGGATAGAGCGAAAGTAGGAGAACAGTATCCGCTAACCTACAGCGTAGACGGAAGTGTTTGTTGAGTGATGCTGACGGACGGCCATGAAAGGGGAGTGGGACGAAAAATAAGACGCAATATAGCACAGTGAACTGGAATTCCAAAGCTACTAATCAGAGAAGGAAATTCCCTGGAAACTGTGGTGTTGATGCCATAAAACCTGAAGTGTGGAGCAACGAAAGAAAGTCATTTGGTCATATGAGTCATGTTGCACATTGTTTCCATCTTCTATCTGAGTTTACGTCCCAAGAGTGAAACATGGTGGGGGTTCAATGACGGTTTTAGCAGTTTTATCGGGGTATTACATGCGTCCCATGGATACTCGGCAAGGTGGGATCACTGCCAAGGATTATGTGACCATTTTGGCCGATCAGTCCCATCCAGCGGTACAATACTTGCTCCCAGATGACGCTGCTGTGTTTTAAGACGACTTAGTCCCTGTTCACACAGTTCGCACGGGGCGGGAAGCGTTTTTTGATCACTACGACGATGTGTCGGATCTCCCTTGGCAACCGCAGTCACCAGACCTCAATATTACTGAGTACTTGTGGTCTGCTGTGGAGAGAAGAGTGCGCGATTGCTACCCACCTAACCATCCTTACATGCATCTGCCACTGTTTTGCAGGAAGAATGGTAGCCTGTAAGAGTCCCTAGAAAAACAAACAGGACTAGTATTTATCCACTCCGGGACGACTGGAAGCTGTATTGAATGCTAATGGGTTTCCCGCAACATACTGGACCTGGTAGTGTGCTGTGTTTTTGATGTTCCCATATTTTTGTCAACCCTCTGTATCAGCTTGAGCTACTCATTTGGACAGCTGCTCATATATGATATCAAGATAGTACATCCATGTTTACCTCAGTCCCTATTTTTTCTTCTGTAACTCAACGGATCTACCATTTACAGCTTTTGTTTATATCTACCATGATGACTACTAAAGAACAATGTTCCTTTTGGGTTAGAGTGGAAATAGCGGAAGAAAGCGTCATTGAGGCCCTAGCCCCGAAAAATTTTACGTTGGTCATCTTAAAGAATGTCTCACAGCAGAAAAACACCACTTCGCACAGTAAGTTTGAAATAGTTGCGTCTACCTCCTAAACTTTGCAGGAAATCCCCTACCACTCCCATAAAGAAAACCTTAAGTCATATCCCCTTCGCGAGCATTTTCTATTTTAGTCTCTTATTTTCCTGATTCTGAAACATATGTTAACACTTTCACAAAATTAAAACGTAGCTAAACTTACTCCTCCTGCCTTGAGTGAGGCCTTGTGTCTAACATAAGGAATACCATTATTGTCTAGAGGTAGGACTTTTTCATAGACCGCAGCTAACTCATTGTTACATCATGAAGTCAGTTGGAAAATTGATGATATTTATTTAGTTTGATTCTAAAAAAGACCAAACAACAATCTCGTATGCAAAAGCAGATGATATGGCGCTGTATCAATAATTTAACTTTTACTCTCATCAATTGTTCAAACGTAATATTAGTTATGGCAAGTGCCACATACTGAAAACTACACGATACAAACGTAACGACTGAGGATTAAAATTAGAATTTTTTCAGGGTGAAGCACGGATTGGTAACCCGAAATCGATTTTTTTTGTATCTTAATCCATTTTCTCTGCAGTAAAATACTTATGCTTACTTTTCTTTGTTCTTTAAAAATTTTACGTTTTTAGTTGTGTCCGTTGTTTTTTTTCGATACAGAACGTTCGTAGCAGTGCCTCTGAACTCATATTGTACGTGCAGATTGCTTCGTCAGCAAACTTTTTCTATTTCCTGTTTTAATCTGTGAACGTCAGTAACACTGTGTCTCTGGTCCATTAAAAGTACATATTTTGAATATTATAATCGTGCTTGTTTTCTGAGAATAATGACGTAACAGTACGACTTAAAGTTCGTCTCGCTTTGGTGTTCCTCCATAGCTACATGATGTGGACATCTGACCGAGCACAGTAGTGCAACATCTTGTTTTCGACGCTGGGACATCATTGGCACACGCACGCAGTAGTGCTGTCGGCGTGGTATTTATTATGTGACAGTGGAAGAGTTACATACAAGAACCTAAACGGCTTGAACTGGAAGGTGTTTTCTAGATTAGAGTGTGGCAGTAGTGTGTGGTGGAAAGACATCCGAAATGTTTCAAAGGTGTTGATACTGAGACAAACTCTTTCTTGTGCAAATTACTGAAATTTACCCACAGATGTAGTAGTGAATCACCATTGCTAAGTGTAATGCTCATCTCAGAATTTTCCTTTTTTTACTAAACAACCCAATGAAATCCGCACTAGGGGACAACAGAAGTTACTGTGGAAACAGCTGCAATGGCTAGTCTAATACGAGGTTGAAAGGGGAAAGACGGAAATATTCGGTTTTGTGAAATCTCTCTACAAATAAATCTGCAAAACATACAGTCTATAAATTTGTGTTCGGCGGAGCCCATGCGTTATGCAGAGAAAATTACCTTCGACGTAAAGTAGGCTGAATACATGCTTTTATTTAATCTGCAAGTAATCGTGAATACCAACGCCTTGTCACATAGAACGCTAACTAGAAAACGTAACGCTGTACTTTACGCAAATTAATTCTAAATATTTATAATGTCAAGTTCACAAAAGAAGAGTTTTTTAAGGGTATGATACAAGGCATCAGCAGTAAAAATACGGAACGGATAAACAGAGAAGGAAGCGAATGTGAAAAGTAGACAATCTTTTATGCCAAATGTCTTGAGCGCATATCGTAAATTTACTACAATTAACCTGTGCTCGCATCTCGTGGTCGTGCGGTAGCGTTCTCGCTTCCCACGCTCAGGTTCCCGGGTTCGATTCCCGGCGGGGTCAGAGATTTTCTCTGCCTCGTGATGGCTGGGTGTTGTGTGCTGTCCTAAGGTTAGTTAGATTTAAGTAGTTCTAAGTTCTAGGGGACTGATGACCATAGATGTTAAGTCCCATAGTGCTCAGAGCCATTTTTTGAATTAACCTGTTTTGACACTAATAAGTCATCGGAATCAGTATATTGCTGTAACAGCGGTCTCTCAAATCGTCATTTACGTGCTGTAGCTAATGACGACTCACAAGTGGTGAAACAGGTTAACTGTCATAAATCCACCAAATCTTGTTGAGACATTTGTGAAAAAAAGGAATAAAATTCATATACAATGACTGCAGGAGAATGATTGTGACAAGTTTCATTAAGCTAAGAAATGACTATGTTAGTATCGAATTTCAAGCAATTGCAGCTTCTGAATCATTGACAAGATCGCATCAAAAAGACGCCTGTAACGACGAGAGACTGAGGTCGAAGCCCGGATACAGACCTAAATTTTGGTACTGAGGGTCGCGAAAAGGAGGGAAGGGCAAGAATAATTAGATTGCAATTGTTCTAAGTAATATTTTAAGTGATGCCTAAAGGTGTTTAGTAGTGAGACATAGAGGAACCATCACAGTAGTCATCTTTGTCTTCTCTAAACACAAGAAATACTCTTCCGTTCAAATGGTTCAAATGGCTCTTAGCACTATGGGACTTAACTTCTGAGGTCATCAGTCCCCTAGAACTTAGAATTACTTAAACGTAACTAACCTAAGGACATCACACACATCCATGCCCGAGGCAGGATTCGAACCTGCAACCGTAGCGTTCGCGCGGTTCCAGACTGTAGTGCTTAGAACCGCTCGGCCATTCTGACCGGCTATACTCTTCTGTCTGAGTAGCTATTGATATTGTGAAAAAATCACTTTCATTTACGTTTCTCTGTTTATCCAAGCTGATGAACAATACGATATGCAGTAATATAACTTATGTGTTATTTTAATAGCCTGGGAGATTTTTATCGTCCTTACCCATATTTTCCAAAATTGGTCCAAAGCCGTAACATATTTCTGCGTACATGTTCCTCTTCTGAATTCGGATCAAGGTTGTAATCAACATCGACGCCATTCCGCATGAAGAGGAATTGTAACTCTCCAGCGTGTGCAACGCCTGCAACACAAATCATAGTTAGCCCTTCGAGGAACTATTTATGATAGTTATCTTTGCATGCACATCCTGAAGCTAGATACTAAGCATCCGTATTTCACTTCCGCTGAAAACACTGAACTCATCACGGCATTCTCGAAACGTCATTCCAAAGCATTTTCGGATCGATCGCGACCCTTGACACATATTTTCTTATTTAACCGTCATACCGGAGTATTAACCATTTAGAGCATATTAGTGCCATAGCTGAAGGTTGTACTAGGTAACAATTTCATTCATAACCTCAAACATCCAGCATCCTCCTCTTGCAAATTGAGTTTGTACTGTCCTCTCCATCGTCCTCTCTACTTTGCTATAATCTGTTCGTAGTTCTACCATCCACTGACCTGATTTATTAGTTTGTTTACTAAAGCACATTCCGTTTGATTCGCTTTCCCAGAAAATGAAAATTGTAGACACCAGGAGATTTTTACAAAATTCTGTTTCCTAATGGTTTTATCTACTGTGGGGGGATTTCCAATATACACGGATGTTTCTTAAGAGTCTTAGAAATATCTGGTTCTACGATCAGTTGAAGTTTCAATCCTTTCCTCTGTTCGGGTCTACGCAACCCAAAACGATGATAAACTTCGTTTCTCATCATCTAATCATCAAATAGTCTCATGAAATTCAGTGACTGTATTTGAAAATGCATGAGAAACACGTTTGTAAAAATGTTTTCAAATATTTTTAGTAGTTTGGTCATAGGCCGTATGAGTGACATGCGTAACGTTCTGGTCATAATGAACCGAGAGAAATACAGGATGACAATTACTGAACTAGATGAAGAAACCGTAAATTAGTTAGAAACTAAGCGTGCAAACACTTTATTCAACATGTAAACGTCACTACAGATATTCGGATTTAGGTTATGACATGTTCGATATGCCTGTCATCATTGGCGATGATGTGGCGCAGACGAATAACGAAATTCTGCACGACTCGCTGAAGTGTCGGAACATTGATCCTGACGATGACCTCCTGAATGGCTGTTTTCAGCTCAGCAGTGGGTTTTGGGTTACTGCTGTACTCCTTGTCTTTAATACAGCCACACAAAAAGGAGTCGCGTATATTCAGATCCGGACAATATGGTGCCCAATTGAGGACCACGCCAGCGGCCTCTGAATACCTGAGGGCCACAGAGTGCTGTTTTGCTCCTACAGGACATCAAACACTCTGCTGCTTCGATGACGTATAGCTCCGTCTTGCATGATCCACATCTTGTTGAAATCAGGGTCACTTTCATAATGGGAATGAGGTCATCTTCCAAAACCTTTACGTACCGTTCTGTAGTCACCGTGCCATCGAGGTATATCGCAGCGATTATTCCGTGACTTGACATTGCACACTACACAGTCACTCTTTAAGGGTGAAGAGACATCTCGATCGCGAAATGTGGATTCTCAGTCCCCCAGATATGCCAGCTCTGCTTATTGACAAATCCATCCAAATGGAAGAGGGCTTTGTCGCTATACGAAACCATACGCGCATTCTAATTCCCATCATTCCCCGCAGCCAACGGTGCAGTTTGAACGTCCTAACGCAAACCGTTCACTTATGACGATTTTATTTCATATAATTCAATAACTGTTATCCTGTATGATTAAGTCTTTGTAAATTCATCTTTTCGCATATCTTTGCGAGACCTCATCTGTTCAGTATTAAATGTCGAATCGAAAACACTTTCAGCCGTCTAAATTTCCAACTCTTATTTTATTTCAGCAACCACTTTCTGCGCTACATTACGCCACCTTCAGGCATCTCAACCGACGTCCAGGAAGTATGCCCCTGAGGTTCAGTCAACACAGTGGCCAGCATTCACAGATTAGTATCCGTAGATTTCTGGGACACAGAGTCAAGTGATGAACAAGAGATGACCGAAGGAATCAATGTGTCAAAATCTACCGATACCAGTAAATGAATGTTGGCCCCTACTTTGACTGGACCAGAGATGGGATTCTTCCTACATGTCGGTCAGGGGGGTCTTAACATGGAGTACTGTAGCGCCGAAACTGGTTGCTCAAATAACAATTGGAAATGTAGGCGGTTGAAAGTGTTTTGATTAGAAACCATATAAATTTGATTACTTTAATGTTACACATATATTTTTTAAATTTTCAGTTACTCTTTATGGTAACAATGTTTTTTATTGTTCCATCTTACTCTGAACAGTCAACAATGCTTATGCGTTCAAAACAATGTGCTTATTTCTAGTTTTATCCTAGATATTGTGTAGCACTTGTCAATTATTTGAATCTTTATTGTGTCTGCTGAATTTTAATTGTTACTCGGTGGCAATTAGATCATTGATGAAGAAATTCTTTCTGAGTCTGAAGATCTAACGCATCAGAGAGCAAGTCTTGTAACGACAGTGATAATAGTCCGGACACAGCCCGTACAAAATAGTGTGTAGTGTTTTGGAACTGTAGATAGAAAGGTGGTTTCAGCCACCAGCACAAAATTATCGCCTATCATCTACGAATGTCGTCAAGGATACTTCGGTAGGTACCAGATACATTACCAGTTGAATATCTGGAACATTTGAATTATTATTTTGTAAGTAGCTTCCGAATGAAATAATAAAGATGTCACATACTCAGGGCCAGAGGGTTAGTGATCACCAACGGACAAACACTGATAATTCTTTTTTTCTTGCGTTGTATTGTGCTGTATGTTAACCGGGGACCTAGAAACGACGTAGAGGTTCCGTCCCCGCCGCACCCGCAGTGGTCCACAACCTCACGACGACTACCGCAGTCCACTTCACCCCTCCGCCGTCTCGCACCGAACGCAGGGTTATTGGGCGGTTCGACCCCCGGTGGATCCCCCAGGGAACGTCTCACACCAGACGAGTCTAACCCCTGTGGTTGCGTGGGAGAGTAATGGTGGTGTACGCGTACGTGGGGAATTTATCTGCGCAGCAATTGCCGACATAGTGTAACTGAGGCGGAATAAGGGGAACCAGCCCGCATTCGCTGAGGCAGATGGAAAACCGACTAAAAACCATCCACAGACTGGCCGGCCGACCGGATCTCGACACAAGTCCGCCGGGCAGAGTCGTGCCGGGGACCAGGCGCTCCTTCCCGCTCGGAAAGCCATGCATTAGACTGCACGGCCAATTTTTCATGCATACTTAGATCCCTTACTTCTTCCGGGTGTACAGTGATCACACGGCGAATAAAAAAAATATGTGAGTCAAGGATCCTCGGAGGAACATATTGCGAGCAACCATTTCCAGTCAAACATGCTGTAGGAGTTTGCGTGTCCTTCATTTCGATAATAAATCTACTAGAGAGGAAACACGACTTACCGAAAAATTTGCTAAAATTCGTAGTGTTTGGGAGAAGTTACTGTCTACAACACACTAATAGACTTAAGACGTTGCTGCCCATTCAGTTAGCATATCCCAAGTAATCCATAATAAAGCAAATTAATAGTGTTGAAAACTATACTGAAAAATAAGCTACAGCTTCCAAAAAATACGATCAACAAAAACATTCAGAGCTCTTCATTTTACTAAAAAAAGTTACACTAGGGCGGTCAGTCATATTCCTAAGAGAAATAAGTATGTTGAGACAATGAGCACACTCCATCATGACAAATGATGGAATCGATGACAGACTTGTTACGAAATTGAAAATGATTATGGCTCACATTTTACCAGCTAACAGGTACCTATACATACAAACGTGAAACGATTAGGTGGCCCATAACATTATTCCACAATATTCTCGATGTTCTTACTTATAATGCATAAGACTTGTAGACTTCAACTAACTTTAACGGGAACGAAAGAAAGTTGACTAGAAAGAGAATATTATTCTAGTAATTGAAGAGTCACTGGTAGTGGAACACATTGCATCAAGAACGCATATCCCAAGAACAGAAGATTCTCTGAGAACGGTTAGGACCATGCGAAATCCTGAAAGTGCACCACTTGTGTCAGAATCAGTAACAACAAGAAAAACGACTAAACGTGCGATCCGTAGACTCACTTCAGCAGGTAATAACACTGCAGTAAGCATAAATATTATGAGTCCCATTTATGAAAATGAATGCTGTTATTTCACATTTGCGATTTTGTCTATATTTATGTGACTGTTTGGTCCAAACTGCAATCAGTAAAGCAACAAAAAAGAAATAATAGGAAAATAGAGTAACCATTTCTAAGAAGAATACCTTACTAAAAATTATTTGTTGTTTCAAATTTACCCTATCTCAATAAACAAACTTCTGTATATAATGATAATAATTGTTGTTGTTGTTGTTGTGGTCTTCAGTCCTGAGACTGGTTTGATGCAGCTCTCCATGCTACTCTATCCTGTGCAAGCTTCTTCATCTCCCAGTATCTACTGCAACCTACATCCTTCTGAATCTGCTTAGTGTATTCATCTCTTGGTCTCCCTCTACGATTTTTACCCTCCACACTGCCCTCCAATGCTACATTTGTGATCCCTTGATGCCTCAAAACATATCCTACCAACCGATCCCTTCTTCTAGTCAAGTTGTGCCACAAACTTCTCTTCTCCCCAATCCTGTTCAATACCTCCTCATTAGTTACGTGATCTACCCACCTTATCTTCAGCATTCTTCTGTAGCACCACATTTCAAAAGCTTCTATTCTCTTCTTGTCCAAACTAGTTATCGTCCATGTTTCACTTCCATACATGGCTACACTCCATACAAATACTTTCAGAAATGACTTCCTGACACTTAAATCTATACTCGATGTTAACAAATTCCTCTTCTTGAGAAACGCTTTCCTTGCCATTGCCAGTCTACATTTTATATCCTCTCTACTTCGACCATCATCGGTTATTTTACTCCCTAAATAGCAAAACTCCTTTACTACTTTAAGTGTCTCATTTCCTAATCTAATTCCCTCAGCATCACCCGACTTAATTTGACTACATTCCATTATCCTCGTTTTGCTTTTGTTGATGTTCATCTTATATCCTCCTTTCAAGACACTGTCCATTCCGTTCAACTGCTCTTCCAAGTCCTTTGCTGTCTCTGACAGAATTACAATGTCATCGGCGAACCTCAAAGTTTTTACTTCTTCTCCATGAATTTTAATACCTACTCCGAATTTTTCTTTTGTTTCCTTTACTGCTTGCTCAATATACAGATTGAATAACATCGGGGAGAGGCTACAACCCTGTCTTACTCCTTTCCCAACCACTGCTTCCCTTTCAGGCCCCTCGACTCTTATAACTGCCATCTGGTTTCTGTACAAACTGTAAATAGCCTTTCGCTCCCTGTATTTTACCCCTGCCACCTTCAGAATTTGAAAGAGAGTATTCCAGTCAACATTGTCAAAAGCTTTCTCTAAGTCTACAAATGCTAGAAACGTAGGTTTGCCTTTTCTTAATCTCTCTTCTAAGATAAGTCGTAAGGTCAGTATTGCCTCACGTGTTCCAACATTTCTACGGAATCCAAACTGATCTTCCCCGAGGTCGGCTTCTACCAGTTTTTCCATTCGTCTGTAAAGAATTCGCGATAGTATTTTGCAGCTGTGACTTATTAAACTGATAGTTCGGTAATTTTCACATCTGTCAACACCTGTTTTCTTTGGGATTGGAATTATTATATTCTTCTTGAAGTCTGAGGGTACTTCGCCTGTCTCATACATCGTGCTCACCAGATGGTAGAGTTTTGTCAGGACTGGCTCTCCCGAGGCCATCAGTAGTTCAAATGGAATGTTGTCTACTCCCGGAGCCTTGTTTCGACTCAGGTCTTTCAGTGCTCTGTCAAACTCTTCACGCAGTATCTTATCTCCCATTTCGTCTTCATCTACATCCTCTTCCATTTCCATAATATTGTCCTCAAGTACATCGCCCTTGTATAAACCCTCTATATACTCCTTCCACCTTTCTGCCTTCCCTTCTTTGCTTAGAACTGGGTTGCCATCTGAGCTCTTGATATTCATACAAGTGGCTCTCTTCTCTCCAAAGGTCTCTTTAATTTTCCTGTAGGCAGTATCTATCTTACCCCTAGTGAGACAAGCCTCTACATCCTTACATTTGTCCTCTAGCCATCCCTGCTTAGCCATTTTGCACTTCCTGTCGATATCATTTTTGAGACGTTTGTATTCCTTTTTGCCTGCTTCATTTACTGCATTTTTATATTTTCTCCTTTCATCAATTAAATTCAGTATTTCTCCTGTTACCCAAGGATTTCTATTAGTCCTCGTCTTTTTAGCTACTTGATCCTCTGCTGCCTTCACTACTTCATCCCTCAGAGCTACCCATTCTTCTTCTACTGTATTTCTTTCCCCCATTCCTGTCAATTGTTCCCTTATGCTCTCCCTGAAACTCTCTACAACCTCTGGTTCTTTCAGTTTATCCAGGTCCCATCTCCTTAAATTCCCACCTTTTTGCAGTTTCTTCAGTTTCAATCTGCAGTTCATAACCAATAGATTGTGGTCAGAATCCACATCTGCCCCAGGAAATGTCTTACAATTTAAAACCTGGTTCCTAAATCTCTGTCTTACCATTATATAATCTATCTGATACCTTTTAGTATCTCCAGGATTCTTCCAGGTATACAACCTTCTTTTATGATTCTTGAACCAAGTGTTGACTATGATTAATTTATGCTCTGTGCAAAATTCTACAAGGCGGCTTCCTCTTTCATTCCTTCCCCCCAATCCATATTCACCTACTATGTTTCCTTCTCTCCCTTTTCCTACTGACGAATTCCAGTCACCCATGACTATTAAATTTTCGTCTCCCTTCACTACCCGAATAATTTCTTTTATCTCGTCATACATTTCATCTATTTCTTCATCATCTGCAGAGGTAGTTGGCATATAAACTTGTACTACTGTAGTAGGCATGGGCTTTGTGTCTATCTTGGGCACAATAATGCGTTCACTATGCTGTTTGTAGTAGCTAACCCGCACTCCTATTTTTTTATTCATTATTAAACCTACTCCTGCATTACCCCTATTTGATTTTGTATTTATAACCCTGTAATCACCTGACCACAAGTCTTGTTCCTCCTGCCACCGAACTTCACTAATTCCCACTATATCTAACTTTAACCGATCCATTTCCCTTTTTAAATTTTCTAACCTACCTGCCCGATTAAGGGATCTGACATTCCACGCTACGATCCGTAGAACGCGTGTTTTCTTTCTCCTGATAACGACGTCCTCCTGAGTAGTCCCCGCCCGGAGATCCGAATGGGGGACTATTTTACCTCCGGAATATTTTACCCAAGAGGACGCCATCATCATTTAATCATACAGTAGAGCTGCATGTAGAGCTGCATGTCCTCGGGAAAAATTACGGCTGTAGTTTCCCCTTGCTTTCAGCCGTTCGCAGTACCAGCACAGCAAGGCCGTTTTGGTTAATGTTACAAGGCCAGATCAGTCAATCATCCAGACTGTTGCCCCTGCAACTACTGAAAAGGCTGCTGCCCCTCTTCAGGAACCACATGTTTGTCTGGCCTCTCAACAGATACCCCTCCGTTGTGGTTGCACCTACGGTACGGCCATCTGTATCGCTAAGGCATGCAAGCCTCCCCACCAACGGCAAGGTCCATGGTTCATGGGGGGTGATGATAATTAGTATTTTAAAAATATTTTTAAAATGAAGTTCTTACCACTGTTGTTCTCACTATCATTATATTAAACAATTTATTGGAAAATGACAGTGCCAACAACTGCATAGAAAATTTTTCTTAGTAGAGGCTTTTTGTCAGTATTTCAGTGCCAGAAGATATTGAAATGAAGAGCACAGTTGAATCGTAAAAGTGAACAGAACAGCAGGGTTAAAGGAAAACAAAGAAATTTTCCCCAGACTGCAATGTAAGTGCCCTTCCTTATATTATACTATAATAGATTTCATGCTTCTAGCCTCATCATCAGATTATTTTTGGTTATTTATTTATTTGCAACATTACGACATTTTTAATACTACATTTATTTGTGTGTGTGTGTGCGCGTGTGTGTGTGTGTGTGTGTGTGTGTGTGTGTGTGTGAGAGAGAGAGAGAGAGAGAGAGAGAGAGAGAGAGAGAGATAGAGATAGAGAGAGAGAGAGAGAGAGAGGAAAATGTGTATATGTGTGAAGTGGAGCGTAATATTTTGTGTTGTATGATGACGGTTATAATGGAAGGGAGAGGGTGAAACCCGGGGCCAGAACATAACTTACTTTGCGCGAGTACCACCAAGGGTGTCCTCAAGTTTAGCGTCCCCATTAGACGGACGGGTCTCCATCAACAGCGTTACATGCCCTCTATTCATGAGAGACTACGGGGAGGTTTGGTGTCTGATTAAGAACGCTAGTCCAAAGTCTGATGGTCAGGAACTCTACGCCACCCCCTGTCCTCCAAATATTGGCAGTAAAAACAACATCATTAGATGTACGTGTTCACAGTGCAGACATACAGTAAACCACTACAATACATAATACTATTGCATTATATATTGAGCTAACAATTTTATTGACGCCTTCTGGTCGTGAGATTTATTAACGGCCTTTACATTAATTTAAAGTATGTACGTAAGTCATAATCATATATAGACGACTGACGTTTCTAATGGAGTCTGCATTTCATTACACCTTAGCTAGTTAATTTCTATAGGCTGCATAATTGGGAGAGCCCCCCATACATCTGGTATACAAGATGTATGAGACAGGCTAAATATCCTCAGACTTTAAGAAGACTAATAACTACAATTCCAAAATAAGCAAGCACTAACGTATGTGAAGATCGCCGAACTATTACTTTAGTAGATCAAGGTTGCAATAAACTAGCACGAATTCTTAGCACAATAATAGAAAAATTGGTAGAAGCTGGCCTCGGAGAAAGTCTGGATTCCGGAGAAATACAGCAACACGCGAGCCAGTACTGACTCTACGACTTTTCGTAGAAAACACGTAGTTTACAGGAAAGTAAACCTACATTTATAGTTTTTGTAGACTTTGGAAAATCTTTTCACGATGTTGACTGAAACGTTCTGTTTGAAATTCTGAAGATATCAGGGGAAAAATACAGGAAGAGAAAGGCTATTTACAACTTGTGCAGAAACCAGGCGTCAGTTACAAAAGTCGAGGGGCATGAAATGGAAGCAATGATTGAGAAGTGAGTGAGACAGGGTTGTAGCCTAACCCCGACTTTATTCAACCTGTACGATGAGCAAGCAGTGAAGGAATGCGAAGAAAAGGTTCGAGTACGAATTGCAGTTCAGTGAGAAGAAATAAAACTTTGAGGTCTGCTGATAACATTGTAATTGTGCCAGAGACAGAAAGGGACTTGGAAGAGTAGTTGAACCAAGTTGACAACATCTTGAAAGGAGGATATGAGATGAATATCAACAAGAGCAATACAATGATAATGGAATGAAGTAGAAGTAAATCAGGTGATGCTGAGGAAATTAGTTTATGAAACGTGACACTGAATGTAGTAAATTAATTTTGCTGTGCGGGGAGCAAAATAAGTAGAGAGGACATACAATTTACACTGTTAATGGCAAGAGAAGCGTTTCTGAAGAAGGGAAATTTGTTAAAATGGAATATAGGTTTAAGTCTTATAAAATCTGGAGTGTATCCGAATATGGAAGGGAAAAACGGACGATAAACGGTTTAGATAAGAAGAGAATAGAAGTTTTCATTTGCGGTGTTACAGAAGACTGCTCTAGATTAGATGGGTAGATAGCGTAACTAATGAGTAAGTACGGAACAGAACAAGAGAGACAAGGAATTTGTTTGTAGCAAAACTTGACTAAAAAAGTGATTGCTTGATAGGACACATTCAGAGACATCACGGCATCACCTATTTAGTATTGAGGGGCAGTATGGGGAATAAAAATCGTTGAGAGAGGCCAAGAGATGGATGCAATAAGCAGATTCAGAAGAATGTGCACTAAAGTAGTTATTCGGAGATAAAGAGGTTGCACGGGATAGAGTAGCATGGAGAGCAGCATAAAACCAGTCTTCGGACTACAGACCACCACAAAACAAAAACAATTTGATTTCAATTTAAGCTAAGTTAGTTAGTATTTCGAAAAGCCGTTAATAAATTTGTAGCACACACACAGTACATAAAGTACTGGTTTATTGCATGTCTCTATTATGAAGAGGTAAAGCAAACGAGATGAAGCTAGAAGCCTCGAAATCTATCGCTGTATGAAACAAAATGAGAATTTAATTGTACTCTGAGGCTTTTTTTCTCAAGTGAACATATGACAACGTTCCTTATCGTCAGATAAATTATCGTTATTTGGATACGTTTTCGAAGTATTTTACGATGTGGTTCTCCAATTGCTGTTACTAATGCGAGATCTTGTATGGAAACTGAATGTGTCGTTAGATGAATCTTCTTTATCGACTCCAAACAGTATTGTTATATTGATCATTTGTCATTTGTTTAGCTTGAAGGAATTGGTAATGAAGTGGAACAATGTTGGACTTGTCCTCTGAAGGACAGCAGTTAATATTCCCGTGGAGCCATCCTATTTCAAATACCTGTGGTGTCAAAAATCTAATAAGGAGAATGATTATTTTGAGTAGGATATGACCTACTTCTTTCCTCTTCTTCCACTACTCGAGTTTTTGTTCCATTACTAATACCTTTGTTGTCGACAGTATGTAAAACTTTAATCTTTCTTCCCTCCCTTTGGAAACAACAAACTATGAGAAGTTTCAGTATAATTGCGTAAGATTTCTTGGTCGTTGTCAATGATTGTAGAGTATTCTTTCTTCTTATTATTTTTCTTTGAACATGACGTTTTGAGCCTTCTATTGTAATCTTCAAGAGTACTGTTGTAGTATCCTTAGTCGGCTGCACGCTCAATGCTAATTTTGCAGAAGAGATAGAAATAAAGAGAACTAATCACTCAGAGTACTTTATTTTCAGTCAGCAAAATTATTCTGGCTATACGTTCGCGATATCAAATGAAAATGAATACGATTCGACTGTTGTTTCTGGCAGTGATTAATGTTGTTGATGGTGGGAAACGGGGAATAGCAGCTTTTCAGCCCTCGCGTAACTGTCTAAACTTATACACGCTCTGATTCCTCTGGAACACTTCTAATGACACAAGAAAAGTGTCTTTGAATACATCGCGACTAATTTCCTGCACCATCTCTAACCAGCTTAAATGTTTACTCCGTCCCTTCTGACCTTTTCATTGGTGGGAGGTTACACTCCAGCGTATTATCATTGTCACGATTTAGTTGTATTTGAAACGAGTTCTTACAATATATTGTAATTTTCCTTTCACATTTTTTTTAGCTACCTAGTTTAAATTTTGTATTGTATTTCGAAGAATTTGTCTGTCACGTCAAGTGACTTGATAAGACAGTTTCTTGGATGATACATGTTCTATGTACGATTCATAGTGTTACATAAACACCTTGAACATGTGTGATTAAACAGTTTTATAGAATTTCGGTATTTGGTCTCCTTCTTAGGGGCTCCTGTGACTTTTACTGTATTTCTCGTAATTGCTCTCAAATGATAGTAGCGAAATAATATTTTTTTGTTTGTTTTAATATTCATATCTATGTCAACCTTGGCTCCTTTTTATTTATGTGTATTTAGTCTGCTTAGTAAACGAATGTTGAATCGATGACGTTGCTTCTATTTGTTTTATCCTTTATGTTACTTACAATGGTACTATCCCTTGGTAGACACTGGACTCGCATTACGAAGCAATGGGGCTCCGGTCTTGCTACACAGTTAGGTTTTCCATAGTTTCTCCACATCAGTTAAAGGAAATGCCAGGATGTTTTCTTTGTATGTACTCAGATGATTTCTTTTACCATCATATCCTAGTCCGAGACTGGCTCCACCTCCACAGACAAAGACCTGGTCGTTTACTTCAGACAGAACTCCAAGCTACTTCCCGTCCTTCTTATTCCACTTTCAAGAATATTAAATGTGCAGCGTTTAATGGATATAACTGCAGATGACTTTATATGTGATACCTTAATATGTACAGACATTAGTGTGTCTTCAGCCACAAACAAACAAATCTGCTCGTATACCTGTTAATCCCTACATAAAACGAAAATTAGTGATTTGTTTTGTGTCTCTCATACCACAGAAAATGTTATCCTGCAAAACGCATCACACACGAACTATATTTTCAAGTATATCTACCGAACGAAATGAGTATTTAAGAGGACGAAATTAGTGTTTAACATCCCGTCTTCAACGAAGTCGCTGGAGAGGAGCACAAGCTCGGATTAGGGAAGGATGGCGAAGGAAATCGCCCGTATCCTTTCAAACGGACCGTCCAGGCGTATGCCTCAAGCGATTAAGGTAAATACAGAAAAAGTGAATCAGGATGGCTGGACCAGTGTGTGAACCGCCGTCCTCCCGAATGCAGGTACAGTGTGCTAACCACTGCACCACCTCGCTCGATGAAATTTAAGACATTCACAGTATTTGAATGGATCTGGGTTACAAATTACCTTCCAATACTAATTTAGATTTCTGTGGTTGCCTAAATTGTGATAGGTGAATTCAGAGATGATTTGTTACGTAGTACCCAGTCGCCAAATTTCCTGTTTTTCCAACTCATCAATCGTTCCATCTCAAATGATCTCAACATCAACGAGGCAATATTTTCTATCTGATACACATTTTGGATAGCTGATAAAGCAACTTAAAACACTTGGAAACCAAGTTTATTTTACAGAACACAATTCAGGACGTTGTCTTCTAATAGTGTGGAATTTCGACTTAGAAGCGACAAAACGCTACAATAATAAGTGACTTGTTTACTTACCCCACTCGCTTACTGGTACGTTTTCTCCACGATAGTCAAATTCGTAGTAGTAGACTGGCAAATCAGCAATTTCAGCAATTTTCCTAACCATAGCGTCAGCAGGCTCGAAGAAAGTTAAGTCTTCGTTCATCTACGAAAATGAGAAACATTTATTTAAAAAAACAACATTGAATTAATGAGCATTATATGTTATTGACACAATGAAATCTGTAACTAAACTGTAGCAATTGTGCTAGACTATGCAGATGTAAGAGAACAGTGTTACATACATCATAAAAATTTAATACTTTTTAAAATATAATAAGTTATAGGAAATAAAATTAATACATTGTGGTACATACTGCTCACATATACACTCCTGGAAATTGAAATAAGAACACCGTGAATTCATTGTCCCAGGAAGGGGAAACTTTATTGACACATTCCTGGGGTCAGATACATCACATGATCACACTGACAGAACCACAGGCACATAGACACAGGCAACAGAGCATGCACAATGTCGGCACTAGTACAGTGTATATCCACCTTTCGCAGCAATGCAGGCTGCTATTCTCCCATGGAGACGATCGTAGAGATGCTGGATGTAGTCCTGTGGAACGGCTTGCCATGCCATTTCCACCTGGCGCCTCAGTTGGACCAGCGTTCGTGCTGGACGTGCAGACCGCGTGAGACGACGCTTCATCCAGTCCCAAACATGCTCAATGGGGGACAGATCCGGAGATCTTGCTGGCCAGGGTAGTTGACTTACACCTTCTAGAGCACGTTGGGTGGCACGGGATACATGCGGACGTGCATTGTCCTGTTGGAACAGCAAGTTCCCTTGCCGGTCTAGGAATGGTAGAACGATGGGTTCGATGACGGTTGGGATGTACCGTGCACTATTCAGTGTCCCCTCGACGATCACCAGTGGTGTACGGCCAGTGTATGAGATCGCTCCCCACACCATGATGCCGGGTGTTGGCCCTGTGTGCCTCGGTCGTATTCAGTGCTGATTGTGGCGCTCACCTGCACGGCGCCAAACACGCATACGACCATCATTGGCACCAAGGCAGAAGCGACTCTCATCGCTGAAGACGACACGTCTCCATTCGTCCCTCCATACACGCCTGTCGCGACACCACTGGAGGCGGGCTGCACGATGTTGGGGCGTGAGCGGAAGACGGCCTAACGGTGTGCGGGACCGTAGCCCAGCTTCATGGAGACGGTTGCGAATGGTCCTCGCCGATACCCCAGGAGCAACAGTGTCCCCAATTTGCTGGGAAGTGGCAGTGCGGTCCCCTACGGCACTGCGTAGGATCCTACGGTCTTGGCGTGCATCCGTGCGTCGCTGCGGTCCGGTTCCAGGTCGACGGGCACGTGCACCTTCCGCCGACCACTGGCGACAACATCGATGTACTGTGGAGACCTCACGCCCCACGTGTTGAGCAATTCGGCGGTACGTCCACCCGGCCTCCCGCATGCCCACTATACGCCCTCGCTCAAAGTGCGTCAACTGCACATACGGTTCACGTCCACGCTGTCGCGGCATGCTACCAGTGTTAAAGACTGCGATGGAGCTCCGTATGCCACGGCAAACTGGCTGACACTGACGGCGGCGGTGCACAAATGCTGCGCAGCTAGCGCCATTCGACGGCCAACACCGCGGTTCCTGGTGTGTCCGCTGTGCCGTGCGTGTGATCATTGCTTGTACAGCCCTCTCGCAGTGTCCGGAGCAAGTATGGTGGGTCTGACACACCGGTGTCAATGTGTTCTTTTTTCCATTTCCAGGAGTGTACACTAATGCTTATTAAAAACTTAAACGTCAGATGTGATAGAAATGATTCTAACCCTCAGTTAGGAACATAGCAATAAGCACCACCAGCAGAATTCTAACAGAAACTTTCTCGCCACATGTAATGGTTCATGGCTCTAGAGAGCGGTTTCTCAGGCAGAAAGCAAAGTACGTTACGAGTGAACTGATCAGTACGCCAAGTCAAGTTGTACAAATGTTCTTACATAGAGCAAATATTACGTTCGGTCCTAGTGAAGAACTTGGACTAGATATTTCGTCATTCGCCAGTTAAATAGAGTTTTGGGTTATAAGGGAAAAATTAGGTAATAT
Source organism: Schistocerca cancellata (assembly GCF_023864275.1). Taxonomy (NCBI): domain Eukaryota; kingdom Metazoa; phylum Arthropoda; class Insecta; order Orthoptera; family Acrididae; genus Schistocerca; species Schistocerca cancellata. The sequence goes on along the minus strand of NC_064628.1, from coordinate 562,288,481 downwards.
TTTCAGTTTCTAACAGCCACTAGTATCTCGTTTGCTGGAATATTTTCCTGTTTATTTTATTGTGAGAGTTGACGAGAGGATGAATATAGCATGCATGTGAAGTATGAATTGTAGAAACTGTGCATAACAAAATGTGACTATGTGCTACCTCGACGTGAGCTAAATGCTTAGGGAATATGATGACTGTAATGTAGACAGTTAAGAGTGCCTGAGTAATGTAATGTTTACTTCGATCTGAAGAGTACACGTAGGGTTGTCTTTATTTTTATTGTTTTCTGGAATATCTTTTTCTCTCAAAATTTGACGATAATTGATTTTGATTTCGAATTGGTCACAAGACGGAAATTACTGGGTTACGTGACATGAAATAAAATAATGATTGGCTATTGTGTCATTTGGTCTATCACGGAAGAGATATTTTGAGCGCTTAGTTACTTGGAGATAATGTCCGCACATTAATCTTTAGGAGTCAGTGGTGTAGCCTTGTGAGGCGACCTCATGTAGCCCATCTCTCTAGTCATTTTGTTAAGATCATCCAGTAGTTGTTTTATGAAGAATTGGATTGATCGATGAAAGTCTGTAATCAGTCATGAATGACGTCTACGGAAATTTCGAATTTTTTACAAAAACAGTTGGCTGATGAGCAGGATAGTATGGGAAGGAAATGGTCGTGAATCCAGAGGAATTACGAGCCATCTAAGATAAAATAACTAAGAAGATGGAAGGAATTCATGAATGAACTATGATCTAGTGGTAAGGCCTCAGGAGGCCTGCATTCTTTGCAATACCAGTTGACTGACGAACACCGGGTATCTGAGTCATTATCAGTACTATTTCACTTTCTTTTCATGTTTTCAATCTTCCTTTTCAGTCAGTTAGCGTTACTTCTATAGATTGACAATCTGTGAATCTTCGTTTCCTGTAATTCTGAAATGTAGGCATTATTTCAATATTCTTCAGTGTCACGAGTCTGTATAATGTCTGAATTTTTTAATATCCTTCACTATCAGGAGTCTGTATTGTCTCATGGCGCTGGCATTCCTCGCCATGCCAGGTGACTTACGGTTACCAGGTACCTCAGGTACTAGTATTACTACTTCATTTTTATTTTGTGTGCTAAAGCTACCTTCTCTGTCATTCTGAACTCTATCTTTGATCTTCAATAGTCTTCATTATCAGGAGATTTGTTGAGAATCAGTTACGAGTAACGACGCGCTGTTTAAGAAATCGAAAAGTTGACGAGAATAAGAGAAGTCAAAAGCTGAAAGAAATATAAGGAGTATGAAGAGAGGATGACAGAATATGGTAATGTTTTTGGTGAAATAACACGTCAGTTGACGATAATTTTTATATTGAAGTCCTTTTGGCTAGTAAGGGTATTGGTAACATTGGTACTGATGGGGTATTGGTAGCATTAGTACTGATGTGAAGTACTATGAAATGTCATGTAGCCTTTGAGTGAGAGAAGGTTACGAATATTACAAGTTTGTTAGGAAAAATTATTTGAATAGTAATTCAAAAGAGTTGAAAATTGCTGTTTTTAAAGTTTTGCAATAATGCGAACATTTTGAAAGAATACTCTAACAATTTTCTAGGCTTCGTAACTCGTTTACCTTGCAGAGCCGTCGAGTTCGAAGGATACAGATTTTGTGTTTTAGGTTGTTTCTGATTTTTCGTAATTTGATAAACTTTTATGGCATTTTATGTAATTCCTAACATTTATTTAAGAAATTTTGAGAATCACAGGGGACGTGCTATGTAGCAATACATAGAGCCAGTAGAAAATGTATCAGAAGTTCTTTTGCCACACTTGATGACTCGTGGCTCTGTAGAACACGTCCTCACGCTCGGTGCAACATGCGTTACGTGTCAGCTTACCAGTGTGCCAAGTTGCATGCATTTGTTTTACAGACACCAAACATTACGCACAACGTTAGGAATTTTTAAAGAGTTTTCAAGCAATCTTGTTACTATGAAATCTTGTATAGCTTTTTGCAATGATAATAAATAAAGTTAGTATGAATACCAGTTTGATACCTTACACCACTTCCTAAGTACATAAAATCACCCAAAACACGCAAATCAGGATATTCCACGGTAAATGACTTTCTGTCATGTGTAAAAATCAGGGAAGAACTTATAGTAAATACTTTATCATTAAGTAAGTAAGAACATTTTGGTTGAATCGGCCAAATACGCAATATTTTGACTGTCAGACAGCTAACTACATCGTTCATTGAGGTATCAGAGCCCCTTGGCTACACGTCGCGAGGGTAACAAGCAGCTTACCTACTTATGTGCCAGTGTTTACTGCTTACTCTCATCTTGCTAGGATGAGGAGGACGTGTGCCTGCTACGTGCAGCCGCGGAAGGAGCTCGCCGCAATTTGGGAACAGTTGATTGTAGTTTTGGCAGCGATCAGTCGCCTTCAGGCTACCGCCTTGAGATGTAGCGGTGGTGGAGATTCCGAAGCGTTGCATGGGCCCCAAGGGCTCTTCTGGCGAGTCACCTTCTCGAGTACCCATCTTGAGTGACCGGCAGGGTGAGTAAAAAGTTAAATGAAGCGATCGTGTGGCACTGATGACTGGGAGGCACTATGCGGGGGAGATCGGCTGCCGAGTGCAACACTTGTTTCAGGTGTCGCCATATTGGGCGAATCACGCATCGATGATGAAGAAATGGCGATGAGTACAAACACAACACTCAGTCCACGAGCGAAGAAAATATCCAACCTGGCCGCGTATCGAACCCCGATCCACTGCATGGAATTGAAGCACTTAACCACTCAAGTAAGCGGGCGGTCACGCAAATTAAATCGGTCAAAACGCAGGGCGAAGATGGAGACCGGCCGTAAGGATTCGCCTACTCACCGTGTGAGTGAACAGATGACCGTTCCTTCATGAGGGTCCGTACAGGAACATGTGAGCGGGGGTTTGCTAGTTATTGCGAATAACTCGGCATGTCAGCCGCGGGGCCTCATCCGACATATGGAGGCGACCTCGCCTGTAGCTGTAGGGCGTGCAGTTTTCGGTCGTCTGCACGTTGTGGCCCACGTCGGTGTCAACGACGCCTGTCTCAAGTGTTCTGAGACGATCCTCAGTTCTTACAGGAGGCTGTTGGAGGTGGTGAAGACTGCTGGCCCCGAACACGGGCTGCAACCAGAGATCACACTTTGCAGCATCGTTCCCAGAGTTGAGCGGGATCCTTTGGTTTGGAGCTGAGTGGAGGGTCTCAACCAAAGGCTTCTTCGTCTCTGTGACGGTCTTGGCTGCAGATTTCTGGACCCGCGTTTTTAGGTCTGGATTTGCAGGGCTCCCCTTGATAAGTCGCGATTACACTACAGAAAGGAAGCAGCTATTCGATTAGGAAAGTACTTGTGAAGTACACATGGGTGTTACTTTAGGTTAGGAGGCAGTAGAGGTACTCCATAAACATTCGCCAGTCGATACGTATTTAGGGAAATCAGACCGCATTTTGAGCAAAGACAGTTCGACTGTAAAGATTTTATCAGTAAATGGGCGAAGTATTCGTAACAAAGTTCGCGAGTTTACTGCCCTCCAGGAAAGTTCTCAACCTCTAATTATTCTTGGGACTGAGAGCTGACGAAAAGTCGAAGTAGACAACTCTGAGATATTTAGCTAATCTTGGAATGTTTATCAGAGAGACAGATTAGACACCGCAGAAGGGGGAGTGTCCACTACAGTCGACAAAGATGTTGTCTCTACCGCGATTGAAATTGATGTGGTGGAGAAGTTATCTGGTCGCCAATAACAGGTCTAGGTGGTAGGAAGTGAACTGTTGAATGTTTTTGCTGACCACCCGACTGTGACAGTTCTAGAGTCATTCAAAGAAATTCTATGGTCAGTTGTGCATAAATACCCAAATCATTCAGTTCTAGTTGGTGGTGACTTTAACGTAACGAGTATAGACTGGGATGTGGTTCGGTCCATTGCAAAATGGCTCTGAGCACTATGGGACTTAACATCTATGCTCATCAGTCCCCTAGAACTTAGAACTACTTAAACCTAACTAACCTAAGGACATCACACAACACCCAGTCATCACGAAGCAGAGAAAATCCCTGACCCCGTCGGGAATCGAACCCAGGAACCCGGGCGTGGGAAGCGAGAACGCTACCGCACGACCACGAGATGCGGACAGTCCATTGCAGGTGGTACAGAAACACAATCTTGTGAAGAAATTTTCCGAAAACTATCTTGAGCAGCTAGTTCAGCAGCCAACACGCAATGGAAGTATCTTGGACCTTGTAGCTACAAACAGGCCGGACATTGCCGATGGTTTCAATATAGAGACGGAGATTACTGTTCGTGATGTCATCATAGCGACTACGCTTACGAAAGTTAATAAATCAGTCAATAGGGCTAAGAGAATGTTTATGCTAGAAAGAGCAGATAAGGAGCTGTTAGCATCTCACTTAAATCATGAACTGCAGTTACTTAGTTCTAGAATGATGGCTGTAAAGGAGATTGTAAATCGTGCTCTGGACAAGTATGTGCCTAGCAAGTGGATCAAGGATGGAAAAGATCCACCGTGGCATAATAACGAAATTCGGAAGATGCTGAGGAAGCAAAGGCTGCTGCACTCTCAGTTCAAATGAGGACGCGCAAATGACAACAGGAAAAGATTAGTAGAGATTCGTGCATCTGTGAAAAGATTATTGCGCGAGGCATACAACAGCTACCAACGTCATACCTTGGCTAAAGATCTGTCGGAGAATTCGAGAAAAGTTCTAGTCCTAAGTAAAATAGCTAAGTGGATCAATGGCCTCCTTTCAGTTACTCGTCGACCAGTCTGGGTCTGGCTGTAGAAGACAGCAAAAGGAAAGCGGAATTTTAAATTCAAACTTTAAGAAATCGTTCACGCAGGAGAATTGTACAAACATACCGTCGTTTGACCGTCGCACAGACCCCAGTAGGGATGACATTGTAATGAGCATCCCTGGCGTTGAGAAACAATTGAAAGAGTTGAAAAGAAATAAGTCGCCAGGGCCTGATGGAATCCCAATTCGATTTACAAACAGTGCTCTACGTCATTTGCCCCTTACTTAGTCTGCATTTATCGCGAATCTCTAGACCAGTACAAAGTGCCAACTGACTGGAAAAATGCGCTGATGACTCCTATATATAAGAAGGGTAAAATAACGGACCCACAAAATAACGAATCAATATCCCTAACATTCGTTTGCCGCAGAAGTCTAGAGTATATTCTGAGTTAGAATATAATAAATTTCCTAGAGACCGAAAAGCTCTACTCCACGAATCAGCATGACTTTAGAAAGTTTGCTCTTTCCTCTCATGATAAAATGGGAACTATGGATGAAGGGCAACAGACTGATTCCATATATGTAAAATTCCCTAAATCATTCGACACAATACACCACCGCAGACTGTTAACGAAGCTACATGCATACGGATTAGGCTCCCAGATATGTGATTGGCTCGAAGACTTCTTAAGTAATAGAACCTGTAACGCTGGAAATGCATATCCTCCTATTTCCATCTATTGTACTATAAATTTTTTTCCTTATTTTTCTACCTGAAGGTATGACCTTTCTGTGTCTTTATATATTGTAATTGTTTTACTATTTGTATATATATTTATTTATGCATTTATGTCGATGTATAATTGGTTTGTTATGTAATTTTTTTTTATTTTTACGCTGGGTCATGCCTAGGGAAAACTATGCTATCGAAAGATTACATCGATAGGTCGTGTGGAGAACCAAAGCGTTTTGGATCTTTGGGAGGATTAACTCTTCCGTACGGAGCGCGGGCAGCGGGGCAATCTGGCGGGAGTAGGGCATTGGAGCAGGAGTGTTGTGTGACGCTCCCGCGAGTTGCCGCACTTTCGGGGTTTGACAGCATGTAATTGCGCTCGACTTGCTATGAGAGTTTTTGATACGATGTCGCGGACGGGAAGCATTAGCTGGCGCACATCAAGAGCCCGTTTCGCCTGGTGACAGTGTCAAGAAGAAGGAGCGCCAACATCCAGCTTCTGCAACAGCGACAGTCGACAATGAGTGACTATCGCCACCTCCTCGACCGACGACTGCAAACCTTCAATCAACCAACAAGGAAGACCTCAGCTTTTAAAACTGTCCCATTTGCCTCACAAAATACAGCTACTTAGCATGAACCTTTGTTGCTCATTGTCCCAATTGCATTACCAAGCAGGGTCCCTTCCTTTTCCGAAATGAACCCGACTGTCGTTGAAATTCCAACGCCAGCATTAAAGTAATATAATTCCATTTCACTGCTTTCATTTCAAAGTTCAGTTAAGGTATTCATAGCTGACTACAACATTTAGATTACACAAGCACAAATTAAGATTGCGTGTTTTGTTACCATATTTTAGCTTACCTGTGACTGCAGCTCAGCTTGGTACGTACTAAATTTTACTATTGTTAATTGTTCAGAATCATTTAATTCAAGTTCAAAGTTAAATCTCTTATTTCTAAATTGCGTAGATTCAATTAGCTTTTGAAATGATTGTTTAGGTAGCCCAAGACTAACCTTATTTTACTGAATTTCGTAGTGCTTCAGAAACAAATTTCAGTCACTAAATTAACTTTAATTTTTACGGTTTTATTAATTTTTTTTTGATAAATTAAGTCAGAGTGTAGCGAAATTTATTACTTCTAACAAACATTCAGTTTTCACACAACACATGTCAACCTTCAGTTGCCACGCTTTTGGTGCTAATTACATGTGCAATAACCTTTCTTTTTCAGTTATTATAGTACTTTTCCATAGGACTGGCGACCGTAATTTTCCCCAAACCTCAAATATATAATTAACGTCAGTTAATTGTTAACGTAACGACCGCACATTTACTTTCTTTATTAACTTTACTCCTTTTCAAAATTAATTTCCACCAGTTTCATTTGCATTTTTCCTTTCATTTAGATGTAACCCTTTCCTCCATCTTTACCGACAGATTAACTTCGGTGACGATTGCTTTTCCCAAATTTCCATTAGGTACACGCGGTTTAATTTTTCACTGTCATTAAGGTCGATAAGTGTGGGGGAGGTTACAAATCCAGTATGTTGTCCTTGATGGCGAGTGTTCATCGGAGGCAGGGTTAATATCAGGAGTGCCCCACGGAAGTGTGATAGGACTGTTGCTATTTTCTGTACACATAAATGATCTGGCAGACAGGGTGGGCAGCAGTCTGCGGTTGTATGCTGACGATGCTGTGGAGTACAGTAATGTGTCGGAGTTGCGTGGCTGTAGGAAGATACAAGACGACATACACCAAATTTCCAGTTGTCTGATGAACGGCACCTAGCCCTAACTGTGGACTAATGTATATTAATGAGTAGGATGAGTAGGAAGAACGAACATGAAATAGTGGGATACAGCATTAGGAGTGTCCTGCTTGACACAGTCACGTCGTTTAAATACCTTGGCGCAACGTTGCGAAGCGATGTGAAATGGAACGAGCATGTGAGGATGTGGTAGGGAAGGCAAATTGTCAGCGTCGGTTTATTGGGAGACTTTACGAAAAGTGTGGTTCATCTGCAAAGGAGATCGCATGTGAGTAATGGTCTAGTGTTTGGAACCCGCACCAGGTCTAACTGAAAAAAGATATCGAAGCAATTCAGCGACGAGGTCCTACATTTATTACCGGTAGTTTCGAGAAGTACACAAGTGTTACAGGTACGCTTCGATAGCTCATGTGGGAATACCTGGAGGAAAGAAGAGATTCATTTGGAAAAACATTACTGAGCAAGTTTAGAGAAACACATTTGAAGTTAACTGCAGTACGATCCTACTGTCGCCGACATACATTTCGCGTAGGGACCACGAAGATAAGATACGAGAAATAATGACTCATTCGGGGGCATAGAAAGTTGTTTTTCCCTCGCTGTATCTGCGAGTAGAACAGGAAAGGAAACGACTAGTTGTGGTACAGGATTCCCTCCGCCACGCACCGTACGGTGGCTTGCGGAATATGTATGTAGATGCAGAGGTGTTTCACTTGTTTGGTCCCATTATTTTCATTTGTTTTGTTGTCTGAGTAACTGACGGGTGAGTATGACATGTATGTGAATTATGAATCGTTAAAATGGTTAACAACTGCATGTGACTGAGTGGGACGGACAGATTGCTCAACCTTAATGTGACTCAATATATGAGGAATAAGGTAATAGCAAAGTAGCCAGTTTTCGGTACTTTAGTGGCTTAATGTTGACTTCGGTCATTCAAACAAGTCAAGTTGGGTTTATTTCTATTCTTATTGTTTTTTGAAATGTATTACTTTGTATTTTGGAGGAAACTGAGTTTGGAACTGGGATTGGTCAAAAGAGGGAGATGTGGGGATATGTGACTTGAAATAGGGTGCAGATTGGCTATTATGTTACTCGACCAGCCAGTGAACGGATCTTTCGTGCACTTCGTTGCAGGGAGATGATGATGTCTGATGAGTCTACTGTCATTTCTTGTGATGTGACGTCATATAGCTCGGAGGTATAGTTACTTTATTTAGACTGTGCATTATTATTTTTATGAATATTTGGAGTCATCCATGAAAGTTTGTAATCAGTCGTGGATGACATCTACAGACATTTCAAATTTTGTAGTGAAAAGTGCTTCTTATTTTCGAAGATTAATAAATTCCGCGTGGCATTCTTAACCAGTAATAAGAATTATCTTTCAGTATCGAAAATGTGATGAACTCCACGGTATTTTAACGTGCATCCAAAACAATTAAACACGGTACATTTGCACAAACTGCTTATTAACTAATAAAAATTGCGGTTGTGTAAACAATAGGTTACGAGTTCAGGTCACGAACTGATCACTAGCTGTTATGATTGGAGACACAACATCGTTGTTACAGCCTACGGAAACCAGTTCATAGATGATGGCCATTGATGGAATCTTTTATACGACTGGAGATAGCCCCCTCAGCGTCGGTTAAGGCCTACAAATGTACTGTATAGCCGAAACTAGTAGCCATATAAAAAATAACATATAAAGGACGGCTGTAGGTGTTCCATTTTGTTATATTAGAGAGATAGTATGCTACAACTGTGAAAGGGTAGTTGCTAATAAGAGATTGTTTTCGTAGTTTCATTTCTGGACTTTAGAGCAGGATCGGACTTGATAGCAAGATTTATCTACTCACTGTGACAATACATAAGAGACAATGAATTCAAGAATTTTCTTACCTCCTTTTTATATAATCTTGAAGCTAATGTCTGTTGAAAAGCAAACTGTTGCACTTGAGTAGCTTGATCAGTAAGGAAACAGACTTCCTGGCAGGTTATGATTGTTCGCCGGACGGGCTTTAGAACCCGGAATCTATCAGTTCTCCGGAAATGTATCTATGTCTTCTCCAGCGAAAGGAAAGTTTCTGGATTCGAGTCCCAACTCGCTACACGGTTTCAATCTGCCAAAAAGTTTCAGATCAGTGTACATTCCGCTGCAGAGGGAAAGTTTGTTCTAGATGAATGAGGCACTGTTATATTTGTAACACATTAAGGAAAACTTTAAGGAATTGGTGCGAGACGTCATAAACGACCACCTACGAATACCTCTTAGACTAGAGAATGACCACCTGGGTGGCCAGTTGTATAGAGTTGCGTACTAGTCTGTTCCGATTCCAGGTGACCACCTCAAAGTTTTGTGTAGCGGGAAGGTTCGGAACGGGGTCTACTCAGTCTCGTGATGGCAAATGAAAACTGTTTGATAAAGCATACGGGAAAATCAACACGCAAGGCGCAGGAGTGCCGTCGATAGAAAGGCTGGTTGTAGACGGCGCCACGTTGCCTACGCACTATTTATTTATTGACTAGAGAAGGCATGTCACTCTACTAGCAGGTGGATAATCTTTGGGAGTTCAGCGACCAGGGATCCCATGTGAAATTCCCTATTTCATTTATTATCTTTCTTTAATGAGCAACGTTTATCCATACACGTAGTAGTACTTTCACATCTGATTTTGAGGAGAACATCATTCTTTAAGGAAGTATTCTTTTCTTCGTACTTGCTTGTAATAGTACTTCGTACACATTTAATGGGAAAATTCTTAAATATTATGTGTCAGCTATGGACTGAAACTTATTACATTCTTAACTCATGCTTCAACGAAGTAATTCAAAATGAAAATTGGGTAAATCAGCTCTTTGTACGAAAAGATCGACATGATTCGAACAGGGTACATAGGCAAGATCAAAAGAATAATGCTGTATAGAACCGTATTAGATATTTAGACACATTTACTCTTTGTACTCACGTAGACCAAAGGCGCTGGATTCTCTGCCGTGATATTTGCGTCACCAAAGTAGAAATTCCGAAGTTTTATGGCAGCTTCTCTTTGCTCTTCTGTTGTAGGCAAGTGAAGACACGGGCCGACTGCTTCTTCAAATGCTTCGTTCAGATTATTAATCTGGTCAACATTGCTGAGTATTCCACCACCTAGTCCAAAGTTATTAGACTTCTTATTTGAATGTTATGCAAAAGTATGTCGCCCTATGTTTCATCACCGACAAGATTTTTGTCACATTATTTGAATATTTTCATACAAATAAGATAGCTACAGACTATTAGAAACTTATCGGCGTTGACGTATCTCCGTAAAAGAAGTCTGAGTAAGTCCTAGCCTAAACGATGCTCAATTACAAATACATTTGCCACATAACAAAATCCGTTAATAATTAAATGTCAGCCACACAGATGGAGATTGTTGCAACAGAAAAGAAATAGGTATATTATGTCCTACACATTCATTACAGGATTAAGCAGTCACACGCTGACAGCATGAAGCAATCACACATTTCGATCAATGGTTTACAATATTCTGTCTCAGGCTTCAAAGAACTTGTCTGTTTAGGCAACAGAATTAAGCTTGTAAGGAGAAAGTATACGAACTGTCGCTAGGACACCGTAACTAGCAATAAAACATGTGTGATGGTTGTTAATCACCAGACTGTAGTTAAACCAAGGTCAATGTCAACGTATTTCTTACCATTCTCTGTCGAACTGTCCAGGACAAGCCGTTTCCAAGTGGATTTTTTCACATTTAATTTCTTGTCCTAATAGATGGACTGGTTAAGAACTCAACCTACTGTGAAATTAGGATCTTTTCAGCCGGATCCCAGCGAACAGAGAACTCCTGATTAGGAGTATTTGGACCGATGAACGTCCAATGTGGGCAATCAGTCCGAAGACTGATTTGGTGCAGCACTCCATGCCAGTCTATCCTGTACAAGGAACTTCACCTCTGCATAACTACCGTTACTTACATCTATGTGAACCTGATTAAATTTTCAAAACATTATGCCAATTTACAATTTTTACGCTCCATAATCCCCGGCCCTCTCTATTACCAAACTGGCATTTCCTTCATGATAGGAAGACCACGGAAACGTGTGCTACGAATTACTCTCTGACGAAAAAGGCGAATCGCATAATGCTTGAATGAAGGAAAGCAGAACAAGAAAGAGAAAAAAAGAAACATGTGCTGTCGATGATGATGGTGATGATGATACGGAAAGGAATGGAAGATACAATACTTTGGGGGCATATTGCCTTGTACTTTGCAAGAAATTTTAGAAAAGATTCGAAAATACGCACCGTTTTCAGCAGACGTTACACCTGTCATAATGGGCACCTGGTTAAATCGGCCTTCGTTGAGTGCTCGAATCGGCGATTCTGTTATGAAAGCTCCATCTAAGTCTGGCTCCACAGTGGGGGCCCAAACCATGTAGGCTAGCAGAAGTTTTTGCTGAAAATATAAAGTAATTGCGATACCACTGTTACTACGTCAACTGTCAGGCGTATTTGAAGTACTGTTTCTGTAATTAGTGACAGCAGAGAAGTAGCACAATTATTTGCGTAAACAAGTGGTGCGTGGAGCAGAATATGACTTACTTCAGCTGACTTGAGCAGGTTCTCGTCCACCAGAAGGTCGGTGGCGTTCACGGACTGCAGGAACTCCACCAGCTGCTGGGAGTCTTCCGTTTCGTAGCCAAGGACGGCACCCAGCCTGAAAGCGTGGTAGCGCGGCTCCTGAACCACGGTCATCCTGGCGATAAAGGAGCCGCTCTGGTCCACCAGTCGGGAGAATAGTCCTGTAACAAAGTTGTACAGTGTTCCCGTTTCGTGATGGCAATATATAGTGCGCTTCTTTACATATGTAATGTGCTAAACACTGAATAACAGATTTATTCGGGGAAGGAAGGAGAACTATAAATAAAAACAGCCTAAATGGAAAAATGTGTCATTAACTTAATGAATTTATGGCTGCGGTATCCAATATGAAAAAGATTAATAATGCTCATTGACAAGCAGTCATGGACAGGAAACGGTGACAAACTAGAGTATTGGTATCCCACAAGCGATTACGCAACGTTTTAAGTGAGTACGCCAACGCTGACGTGGAAGGCAGTTGTTAAGTTATCTAAAATATATACCAAATTTCACATGGTCGACGAGAAGTTGAAATAAAACACATATCCTTACGTTCGCAGTAATCTGAATGAGAAGCTCCGGACATAGTATGAAAACTACCAACAGAATATGACAGAACCACCTAGGATCACTGTTGTTACGCCTTGTTATATGGCTGAGCAGCTACAGCAGTCCTACAGACATCATGGACGGTCCACGATGATATAACCTCATTCTGGCATTTTTACCACGTCCCCACGTGAACCCATCACCATGCACTGATTCCACAGAATTGTCTTGCACATTCATATCACTTCGCCGCTGTGACTTACGCCAGCGGTGGAGGGTTTCATGACCACCTGGTAGCGATAACCATGCGTCAGCATGCGCTATCTAATTGTTCCAAAACATCGCGCATAGAAAAGCGGATTTATCCGGGACTCACACCTATGATTCTGTTGGTGACAGAGGGAAGGGATCAAATATTTTGGATAGCCCATGCGCTAGGGACCATTTGTATACCCAATAAAGGAACCGCCTCACAAGTAACTATTCTACAGCACTGGGTCAAAATTTGTATATTACACATTTACAACAAGTCAGGCAAATGGAGTACATCGCTTGGATGTTGTTTTTTTTCGTTTTTTCATTAGATGTAGCCTATGGTGTATTTTAAAGTGAGGCACCATTTCGTCACGGGCTGTTCCTGAGATTTTTGGGTATCAAAACCTAGAGGTGGATTCCAACACGGCAACGCACAGTAAATGGCTGATGTTTTTACGATACGTTCCAAAGATCCCGATTTAGAATTATCTTGAAAACTTAGTTGTTGACTATATCCCTTTCCGAGACACTCATGTTCAAAGGTAACCTACTTTACACGTAAAATACGCGTGCAAAATCCAGTGTGGGGCAAAGTCTGAATAATAAGTAGCGGCAGGAAACTGTCCAAATTCTAATGGCACATTCTCTAGGCATTTATCTAAAAGTGCCATTTTCCCGATTTCACAAATCTTTATCTGTTATCGAGAAACACCCCAAAAACATTGTTTTTGGGTATGAAAACTAAGTCTCGATTTCCAAAATTACCGTACTTGAACACGTAAAATACGCACTTAAAATCCAGCGTAAGGCGTAAACGTAGTTCGTAAAATAACATAGAACAGATAAATATGCTCCATAGTATCTCCATTATCATCAGAATGTTTGTAGTAATTCTATGTTGTTGCTATACTGAAGCTCATGAAAAACTTTTGTGCACATTAAATACGGCCTGAGATGTAAAATTAAATAGTTTCGTGTTATTTCACGTTCATATTAACTTATCAACATTTTACTGACTCATGAAGTTCTTTTCATATGGATCACATCCTCTGTTGTTGTAAGAAAAAGAAGGGAACCAGCGAATAAATGCTCATATCGGAGGGTAAAAAAGGGGAATATCTCGTGTTTGTTAAAAGACTCTAACTGAAAAACGGGGTACCAGCTGCCTTATTGTACCTTCCTCTGCACCTTTAAAAATGACCCCAAATGTTTTGGCATGCGAATATACACGCCTTTTTTATGCTGAGAGAGAAGGAAACAGTGGCTTGGGAATGAGACGGAAAAGTAATAAATACTGGAAGATAGTAGACAGTGGTCGTGATGTAGAAAGAGCAAAGTAGTTAATAACAGTGTAAGAGAAAGAGCGGTACACAGCGGCAGTGGAACGTAATTCATAGTGAGGCAGTGCTAGTGGGACCGGTGTAAAGAGTATATAGTGGTAGTAGGTGAGAGCCAGTGGTAATAAGAGACAGACTCTATGATAATGACAGCGAGGAAGAGAGAGTTAGTGACAGCGAGTACAGACAGCAGCAGGAGGAAGGAATGAATGAAGTAGTAGCAGTAAGAGAGAGGAGAGAGTATTAGTAGAACAGAACGAAGAAGGTTGTAGCTGAGAGGCAGGGGTCAGAAACAGTGAGAGAGACGCGAAAGATAGAGCTTATGGGATTGAGCAGGGGGTTACATGTTGAAATAAGTACGAATATGTTCGCATGCCGGACTTTTGGGAATATTTTTAAAGGTGCAGAGGAAGATAGACTGAGGCAGCTGGTACCATAACTTTCAATGAGAGTTTTTTAATAAAAAGGAGCTTATTCGCATTTTTTGTGCTCTGATCGGAGTATTCTTCCGTGTCATTTATACACCGTACACACCTCTACAAAGGAACGAACTTGTTCTTTTAAGAAAAAAAAAGTTCAAATGTGTGTGAAATCTTATGGGACTTAACTGCTAAGGTCATCAGTCCCTAAGCTTACACACTACTTAACCTAAATTATCCTAAGAACAAACACACACACCCATGTCCGAGGGAGGACTCGAACGTCCACTGGGACCAACCACACAGTCCATGACTGTAGCGCCTTAGACCGCTCGGAGTTCTTTTAAGAGAGTAGCGAATGTTTTGTACGGAATGGTGATACTGTCTTGAAGCAGCTGTAAGTTAACTGTGTTCAGCGACGGTGTTGACTGAGTAGCGAGGGTTACCAACCTGCCGATATTGGTGACACGAGATGTAACGAGACTGCCCCGCCCCCAGCGCTCTGTCCGAACAGCATGACTCGCTGGGGGTCTCCGCCGAACCTGGCGATGTTCCTCTGCACCCAGTCTAGGGCCAGCTGCTGGTCCTTGAGGCCCGCGTTGCCAGGGACCACTTCGTCACCAGTGCTAAAGAAACCTGCACCGAGGTAAAGAAAAGTAATAGTTCTATGTTTCTTCACGTGGCACTGCATGCTGCATTTATTACTCTCGTTTTCAGTTGTGCACGATTAACGTGTAGCAATGCTAACAGAATAATAACGCGGATAATTCATATATATGTTGAGCACCATGACATCACAAAACGATGAAACTAAAATAACTTCAAACGAAGAGTTTTTTACTGTAAACCATGGATTAAACAAGCGTTTGGTCTGTCAACACTCATTCTGTAAGTATATCTACAGGGTTTCAGAAGACTGAAATTCTAAAAGTGCCAAGAGGATTAACCTGGGACGGGACAAGTTTAATAACACTATTTTTAACGACCGGGTTATGAAAGCAGAATATAAAAGCGCCTTAATAGAAAATGCGGTTAATTTGAATACTATTTTACGAACTAATCGAGCTACTGTTCTGAAATAAGACAAATAGTAATTAAAATGGAACGGGA
Organism: Schistocerca cancellata; assembly: GCF_023864275.1. Lineage (NCBI taxonomy): Eukaryota > Metazoa > Arthropoda > Insecta > Orthoptera > Acrididae > Schistocerca > Schistocerca cancellata. Next base: position 562,272,874 of record NC_064628.1, on the reverse strand, counting down.
ACAAGTAAGAAGGCCAAAATAGGATAACTGAGCAGGTATATTCGTTGAAATATCTCGTGACAGACATCTCAGTATACGAAAGTATGGGGTTTTAGAAGACTGAAATTCTAAAAGTGCCAAGAGGATTAACCTGGGACGGGACAAGTTTAATAACACTATTTTTAACGACCGGGTTATGAAAGCAGAATATAAAAGCGCCTTACTAGAAAATGCGGTTAATTTGAATACTATTTTACGAACTAATCGAGCTACTGTTCTGAAATAAGACAAAAAGTAATTAAAATGGAACGGGAACAAGTAAGAAGGCCAAAATAGGATAACTGAGCAGGTATATTCGTTGAAATATCTCGTGACAGACATCTCAGTATACGAAAGTAATGATGTGGTTCATAATATACAGAAATATAAAGCTATAAATTTTACTTGACCGATTTCCTTCATATATATGTGAAGTAAATCGGTCAAGAACTATTCGAGGTTTTGGTAACAACGATAGAACACTACTTGTCTTTATCATGTATTATACATCTCGCGTTTCTCAAGTCTGCTCATAGTCAACTCTTCCTATCTATTCTGGAATATCTGACGGAGTAATTAACACCTGAGGACTATTGCTCCTGTCACTACTCTCTGATGCGCATAGCTTAGATTCAGTTGTGTCCACATACCGAGAGGTCCGAGGCGATAGTTGATTGTGACGAATATGACGTCGTACGAGATGAGGAAGTCGGGGCCGTAGTCGTAGTCGGAGCCGCTGCCACGTACAAACCCTCCGCCGTGCACCCAGAACAGCACGGGCAGCCCTGCACCCTCTTGAGGCACGCCCGGCACGAAGACGTTCAGGTAGAGGCAGTCCTCAGAGCCGCTGCCGTCTTCCTGCACGCAGTCGCTGCCGTACTCTGTGGCGTTCAGGACGCCCTCCCATCTTCCTGCTGGCTGCGGTGCCTGCACAAAGCGTATTCTTAGTCTCACATTGGCTTCGAAACCACTCAGTACGAGAGGCGCAGGGAAATTTCCCAGCCTGGCGTATTCAACACAAGATTCAAGAGCTCCTGTCCCACACTGAAGTCCATGTCACGCAGATGGAGTTCCACAGTAATTTTGCTTGGCGCCGATAACTGTTGGCTAGCAGGCTGTGAGGACGACCGTCTCACATGTTAGGGCTGTCACTCAGTTTTAGGTAGGCAGAACAATCAACTCGTAAAGGTAATGTCGTAGATCTCCTGGCAACAAACACACTTAGGAAAATATTTTTGCTTTTCTAGAGTCACAAGATATTAAGTGCATAATATCTGAGTGGTAAAATCAAATATTCATTACTGAAAACGAAAATGTAGAGCGCAAATGGAAAAGCGTGTTTAAATATGCCTTAGAAAAGCATGTCCAAGATTTGTAGTAAGGGATGAGGAGGACTCACCCCAGTTTAGCAGCCATGTTATAAAACTAGTACGTAGGCAAAGACAGGTCCGTCACAGACTTGTGAGAAGTCAAAACCTTGCGTAAAAAACTAAAGCTGAACGAAGTTAAAGTGAGCGTAAGGAGAGCAATGAACATAAAATGTTACCAACCAAACTAACTAAAAGCTCTAAGAGCTAATATCGGTAAGCGGTTCAAGATCGTCTATTCATTGGCCATACGGGCACTGAAATGAACTGTAACTCAGAGAAGACCGAAATACTGAATTTCGAGAGTACCTAGCAAATGGAAAAATGCGCAGGTCATTTCCGTATTCAAGAAGGGCCGTGCGATTAATGTACATCATTATATGCCTATATCACAGACGTCAATATGTAGCAGAATTATGAAACGTTTCGTGCTCCAGAACTATGACGTATTTGCAGAAAGAAAATCTTTTTCTATAAAAATCAACGTGGATTCCTCAAACACAGATCTTGCGAAACTCATCTTGTTCTGTTCCCCCGCGGGATCCAGAACGCAGTAGATAACGATGCTTAGTTTGATGCTGTGTTCCTGGAATCCGTGAAGGCATTTGGCAGTACCCAGCACTGCCGTTTAGTGAGAAATACTACCAGCTTACCGTGTATCAGACTGTATTTCGGAATCGATTCAGGATATCCTGGGACATAGAAAACACGCCACTCCAAAAGAACAAACTAGGCAGCTATAAAGGTACGTTCAGGATAACCGCAAGGAAAATGTAAATGATCTAGTAGAAAACGTCGGAAGTTTCGTAAGGGTGTTCACAGATGCTGCGGTTTTCTATAAGAAGGTAGCGACGCCAGGAGAAACTGGAGAGGATTGATGAATGGTGCAGTGACTCTACCACTGCTCAGGTATATTACTGACGACAAATGTTGGTAAACAGTTTGTAGCATAATTCAAAGAGCACCATCTCGAGAGACATTTAGTGAAATGATCACATAAAACAAATGATATGAAAAGCAGATGTCAGAGTGAGATTCACAGACAAAAACTTAAGGAACTGTCATTCATCCATGAAAGAAGTGGTTTGTGAAATATTTGTTTGAGCGATCCTTCATTATTTCTCATTAGTCTCGGACTTTTAGCACATACCGTTAATGGAAGGAATAGTGAAGGGCCAACGACGAGCGGCGAGTTTCACTACGGGATTGTTTAGTTGACGCGAGAGAGTTGCAGGGATACTCAACGAAGGGAAACATTGACTATTGAAGCTACGAGACGTGGACGTAGGAAGAGTCATACAATGGATTAATTCTTCCCAGATACGTCTCGAAAAATGACCACAACGAAAAAAACGCACCAGACGTGGGAAGAGGGGAACAGTTAGTGGTATCAGAAGTACTCTCCGCCAAACACCTTCAGATGGTTTACGGAATATTTATGTACATCAAAGACTCCCAATCTTTCTACGACCATTACCATTAAGCAATACTAGATGTCACCCAGCACCTCCAACAAATTTGTGGAATTAATTGTATATCAGACTGTAAATCATTAACATTCCTCTTTCTGGGCCCCTGTTTCAGTTGTCCGTCTCTGCGGATGTTGCCACTGTGTAGTTAGAGACGTTTTTTTCATATTTATTTCGGTAAACCACCACTCCATTTCGCAAGCCACGTAGCAAATTCATTCAGTTCTTCACTTTTGTGTTCATTGCTACCTTAGTAAAATGTCAGGTTCACACTTGTAACTTGGGTACGGAGTCGTTGTTCCTAAGCGTTCTTCCAATAATATTGGTACTAACCAGCCACCTTTAACTGAAATGATACCAATTGTCTTTCAAAGAAATCTGTTTGGAGAGTGTTGCCTTTCTAAAGTTCGACATATTGTGCTCTCGGGGAGTTTAGTGTCCAGGGGATTATGGTAAACTATTCATGATGCTCTTCGAACCACACACATGTACTGCGAGCTACGCGACACGTTGAATTCTCCTGATTTTCTATGTTTTCTTTGCGGAGATTCACCAAGTGTTAGATCAATACAACAAAAATCAAAGTGATAAGCGAATATTGAATGTTACTGCAGGTCATTGTTTCCGCTGTGGAGCTGTACGTTTCAGTGAAATTATAGCTGATGAAATAATGCCCGCTTTCAGTCAGCTACTAAAATTACTCTGACATTTAGACATATTTTGAACAAAGGAACTTTAATCCAGCTAAACCGTTGGCTTTCGTGAGTAAATCAAACCAATGAACTAGTAGGACTTTTCAGTGCAGTTTCTGTTTTGCAAATAACTTATTAATGAAACTTTCTAGCAGATTAAAACTGTGTGCCGGACCGAGATTCGAACTCGGGACCTTTGCCTTTCATGAGCAAGTGTTCTGCCAACTGAGCTACCCAAGCACGACTCACGCTCAATCATCACAGCTTTACTTTTGCCAGTACCTTGTCTGCTACATTCCAAACTTTACAGAAGCTCTCCTGCTAACCTTGCAGAACTAGTACACGTGAAAGCAGTTTGGAATGTAGGAGACGAGGTACTGGCAGAAGTAAAGCTGTGAGGACGGGGCGTGAGTCGTGCTTAGGTAGCTCAGATGGTAGAGCACGTGCTCACGAAAGGCAAAGTTCCCGAGTTCGAGTCTCGGTCCAGCACACAGTTTTAACCTGCCAGGAAGTTTCATATCAGCTCACACTCCGCGGCAGAGTGAAAATCTCATTCTGGAACTTATTAATGGTTTGTACAGAAATATGTCTATGGGACTACATCTATCTACATCTACATGGATACTCTGCAAATCACATTTAAGTGCCTGGCAGAGGATTCATCGAACCACCTTCACAATTCTCTATTACTCCAATCTCGTACAGCGCGCGGAAAAAATGAACACCTATACCTTTCCGTAGGAGCTCTGAATTCTCTTATTTTATCGTGGTGATCGTTCCTCCCCATGTAGGTCGGTGTCAACAAAATATTTTCGCATTCGGAGGAGAACGTTGGTGATTGAAATTTCGTGAGAAGATTCCGTCGCAACGAAAAACGCCTTTCTTTTAATGATTTCCATCACAAATTCTGTATCATTCTGTGACACTCTCCCACATTTCGCGATAATACAAAACGTGGTGCCTTTCTTTGAACTTTTTCGATGTACTCCGTCAGGCCTATCTGGTAAAGGTCCCACTCCGCGCAGCAGTATTCTAAAAGACGACGGACAAGCCTACTGTAGGCAGTCTCCTTAGCAGATCTATCACATTTTCTAAGTGTCCTGCCAATAAAACGCAGTCTTTGGTTAGCCTTCCCAACAACATTTTCTATTTGTTCCCTCCAATTTCAGTTGTTCGTAATTGTAATACCTAGGTATTTAGTTGAATTTACGGCTTTTAGATTAGACTGATTTATCGTGTAACCGAAGTTTAACGAGTTCCTTTTAGCACCCATGTGCATGACCTCACACTTTTCGCTTGAGTTCCAGACTATACAACTTAGGCTTAAGGTTCGATCCCGAGCTGATCCTATAATTTCCTCTCTTCTTATCGCTTCTTTCGCCCATAACAATGACAATAACGCCAAGTTGTTTTGTATTTTGGAGTACGTGTTCAGATGTAGATCCTCCCCTCTAACTAGCTGCATAAGTCTGTTCAGAGATGGGAGGAAGCCAAGGACACACCTCCACGCCTAGTAAAGCACTGCAGCGGTGAACCCATTTCTCTCCCGTGCCAACCTCTTTATCTCAGAGTAGAACTTGAAACCTTCGTCCTCATTTATTTGCTGGATGACTGAAAGGAGAGACCGCATTACTGTTTTCCACTGTGAAACGGTTCCGGAAGACCGAATTCAGTATTAACCTCTTCTCTGTGATATCTTTCGTTTCGTGGGTGTATGGTCATTGAGTGACTGAACGAATGGTTCGGCCTGCTTACACATTTTACGTTAGACCAAAACATGTTAGAGTTTTAACCAGATTTCACTTCCAGAGTCATTGAACGCTTCTCTCGTTAATCTCCTTATGCTCTCTTTCGCTTTGTTTAACTTTTGTTTGCTTGCTATGTTTTCACTTCCGTTGAGTCTCTAATGAAGCTCTCTTTCTTTCGTAGCAGCTTTGCACTCCAGGTATTAAACCACGATAGGTCTTTTCCCATCCCTTAAGACCTTGCTCCAAACATACTTGTCTAAAGCGTATTGAAAGATGCGCTGCCTTACGATCGTCCAATGCCGATCTTTCCTTGTACACAACTGCAACGTCAGCCAGCACACAACCTTAAAGTGCTGCTGATTTTGTCTGATTACACAGGCCAACGATGGAAAACCTTACTTGATGAAAATACCTAATTGTTATGTTTTTTAGTGTGGGAAATCCAAATATGATACTTAAGAAACTGTATCACCCACCATTTCTTCAAATTTTACAGTTAAATTTATAAAATTAAGCAACTTTTTAAAGAATTTGACCGCTTCTATATAGTTAAAATAATTTAAAAAGTAGGTGTAATGAATGTAGATAACGTTGGTAGCTCTGCTGGAAAACATTTGCTGGCAAAACAAAGGTCGATTCTATTTTTGTGTTAACAGATGGTGTTTTGTTTACTGTCAACCTAACCTCACTTTCCCGTTTCCTGTACATGTACTCAGTACAATGTCTAATCGTTGTTGTAAAAATTCTGCTGACAGTTTTTGTTATATTTGTGGTGAATTTTTGATTCAAAAATACCAAAGAAACATTACAGGCTTTGTGAAAAAGGTTTATCTATCATACTTTGGATCTAAACTTGGTGATCAAAATAAATTTTGGGCGCCGCATAATGTTTGTTATGTTTGTGTTTAAGATCTGAGAAAATGGTCCCAAAAGGAGAAAAAAGCCTTTAGATTTGTTGTTCCTATGATATGGAGGGAGCCATGAAATCATTCTGATGATTTATACTTTTTCAGTGTTGATATTACCGGTTATAATTCGAATAACAAGAAGGTAATAAGCTACCTTAACCTTCCGCCCGCCATCCGATCATGGGACATGGTTTAGATTTGTCGGTTGCTGAACCACCAGATGATATAAATTCTATTCCAACCGAAGTATTTCCTGGTGTACAATGTGATTTAGGTAAACCAGATAATGGTGAATTCCATTGTAATACAGAAAGTCTAGAGCCCAAATTGCTTACTCAGGCCGAGATTAACGATTTGGTTACGGATCTGGGCTTAACGAAAGAAAAAGCTGAATTGCTTGGCTCTAGATTAAAAGAAAGGAACTTATTGGCAGCTGGAACCAGCGTATACATGTATAGAAAGACGTTTTTTCAACAAGAAGGTAATATAGTGTACTGCTCAGACATTCCCAGTCTGATGAGTGAGTGTGGTATTGAATACCAAAAGAAAGACTGGATGCTGTTTATTGATTCATCCAGAACTAGTTTAAAGGCTGTTTTATTACACAATGGTGACATATATGCATCTATCCTGTTGGACATTCTGTATATGTGAAAGAAAGCAACAAAAACCTAGAAATAGTGCTAAATAAAATAGGCTATTATGCTCATGGTTGGGTGATATGTGGCGATCTAAAAGTAACATGCATGTTCCTTGGTCAGCAAGGTGGCTTTACCAAATTTCCATGTTTCTTATGGGAATACGACAGTAAAGCTAGGGATCAACACTGGTGCAGAAAGAACTGGGCTATGAGAGAGTGTTTAAAACCTGGTGAGAAGAACATTCTATGCAAAAAATTTGTAGATCCAAAAACGTACTCCTACCACCTCTACATATAAAGTTAGGCTTAATGAAACAGCTTTTAAAGGTTTGCCTAAAGATGGACCGTGTTTTAAGTATCTCTGCCAAAAGTTTCAACACCTTTCAGAAGCTAAACTAAAAGAAGGCGTCTTTGTCGGACCTGACATTAGAAAATTGATGTTAACTTTGAATCCAAAATGACCTTAAACGTGAAAGAAGCATGGGTATCATTCAAGAAAGGTGCTACAAAGTTCTTAGGACATGGAAAAGACCCAGAATATGTTTCCATTATAGCTACAGTGTTATAGAAGTTTACAACTTTAGGATGTTTAAAGAGCGTGAAAGTTCACTTTCTGAACAGTCATTTTGATTACTTCCAGGACGATATAGGAGGAGATGTTACTGAGGAGCAAGTAGAGTGTTTTCACCAGGACATTAAAGTGATGGAAAAACGCTGCCAAGGCTGCTGGACCACCAGCATGACGGGGACTACTGTTGGTCACTTCACCGAGAAGTTCAGCAAGCGACTTATCGTAGAAAAAGCTGCACAAGAAGCTTCAAACAAAAAAGAGAAAGAAAATACAAACCAATTCAAGCTAACAAGTGAAACCTCTTTTAACACATATCATTGTTTTAAGTAGCTTATTGTAAATACAAACCATGCTTATGTTGTAATAAAGCGTTTTGTTAATTTCCACGTTTACCCTATACCCTAGGACTTTTATACTATGTAGTAAAAAGTATAGTGCTCGAAAACTATAGGTGATACAAAAAAGCTAAGGCTAGATTTGGATTCAGCTCATAAAAATCTATAATGATCAGCTATCAAAGTATAAAAAGCTTTTCAAAAAAATTTTCGTTGGCTGTGTTATTTGTGGAAACTGAAAATGACCTGTTACGCTTTCTTGGTGCACATTACCCTTTTGCGGTCATGCGGGACGTCGCCGAGAAATACAGACTCGATACATATGAGCTGCGGTCAAACATTGATAAATTCGTAATTTCTTGAGTAAATATAATTTTGTATGGCATATTTGATATTTCTGCTTTCTATCCGCTGTCTTCATTTTAAATACGAGACGGAACCACGAGAAAGTGAGTAAAATATTGGGCCCCACTCAATGACGTTATTTATAACCAGAACCTCCCAAACTTTCTGATAGATATTCCACGAGGGTCAGACATTGAAAATCACTGTAAGCAGGACGCATGTCTGTTCTTACTAACCCAAAAGTTTCTGTTAAGCTTTGTTAATCAATTTCTCTGCAGTCTCTTTTGTAGTGAGAGAGTAGCAGCCTGTTAGCGCAACGGTCTCTAAATGGTACCATAAAATCAAGGTGTATTTTTGTCGTCTTTTATTGCTTCTCTTAGTACTTGTTTATCTAGAGCTCAGTTTACAATATCTTTCAGCTTTAAACGTAATATTGTTCGACATTTGCCGGATCGGGAATAAATGTGGGCATATTGTTGGGGTTGGGTTGTTTGGGGAAGGAGACCATACAGCGAGGTCACCGGTCTCATCGGATTAGGGAAGGACGGAGAAGGATGGAGGCCGTGCCCTTTCAAAGGAACCATCCCGGCATTTGCCTGGAGCGATTTAGGGAAATCACGGAAAACATAAATCAGGGTGGCTGGAGGCGGAATTGAACCGTCGTCCTCCCGAATGCGAGTCCAGTGTGCGCATATTGTCTTTTAAGTAAGTTGATAGACATAGCATTGTCATCCTACGAAGTACTCTTAGTTGTCCTATTTACTGACAATTGTTCCTGTAACAGCAATATGGTAATAATCCCTTCCTTGTTTGTTACTCCGTCGAAAAGATCGTGTCTGAGAGGTCTTAATATTTACTTTCCCGTCATCGTTGTTGGATTACCCGTATTTGTTCGAGACTTTTATCACATAATAGGAATAAGATACACGAATTCATCGCATCAACGGTTTATCTCAACATCTGGTTACACTATTCCTATTACATAAAATATATCACATGAAGAGTTATCACTTGTCCCTTTTCGTCATACACAGTATGATATATTATGTGCGTATTATTATTATACTAAATTATTGATTCTAGTATGCAACATTACGAACTGTTAAAATGTCAGAGGAGTACTACGTACGTACCCTATTGTGACGAAAAAATGAATTATAAAATAATCTCTCACGGGAAATCAGCAGTACTCCTCATATGACACTGATCGCTGACGTATATGTTTTGCTATTCTTTGCTTCACTTCGCTTTAAAGTTCCTCTTATCATCTGGAAGATCGTACACACTCAATTATTGGTACAATGCGACTTCCATTTTTGCTTCTTCGTCTTCTTCTTCTTTTCCTCTGGGCTTGCTTAGGACTACAGCGCTCGTTTTGACTCTTTACACGGACCTTTTGTTTCTTCCTATCACTGAAAGCTTTCATTCTCTGGCTGTGAACAAGCTTCCTATCATCGGTCCACTTCGGTCGGCTGGTTCTATGCTCTTTTTGCTGGTAAGGGACACTGGGAATATCCCTTGTAGAGTGTAAAGCGGTTTGCCGGAACTGGGAGCGATCCTGTATGGTTTCTGGTGGGAGCCCCAGGTCTGATTTTCCTGCGATACTAAAGATCCTGACATGCATAGAAGGCCAGTCGCCTTTTCCTGGTACGTGTGATATGTCCTCTTGGAGACTCTACAGCTGATTGTTGTATCTGATAATGCAGGAGCGATCGTCTTGTCTTATTGGTCGTAGTATTGTCCTTAGGATTTTCCGTACCTTGACCTCTAGTTTCCTGGGTGGACCATTCCCGTTGATCGAGTGGCCCTCAGAAGCGCAGAATACGGAGGGATCTACTTTGCACTGCTGAGCTGCAATACTTGAGTTAAAGGTTCTTGGAAACGGAGTTGTACGTTTCGCTACAGGATTGGTAGACTCTCTCCAACTTGCCACAACTGGTACCTTTTGTTAACTTTTCGCTCCTATAAGCAAAGATCCAATTTCCTAAATAAATGACTGCAGGCTGCATGAATGGATGTGTCTTCTAATCGAAATGCAGATGGTGTTCCCTTTTGTTAGCAATGAACTCACTTTTTTGTGTATTAACCCTCAAAACGGCCTTCGCAAGTGTGTTGTGGAGGTTCTGTAGTTTGCGAGTAGCGTCCTATACATTGTCGTCTAAGATTAGAAGATCATTTGCAAAGGCTAGGCGGGAAACATTGAGATTACCTTTCGTGTATCCAATCTTCATTTCAGTTCTCGATGGTAGCTTGCAAGTCCATTCGCTGTAAACCTTCTTCAGGGTGCAGCTGAAGAGCATGCATGAGGCCCATTGTATTGTCTAACTCCTCTTTGAAAGGTAAAACTCTCAGAGAGCTCACTTCTATGTTTGACTTTTGAGATCGTGTTCCTCAGAGCGGCATAGACTATTCTGGTGGTACTTTCATCTAGGCCCGCTTCTTGTGTCTATCGACACTTGGGTTGCTAGGCAGGAATGTCGTCCGTGACTTGGTAAGTAAGGATGGTCTTCAGACTTTGCATTTTCTCCGTACAAGGATCCATTAGCTGATATTTTCCTAGCTGGGAGTCATTTGGTTATGACTATAGTTAGCAGGGCTTCAGAAAAAAATTTCATAGCTGACTGATGCCAGAGATATGCCTCTTTAGTTGTCGAGATCGGTCTTACTACACTTTTTGTGAAAAGAATGGATCATTCAATTTTATTCTTATTTGGACGTCACTAAACGATTTGATGGTCATAACATCTTCTTCAGTTGAATTCTTTTACATAGTTGAATTTACTCGTGACGTATACATGTGTTGCCTATTTTGCAGGTGGCGCTGTGCCACAGAGGCTGTCTTCCGTCTTGCACTGGCGGAGAAACATTAGCGTTATCTAAATCACTGTACACTCATCTACACGCATCTGGAAGCTGTACTTACTGCTTATCTAGAGGTTTTTTTCTGTGACATGATTGTCACTACACGCATTTTAATGTCACATAATTTACAAGTTTTACAGTTCAAAGGCTTTCCTTCAGCAAAGAATCTGGTCACATGGAAAGAGCTGATTCACAGATATAGAATACCAATTGAAGAAGTCCTCAGTGAGACCGTACGGCATATGAACGGCTCTAACATCAGCACACTTTCCCTCTGTGTAACTCACCTTGAATCGCAGCTGTCCGAGCGGTGGCACAGCGTACGGGATACCCAGAAAGGCCGTGTAGGACGTGTTGTAGACGCCGGTGGCCGTCTTCCCCTGGAGGGTGCCCTCCTCCACAGTCACCAGCACGTCCTCTGCCTGCACAACGTTTAAGGTGAGCACCACATGTCACCCTGCGAGCAAAGCAGTTATTCGTCCGCTTCACCGACAGAATACTACAGATGAACTTTTAATGAACATGAAGTTTTAATGACGTAAAGCTACGGCTTCTGAGTGCAGTAAATCTGTAGCTTTATTCCTTACCTAAGACAGAGACAAATATGTACCCTTCTGTGTTTTTGTTATGTCTTCAGTGGGAAGACTTGCTTGCCATAGCTAACCATTCTAATCTATTATGTGCAAGTCTCTTCACGTTTACATGACCACTACTGCCTGCATCACTTGAACTCGCTTTTTGTAGTTAACCCGTGGTCTACGTCTACAATGGGCAGTGAGTTGTGTTAGGGGTGCTTAGGGTGGCGTCCGTCCAAAGTGGGCGAAGTACACTCGAATGGAGTTGCGCCTCATTCAAACGTTTCGTTGCCAAAAAAACGTGCAAAAACAAAAGTAGATGTACTAGAAAATTTACTCCCATTTTATATAAACATGCAGACTGGTGGCTTGAAAATAAGAATGTTTTCTCCTGTTACACGTGTCTGTTAAAGAACGCTGCAGAACGTCCTTGGACCACAGATGTGGTAACTGACACTTATCACTTAGCTGTCAAAATTTTAAAAAAACCTAAATTGAGAGTACTACACATAATCAGTAGCGTCGAGTTTTCTATGTTTGGAAAAGTCAGTATATGATGTGAAAGGATACAGCTTACAGAGTAAGGATTAAGAAGTTGGGAATACTGAAGGAAGTGATACAACCTGTCGGCTTTGAAATTTTGCGTTTGACCTTTTTTTGGATTCACTAGTACATGTATTCTATTTTACACTTGATACTAGTATTTACGAAGACGAAAAGAGAAACAGACATACGTAAAATTTGTACGATATACTTCAGTTGACCTTCATAGGTCAGCTTATGTAAAGGATACGAACCATACATGTTTACTGAGGTTTCCCATGCAAATGTTGCAATATTACATATGAACTTTTTTCGTAGCATTAGTATCATATCCTTCAAATGATCTGTGTAGGTCAACTGAAGTACAGGATAAAAATTTTACGTTTGTTGTCATTCTTCACCTTCGCTAGTACTACTATCCTATTCTCCTTTTTTGCTTTCGGTAGCACTTGTGTCGTATGCCTGACGTGCAAAATACAAGTTTTAGATTTATCGCTTTTTTTCGCCTTCGCTAGTAGTAGTATCCATTTCTTCAGTTGAGCAATAGCGAAGGCGAAAAAACTAACGTGTGTAAATTAGTATCCCGTTGGACTAGGCCCACTGAAATACAGGATACAACCTACATGTTCAACTGACGTGTTTCATGCAAATGTTACGATGTTGGTTTTTTGTTTCGTTTCTTGTTTTTCTTTTTTTTTTTTTTTATAGCACTGGTATCCTACCTTTCAGCTGACCTACATAGAGCAACTGAAGAATAGGATACTAGGATTTTCTACAGCGAAAAGAGTTATGTGTATAAGATTAAGTTCGAAATATATACGTTGGTATACTCCTACGATCTGTTTTCTCTGTACTACAATACTTTCTTTGTCATTATACGTCTATGTCATTGCAGTGCATCATCTGTGGTAACTTGTGGCGTCATGTTTCAAAGCCGACGGGGTCAACCGAAGAATGGGGCGCAACTCGTTGGCTTTGATCAATGACGTCATATTTTAGTTAGCTGTTTATTTTCGAGCCATAAATAATAAATCGGTTTAATGAAGATGCTTCAAACAATAGTTACGTCCTTAGCAAAGATACACTGTCTAAAGTTCTGTGGGAAGTTTGTACTACGGGGACATGACGGAACAGATAATTCAGAGAATCCTGCTATTTTGCAGAATTTGGTTAATATGATGGCAGAACTGGATTCCACTTTGTAGGAATATATTTAAAAAGCCAATAATCGTGTATTTTTGAGGCTTTCCAAAACAATTGAGATTGAACTGTTGTTTTCTACATATGCTGTTTTCAATTAGTTGATTTCTACAAATATCACAAACAGATTACGTCACAGATGGAGTTACTGAAAGGACAGATAGTGTAACATTGTCTCAACTCGTACTTATTGTTCGATATGAATTAAAGGGAGAGGTATATGAAAGGTTCATAACTTCTGTAGCACCCAAAGATCATAAAACTTTGGAAATAAGTACTGAATTGTTCAACGAACTTAAGAAAGTAAAAATTGACGACTTTCCAGGAAAACTGAGTTATAGTGGAGCTTCAGTTAAGAACGGTAGGCAGAATGGGGTGCAGGTAAGAGTGAAATCTATGGAAAGAGAAAATTTGTACACTGTTATACACAACAATTCTACAATTGTAGAGCACTGTGCAACACAGCACAAAGAAGTCACAATATTTTTAAAGTAATTCCATTTATTCTCTACTTTGTTCTCGAAGTCAGTGAAACTAATTGCCTTACTGGATAATATTGTGAAGAAACGTATTCCAAGAAATGCTGACACAAGAAATAATTTTATTCGCGCTGTGTGAAAACTGTTTTTAGGTATAAGGAGGAAATAGTTGACTGCCTTAGTACCAATGAGGCTGTAGATAGCATTTATAATTCAATAGCCAGGGAAGCAGTTAACATTGGAAACTTCTCAACAACGAACAAGAGTTTGTATTTTTGCTTGAATTGTTGAATAAAGTCGTGCCACGATGCGAGATTTTGTTTTGTCATCTACAACGTACAGATTTATGTAGCGTGAAAGCTCTTAAGAACGTCTCAGATTTGAGGTCAGCGATACAGATGACGAGAAATTATCTTGATGTCGATCATCGTTGAGATAACTGGCATAAAACTGAACAGATTGCCTGGCCTAAATATTTCCGATTCGTAGACTCCCGTGAAATTGTTGTAAAGGAAGCTTGTGACCTTGTTATGGCTAACACTGACGAGCGTTCTAGCCTAGTTTGTTTCCAAAACTCAAGAAACTCAAGCTGTTACCCCTGACAAAGAATTTGAGACTACAGTTATTTGACTTAAATGAAAGTGAACTGCGACAGGAATTGACAGCCATATACAATGGAAATGATTTCTAAAATGCAAACGAAGTTTTAGCACTTCTGAATTGCATGTACGGGAATAACTTCGAAACTGTTTTATCGAAGTCGGTAAAACTTTTACAAATTATTTGGTTAATACCAGTGAGAACAGTGGAATGCGAAGAGGTGTTGTTTCACACTGAAAACGATAAGGAGGTCCACTAGAAACACACGAAAGAAGAGAGACTGTATGCGTCAGCTGTGTACTGTACAGAAAACGCACTGTTTAATGTGTATAATTTTAATGAGCTTTTAATTGATCCCTTTGCTGAGGCGAAGGAGAGGAGAAGGGACTTCATTTAAAACCTGTTAACTAAGGTTATATCGTCGTTTCAATTTTATTCTATGAATTGCAGTTCAAAATGTAGAAGATACTATAAACTATGTACTTGTGCTAAATTTTCCTTTTTGGTCTCGGAGTAAAAAATTGTTAGATGAAGATTTTAATTTCGTCACTGCCTGTTACACTAAATGCTACATTTTCCCCGTTCAGTGAATATCTCGGAGTGCAAAAATCTTGCACGCGATTGCCTGGACAGACGTGCCGCCCCTCTTAATCTACAGTCCACCAGCCGCTACTGGGCACTGGGTCAGCACATGGCTCCCTCTCCCGTTTTCAGCGTTCCAAACCATCCAGCTGCGACTGCTCATTCGAGCAGTTCCTCTACGTCTCACGAGGCTACGTGCACACCAGTCCAGCCTCCCATCAAGACAAATTCCCTGACAGTTCCGGGTATCAAACCTGAGTGCTCCACATCATGACACTCTGAAACGGTGATCGGTTAGCTTAAGGCCGACATGATACAGAACAGTAACTGGAAAGTTTTCAAGAATTGCACTTTACTCACTCAGTCACTGTGAGCACGCCTGCTGAAATTTTCAGTGAAATGTGTCGATTTTCACATATGTTAACACTGTACTTATTTTTGCTATTTTTACAGACAGCTAGTTCGATAAAATTTCCTTATTTTGTCTATTTTCTTAAAAATTCATGTTAGTGTGAAGACATTATGTGACTATTAATTACAACGAAAAGATGATGAAGTCAAAAGTTATGCTCATAGTCTCATAATTTATTCAGTGTTAAACTGTGCAAGCCATTCCGTTCATGGTTACAAGATAAGAACTTTTTTTCGTCAACATCTATACTCCATATACGATCTGATGTTTACCCCGCGTAATTCTAACTTATAGAATTCTCGGGCGTCCGACCTGGTCACGTGGTAATTGCTTTACGATATTTCGGAAAATAGACTTGTTGCAATACTCAGATGGTCCCTGATGACTTCTCGTTCACTCTTGTCGGCGTGCTTTACCACTCCGCTCCTACTGATATCCGAGCGATCGCCTCGGTAGTCGGGATATCGGCACCCGGCCCCAGGATCTGCTCTCTATTCTCCGCGCTATTGCTGTTGGGTGCGGACTTCACTATGGGGGGATGTTATTCTTTCTCAGGTCTCAGTATAAGCTTTCGCACCTGACTCAATTGTAGGCCGCTGTATTTATTAATTAGACTATCTGGAAATCTGATTTCAGTGACCTCTTTAATCACGCAATCCCCGAAGGAGGAAGACTGCTAAAGTATTTTGGCATTGTATAACATAGTACGGCCAATTTTTAAACCATGGTCGGTCACTGCTAACTGGCGGTCAGTCGTTTATGTTCTTAGAACTTCCCTTCTACTGTGCGTACAATATCCCCAATGTATGCCTTGTCGCATTGCCAAGGGGCTGACGGTGGTGTTTGGTTTGCGAAGGCCTAGATTACGCTTCACTGGGCCTATAAATGTCGATATTACAGGGGACAGAGGAGATAAACACTTAACATGATAATGCCCATTTTTCTGGAAGTATTGCGGACGAACGGGATGCACGCTAGTGATTTTTGCTCTTCTTTTCGTTCCTGCTGGTTTCGGGATACAGCCTGTCTAAGTGTACATCTGATCGACGTGCAGCAGTACCCGCTTCTCCGGAATGTCGTCTCGAGGTGTTACAGCTTAGTTGGAAGGCTGCCTTGGTTGCAGATGGATGGTAGCCCCTGAACAAGTGTGTGTGAAACTACTACAGGCTTGGAGCCTACACACTGTGTCCCACATTGCGCTCTGGTTGTTGATGCACTAGCACATCAAGAAATGGGAGATCGCCATCCTGTTCCGCCTCCACTATAAACTGTAGAAATTTCATGGCATACCTCCTATTACAGTGTCGGACCTCTTTTTGGCCGGCTTAGTGCAGAAACTCGAAGTGGCATGGACTCAAGAAGTTGTTGGAAGTCCCCTGCAGAAATATTAAACCATACTGCCTCTATAGCTGTCAATAATATCGAAAGCGGCACTGGTTTTTGTGAAGGACCTGACCTCTCAACAACGTTCCATATATGTTCGCAGTGAACCACGTCGGGCGATCTGCGTGGCCAAATCATTCACTCGAACTGTCCAGAATGTTCTCGAAAGTAATCGCTTATGGAGCCATCACCTCCTTCCACAATGTCTTGTTCACAACTTGGGTTCATGGTTTCTTGGGGTCTGCGCTATACTTGAACCTTGCATCAGGTCTTGCACAACCTGAAATCGGACACATCTGACGAGACCGCGGTTTTCCAGTCATCTAGGGTCCAACCGATATGGGCACCAGCACAGGACGGGCGATGTGTTGCTGTTGACAAAGGCACTCGTACTGGTCATCTGCTGCCGTAGCCCAATAACGCCACATTTCACCGCACTGTCATAACGAATGCGTTAGTCCTATGTCTCACATTAATTTCTACGGTTATTTCACTCAGTGTTGCTTGTCTTTGCACTGACAACTCTACGCATACGCCGCTGCTCTCGGTCGTAAAGTGAAGGTCGGTAGCCACTGTGTGGTTCAGTGGTGAGAAGTAGTGCCTTAAAATTGGTATTGGTATTGGTATTGAGTTCCCTAACGATTTCCAAAAGTGAAATGTTCCATGCCTCCAGCTCCATCTGCCATCCCACGTTCAAACACTGTTTTTTTCACGTCGTGGGGCCATAATCACATTGGAAAGTTTTTGATGTGAGTTGCCTGAATACAAATGACAGCCCCTACAATGCACTGTCCTGTTACACCTTGTGTACGTGATACTGTCGCCATCTCGATAAGTGCATATTGCTGTCACATGACATTTGTCATCTCAGTGTATGGGGGAGGGGGGTGTAGCGAATACAGGTGACTAAGAAGTTCACTTGAGGTGTCCCGTCCACATGGCCGAAAATCCAACGTATTGTCGACGTAACGACAGAACGAAGTCGGTTTTTATTGGGCTTGTTCAGGGCCTTCTCATCGGAATCCTCGAACAAATTCGCCAAATCGGTGACAGGGGACGTCCCATGGCGACGCCGCTCTTCTGCTCACAACAGTTTCCATCGAACAGGAAGTACGCTAAAGTACGCAAAAATTCCGAGAGTCTCGTCAGGTTAAAGTCGAATTTCCTGCTAATCAGTTTCACGGAGTCCTTCCGTTGTACCCTGGTGAAGATGGAATGGAGACTAAATCGCAACTCATCAACATATCATTATAATTACGTCAAAGTTGTTGTAGATATTATACAAAATGAGTGCAAATTTGGAAGTGTTGTTCGCATGTCCCGACAGAGGGAATCAGGAGATCAGTCACGTATTTTGCCGTGCCGTATATTACTGCTCCCATATTACTAACTATGAGGCGCAATGGAAAATCTTCTTCGTGGACCTCTGACAGGCCATACAATCATGACGGTGAACTTGCTCGTAATCGAGGAGACCAATAGATGATGTGTCGTAAAGAGTTACCAGTGTACCATAATAACGCCCTACACTACTGGGCAACCGTCTTACGTTCCATTCGCAAATAGTGCTTACAGTAAAGAACGACTTTCGCCAAACCTCCTAATGAAATGGTACTTCTCTGGTTCAGTCATCATCGTCCTTTCCAGATACAAGTGACAATTAAAATAGGGATATTAATAGCAGCTCTATGAGTTATGGACTAAATAAAATGAATAAACCTTAAATATTACTGTAAATTTTTAAGATGTCCCAAGTCTGTTTTCAACCAGATTAACAGCAACTATGTCCTCGCTGAACGAAATATAGTAACTTGTCGTAATATAGCTTTCGGGTTCGATTCCCGGCGGGGTCAGGGATTTTCTCTGCCTCGTGATGGCTGGGTGTTGTGTGCTGTTCTTAGGTTAGTTAGGTTTAAGTAGTTCTAAGTTCTAGGGGACTTATGACCACAGCAGTTGAGTCCCATAGTGCTCAGACCCATTTGAACCAATATAGCTTTGTTTGTTTCTGTACAGTACACAGCCTATCTCGGTACGTTAATTTTCGCAGATCGTGGAATCCCTAAATAAAGTCATACGCTACAAGCTGTTCTTCACTTTACCACAAAAACTTTGAGGCGTTTGTGTTTTTGGGTAATACCATCCGACGCAAGTGCAAGTGTGCTACTAGCTCAGCACAAAGCAGAAAGTTTCATATAAACATAGCAGCAGGCGACTGTCGCCTCAGTACCCCAGGTCGAGCGAAGATATTTTATTGATCGAGGTGCACGTCCCTTTACGGCTGTACAGAAAAAGGGACATGTGACCACACTGTGGTTTCATTCTAGTACACACCCGTATCACTGTTTTCCAGACATTGATTCCACAGTCGTATGACTTCCGAAGCAGCAAAGTACGTCCTCTGCTAACAGATACCTCAGTGGAATAGCTACCAGAGCGCCATCTGCGTCTACCCACAAATAGGAAATGCTCACAGCGAGAAGGCTCAGTGGCGTGTATTTGTGTCAAGGAAACAGACAATGCCAACGCTCTTGTGCTTTCCTACAATCAACCGGTCGAGTTTAAAGGGGTCAAATTGTGTGTGTGTGTGAGTGTGTATGTGTGTGTGTGTGTGTGTGTGTGGCAGGATAGTCCATTTTGAGAACTGCCACACAAGTTGGACATGCTGAGTCATTGTGCAACGATGCTGGTTTCAGTGGTCACATGAACATTCTCACACCCCTTGACGACGTTCTTGAGGTCCACGAAGCACAGAAGCCCGTCAGTACAGACGTACTGTACAGGCAAAAGTGGGAGGTCGCACAGCTACCACAGTACAGACAAAAGAGTTGTGAGCCCAGACGTGTTGCGAGCCGGTTACCAGCAATGGGACTACGGGCACGCACATTCATAGCCCAGCTTCCAGTCACACCACACCATCGACGTGCGTGGCTCGACTGCTGTCGTCAGGGAATTATTTAAATATGGAACTGCGGACCGTGGTTTTCAGCGGTGAAATCCGACTCGGCCTGCAAGCAGCTGATGGTCGTTTGGGCTTAAGATGTATACGTGATGAGCGCTGTCACATACAGTGCATCCACACTGGCCATAAGCCATGTCTTATGGTGTGGGGTGTGACAAGCTACAACTCTCGTTTACCTTTGTTATTTCTGGAGTGGACGCTAACCAGAGCTCGGTACGTGCAAAATGTGCCATTCTTGTAACGGGAAGGTGATGTGTTCTTACAACAGAAAAATGTTTGCCTATACACTGCCTGTGACACTCAAAGTGATTTTAAAGATGTGCAGCAACTTGCCTGGCCAGTACGATCTACTGACTTGTCTTCAGTCAAACACGTGTGGAATACTTTGGGGCGAAAGTGAGTCGTGCAACTTGTCAGCCAAACAAATGTAGGTGAATAGATCTAGCAAGCGTGGGATAACGTGTTCCAGGACAGTTTCTGCTATCTGTACGATCGACTGGATGCCAGTCAGTTTCTGTATTGCCACCCATGGAAGCTGCAAGCACGTACTAATATGGATGTTTCAGCATGGGTCGATACCTTTTACCTCAGAAACGCTTGTGCTGTCCATCTGTAAATGTAGCCATTTCATGTACTCCATATGCATTCTGTTACTACAATAAATCCTGACGAATTGAAAACCTTGAAAAGGTTTATTACGGGATGGGAGTCCATCTGGAGCCCGATCTGTCGACAGTAAATGGAACATCGTTTTTGACGTCGACGAGGCGTACTAGCACCCAATTTTACGTTTTTTCTAAATGCTGAAAGCTCTTCACTATGCGAGATGAGGATACCTTTCTATTCATGAAAGAGACATTATATGTATACGCCAAATCTCTGCAAGTTTAATCACTTATTTCTAGCGAATTGTTCTTCAAATAGTTGAATGAAATCACTTTGCGCATTACATAATTTTACCTGGAGTTAAAACCAATATTCATAAAGAGGTAGTGTAAGTCCTAAATGGATTTTATTCAAAGTGACACAGGCTGCGGAAACCTTCGCACATAACGTTCTACAGATAAACGGATTTCGTATTTAATGGGAGTTGCAATTCTCAAAATTTCTTTGAGTACACTGAAAAAGAATATTTTGTCTATGGTTTCTATTGCATAAATCTGTGTTGCAAACTGCGCGCGAAAATCATATAAAGACTAGAAAAATTGAAATAAAAGGAAAGTAAAATGTTCTAAATGATCTCAGGGTCATCCTGAAATTAATCAGAGAGTTACATCAGTGAAAGTCGGAAACTTGTAGAGATGAAATCACAAAAAGCAGCTCGAAATCGTCTCTTCCTAGCAAATTTAGCAGCAACTGACAAATAAATAAGCAACCAGGAACCAAAATGTGTTCCCACATTCTAAGTTTTTTCGCTAAAGATATTTGCGTTATTAAGTGGGAGCCAACTCCTTTACAGAACATTGGTGCTTCAACGGCCTAACCTTCACGTGCTTCATAACGTCCCAATTAATCTTTTGGCTATATTTCTTGACAGGTATTTATTTAGAATTAATTGCTAGGAGGAGTTTAGGACATTTTCTTCAGCACGTTCGTGTTCCACCTGAAACCCTATTACCCACATATATAAGTCCATTTTCTAATAGCAGTTCAGTAATTATGCATTCTTTGTTAGACTGCGTCTTCCTATCGACAGCTTTAGACACATCCGCGTGTTGTTTACAATTAGCTGCATCGGTCTTCACCGGACTGTTAGGATATCTAAATGCTAATAAACATACATTTTTCCTGTACGTGAGTGGTCAGGAACTCACTAAATATGGAGGAATATTATAAGCGACTGAACATTTACCTTCACTGCGGCCGCTAGCCATAACAGCAAACTCGGCACAAACGCCAGTTGGGAGGATCGCATGCTGCACTGTGTTCAAGAGCCGTTCTGACAACATTCGCTGCCGTCGGTGTATTTATCCTCAATGGTTACCTGTGGGAGTGTGCGTGCGTGTGTCAGTGTTTGTATTTGTCTGCGTGTGCGCGTGTGTGTGTGCGTGCGTGTTTGCGCGTGATCGAGCGGGCTTATGTGAACCTTCTGAGAAGCTACAAGGTCATCGACAATGGAACAGACATGGCCTCAGCATCTGTTATGTCACATATGTATGAATTCATTTATTCGTGTCAGACAGAGCTGCACACCAATGGCGTAACCAGACTTTTTCGTTTACAAGTACATTCCCCGAAAACTGGTGGTTTGTAGTGCCTGAGACAATCCACTTTGTAATCGCGACCCTTCTGTTACTCTTTGACGTTGCAGATATCTGCAAACAGATGAACCAATGTAATGTACTTGTGAACAAATACACAATGCATGTTGTACCATCTAGATCGAACGTTCTCTTCATTTTTAAAGGGTCACCTAACTCTTAGTTTCACCGCAGATCACTGAACACGCACTGAGAAGTTGAGATGTGCAATAACACGCAGTATGGCACGCTAATCCGCCATTATTAAAAACTCTGAAACTGAGACAGCCAATGGGCTTGCCGCAGTGGTAAAAGCGCTTCCCATCGGATAACCGAAGTTAAGTGCTGTTGGGCTGGGATAGCATTTGGATGGGTGACCATCCGGTCTGCCAAGAGCTGTTGGCAAGCGGGGTGCACATAGCCCTTGTGAGGCAAACTGAGGAGCTACTTGATTGAGAAGTAACGACCCCAGTCTCGTAAACTTACGTACGGTCGGGAGAGCGGTTTGCTGACCACGTGCCCCGCCATAGCCGCATCCAGTGACGCCTGTAGGCTGAGGATGACACGGCGGCCGGTCAGTACCGTTAGGTCTCCCTGGCCTGTTCGGACAGAGTTTAGTTTCTATCAAGCTGAGATAGGGTGAAGATGGCAGTAATTACTGATACCAGGATTCAAAGGTAGCAGGGAAATGAAACGGTGCTTGCGTTTGGAAGTGAAAAAAAACACGAAATTGCCGAAAATCGTGAAGGAAACGGCTTCATCGACATGCTATTAACGTCTCGGATCTTGTGTAAACACCTATTGTCATGAAAACTAGGAAAGTCTAGAAACGAATCAAATTCGCTTCTGAGCAATTGGGTTTGTACTGGATGACGGAGAAAGTGCTGGGATCCCCCAGTGATTCGTGATCCTCAACTACTTTCCCTTGAGACGTCATGCTAGGAAGACAACTTTTCCCCTCGTCTGCAGCAAAACTGCCATCATCAGACGATCCTCGTAGATGAAGCTGCAGGGCTTTTGTCCTATTTCCTACCTAACATGACTGTACTGGTGAAAACATAACACTACAATGTGTGACAATGTGCGGTTTCTTGCTGTCGACATGTAAGAGAACTTGACCACAAAAGGCAAAGATCCAGAGTTCGGGTCTCGGTTCGGAATACAGTTTTAATATGCCAGGAAGTTTCATATCAGGGGACACTCCGCTGTAGAGGGAAAATTCGTTCTGAAGTCGTCGCTGTCTGTGGCTAAGCCACGTCTCCGCAATATACTTTTTTCCAGAAGTTTTAGTCCGGCAAGTTTCGCAGGGGAGCTGGCCGCTGTGGCCGAGCGGTTCTAGGCGCTTCAGTCGGGAACCGCGCTGCTGCTACGGTCGCATGTTCGAATCCTGCCTCGGGCATGGCTGTTTGTGACGTTCTTTGGTTAGTTAGGTTTAAGTAGTTCTAAGTCTAGGGGACTGATGACGTCAGATGTTAAGTCCCATAGTGCTTGGAGCCATTTGATTTTTCCCAGGAGAGCTTCAGTGGAGTTCGGTGGGTAGGAGATGAAGTACTGGCGGATGTACAGCTGTGAGGACAGCTAGCGAGTCTTGTGTGAGTTGCTCAGCGGCCGGCACGGTAGCTCTGCTTATTCGGTCAGAGGGGCAGCTGCCCTCTGTAATAAATAATCTGAGTGAATGGATCAACGTTGAATTTCATCGGACGTCATGGGACGTCTGCTCCGAACAAATTCAACGAATAATAAAGTAAAAAGAAGAAGAAAGTCAGTGAAGACATGTACGTGAAGGGCAAAGCTCCCGCGTTCGCAGTTTTAACCTGCCGGAAAGTTCCGTATCCTTAATATAGTTTTCTCCAAGATTACTGGCGCAACCGAACGATTGTCACTGTCGAAACATCCAGGTGATCAAAGCTGCATTATTGTACCATGTCGGTATACACAGTGCCTGGCACGGTATCACTGGCGAAAGCAATTCGCTTCATTGAAGAAATATTTCCGATCAACAGCTGGAAAATATAAAGGTACGAGTAAACCCACGATTTCTTAAAGAAACTAACTCTCCAATATAAAACAGCTTCAAACTCCTCATTACTTTACTAATGACTTAATGTTTTAAATATTTCACATTAGCCGACCGCGGTGGTCTAGCGGTTCTAGGCGCTCAGTCCGGAACTGCGCGACTGCTACGGTCGCAGGTTCGAATCCTGCCGCGGGCATGGATGTGTGTGATGTCCTTAGGTTAGTTAGGTGTAAGTAGTTCTAAGTTCTAGGGGACTGATGACCACAGACGTTAAGTCCCATAGTGTTCAGAGCCATTTGAACCATTTCACATTAAGCATGTAAGCAAGAAAATCTTCAGAGAAGGACTAAAATTATGATTAAAATGTGTTGGAAGTCGCTAAGTGCTCTGATTATCAAACACTGGCACAGTATAGTCTGGGTAATTTACGCTCTGTTTCAGGCAGCAGCTAATTTTTCACGCTTCTCAATTTTTAACATCATGTCTCATGAACCGTCTGTCGTGTAATGATATTATTTTGCAGGTACATTCGGTGATATATGCTGATAATCTGCAAAATTTGTTGCGAATACAATTACTAATAAAGAAGTAATAAATTAAAACGTATGGCGTATTTTTACTGCATTAACAGCGAAAATATACTAAGCGTTAAACATCTTTCCTGTCTTAATTTTGTGTTTTGTGTGTGTGTGGGGAGGGTTGGTTGTTTGGGGGAAGAGACCAAACAGCGAGGTCATCGGCCTCATTGGATTAGGAAAGGACGGGGAAGGAAGTCGGCCGTGCCCTTTCAGAGGAACCATCCCGGCATTTGCCTAGAGCGAGTGTGGGGATTGGGGGGGGGGGGAGGTAGGAGGGGGCATTAACAAGAAAAACTTCTTTAAAATGCGGAAAATTTGTTGCAATTCATTAAATGTTCTAATACTCAAATACTGCGTGAATACACTAGGACATTTGCGGGTGGTGCCTTACGCTGCCTCAGTACATGTTGCGTCCAGGAATCCTGCATACCCGGTTCTTTAGACAAGCAATCAAACAACTCGTATTAATGAGTTTTATTACAACAAGACAAACACAAACACTAAACTTTCATCTGAGAATTCCTGGAGTCCTTTATACATGATCATCCACAAGTCCAATTACAAAAAATGGTTCAAATGGCTCTGAGCACTCTTGAGGTCATCAGTCCCCTGGAACTTCGAACTACTTAAACCTAAAGACATCACACACATCCATGCCCGAGGCAGGATTCGAACCTGCGACCGCAGCGATCGCGTGGTTCCAGACTGAAGCGCCTAGAACCGCTCGGCCACTCCGGCCGGCTGCAATTACAGAGATGTGTCGCAAGCGAAGGGTGACATACAAAGTCTAATTCTATTTTGAATTCTATTCTTCAGAATAGACAAATACAAGTAATACTTCTGGTCCTAGCAACCGCTACTAACAAATGTCTGTCAACTCAACTGCAGTGACCGCTGATCTCTGTGTTACGTAGAGATTGCTAATAAAGAGGCTACGATGCGTCGGCTAACGATGTGGCTAACGTTGAAGCTGCTATCGAAGTGAGTGCCACCAGTCTGACTCGGCGCTTATGTCGTCTTCGCCTAGGGGCCGCTGCTGTCGCGTTGTCGTCTTGGAGAGAGGTCGGTCAGCGTACGACTGGCTGATCTTTTCTCACAGCCTTTCTTCTCTGCCGTTCCCGACTGGCGTGCCGGCGACGACTTTACGCCGTAAAAATACACATACACAGTTTCTGAACTTTAACTGGAGGTTTACTATCTTGTGGTTCAAAAATTCGATTTTTTTAAATTGCGTTTTTGGATCCATGAAAGTATTTAGAAACCACCCCTGAAACGTTTTTTCCAAATGCGGAACGGAAGTGTTTGTTATTCGCGATTGAACAAAGAAATGCATCTGCCTGATATCGGCATTTCTCACGCACCAGTTTTTTTTCTTTCGGAAGACGAGTTGTTGTACCGGTGCTTGGTACGAAACACACAAAATTCAAATGAAAGTTTGAACGCGTGTGTTTGGAAGTTGGCCCACAAGCATTTGCATTCTGGTGCGAAGACTGTGGAGGTTGCGACTTTCCTGGCAGTGAGCAGCTTCAGCGAAGGGTATTCAGCAAGTCTGAAGACCATGACAACGATGGACGTTACCCTGGGACTCTATTCGACGCAGTTCGCCAAGCATTCGGTCGACCACCAGATTCAAGCGGCTGCAAACCGCTTGTCACCGGCCGTACGAGCGGCTCTGGAGCAGCGCAGGATGGCCCAGATGAGCAGAACGCCCTCTATGAGGAAGGACTAATTTACGGACCCGGAATAGCAGATTGAACGTACGGTCCATGATACTGCATTTATATGTAGTCAAAACTTCAAACGCGTTTTTCTCGAAATGACGTTTTTTCATCGCGCGGTATGGTAACTTCAAATCTAGGGAACCTATTGGCATGATTCTTTGTTTCCGACGAAGCTAACTAAGTTTTCTAGGAGTTTTACCACCTTTATTCCGATCCATCAACTATAAATATTTTTGCTTCGCTGACGAAGTCGAAAAATCGATGAAAAAACCGTATTTAGTTTGAAATGGCTGCCATTTTGTTTCCTATGGTCCAAATAACTTAAGCGAGGTACAACTCTTAAATAATCTAATACACTTCGCTAATGTCAGCTCAACTTTGATTTAAGACGAGCCGGCTGACCTGTAACATATCGCGCGTGGAGATCTACATCGAAATATTGTTTCGATCCGACGGCACTTCCGCCCTTGCTCTTCGACATTTCCTGTCAAAAAAATTCCAGTTTGTAGAGGAAATATCTTGACCAAATTTGACATTGATATCTCTAACACATCCCGAGAAAAAAATTCTCAAATAACATCCTTTTTTCTGGCCAAAGATAGTAAACCACCACGTACATACGGTCTCACCTCTTAATGAGTAGATTATTACAGCGCTTTAATTGTTTAAATTCAGTCAATAATTGTACGAAATGCTGAAAATGAAATTTTTGTTGTCACTGGAACAACCTGCAAAACTGAGTGAACGTGCTAGTGTTAGTCGTTCAGTAATATGCGACATTGGTCTACAGTGCGTCACTAATTATCTCAGTCAGTGGATGGACGCACCGCCGTGTCTCAGTACACACAAGCGGTAGTGGCTATTGTTAACATCCTTTGGAGATTGATTCACAGATCATAGAGTGGACGTGCATATCTCACTACGTGTAAGAGTTACCCAGTTCGCCTCCTCTCATTGTACTGTCAATAATGACGGAGTTAAATGCAACACTATCACCTTTCCAGCGGAACAGCTCGTGAAACTAACGATCTGTTTGCGCCACTTCCATCTGCACAAAATAATCTCTGCAGAGAAGAAACGACCTTCGGTGCCAATTTGAGCGTTAGATGACCTTACACTGAGGCAACGTAATGTCATGCGAAAGCGATAGCACATGTACAGACGGGGTTAGTACAGCATACACAAGGTATAAAAGGTCAGTATGTTAGCGGAGCTGTCATTTGTACCCTGGGGATTCATGTGAAAAGACGTGATTATGGCCTCACGACGGGGATTAACAGACTTTGAGTGATAGTTCGAGCAACACGCATGGGATATTCCATTTCAGAAATCGTTAGCGAATTCATTACTCCCAGATACACAGCGCCAAGAGCGAGCCGAGGGTACCAAATTTCAGGCATTACCTCTCTCGACGGGGAACACAGTGGCCGAAGACCTAAACTAAATACCGAGAACATTCGCATTTGAAAAGAGTTGTCAGTGCTAACAGACAAGCAACACTGTGTGAAATAGCAGCAGAAATCAATGTGCGACGTACAACTAACATATCCGTTAGATTTGAACGGCGAATTTGGCGTTAATGGGCTATGGCAGCAGACGACCAACGCGAATGGCTTTACTAACTGCACGACATCGACAGAAGCGCCTGTCCTGGACTCGTGACAATATCTGTTGAATCCTAGATGACTGGAAACCGTGGTCTGGTCAGATGAATCCGATTTCAGTAGTGTAAGAGCTGACTGTAGGGCTCGAGTGCGGCGCAGACCCCACGAAGCAATGGGTCCAAGCAGTCAACAAGGCATTGTGCGGGCTGGTTGTGGCTCCATAATGACATGGACTGTATTTACATGGAATGTACTGGGTCCTTTGGTCGAACTGAACCGATCATTGACTGGTAATGGTGATGTTCGACTATTTGGAGACGGTTACAAGTCATCGGGATGGAATTTTTATGGTTGGCAATGCGCCACGTCACCGGGTCACAATTTTTCGCGGCTGGGTTGGGGAACGTTCTGGGCAGTTGGAGCCGATAATTTGGCCACCCAGATAGCCGTACGTGAATCCCATCGAACATTTATGATTCATAATCGAGAGGTCAGTTCGTACACCAAATCCTGCACCGGCAACGCTTTCGCGTTTATGGAGCTGTATTGAGACAGCACGGATCAGTGTTTATGTAGGTAACTTCCAACGACTTGTTGAGTGCATGCTGCGTCGAGCTGGTGCTCCACACCAGGCAGAATGATGTTCGACACGATATTAGGAGATACTCTATGACTTCTGTCGCCTCAGTGTATAATACAGCTTACATATATAGTCAGACTCGTTTCGGTCGAGACGGACTGCTTGTGAATATCGGAGATGACATCCACCGAGTCCAGTAGACGCAAACAACAAAGCTCTGTGTAGAGTGACACGACACTGAACTGTAGTACAGTCAGTTTACACGCAGCAGGTAAGTGATATGGCTTGGAATTCAGCGGATACAGAATAGAAACATGTTAACTCCCAGGGGCACTCCCAAACTTCAGACTTCGTGCAGTACAGTTTGTGCAGTTCAAATGGCTCTAAGCGCTATAGGACTTAACATCTTAGGTCATCAGTCCCTTAGACTTAGAACTACTTAAACCTAACTAACCTAAGGACATCACACACGTCCATGCCCGAGGCAGGATTCGAACCAGCGACCGTAGCAGGCGCGCGGTTCCGGACTGAAGCGCCTAGAACCGCTCGGGCACAACGGCCGGCGCAGTACAGTTTGAAACATTACTTAAACAATGTGTATTTGTGGAAGGACAGTGCAAATGCTGTAGCTTAAAAGCAAGTACTTAAATTACTGTGCTCAGAGAAAATGAATTTAACTACTCTGCCAACACAATATGTAGGATGTTCTGCCTAGTTGTCGATCGTGTGATTTAGCCACAACATGTTTCGGGACAACATTATCCCATTTCCTAGTGCTTAAAACTTTTTTAATATTTTTATGCCACTACGTCATCACAACTTAAAAACAGCGTACGCCGTGAACGGTGGATGCATTGGCTTTGGGTGTTTTATATTTAACGGTTCGAGTGGACATTGCACGTGTGGAGGTGGTTTCTGAGTTGTGACGAGGCCTAATGGCTTAAAAACTAAGAAACAATTTAAGCACTTGGAAACGCGTTGGGGCTATAATCACACGATTGACATTTGGGCTGAATTTCCTACGTATTGTGTGAATAACAGTTGTATGATGGCCTCACATCAGTTATCGTAAGGTATATCAACATACACATCTATACTCCAGAATCCACTTTGTGGTGTTTATCGGATGCTACTTCGAATACTGCTGTCACTTATTCTGTTGCTTGTTCCAATTGCGAATGGTGCACAGAAACAACGATTTTTCGCAAGTGTGTGAACCCGATTCTTTCTCCGAGGTTTTTCAGGGAGATATGCGTCAGAAGAAGCAATATGTAGGATGGCTCTTTGAGGCACGTACGGTCTCTGAAGTTTCATATTAAAACATACCGAGAGGCCCATCGCCTCTCTTGTAGCGCCTGCCACTGGAATTGGATAAGCATATCCGTGGCGCTTTCGCGCTTAATAAACGAACACCTGACGAATCGTGCTGCACGTCTTTGGATCTTCGTGTCTTGCACGGGTCTCAGACTACAGAGCAAAGTTCAAGTATCGATCGAACGAGCTGTTAGCTAACCGCCTCGTGACAATACACTGAAGATAGTTTTACTGAATTTGTGTGGAATCTGTCTTTCCTGTTATTTGTTACATCTGACTGTTCTACTTTAAATCCCTCGGTACGTGTACTCCTATTTGTCTAATGGATGTCACTGCCTTCCAGTGGTTGGTCTGCAGTCATGTAAAGATGCAATTTTTATGCCTATTTATGTGCAACACGTCAAATTTGTTTATGTGGAAGATATCTTGTGGACGATACCTAACAATCCATGTAGCAAACGTCAGTTCTCAGTTGGTAGGGCTCCCGGAATGCCCGATCGTAACCACAAGTTCATTAATATATACTGCGAAAATTTGTGGTTCTATAACATTCCATTGGAAACCCAAAATATTGCTTTTATGTCCAAGGAATGCTATCCGCTATGAACGTCAATGTAATTAGAACTGATAGGTAGTTTTAAATGAACATCATTTTTAATCAATTTTTACACATGGAGTCAAATCAAGAGGACACAAATCAAGCGGGCACATTAAATCCGGACTCATATTGCAAAAAAATGGTTCAAATGGCTCTGTGCACTATGGGACTTAACATCTGTGGTCATCAGTCCCCGAGAACGTAGAACTACTTAAACCTAACTAACCTAAGGACATCACACATACCCATGCCCGAGGCAGGATTCGAACCAGCGACCGTAGCAGTCGCGCGGTTCCGGACTGAGCGCGTAGAACCGACTCATATTGCAGAAGTCAATTTCGACGAGATACCATTTCATACGCCGCGAAGTCAAAGCAGTCAGTACCACTGGTTTCGTCACTACAAACGAGAGGCAGCGACTTTAAACGCCATGGAAGTGCACTCGGCTCCACCGAGATGTCTTAAAAAGCTCATTTAGCAATGTGTCTCTCTCAGGCTGTCCCTCCTGTTCTGCCTTCGACCGGCTAAATGTTTTTCTTCACACCCAATGTCGCCAGCTGCAAGTGTGCATTCTAGCTGAAAAGTTCGTCCTTCTTTTTTTCGAAAGCACCATCCGACCCTCAGTAATTTACCTTTCACTCCAACACCAGAAGATATTACAGGCTAGTTTTGGATAGGTCGGAAAGTTATTGCTTTTAGAGAAGCAATATCTCAATGCGAAATGCTTGCTTCAGTGTCTGGAAAGACGATAACGGCCGGAAGACGGGTGTGCTGACTCCATGTCCCTCCATACCGCATCCGCCAGACGTCACATGGCAGAGGACGACATGGCGGCCGGTCGGCATCGCTTGCATTTTGCAGCCAAATAGCGGAGTTTCTAGACGAACTATAATGCCGCATTATCTGATTGCAATATTGTCACCTCAGTACAGGAAGAGAAACGCTAACATACGAGAAAGTTGTATGTTGCTTCATTTCTGTGATCACACAGGTTACTCTGTTTAAGCTATCGATGTGTTATTTTGCGTAAAGTTTTACAGCAATGCAATGCTATAATTTCATCAGATCTTTCTTCTCGAGCGTCAGAGAGTCATAATACAGCAGGCTTTCCGATGCCTTTAGAAAGGCAAAGTTGTCACTGCTGGTTCGAAAATTGTTTTCAGAAAGTCCGTTCTGAATGGAGCAATATTAAAAATGAAAACAGTGTATTTCCTACTGTATAGGTACTCGTGTGCCAACGTCCTCCACCTCACCGAAGTTAAGCGTTGTCGGGCTGCGATAGCACTTGATTGGGTCACCGTCTGGGGCTGCCGAGTGCTGTTAGCGACCGGGGCGCCCTCAGCCTTTGTGAGGTCAGTTGAGGGGCTACTTGACTGAGAAGAGGCGACACCGGTCATGAAAA
Organism: Schistocerca cancellata; assembly: GCF_023864275.1. Classification (NCBI taxonomy): domain Eukaryota; kingdom Metazoa; phylum Arthropoda; class Insecta; order Orthoptera; family Acrididae; genus Schistocerca; species Schistocerca cancellata. The sequence continues at coordinate 562,241,132 of NC_064628.1, read as the reverse complement.
CTGATAACGGCTGTGTGCTGACCACGTGCCCCTCCGTATACGCAACTGGTGTTGCCTAAGGGCTGAGGATGACACAGCGGCCGTTCGGTACGGACGTTACCTGTAGAGCCAGGTACTGTAGAGCATTTTCAATCATATGAGATATTTCAAGAGATTTATCCTTATTCAATTGTCAGCAGTGATTATGAAATCGCTTTTTAAGTTCTCGGGTTAAGGGGCTCCGGAAAGGCTCAAAATCATGAAAAGTTCAATTTTTACTTTTTTGCGTTTTCTGAATCTGCAGACTATTACCTTTTAATAGATATATAATTTATTCAATTCCGAAGACTACAACTATTTTTAATTTTTTTTTTGAAATGTGTTCTACATGCGCGTGACCCACTGTGGCGCTGTTAAACTGCTGTCAAATGGTGTTATTATTAACGTCCGTGTTCATCAGGTACATTTTAGTATGTGTTGTGGCTAACCTGTGATGATTCAATATATATCGCTGGTGTGATTGTCGATTGTTTCATGTTTATTTACTCTGTCGTTATCTCGAAAATATTCGTAATTAATTCTGTTTCTTGAGTCTCTGTTTTGTTGAAGTATAATAATGAGTAAAAGTAAAGTTATTAGAAATTCTCTGAAGGCTTTTAAGGAAAGGAGAAATGTTGGAAAGCCAAAGGTATTTAGAAATATGGGAATGAAGATAGGTTGTAACATGCTACGAGCGATGCTTGCTTTAGACAAGGAACGCCTTCGGGCTGCAGACAGGGCTGTAAAGAGTCTAGAAATACAAGCAAGAGTAAACAGGAGGAGGAACAAGAGGAAGCTGGAGGAGGAGTTTGCAGAGGATGAAGATAATCCATCCTATGGACCTGGAATGCACTAAAAACTTAATCCAACCTTTGTCGCTCGATTCTCAAAACTTTTATTTTCTCGTACTAATTACATGTTTTCTAAGGATCTTCCAAACATATTTATTTCAAACTTTCAGTAAATGTTACACAGTACCTTCTGCATAATTTAACACAGTCTTTTTCCAAAAAACTGTATATTTTTGAATATATAAATAAAAAATTACAAAAAAATGTTGTGAATTTTCATTACAATTGAAAAAAAAAATCATCTTTAATAACTGAACTAAAATTTTGTAAAATCCCGGTGTTAAGTTGTAGCCCATATTCCAATAAATAATCTGTAAAAAGTTCAACTTCCTACCTCAAATACTTTGTGAGGAAAGATGTAATTTATAGGCGTTATTTTAACATTGCAAGTATAGGGCATTCCGGAGCCCCTTAAGAGAGAAATGAAGGGTTTGTATAATTGTTACATTGCCTTCCGTCAGTCAGATTCTTAACGCCTATTGTTATGCGATATTTTAATGCTACTGAGCATTTAGTGAATGTACTCAGACGCACTTTCCACAAATAGGAGCAGTACTAAGATAAGATCTCGTCCAGTTTGTGACATTTATGCTTTTCCTCCAGGAATTCAGCTATTGACTTTTATTGATTGCGGTTAAGTTTTTCTTCTCTTTGAAATTAGCTAAGCGTAGTAAGTAAATTTGAAAGGGCAGAAGAGAATGTAGTTCAGGTAATAGAATGTGCTAGTCTGAAATGTTACCAGTAATGAAATACAGTAAGTAATTTCTAAATGTTTATCTGGATCAGAATAACGAATCGACTGACATCAGGAGGTTTAGCAGGAGTAACAACCAATCAGTCAATAAAGCTGGTGGAACCTTCTATTCTGTTCATCGTTGTCACATCACTTTGCTACCTCATGTGCCAGTTGGCAGAGTCAGTCAGATGACGCTTGAGGTCGGTAACTTAACTGATTTTCTGTACAGTATGTTATTTCGTGAGACAGAATATCTTAAACTAGACATTAAAGTATGCAGAAGAGTTATAAGATCATTAGCAGCGGTAACAACGCGTGCAAAATTTTACCAGTGATCTGCAATTTGGTACCCTACAGCCTTTTAACTTACAATGGTAGTAATCATAATTATATTGTATTTCAGAATTCTATGTATATAAATTTAACTGTTTAAATGTATTTAAATCTTACGGATAATCGCTTAACATTGCGAGGAACAAAATAAAATCATAATGCAACAAATGTCGGCAGCTGTGGAAATCGAACCTATGTCAACAAACTGGCCATTTAACCAGTAGGCTACAGAACCGACGTCTGTACAGATGGTCATAAATCTCTCAAAAATTCTCGCTTTCAGAACTTAAGAGCTATTATTGTGCGTACGCGTCCTGTTCTGCAGACCATCTCGTTGCTACAGACGACGTACTTCTATATCTTAGCAAATAAAAAATTTTCAAGTATTTATCGGCAAATGCACGTGCTTATTAGTGTGCTGTCACTTCCAAAATACCTCGTATCAATATACTGAACCATTTGTGAGGTATGACGATGATTAAGATCTCATGATTCCTGATGCTTAAGGACAGAAACAAGTGCATAGCGAGTGACTGTGCAACGGATGAAGAAACCAATATCTCGAGAACGAAATGAGATATTCAGTTTTAAATAAAATTTCGATTTCCTTTCTACATAGCAAACAGAGCTATGTTCCGGCTAAAGATCAACAACACACAAAGTTTCCGCAATGCATTGTTACCTGTGTAAACTCACAAATTTCGTGCTGTGCTTTACTGAATTTGATGCAGCACAGTCACTATGACGCATAATGTTAAAGAAATTCAGTCCTTTATCAAGCAAATATATTATACTGAAAGATGTGGAAACATCAATGTTTGCACCTAATAGTTATCTTAAAGATGAATGATAAATATTTCATAACAACTGGCATGTCCACATGGACGAAACTGGGCACATTATGCATGACCTTCTGACGGATATAAAAATATAACTTGAAAACTAAACGAGATATGATCGTGCTCTCAATTTTCAATAACTTTTCGATATCTTGTCTGCATTTCATTTATACATTGAGTTTTTACCTCTGCAAATTCTTTAAAATTTTTTGTTTTGCGTTACTGAATTTGATGCAACACAGTAACTACGACGAATAACGAAAAGAAATTCAGCCTTTTATCAAGTGAAGATAGCAGACTGCAAGATTTGGGAAAATCTTGTCTTTTTCGCTAAATAGATTTCTTGAAACCGGATCATAAGTATTTCAAAGCGGCCGGAATGCCATCTCTCACCACAGATAGCAGCATTAGGCGAGCAGTGTAGCGACAACAAAGCCGCTCTCTGCACGGAATGTAGAGAGTATTTCTTTAACAGTCAAAGTGATTTTATAATTAATAGTTCAACACTGAGAGGAATAAAATAATACGATAGAAAATTTGGTGGCAGCAGGATTCGAACCCAGCCTAATAAATTACCACTCTATATGCTAAACCACTTTTTTTAAAATCTTATTTTGTTCGCTTTTGTTCGTTGCATTTGCTCGGGGCAGACGTCGTAAGACGTCCCTTTAAGTTCGTTGTTGATCGATTAACTCAGTTTTTTTTTATCGCAGAGGGCAGCAAACCCTCTGACCGAACACGATGAGCTACCGTGCCGGCTGACCACTCATCCACACCACCATTATGACAAGTGTTCTGTGAATCCTCATACTCTGTATTTGCACAATGTGCAGTGCTCGAAGAAAGATACTGACGTCGATCTGTGCACAACGTAGCACCATGAATGCTGACGGGGATGACGTCACATAAAAGCATGCGTTGTCGGAAACGGACAGCAGCGTCTCTTCACTGATCTGATCTTACAAGGGAACCTCCCCATCGCACCCCTCCCCCCTCCCCTCAGATTTAGTTATAAGTTGGCACAGTGGATAGGCCTTGAAAAACTGAACACAGATCAATCGAGAAAACAGGAAGAAGTTGTGTGGAACTATGAAAAAATAATCAAAATATACTAACTGAGTAATCCATGCGCAAGATAGGCGACATCAAGGATAGCAGGTGTGGTGTCACCGCCAGACACCACATTTTCTAGGTGGTAGCTTAAATCGGCCGCGGTCCATTAGTACATGTCGGACCCACGTGTCGCCACTGTCAGTACTTGCAGACCTAGCGCCACCACATGGCAGGTCTAGAGAGGCGGACTAGCACTCGCCCCAGTTGTACGGACGACATTGCTAGCGACTAGACGTACGAAGCCTTCCTCTCATTTGCCGAGAGACAGTTAGAATAGCCTTCAGCTAAGTCCATAGCTACGACCTAGCAAGGCGCAGTTAACCATATCTGGAGAGAGTCTTACTTGTATTCACCATAAACGATGTATACCAAAAGGATGGATTAAAGTTAAGTATTCCCAAAGCAACGTACTTTTCTTATTAGCATTCATTGAGCATCCTGTTTCAGACTTCACGAGATTCTGGGTGAGCTTATAGCGTGCCTATTCGGCCCCTTCACAATAACACTGTGTCGGCACTTCTGTCGACACATAACATTGGCGACGAGGAAAAGTGACGCGCCCACGTTGCAGTCCTTTTGATAGTAACTTGCTCTGATTTGAATTGCTTGTGTCATGGCTTCGCCACAATCTCCAGATGTACTGTCCGAATTTTATCGCTTGCAGAATCAGCAGACGCAGGCGTTATTGGATGCCCTTGGACAGCTCGTCCAGGGTCAACGTGCCATTCAAACCGATGCGGCAGCCGCCGCTTCATCGCTCCCGCAGCCACAACACGCAGTTGCACCCTCTTTTCGTCAGTTTCGTCCCGACGACGAAACTTGGACGGAGTGGTCACGCCAGTTTGGATTCCATCTCGCCGCCTACAGAATTCAAGGTAACGAGCGGCAGCCTCACTTATTGTCTTGTGTTGGCGTGCAAACGTACCGTGTGATAGTGAAATTGTTTCCCCGACGCGACGTAGCAACTCTGTCCTACGAAGAAATTGTGTCGGCTCTAGATGCCTATTTCAAAGAAACAGTTAATGTAGTTGCAAAAAGGTATACGTTCTTTCGTACAAAACGTACGGCCGGTCAAACTAACAGGGAGTGGGTTGCAACTTTGCAAGGCCTTACTAGGGATTGCGCATTTGAATGTGACTGTGGCCTTCCTTATTCAGATACAATGGTGCGTGATGCAATAGCACAGAACGTTTCTGATGTTCGCATAAGGGAACAGATTTTGAAACTAGTAAATCCCTCCCTTCAACAAGTGATAGACATATTGGATAGGCAAGACACACTTGACTTTGCTCAGGCATCATTTGAAACTTCGCCAGCTGTGTGTCGCATTAACCGGCCCGCCGGGCGCGCTGCAAGGAACTGTAAACAGCCTTCGCGCACGTCCGCACAAACATGTGCCCCGCGAAAGCGAGCAAATGCAGTGCTGAAATCATGCCCGCGGTGTGCAACTAGACATTCGCGTGAGAATTGCCCGTCACGCCAAGCTATTTGCTTTTTCTGCAATAGGAAAGGACATGTTCAAACTGTTTGCCAGAAAAAGCTCAGATTAGACAATCACAACCGTTCCAGGCCCTTTGCTTCGCGCCGGAATCGAACCAAGGACACTCAGGCTCGGGAACCTTCGCCCATGGACATTCATGTAGTTAATGCCACTCCGCCCAGTGTTCCTCTCTCTAACTGTGACTGTGTTTGTCCCAAAAAATGTGTGCGTCGACGTCGACGGCCATCCCGTCACGTCGCACGTGATTCTGTACCAGTGTCTGTTCAAGTTGCACAAAACAGTCGCTCTTGTCGTCAGCAGGACAATAAACTTTTTGTAGATTTGGACTTTGCCGGACAAGTGATACCGTTCCAGCTCGATACCGGAGCTGCAGTTTCATTGCTCAATCACGCTACGTACAAACAACTGGGCGCCCCGCCGTTGCGTGCCGCAAATGTTCAGCTCACTAGTTATTCAGGACAGCATATCCCTGTATTAGGACAGTGCAGCCTTCTTGCAACATACAAGGGACAAACAAAACTTGTGTCTTTTTACGTTCTTCGTTCTTCTGCTGCAGTGAACTTGTTTGGTTTAGATTTATTTCAATTGTTTAACTTGTCTATCGTAAATCAGGTCCTATCAGTGAACCAGACTGTGCCTTCAGCCAGTGTTTCTCGACTATGTGAGGAATTTGCAGACATTTTTGCACCGGGCCTTGGTTGCGCTAAGAACTATGAAGCACATTTGGAACTAAAAGTCAACGCGCAACCGAAATTTTTCAGAGCGCGCAATGTTCCCCACGCATTGCGTGATGAGGTCGCAAGAACATTAAGCGATTTAGAATCCCAAGGTGTCATTGAACGAGTGCAGGCTTCTCTTTGGGCCTCACCCTTAGTAATTTTGCAAAAACCTTCCGGAAAATTGCGACTTTGCGTGGACTTCAAGGCAACAGTGAATCCACAACTAGTGACTGCTACTTTTCCTTTGCCCCGCCCGGAAGATCTCTTTGACAAACTGTGCCCGGGAAAATATTTTTCAAAGTTGGACCTAGCAGATGCGTACTTGCAAATACCGGTGGACGAAGAATCCCAGCGCATATTGGTGGTTAACACGCATCTTGGATTGTACAGATTCAAAAGACTGCCATTCGGGTGTGCATCCGCCCCTGCATTGTTTCAGCAATATTTACAAACTGTTTGTGCGTCGGTCCCTACTGCTGCAAACTATCTGGACGATATTGTGATCTCCGGAAAGACGCCAGAAGAACATTTAGACAATCTCCGAACATTATTTCAGGTCTTGCGACAAAATGGTCGTCGCTTGCGGATGGACAAATGTGTGCTTTTTGCTCGTGATTTGCCATATCTGGGACATGTACTCAATGCCCAAGGCATACATCCCAGTCCAGAGCACCTTCGTGCCATACAAGACTTGCCTTCGCCGCAGAATTTGAAGCAGCTACAGAGTGTGTTGGGAAAAATTAACTATTATCATAAATTTCTTCCTCATGCCTCTTCCATTTCAGCTCCGCTTCATCGCTTACGCCGTAAAGGTGTTCCGTTCGTCTGGTCGACGGAATGCGAACGCGCCTTTCGCCAGTTGAAATCGGCGTTGCTTTCAAATACTTGCCTTACGCCATTCGATCCCCAGAAACCCCTTTTGTTGATGGTAGATGCCTCGGGTTTCGGGATCGGTGCTGTGCTTGCGCACAAAGATGGTTCGCATGATCGCCCTATTGCCTTTGCGTCCAAATTGCTCTCGTCAGCGCAAAGAAATTATTCCCAGATAGAGAAAGAAGCTTTGGCTCTCGTGTTTGGTGTTACAAAGTTTCACGATTTCTTGTATGGTCGTCACTTTACCATCATCACAGACCACAAACCTTTGACATCGCTTTTTCATCCGAACAAGCCTGTACCTCCACGTACAGCGCAGAAATTCATTCGCTGGTCTATTCTCCTCTCGCAGTACCGCTACGATATCTTGTATCGGTCCACTGCTAAGCACGGAAACGCAGATGCGTTGTCCCGTTTGCCTGTTGCTGAGGATACAGCATTCGATTCTTCCGAACTTGCTTGCATGTTCATTGATGCGGAAACCGATGACGTGGTCGAATCGTTTCCGATTGATTTTCGTCGTGTAGCTACAGCAACAGCTGCTGACCCTGTCCTTGCTACCGTTTTGCGTTTTGTTGCTACGCAATGGCCTTTGTCAAAGTCACGGATCGAGGATCCGTTGGTTCGCAGATTTTTTGCTCACAAGGAGAGACTTTTTGTACGACGTGGTGTTTTGTTGTTGCGTTCAGATAATGATCAGTCTAGGGTCGTGGTCCCACGTTCGTTACAGTCCTCTGTCTTAAAGCTTCTCCACCAAGGCCATTGGGGTATAGTGCGTACGAAACAACTTGCTCGTCAGCACTGTACTTGGTTCGGAATCGATGCTGCGATTACGAATATGTGTTCTTCTTGCATGGCGTGTGCCGAACAACAATCCGCGCCACCGCGGAAATTCTTTGCATGGCCGAAAGCCACTTCCCCTTGGCAACGCTTACACATAGATTTTGCTGGTCCATTCTGGAATGCTCGATGGTTGGTTGTTGTCGATTCCATCAGTAATTTTCCTTTTGTTGACCGGATGTCTTCCACGACGTCTTCTGCCACCATCCAAGCGTTGTCTGCTATCTTTAGCATTGAAGGTCTTCCACAGACTATTGTTTCCGACAATGGCCCACAATTCATGTCCGCAGAATTTCAGTCATTCTGCAAGGCCAATGGTATTCAACATCTGACGTCCGCGCCGTTTTCGCCTCAGTCAAACGGTGCCGCTGAACGATTGGTCCGGACTTTCAAGTCACAGATGTTGAAATTGAAAGAGTCGCATTCTCGGGAGGACGCGTTGTTGCTATTTCTGTCTTCGTATCGCTCTCAGCCCCGCGATGGTCGCTCGCCGGCTGAGTTGCTTCACGGTCGTCCTCATCGAACCTTGATGTCTTTGCTGCATCCGCCGCATCAGGTTCCTGTGCAGCGGCAGACTCCTGCTTTTGCTTCGGGCGACGTTGTATTCTATCGCAACTATCGCGGTTCACGGCGTTGGCTCGCAGGGCGCATTCTTCGCTGCCTCGGCCGCGCTATGTATTTGGTTATGGGGGCCTCTGGTGAGGTGCGTCGGCATCTCAATCAGCTGCGCCTCTGTCGTCGCCTGGGTTCTGCCGCTCCCCGTCTGCTTTCGGCGACGGAGCCGTCCGGTCAGCGCCCTGGGGACCCATCTACTGGCTCGCCTCATCCCCAGGTGTTACCGACGATGCCTTCCATTTTGCCCCATGGCGTCGCGCCGCCGCCGCCGCCGCCGGCGGCGCAGCCCGCAGAGGACGCTTCGCTGCAGCCGCCATCCGCCTCCCTGGGTCACGCGCCGCCGATCGCTTCCCATGCCCAGCTGTCCTCCGCCATGGAACTCTTGCCCGCTCCGGACCACATGGCGTCATCGCGCGTCGGATACCCCGACGCGATGGAGGTCGATCCTTCGGCCACGCCTGTCTCATTACGGGCGCATGCGCCGCATGTTGCCGTGCACCCTGGAGTAGGTTTCCAGGCGTTTCCTAGCTCCCCTCGGACCGAATGGCCGGGTGCGGGTGGCACAGCCTCGCCTGTTGTTAGGCTCCCCACCTCATCGCATACGTCAACATGGGGCCCTCCCCACGGCGGGCGGAAGCCTTATAACACGACCGTTCGCCGATTTGCGGGGGAGGAATGTGGTGTCACCGCCAGACACCACACTTGCTAGGTGGTAGCTTAAATCGGCCGCGGTCCATTAGTACATGTCGGACCCGCGTGTCGCCACTGTCAGTACTTGCAGACCTAGCGCCACCACATGGCAGGTCTAGAGAGGCGGACTAGCACTCGCCCCAGTTGTACGGACGACATTGCTAGCGACTAGACGTACGAAGCCTTCCTCTCATTTGCCGAGAGACAGTTAGAATAGCCTTCAGCTAAGTCCATAGCTACGACCTAGCAAGGCGCAGTTAACCATATCTGGAGAGAGTCTTACTTGTATTCACCATAAACGATGTATACCAAAAGGATGGATTAAAGTTAAGTATTCCCAAAGCAACGTACTTTTCTTATTAGCATTCATTGAGCATCCTGTTTCAGACTTCACGAGATTCTGGGTGAGCTTATAGCGTGCCTATTCGGCCCCTTCAAAGTAACACTGTGTCGGCACTTCTGTCGACACATAACAGCGGGAACTCAGGAGCGCCGTGGTCCCGTGGTTTGCGTGAGAAGATGCGAAACGAGAGGTCCTTGACTCAAGTCTTCCCTCGAATGAAAAGTTTAATTTCTTTATTTTCGCAAAGTTATGATCTGTCCGTTCGTTCATTGACGCCTCTGTTCACTATAATAAGTTTAGTGTCTGTGTTTTGCGACCGCACCGCTAAACCGTGCGATTAGTAGACGAAAGGACGTGCCTCTCCAATGGGAACCGAAAACATGTGATCGCAAGGTCATAGGTCAACCGATTCAGGAAAACACGTCTAATGTATTCTGTACGACACTGGTGAGTATGTGCGTCACATGACAGGAAATGTTGTCTACCCACCTAACTTGTACACTTGGCGAATGGGTAAAAAGATTATTCTACCTTGCCCGATGAGTTTGTCACATAAACTGCAACAAATGAATGCAACAGTTTCACAGTCGCACAGTTTTCCCTGTGCCCTGTCAAAACATATGTTTTTAACGTTTTCAAATTTTTCCGTGTGTAGACCGTCAAATTCTGCATGTGTCCAAGCAAATCTGAACATGTCCTGGAATTTTGGAGAGCGAAGTTGGTTATGTGTGAGTGCCTGAACTTTGATAATTGTCTGAAAATAAAAAATTAAAACTTTTCACTCGAGGGAAGACTTGAACCAATGACCTCTCACTCTGCAGCTACTCACTCTAACCCCGTGACCACAGCACTCCTGAGTTCCTCCTATCCTTGATGTTGCCTATCTTGCGCATGGACTACTCAGTTTGTAGATTTTGCTTCCACACAAATTATTCCTGTTTTCTCGATTGATCTGTGTTCAGTTTTTCAAGGCCTATCCACTGTGCCAACTTATAACTAAATCTGAGGGGGGTGCGATGGGGAGGTTCCCTTGTAAGCACCGCTGACAACCATTTCAGCTCTCGACATTGGCTCCTAGTTATTGAGGAGAGAGGGCCACAGGACATGCTTTCATCCATTTTGTTAGCAAGCCAGCATGTGTTCGAAGGGAAATGGCGTAATTTTAGTGTATTTTCCGGCTCCCATTCGACGACAAATGGCATAATTTTAGTCCTTCATCCGGCTTGCATTACAGTGTTTTCAGTGTGCTGTAGCACTTTAGCACGTGATCACCAGCCGCCACTTACTAGCACCCTGGTAAACAAACCGGACGGCGTGTGAATGTGTCCAGAACCGAAAGTCTCAGTAGTTGATGCAGCAACATTATGAGCGCACACAAACGTGAACCGACTGCAGCGCCCCCTCTCATGCTCCACTGTCAATAACTATTACATTGTTATTTTGCTCGAAATAAATATATTTTCGTCACAAAACAGTAGGGAAGTGAGATTTACACATGTTAGGAGTCGTGGCAGGATGTTTAGACTATGTGGTCCTGTGAAGCGAAAATTCTTCGAATCGGTGGTGAACAGATTAATTATATGCGTTTACAGCTGATGATTCAGGTGTGTTACAAAGAAGCGAATAATACGTGAGGACACTGTAAGTACAGAAAAAGCGTAGGTGACAAAATCACTTGTAGCACACATCAACGATACAACTTTCTTGCGAAAGAAACAAATAGCAAGTGCGAGTAGACTAACTCAGACACAAAGAAACTAAGAAGTAGGTGGTCACAAGAAAAATCAGTGCGCTGTGCAAGAAAATCAAATCCTACTTCGTAAAATTATAATCAATTGGTGTTATCCTGTGAGACGCAGACGGACACCTCCGAAAAAGTGGCAAAGAAGGAGGAGATAGCAGATAGATGGCAGAGCTCCGTTAAAGACATTCCTTAACGTAATTGGGAAACAGGAATTGCTGATACGGAAGGAAGAACGTGATCTACAACAGTAGAAATCAGTATAAAGGCAGGGTTCTTAAGAAGGTAATATATAAAATGTCTGAAGCATATACGTATGATTTATTAACTGAGTGATAGATACATATAAGGCATAAACAACTATAACAAAGTTACATAGTTTCTTTCATATCAAGAGTAACAAAACATGGGGTTTGGATCTTCTGGACGGAAAGTGGTATAAAGGTACTCATCGTCCTTGTTACGTTAGTGCATTTTTAGTACTTTGTCCAAAATCCGTTGTTTCCAAAAATTCTCTTCGGCACTGACTTTGTTAGGGTTTGTAGTTCTTCCAGTAAATTTGTCGCCCACTCCTCTTGTATTTCTCTTTTCAGCTTGACTTGCATTGCGAGAAGCACACCTTGCAAGTATTCTCCCGAGATTTTCCACGAGTCCGGAACCGCGGGACTGCTACGGTCGCAGGTTCGAATCCTGCCTCGGGCATGGGTGTGTGTGATGTCCTTAGGTTAGTTAGGTTTAAGTAGTTCTAAGTTCTAGGGGACTTATGACCTAAGATGTTGAGTCCCGTAGTGCTCAGAGCCATTTGAACCATTTTCCACGTGGTTCAAATCCCGGCTATGTGCAAGACATCGGTACCTCCACACCAATCTCTTCAAGTGCAGAAACCTGCACAGATGCATTACTTTGTTGAAACATTAGACTCTCGTTCCCTATGTTCTCGTACATTCTAATCCGTTATATTAAAATAAACTCTAGTGTTCACCCAAGAAATGTATGATTTACCTTTTGTGCAGAGAGCTGCCCAAATCGTAACACTTTTACCACCAAAATTTCTACGCATTCTTACTTGCTGGTCTGTGCTCAGATAATGCCAGTCATATTAAAATCCTTCCGGACTGTCCAAATTAAACTTCTTCTCATCACTGAAGATCACTTGATCCCATTCTCAACTAGATGATATATGAAATTACATGCAGATGAAATTACATATAGTTGATATACATTTTTCAGCAAACTCCAATCAAACCTGTATATGTTCAGCTGTTAGAGCAAGTTTCTGCAGTCGTTTCTGGAATGCAAAATGTTTTCGTTTCAGAAATTTGTCTTACATGTCTCGCAGTTACTGATAATTGTAAACCATCTACAGGTTGAGAAGAAGAACAGTTTCTCACCCTTGCTTAGTGCAAATGTAACCGTTTTAGTGCCTTAGATTGTTTCCTATTTTCCCATATTATCCGTTCTGTCCATATCGTTCGCCGAATCCAACGAAATTATAATTTACTGCACTAGAACGGTTCAAAATTTTGAAGTTTTGACGATTAGAGAATCGCATTTTCTTCTATGCGCCGATTTTCGCTTTTCCATCACGTGACAACCGTTTCCCGCTGGGCTACGTCACAATCGTGGTTTATATGTACGATACGCACTGTCACTAATTGCGTCTGTTTCCTGTGTGCAGGAATGGCAAGTACATACACCGCACAGAGCCGCCTGCCTTTATACAGAGTTCCACCCTCTACCGCCTGAACCGCTGATGTCGTGCTGTATACTGTCCTACTGGCGTCAAATACGATACCATTTGGCTGCATTTGTCAGTATATTGGATCTCATAATCTTGCATATACACTGACAATGTTAATTTTCCTGCAAATACCCATGCCTTCATGCTGATTTCCACTGCTGTGTAAAATGGTATTGAATTATCTGCTTTCAAAGAACCGAGCCGCAGTCAATAATGTATCATCACTGTTAATTAAACCTGTGGGATTTGGCGTCTAGGGTATTGAATTATCTGCTTTCAAAGAACCGAGCCGCAGTCAATTATGTATCATCACTGTTAATTAAACCTGTGGGATTTGGCGTCTAGGGCCTATATCTCTGACGTCGATCTGTTGTAGAATTTTAGAACATGTTTTTTGCTCGAGTATCATGTCGTTTTTGGAAACTCAGAATCTACTATGTAGGAATCAACATGGATTCCGGAAACAGCGATCGTGTGAGACCCAACTCGCTCTATTTGTTCATGAGACCCAGAAAATATTAGATACATGCTCCCAGGTAGATGCTATTTTTCTTGACTTCCGGAAGGCGTTCGATACAGTTCCGCACTGTCGCCTGATAAACAAAGTAAAAGCCTACGGAATATCAGACCAGCTGTGTGGCTGGATTGAACAGTTTTTAGCAAACAGAACACAGCATGTTGTTATCAACGGAGAGACGTCTACAGACGTTAAAGTAACCTCTGGCGTGCCACAGGGGAGTGTTATGGGACCATTGCTTTTCACAATATATATAAATGACCTAGTAGATAGTGTCGGAAGTTCCATGCGGCTTTTCGCGGATGATGCTGTAGTATACAGAGAAGTTGCAGCATTAGAAAATTGTAGCGAAATGCAGGAAGATCTGCAGCGGATAGGCACTTGGTGCAGGGAGTGGCAACTGACCCATAACATAGACAAATGTAATGTATTGAGAATACATAGAAAGAAGGATCCTTTATTGTATGATTATATGATAGCGGAACAAACACTGGTAGCAGTTACTTCTGTAAAATATCTGGCAGTATGCGTGCGGAACGGTTTGAAGTGGAATGATCATATAAAATTAATTGTTGGTAAGGCGGGTACCAGGTTGAGATTCATTGGGAGAGTCCTTAGAAAATGTAGTCCATCAACAAAGGAGGTGGCTTACAAAACACTCGTTCGACCTATACTTGAGTATTGCTCATCAGTGTGGGATCCGCACCAGATCGGGTTGACGGAGGAGATAGAGAAGATCCAAAGAAGAGCGGCGCGTTTCGTCACAGGGTTATTTGGTAAGCGTGATAGCGTTACGGAGATGTTTAGCAAACTCAAGTGGCAGACTCTTCAAGAGAGGCGCTCTGCATCGCGGTGTAGCTTGCTGTCAAGGTTTCGAGAGGGTGCGTTTCTGGATGAGGTATCGAATACATTGCTTCCCCCTACTTATACCTCCCGAGGAGATCTCGAATGTAAAATTAGAGAGATGAGAGCGCGCACAGAGGCTTTCAGACAGTCGTTCTTCCCCCGAACCATACGCGACTGGAACAGGAAAGGGAGGTAATGACAGTGGCACGTAAAGTGCCCTCCGCCACACACCGCTGGGTGGCTTGCGGAGTATAAATGTAGATGTAGATGTAGATGTAGTTGGCTTTACGAGAGGCTGGTGCAACTCTATGACATCAGAATCCAAGGTGACTGACCTACAATAGGATCTCAGCTTGTTATTTTCATTCACGGCCTCTGGTACAAGTATAGGTATCGAACGCTGTCTACCTATTCTACATACTCTTAAAGAAGATTTAACAATGTTACAGCACAACAGGGTCATTTTCATCTGTTTCCTCTTTATATTCAGACTACATTGACGACTGTGACCTGTTGCCATCTGCAGATGTGCACATCGCTATCCCATGACATGTCACCTCGGTGTATATTCCTGAGTAGTTTGGAGTACGCGAATTTACTGAGTTGACTAGTTTTCCAGGAACTGGTACTGTGGTTACGGTATGTCGATGATATTTTTCTTTGATATAAAGGAACTTTTCTGATTTTAACAATTTTCTTCACCACCTTAAAGGGCTCAGTGATTGTGTGCAATTCATGATTGAAAACAGTACTTGGAACACTTACCATATTTCGACATTACTGTCACATTGCAAGATGATTCTACCAAATTTGATGTTGATCGGAAGACTGCCAATGCGGACGTAGTGAGATATATTTCGTGCAGTCTTCCTCTCCAGCATAAACAGGTTGCTTTTCGTGTTATGCTCTTGAGGTTACACAACACCACACTGTCTGTGGAAGCAGTTAATCTGGAATACGGGGTAATCCAGTTCGTAGAATTTTCTGATGGACACCACTCTGACTCTGTACGGAGCACTTCGACCTCACAGTACCCTATAAAACTCTTCTCACGGGGTCTCCCATATGGCTTCATCTACTTCCTCTTGCCTTCAAAAAAAATTGCCTTGAGTTTTCCTTCCTCAAGCAGTTTTTGTATATATTCCGCCCACGTTTCAGCCTTGAAGAAAAGTTTTATGCCATGAATAAAAAGGAAACAGCTATCAGTAGCAGTAAGAACAAGAGCTCAGATGACATGTCAGCTTTAAATAAAGTAGGAAGAGTTTTTTGCTTAGTACTGGCATGCTATGTGAGGTCATGGTGTTCATACAGCTGCTGTTTTTGTTTCTTCCCTATGCACAGGATCAACATCTCCTACAGTCGCACAGCCATCTACAGCGTTGTACGTGGCTAGTAATTCTTGATTTACCATTCCACACTTTCTGTCAATCTCGTTCTTACGTCACAATCCGTTTTCATACACACATTATGTAATCCACGTATAGGGCAGGACATATTAATTGGAAGTCGGTACTCGGTATCGGCAGACAAAAACGATACTGCAGTGCCTGTGTCGTTAAAAAGAACGATGCAAAGTTCTTTCAGACATAAATGCGTGTCCGCAGGAACAGCTACAGCGGCGACTGAGGCGTACTGGCTCGTATCGATATCTGCTTCGCGGCCTAATGGCATGACTTCACCGTTCCGAGGCGCCGCCAGGTGGCGCGACTGCGCTCCATTGCGAGATTATCAGTGATCTCTGAATCAAATGAGACAGACAGATAGATAGAGAGAGAGAGAGAGAGAGAGAGAGAGAGCGAGAGAGAGACAGAGAGAGATGGCCGTTGAGGCACGAGGCGGTGCCCGTGTTGAATAGTGTTTTGCCTTGTACCCGGCAACCATTACGGTGGATTTTCGATCTATGGGGAACTTAGTAAGCTCGGTGTTTGGAAAGGTGTTTTACTGGTGCATTCCATTGATAGTCTAGGTGGATCAGACAACCACATTCCTGGAGATTTACGCCGCTTTAACTTAGACGCCGTGCACTTCCTGCGAGAGCATTTGGCGGGACGCTCAGTCGCATGGCGCGAGTTGTTTTGAGGGGCCGCCTCTGCCTCCCTTCTACGTCGTATTGCTTTCTGGTATTTTATTATGTTACTGTGAGTGTATTTGTTTCAATATAGGGTTAAGATTTTCCGTTTGCAAAAATTAGTTTGTAAGTCGTATCGATGCCCTTCATAGTGACCTCATAGTGTGTTTAGGGTTACTTTTCTGACTGAACGGTTTCATGGCACGTCACTGTTGTTTAGTGTTCTCCCCTCCAGTGGTGCTAGTATCGTACGAGTTTCTGTTCATTTGTTTTTAATCCTGGCTATTCATTTAATCTATGTTCATGTTTTAATATGTATTGGTTTTAGTTATGTCTTAGACGTCTGACCTGGCCAGGTTCTCAATGTGTTTATTGAGACATTTAATATGGAGACATTGATCAGCTGCTCATCATTGCCCTATCTGATTCTGAGGTAAGGTCTTGGTTGGCTTTACGTATGTGACTGCATCCAAAATTTTCGGGGTGCTATTTAACTTTGCTGACTATTCAAAATAGTTCAAATGACTCTGAGCACTATGGGCCTTAACTTCTGAGGTCATCAGTCCCCTAGAACTTGGAACTACTAAAACCTAACTAACCTAAGGACATCACACATAAACCCATGCCCGAGGCAGGATTCGAACCTGCGATCGAAGCGGTCGCGCGGTTCCAGACTGTAGCTTCTAGAACCGCTCGGCCACTCCGGCCGGCGCTGACTATTCATCAGGGCAAGTAATTGTAACTGTTTTAAATTTAATTAACTGAAGTCGCATATTGTATTTAATTATGTTTGTCCCTTTTAGAGCCTTTATCGATTGAATTTGCTTAAAATCTTATTTGATGGATACGCGAGTTCTTACTTAGTGGGCAGCAAGTAGATTTAGTTCGTTTTTAAAAACTGTCATTTAATTGTACCTAACTGAAGGGGATTAGGTGTCTCTTTATTTGCGCTTCCTTTGTTGAAGGGCCATTGTGCTTGTATCACTGTTTGATTTGGACCTATCTTGTTTAAGCGATTCCTTCGCTGCGCTATTTTCTACCTTTCAGCGCTTCTTGCACTGGCTGCGGGGCCTGCGAGGACCCGGTACTGGAGTGGCTGTGTAGGGCCTGCTGCCGCGTGGCTCTGCTCCGCGCGGAGCGACCCTGGCAACTGCTTGACAGGCAGCTCGACGTCTGACACCGTCTCTCACCTCTGCGGGCACTTTTCACGCCACTTCTTCAGCTCCTTAACTTGCGTTTGTCTTTCCTTCTGTAGCCTTTAGCGTCTTGTTCCTCAGTGCAAATATCAATTTTATAGTTGTTTTAATTGTCATTCAGCTCTGCCTCAATTAAGAATTTTAAATTTTTGGTGCTCCCTTTCTTTACAGAAAATGGATTGTGAAGCACAATGTTGGGACGTGTAATGTCATTAACTGTGTTTCAGTTGCTCGAATTCTTTGTGCAAATTAGATTTTTCTTCATTTATGATTATCTCTTTAAGAAAATAAATTCAAATTGTGAGAAATAACGAATGACATCATAAATGGGACGTAGCCTTCAACGAGGAGCTCCAATCATTGTCCTATTCGTGGAGGTGTCAACCTTTATAATTATTATAAAATACATGAAACGTATTTGCAGTTGTGAATACGGACCATCAGCTATATACAGGAGTGACGACAGTGAAAATTTGTGCCGGACCGAGATCCGAATCCAGATATCCGGCTTTACACAGATGGTAGCATTAACCATTTTCGCTATGCATGATTTTCAATTGCGTTATATGTATACGAGTACAGGCTTTACACAGGAATGACGACAAATAGAAGTTTTCGTCTGGCCATGAGTCGCGTATGGATAGCCAAAGCTGTTAAAGCGACAGTCTGGCTTGAGAAGCTGAGTCGTGAGGATGAACGTAGAGTTTCTGCCTGCGATGCACACAACCGGACTAGTTTACTTTGCAGGCTTAGACACCACTTTATTGCTAGCAGGAACATGGCTAACTGCTTTAGAAAAGCGGCTTTTCGACTCACCTTTCGTAATGAGTACATATGACCAAAAGGGCTGGAGGTAGAAGACTTACTTCATGATCAGGGAAGATATTGCGATCGGACATCCACTCTTAATAGTATCTTATTTGTCAAGGTCTTTGAAATGCAACGTTTCCCATGATATTGAAATATGATCAACACGGCGTCCAGTTTCGACGCACTGAAGGCAACGTCGGCGGGGTCACGGTAGTATATGCGGGCTTGGGCCTTCATACTATACGGGTACTGGAGCTAACTTCCGAGATGCCGGCGGAGGAACTCATAGCGGTCTTCTGGCCCTGCGGCGTGGTTCGCAGTTACAGCGAAGACTGCTGGGTGCAGTTCAATATGCACCCCATTTTAATCGAGGTGCATCACATCATGATTGCTCTTTGTTGTCCTGAACCATCCTATTAACCATCAGCAGATGTCGTGCAGTCGTTATACATGAAGTAGATCAACACAAATCTCCTCTGCGTGTGGCAAGAATGGTCGTCTCCGTTCAGAAAAACTGCAACAGCAAGTCACTGCTGCCCGCTGAGATGCCGAGAGAGACTCAACAAACGGTATTGGCTGTCACCCACGTGACGGCCCTCACTTCGCCACCAACAGGTCGACAACCAACAGAGTCGCTGTAGGAAGTGGCACGCCTACCTGCGGAGTCCGACAGACCGGAGGCACCTGCATCCATCTCTCCCTCTTCTGCCACATCGACGCCTGTCGACGCCGTGCCCGACGCTTCGACAGATCTTGTATTGCCTATCGTTCCTACGGCTGCTTTTCTGCAGCCACGTCGGAGATCACTCCCGTCTTCCGTCACTGTAGGTCGGTTGCTTGCGCAATTAGCGGTCATCCAAGAAGTGTAGGCGGCCGCACCGCACGACCTCCAATCGGGATGCCTCGCCTTCCGTCCAAGATTCCGTGACTGATTTCCGTGGTGACATTTCAGTGATGTCTCAAAACGAACAGGACAACGATGTTAGTTTAGCTGATGGAATAATAGTGACTAGAGTGATGTCTGTGCAAACAGACGACCTAACACAATTCCGCCCCGCTGTCGGCTCGACTTCCTGCCGACGCCATCGACGATGTTTGCCGTTGATCGTAGGGAAACATGCGAGGCGCTGACGACCTCCGCATGGAGCGGTGACCTCGAGGACGAGCTGGACCACGTTCAGGGCCCTGCGACGCCCGCGGTGGAGCGATAAATGCATGGCAGCAACGGTGGCTACCAGGGACACGCGGTTGGTGGCGCTGCCATTTATCTACTTTCTGATGCCTATCGGCAGTCGCCTCACGAGGTACGTTGAGAGGGAACAGTTTGTTCCATCACATCACAATTACTTTTTGTTGCATATTATTGAATATACTTTCAACATTTTTTTTAGTTTAAATAATATGATATCTCGAGTGAAGAGATGTGGTCACCGCGTAGGTTGGTTAGTGCCAACCTAAGCTTGGAGTAAAAGCAGAGATGATGCATCTGTTTGCCAGAGGGTAGTCCGGGGTTGGTAACAGGTCGCCCTCCCCTGCATGTAAGTTGTAAGGGAATGGCCGCTGAGAGCCGCCATGATAGTCACTCTTGCGGTAGCGGCTGAACAGAGCAGACGGGATCGAGGGCGATCCCCGTCTTTGCCGCCCATTTTACGATGGGATGAGGTATTATGTTTTACACTGTTACTAATCCGATCTTTTTCAGGAATGAAATAGCGTGTCGTTACGGTCATTCATTCTTTTTTTGAGAAATTTTGCCTTTACAGTTAAAGTTTTCTGTTAGGATTTCTTATTCAGAGGCGAGCATGGGGGCTCGCGTCATCCATTTATAGTGCTGCAATCACTTGGTGCCGTCAGCACACGAGAGCAGCAATAGCTCTAAAAAAATCGTATAGTTTCACTCTTAGAAGCAGCGTTTCTTGCAATGTTAAAGTGACCTGGGGCCTCACCCCTCCTAGTTAACACGTGGTCGTAACGGCTGATGAGTAATTTGGATGACGATTCCGTGTGAAACCTGGTTGGAGATGCGTGTGTGACATACTTAATGTTCTAAGCGAGTGACGTAAAATTTTTCTAGGCCATCTCATAAATCTTGTTCACGGTTCCTCTTTAACCCCCATTTGCAAGCAGCACGTCCTAACTACTTTGATAAGGAATAGGTTGAGCGTGTGAATGATTGTATAGTATGGAAAGCAAGAACGAACAGAAGGGTGAGTACAAAGAAATTAGCTGTTGGTATCGGTCACCCCCGTGGTGCTGAATTGCACTACCAGCGAGTTACCAGTTCGTTCTTGGAAATTAGTTAAGGTGAGAATGCTTACGTGTGCTGTTAACTGATTATTTGCGTGTGCCGTATTTCACATGATGTTTTATTTTTTTAGAATTTGCTTTCTTTTGTGAATATGGGAGATGTTTGTGTGCGGCCTTATGCGAGTATCTGAACAACATGAAGAAACCGTAGTCGGTCACAGAGAAATGACTCACGTGACAATTCTTGAACATTTACACTCAGGTCTCCATATCCCCGCCGGAGCCGGTGCGACACGATGTGGCTCTATTCACGCATCTGTCTATCTCTGACGTGGGCCTTCGCTATGTATGCACTGATCTCTCATGTACACACCCCCACGTCCGATGGATATCTACGCTCAATTACTGCGTAGCGTATCTTGCAACAACGTGGAGATAAAGTATCTATTAAAGAGGTAGACAGTGGTGTGGCGCATCCTTCATCAACTGTACCTCTCGACATCTCTCTGGCAGATATGATGTCACCTGTGAAAACTCGGTACTACCCAGCATTTACATGCGACTGGTTTGATCGATACTCTTTTATACACCTCCTGTGCCTGGTTGGATGATGATGCCCATCGCCTGAAGTCCGCCACTGTTTGTGAAATGTGGACTATGTGGAAGCAAACGGTCACCTGTTTCCTACGCATCCCTACACCGGTGGTCGAACCATGCGCGTTCATTATCCTGATGGACGTGTGTTTCCCGGCAGCCAAGAATCAAGAAGTAGTCTGGCTCAAAGGACGGACGGAAAACCAACTTTATCGAGACGGGGCCAAATCGTGACTTGGTCTTTCGACCATCATACAAAATGACCATCCGTCATTCAAAAACGTCTACTGTACCAGGGCATTTTCGCCAAGTACGCCGCGCAGGGTAGCCGCGCGTTCTGAGCCGCCTGGCCACTGTCCGCGTGGCTCCCCACGTTGGAGGTACTCCTGCTCCCTTGGGCATAGGTGTGTGCGTGTTATACTTAGCGTTAGTTTAAGTCAGGTTAAGTAGTGTGTAAGCCGAGAGACCGATGATCTCAGCTGTTTGGTCCCATAGGAACTTACCACATATTTTCAAAAACTTTTCGCCAAGTACCTCGGTGGGATTTTGTGCGATTCCTCACTCAACTGGAATGTGCCACGTGTCGTAGCCTTGATTGCTGCCGAGGTGCACTACTAACACCCCCCCCCCCCCCCCCCGCACACACATTACATCTAAATCTACATTCTACACCTACATTTATACTCCGCAAGCCACCCAGCGGTGTATGGCGGACGGCACTTTACGTGCCACTGTCATTACCTTCCTTTCCTGTTCCACTCGCGTACGGTTCGCGGGAAGAACGACTGCCGGAAAGCCTCCGTGCGCGCTCGAATTTCTCTAATTTTACACTCGTGATCTCCTCGGGAGGGGGGAAGCAATATATTCGATACCTCATCCAGAAACGCACCCTCTCGAAACCTTGACAACAAACTACACCGCGATACAGAGCGCCTCTCTTGGAGAGTTTGCCACTTGAGTTTGCTAAACATCTCCGTAACGCTATCACGCTTACCAAATAACCCTGTGACGAGACGCGCCGCTCTTCTTTGGATCTTCTCCATCTCTTCTGTGAACCCGACCTGGTACGGACCCCACACTGATGAGCAATACTCAAGTATAGGCCGAACGAGTGTTTTGTAAGCCACCTCCTTTGTTGATGGACCACATTTTCTAAGGACTCTCCCAGTGAATCTCAACCTGGCACCCGTCATACCAACAATTAATTTTATACGATCATTCCACTTCAAATCGTTCCGTACGCATACTCCCAGATATTTTACAGAAGTAACTGCTGCCGGTGTTTGTTCATCAAGCTCCTGGCGGATGCAGCGCCTGATGCCGCACTGTCCTCGTTTTCCATTTACCCTCTCCGCTACCTGCAACTGCTACTTCACACGGCAAGTAGAACGACAGTTAAGGCGGCAGCTCATGCAAAGCGGGAAATCCGGGTTCGATTTCCAGTTCGACACAAATTTTTACTGTCGTCATTCCCTTGTACTGCTAATGGTTGTTCGTATTCGCAACTCCGAATACATTTCATGTCCAAAGGAACGCTGCATCATTCTTCTTAACAATACACTCACTGCGATATGGTATTTATTTGGCTGTACCGTGCAGCGACTTTCAATTAAAATGACCTCACCTCTACAGGAGTTACATAATGTGTGTACGAGTACAGGATGTGAAGCAGGAACGACGACATGGGGAAAATTGGGATAGCTGTGTGTCGTAAATAGCGAAAGTAGTAAAGGTAACCAGATGTTTAAAGTCAGAAATTTGAGTTCGAGTCCCAATCTGTCGCAAAGTTCCACTGTCGTCATTCCCTTATAAATCTGATGGTTGTTCACATTTGCAACTGCGAATATATTTCACGTAATTCATCTTCAATTATATTAGGCTGGTGCATAAGTTCGTAGCGTTTTTGTTTTGTATGTTGGTATTCTGGTTGTTAAAGGTTTATTTGTCGATTATCCTCTTTGATTTGCAGTGCATTGTTGCTATTTGAGTTTACATATTGTTGTTTTGTCATTTGGAGATAGTGAATAGATGTGTGGACGCTGGTACACGGAGTGCTAAGTGAAGAAATCGGAATATTTCCTACGTATTTTTCTGTTTGAGTTCAGCAGAATCAGTGAATAATTCGACCCAGAACCAGAAGAATGGACATGAAGCAGGATCATCAGCTACGGCATCTAGGGATAATTCAAAGCAGCAGATGGCACAGTAGGCAGTCTAAATGCACACTACGCTAAAGATATGAAGATGGTATCTGTTCTTTCGGACTTGTCCGAAACAACATATACCATCTTCATATAGTTAAGGCTAACCGGCCATTGACATCCTTCTTCTGTGCTGGATGCATACGCATTGCCCGAACTCTTACGGGACTCGGTAAGATTGTCTGCTGCGAGTAATGAGTGTAATGGGCAGGGGCACTACGAATGTAGTGTGTGGGCATCAAGTTGGGAATGTGAGTCTCACGGGGAACGTGCAAGGGATAAATCCCTGCAGTCGCACTATCCTCTGCGTCCTCAGTGGCTCAAATGGATAGAGCGCCTGCCATATGAGCAAGAGATCCCGCGTTCGAGTCTTGATCGGGGCACAGATTTTCGACTGACCCCGTTGATGTATATCAATGCCTGTCGACAGCTTAGGGTCTTGATTTAATTATCGTTTCTACCCTAAAGAGATTATAGAGACAGGTAATTCTAGTATTTACGTAAAAATAAAGGAATAACTGCAATATGCCAAAACAAGGTCGTGTAATCCAGAGAAATGTCCCATACGTTTAAAGAAATGTTTTGTAGCACGTTATAAGACGCACTTTAATGGTATCCATGTGAAATTTTTCTAAGAAAAGCAGCAGGTTCACATCAAATAGGCATGTCATCGAATGATTGTCGTAGTTCTCAGGAAATATTAAAATTGGAACCGGATACTTTATTTTTACCTGTGGTGTTTTACATCAAGATACACCATTTTGACACAACACTGTCTACCATTCCAAATTCCTCTTGTTGGTGCTCGTAAAACAATTATACAAATTGAGGAAATCCACATTCTATTAGAATTCTCTTGTGAAATAAGCATTTAAGGATTTTAAAAGCAAGACTGCTCTGTGAACTTGCAATTTTGACTTTTTTCTGTGACAAACAGTATACTTCCATACGGCACATCTGTGTGAACAGAAACTAACGCCTTGTCGACTTAGACGTCGTCAGGGTCGACGCACTTACCAAAAGGATTTGAAACGTGGTAACAACCGAGGTTTTTAAAGAAACCACACCTGTGCCTTAAAAAATACTCGGCACTCTATTACAGTATAGGATGATCGAAAGGAGTTATTCCGAAGGAAACAGTTACCTACAGAGAAAAGGTACCGTAATTATGATTTCCCAAGTAAATATTGTTATTACAAAACAAAAAATATTGTGAAGTACAGATACGTCACTTGTTTAAACAAAGAAAACGAGCAGAGATATATGAAGAAATATCTAAACAAATATTTTATTTCGCAATTATTTTTGTAGAAAGCTACTTTTAAAACATTCAGTACCGCTTCCGTGAAATGCTGACAGAAAGTTTCGAAATGCTGAAGTGGTAATCCAGTATTCAGAGTCTCATGTAACTCTAATCATTAGGTCCCGGGGAACGCCTCCAGTGGCACGTTCTCGTTCCAGAAGTCCATGTGCTCACCAAGCCTGTTGTGTGCGAGTGTGAAGTTGGCCTGCATCAGCAGGTGACTGCGATTGGTCAGGTTATAGGGCTCCCACAGCACAGGATCCGCCTCGGGGGTTGGATTCCTGTGGAAAACGTTCGAGTGAATCAGTAATTACATTTAATTTTGATATGATACCTACAGTTCAATTAACACATCGCTTAAGCGATTTTCCTTACTGTTTTACAGTAGTTTTTAACGAGCAATCACATAGGAGAGAGAGACGAAAAAGAGGAGGCATAGACTTCGAGGCAGTGGTCTTGAGATAGGGATTATGTGAACGATAATTAGTTTTCCTTACATGTTTTTCGTACATGTTGCGCAATAATGTAAGACAAGTCTTAATTTATGCTCATAATTTTGTCTATAATGCAACCTAAAGTAGATGCATAGTGTAACATACATTCAAATAATCTTCAATATTGTACCATCACACAATTCTTCATTCAGTTACCGCTGTTGCTAACCAACGGGTAGAATGTATCGGAACTACTACTACAGATAAAATTGTCGATGAACTGCAGATTATGATACAGTGTAAGACGACAGTAATGGAACTGTGGGCATAACGACCCAATGATCTGTGACCCCATTCCCCACCCTTCATGGTAAAGTACACGCTCTCTCCTCTCCTTTGCCCCTCACATTAATGTTGATTGGTCAACTTGCATGAAGTGTGTTTATTTAGGACCTCCAATTTAGTATTCAATTTACTGCCCTTACCAAACCAGCTTATTACCCAACTAATTTCTGATCAAACATGGTCCCCAATTTGAGTGCCAAAATCAAACATGGCGATCCGAGATGGCAGGAAGGTAAAGAGTCACCAACATGGTGGATGTGTAAGGGTTCATATAAGTCCACCCTCAATGTCATCCCATGACATCACAGTGGACATAATCCAGTGTAAGACGACGTTAAATTAAGTAAAAATCTTAGAAAGCTAGCTTATTTGACATTTTTAAAACAGGTACATAATTCATGATCTATTTGTTTAAACAATTAGGGACGTTCTTGAGTCCCTACATAGATGTGTGTAACAATAATACGTTACTAAAATACAATGCAAGAATTCTCATACTTTTCGTGTGGTCGCGATGTATCACAAGGATTATCAAGGATCTACTTGTTTTACACAGTTACACATTACGTGGTCTATTTATTTAAATATTTAGGAAAGTTTGCAGCTCGTCACAGGACATGTGTGTGGCAGTATTTAATTACAAACTCACTGGAGGTGGCATGCTCAGACTCTCAATACATTCCTGATTGAACGAGCCACCACCTTCTGCCGTCTTCCACAGTGGACCTCTCGCTATGTGTGCTGCCACTTGTTTGTGGCACCCACCCCACGCCAGAGCTGGAACCGTTTTTTCTCCCAACCACAGCCCCACACCACGCCTGTTGTGAGTGAAGTGCAAGGAACATATATTTTGACACCAGTACGCACAGGAATATCAAGGAGAGCATGTGCCAGCACAGCTAACAGATCCTGAATATTATTAGTACATTACTCGACAAAAATTTCTTGTACAAATTCAGTTCAACTGTTCATCACTAAGGCTGAAAGTCAATTTACTTTTGACTCCTTTATCGAGTCATACACTTCCATGTATGGAATGTGCGAAATATGCAGGTACAGCTAATGTTCGTGAGCCATAGACTACTGCATGAGGGAGCTATGACGTGGTGGACCGATCACAGGCAGTCGCACACTCCAATGAGTAGGCCTCCACGCCTTTCTATGAGTCGCCTTTTCTTGTTACAGTGTGTATGCACATAAAACGGATGGGTGTTATGGCTAAACTTCATTTAAACACAGCATGGTCAATAGTAGAAGTTTTCTGAATATCAGAAGCAACTGCATCAGTTGTACGTCAGTTTTAAATAAGCATGTGACAGCCTAGACAGGAATGGACCCTCAAAAATATGAAAGGTTTTAGGATCCCACTAAAATCATAGAAGCTGATGGGATAGAGAATGAAAGTGACAGTCTGTAAGGACAGAATAGAACAAAAAGTTGACAGCAGAATTCCATGTATGAAGGCAGTAAAAAGTAATCTCTGCACTACTCTAAGTTAGCACTAGAAAAGGTAATTCGCAAATGCCGATAAATTCTGGGAGTACATTATTTAACCAGTGGGTCCACTTGGTTTCGTGCGCTAATGATGTTCCATTAAGTATGAGGAATGACAGAGGTCTGAAGGATAATTATGCTCTATTAGAAGGAGCAGCACGGAAGTTAGGAGTGGAAGTGAACACGGGCAAAAAAAAAAAAAAACGTATTTGATGATGGGGCATCAGGAGGAGAGACTACAACAAAACAAGACTGGAACAGTTTAAAGACGTGGGTTCGATACTAACCGAAGATAACAAGACAGCAGTAGAAAAGGAAAACAGGCTAACAAGTGGAAACTCGCGCTATTATTCCTTTCTGATTACATTGAAGTCCAGGAATGTTTGTAGGAATAAAATAATTAAAATGTAACTGATTATATTAAGACCTACAGTAACGTAACTTATGGATCTGAAGGCTATGAAGAAAAATGGCAGGTTACTGAGATGGGAAGGAAGATTTTGTCTGATATATTTAGGACAGTGGAAGAGAAAGAAAGCAGGTGGTTAAGAACCAACTCAGAACTAAAAACACTTTCTGCAGAGATGAATATTGCAATGAAAAGAAAGCAAGGAAGAAAATTATCAGATAATCATGTACAGAGAAGACCCACGAAAAGATGAATTAAAGATATGGAAGAGGAACTCAAAGCAATAAGAGTCAGGAATTGGAGAAGAAAAGGAATGGACACGGAAAAATGGAGTCAGGTGCAATGGAAGACCTGGTTTTATAAGTATTTAAATATCCTGAATCATTTGTAATACATTTCAGTATTTAATTACAAACACACTGCACGTGACGGACTCGGTCACGCAATACATTCTGACCACGCAAGACAACGCATGTGCACTCCTCTGCAGTGCTACGCTCAGTACGGCTGTGGCTATCCTTTTGCAGCAACCACGCCACGACAGTGACAGGTCACCTTAACTTCCAACCTCACGCCACACCCAGCGCTAGGGGCGTATTTTTGCCTACAAACACGAATGAACAGTCTCAGAGAACATGCACCGGCACAGCCAATAGCTGCTGATTACGCCAAAAACCTGATAATAACGGAAACTGCTTGCAAAATTCAGTTTTCTGGTTTTTAATTTTAGACTGAGGCGCAGTTCACGATTGACACGATTTTTAGGTTGTGTACTGTACACGTGGGATGTTGGAAATACACAGGAACAGCTAGTGTTTGAGACGCGCCATCAGCCTGTGGAAGCTCTGAGGCAGT
Source organism: Schistocerca cancellata (assembly GCF_023864275.1). Lineage (NCBI taxonomy): Eukaryota > Metazoa > Arthropoda > Insecta > Orthoptera > Acrididae > Schistocerca > Schistocerca cancellata. The sequence continues at coordinate 562,212,860 of NC_064628.1, read as the reverse complement.
GAATCCATCGCTGGCAGTTATGCTGAACAATGTGTACACTGCTGTACTCTCCTGCAAGCCGCCCTTCCTTGTTCAGGCATGCTCATAATGTGTGTGGGTTTTATGTCTACATTTTCGTTAAACACAGTACGGTTTATAGCCACCCCCCCCCCCCCCCATGAACCATGGACCTTGCCGTTGGTGGGGAGGCTTGCGTGCCCCAACGATACAGATAGCCGTACCGTAGGTGCAACCACAACTGAGGGGTATCTGTTGAGAGGCCAGACAAACATGTGGTTCGTGAAGAGGGGCAGCAGCCTTTTTAGTAGTTGCAGGGGCAACAGTCTGGATGATTGACTGGTCTGGCCTTGTAACACTAACCAAAATGGCCTTGCTGTTCTGGTACTGCGAAAGGCTGAAAGCAAGGGGAAACTACAGCCGTAATTTTTCCCAAGGGCATGCAGCTTTACTGTATGATTAAATGATGATGGCTTCCTCTTGGGTAAAATATTCCGGAGGTAAAATAGTCCCCCATTCGGATCTCCGGGCGGGGACTACTCAAGAGGACGTTGTTATCAGGAGAAAGAAAACTGGCGTTCTACGGATCGGAGCGTGGAATGTCAGATCCCTTAATCGGGCAGGTAGGTTAGAAAATTTAAAAAGGGAAATGGATAGGTTAAAGTTAGATATAGTGGGAATTAGTGAAGTTCGGTGGCAGGAGGAAAAAGACTTCTGGTCAGGTGAATACAGGGTTATAAATACAAAATCAAATAGGGGTAATGCAGGAGTAGGTTTAATAATGAATAAAAAAATAGGAGTGCGGGTAAGCTACTACCAACAGCATAGTGAACGCATTATTGTGGCCAAGATAGACACGAAACCGACGCCTACTACAGTAGTACAAGTTTATATGCCAACTAGCTCTGCAGATGACGAAGAAATTGATGAAATGTATGATGAGATAAAAGAAATTATTCAGGTAGTGAAAGGAGACGAAAATTTAATAGTCATGGGTAACTGGAATTCGTCAGTAGGAAAAGGGAGAGAAGGAAACATAGTAGGTGAAAATGAATTGGGGCTAAGAAATGGAAGAGGAAGCCGTCTGGTAGAATTCTGCGCAGAGCATAACTTATTCACAGCTAACACTTTGTTTAAGAACCATGAAAGAAGGTTGTATACATGGAAGAACCCTGGAGATACTAAAGGGTATCAGATAGATTATATAATGGTAGGACGGAGATTTAGGAACCAGGTTTTAAATTGTAAGACATTCCCAGGGGCAGATGTGTACTCTGACCACAACCTATTGGTTATGAACTGTAGATTAAAACTGAAGAAACTGGAAAAAGGTGGGAATTTAAGGAGATGGGACCTGGATAAACTGAAGGAACCAGAGATGAGATTGTACAGAGTTTCAAGGAGAGCATAACGGAACAATTGACAGGAATGGGGGAAAGAAATACAGTAGAAGAAGAATGGGTAGCTTTGAGGGATGAAATAGTGAAGGCAGCAGAAGATCAAATAGGTAAAAAGACGAGGGCTAGTTGAAACCCTTGGGTAAAAGAAGAAATATTGAATTTAATTGATGAAAGGGGAAAATATAAAAATGCAGTAAATGAAGCAGGCAAAAAGGAATACAAACGCCTCAAAAATGAGATCCACAAGAAGTGCAAAATGGGGATGGCTGGAAGACAAATGTAAGGATGTGGAGGCTTATCTCACTAGGGGTAAGATAGATACTGCTTACAGGAAAATTAAAGAGACCTTTGGTGAAAGGAGAACCACTTGCATGAATATAAAGAGCTTTGATGGAAACCCAGTTCTAAGCAAATAAGGGAAAGCAGAAAGGTGGAAGGAGTATATAAAGGGCCTATACAAGGGCGACGTACATGAGGACAATATTATGGAAATGGAAGAGGATGTAGATGAAGATGAAATGGGAGATATAATATTACGTGAAGAGTTTGACAGAGCACTGAAATACCTGAGTCGAAACAAGGCCCCCGGAGTAGACAACATTCCATTGGAACTACTGACAAACTTGGAAGAGCCAGTCGTGACAAAACTCTACCATCTGTTGAGCAAGATGTTTGAGACAGGCGAAATACCCTCAGACTTCAAGGAGAATATAGAAGAATGTAATAATCCCAATCCCAAAGAAAGCAGGTGTTGACAGATGTGAAAATTACCGAACTATCAGTTTAATAAGTCTCAGCTGCAAAATACTAACGCGAATTCTTTACAGACGAATGGAAAAACTGATAGAAGCCGACTTCGGGGAAGTTCCGTAGAAATGTTGGAACACGTGAGGCAATACTGACCCTACGACGTATCTTAGAAGAAAGATTGTTGATTAGAATAATCTCTTTCAAATTATGAAGGTGGCAGGGGTAAATACAGAGAGCGAAAGGCTATTTACAATTTGTACAGAAAGCAGATGACAGTTATAAGAGTCGAGGGACATGAAAGGGAAGCAGTGGTTGGGAAGGGAGTGAGACAGGGTTGTAGTCTCTCCCCGATGTTATTCAATCTGTATATTGAGCAAGCAATAAAGGAATCAAAAGAAAAGTTCGGGGTAGGTATTAAAATCCATGGAGAAGAAATAAAAACTTTGAGGTTCGACGATGACATTGTAGCTCTGTCAGAGACAGCAAAGGACTTGGAAGAGCAGTTGAACGGAATGGACAGTATCTTGAAAGGAGAGTATATGATGAACATCAACAAAAGCAAAACGAGGATAATGGAATGTAGTCGAATTAAGTCGGGTGATGTTCAGGGAATTAAATTAGGAAATGAGACACTTAAAGTAGTAAAGGAGTTTTGCTATTTGGGGAGCAAAATAACTGATGATGGTCGAAGTAGAGAGGATATAAAATGTAGACTGGCAATGGCAAGGAAAGCGTTTCTGAAGAAGAAAAATTTATTGAGATCGAGTATAGATTTAAACGTCAGGAAGTCGTTTCTGAAAGTATTTGTATGGAGTGTAGCCATGTATGGAAGTGAAACGTGGACGACAAGTAGCTTAGAAAAGAAGAGAATTGAAGCTTTCGAAATGTGGAGCTACAGAAGAATGCTGAAGATTAGATGGGTTGATCACATAACTAATGAGGAGGTATTGAATAGAATTGGGGAGAAGAGGAGCTTGTGGCACAACTTGACTAGAAGAACGGATCGGTTGGTAGGACATGTTCTGAGACGTCGAGGGATCACCAATTAAGTATTGGAGGGCGGCGTGGAGGGTAAAAATCGTAGAGGGAGACCAAGAGATGAATACACTAAGCAGATTCAGAAGGATGTAGGCTGCAGTAGGTACTGGGAGATGAAGAAGCTTGCACAGGATAGAGTAGCATGGAGAGCTGCATCAAACCAGTCTCAGGACCGAAGACCACAAGAACAACATGGTTTATAGCAGAAATTTCGTATCCCACTGTTGTACCCATGGTTTTCCACGTAATTTGTTGAAAGTAATTTGTTAGCTTTACTTGCCCGTGAGCAATAAGCTGCTTTTTCTTCGGTAGTAGTTAACATTCTTCTTTCACGGCAATTGCTTTCAACTATATATTCCAGCTTTCATATTTTGACTTTGATCCATTCCAACTCCAGTATTAATTTTTGTAGACATAAATATTAGCCGTACCTAAGCGGATAATGTCTTTAATAGAGAATGGTTTAAGTCCGTCTGACATATTATTTCTTTTTCTCTCTTAATATCTGTGCAATAACATTGTTTGTTTCACAGATCCAAACACGCAGTCCATTCCACAGTTCTAGTCTGGAAATACCATGTTTATTAGACAGCAAAAGTTTCTCATAGATGCATATACGGGCACCTTCAACAATCGGTAAAATGGTTACCAGCAACTTTGTTCACTCCCGAACTTGTGGTGTGACATATCTGACACGGAAAGCGAAAAGGTGCATCTTGCCAGTTTTGGATTTAGCGTTATTTTTATTTTTAAATTCAGCAATAATTTCTGAACATCTGTATAAAAAACAGATTTCTATTTCTAAATTTAGCTAAGTTATGAAACATTGAAAATATGATGAAAAAGAGGTGTTTTGAGATAATAAATTTTAATTTTATTACAACTATTTAGTTGGGCATATTTGAAAAACAAATGCTGCATATATCATACCCTTAAAATGCCCTTTGCCAAATGGTACATAACTTTTTTAATTAAGCTTGCATGTTGCGTGGTTAACCCCTTCAGACCTATAGCACAGTCCATTGTATATAAATTTAAAACTAAGTAAGTTGGAACTAACTTGAGAGAAATTAATGAATCCTCTGGCCTTTTATTCTGTAAAGTTATTCTGTGTTCGAATAATTGCAATTTGACAACATCTGAATATATTTTCACTTGTCTTCTTGGCATTATTGTAATCACAAAATGTTCTTCTTTTATAAAATACTACTCTGAGCTCCTTAAAATGCCTTTAAAATCTAGGAGCTGCCATTTTGTGAAGCGTTTCTTACACAGGTGCGAGATTTCGAAAAGGTGCCTCTCGTTAGGCCTGTGTTATTTCCCCAAGACGACAAGAGATACATTTTCAGAAGACTGGCATCCACTGCTTTTGATGATATTGTTGCTTTCTTTCAAATCGATACAGGCATGTACAGAATAAAACGAAAATGGGTATCTTAGTTATCACGGGAAGTTTTTGTTTGTACTGAAAATTTCACTATTACTACAAGAGCTCAATTTCCGCTTTCTGTCTGCTCTGTTAAACATCTTTATTCTACCAGAGGATCTTGTTCATGTTAATCAGTATATTCCGACTATCTTATCGTTGCTCCCTGTCACATTTCTTTTTCCTTGGTCGTCTCTTCTCTGTTAGGTAGTCACGCATCTCAATTTTCGTACAAAGCTCTACAAAATCATGCATCATATCCACGTTCATGAGACAAAGTCGTGTATACCATGATGTTTCGAACTCTAGGCAGTTGATCTATTTGATATCCATTTTAACGTCACACAATACCAGTCCATGTGGTACACCCACATTATTTTTGTATTTCTTCAAAATTGCTCTAATACATTTCTTCGAATATTCCTCTTTCTGTCATGTTCCATGAGGAAAAGTGGTACTTTTTTCCTTTACGCCATGTCTTGCAAAAATGATCTTGAAGAATTTATCAAGTAGATAAGGGTAATTTTTGTTTCTTTAGCATTACAGACCTGACCTCCTTTCGTTGTTCTTGACATCCGACATGATAACAGATGTTAACCACCATAATGTTGTCCGAAACAGTTCCGCAATGCTGATGTAAATTTTTCTTGTTAAGTAACATGCTATTTATGGTATAATTCACATTACCAATGTTAGTAAAAGAAGATTGTCCAGGGTCTTCAGTAACAACCACAAACCAAAAAGTTCATCGGTTGGCCTCATCTGCTTTCCTAAAAGCTGAGAGATGCACTTTGGGGCGATATATGACGATACTTTCTGGTACCACAAAACACGGATCAGTTGCGGTTATCATGTCTTGTTGTTTATTGTGAAGATCCAAGATGTTGACGCTTCTGTTCATGTGGCCATGTTATCAATTCCGGTTATGCGCCCTAAATGTAGAAGGCTGTCGGATGCCGCACTCTTGTTCCATGCAATTAAAAAGTCGTAACATTGTGTATGTATAGACAACATGTACGGAAAAGTAATCTTTTTTAAAACATGTCATCACCTTTTAACGTATCCTTTAATAAATAAAAAATCCTAAGGGTAACAGTATGCATACAAAACAAATGCAATTGCTTATCATAATACGTAAGTTTGATTACAGACCTCTAATCATGAAGAAAGGAATCTAATTTATGTTTGATCCAAACAAAACAATGTTATTACCATATCTAAATTATCTGCATCATTTTGCAAAGACCAACCCGTCTTATTTCAGCTAAAATCATATCAAAGTCTTCCATTCATTATAGTGCGACCCCAAGCAAGGATAACATTTGACGTTAACATCTGGTTGTCATTACCTTGTTTTTACTTCAGTTCTGCTAGACACTTTCTTCGGTGGGTTGCGGTGTTCACTTGGGAGAGACATCTCACAGTAAAAAGATATCGAGGCTGTTACTTTGCCGAATGTATATCGCCACATATCCTCCGTGGGAAAGTGTTTCGACGTAAAGAGCAACACAATGCACACAAAAAATACCCAAAAGTTGCTTGTCGTGATGCACACTTATGATTACAGCTCCAACATGCTGATCACAATCACCGAAAACGTTGTAAATAGATTAGTTTTTTTTAGCATGTACCACTTCACTGTGCAAGGAAACAATTCGGCTGCCATACAATATTAAAAATGGAGGGGGGGATTGTGTTTCAATAAATATACACTGAGACATATTCTATCTGTGTAAGTGTTGTGGTGTGAAAGACATGCAGGTTGCTTATTATTTGGCAACTACTCCTACCGATCTCTGAACAAAAATTATTCGATCTTGTGTCATAATAAATTTTTCCATATTATTATTTATGAAAATACACTATACAGGGTGTCCACAATGAGACTCCAACATTTTAATATCCTATATCATTCTCATTTCAGATGAATCCTGAAGGGACAGACCTGTGAATCCTGAAGGGACAGACAGAGCAACTCAACAAGTTTGTGGTGTGCAAATTTGATACGCCAAGTGGCCGTAGTGGAGCTGCAATCAATTGTTTTAGCAAAATGGAGGATATGAAGGAGCGTGAACAAGTGGTCTGGTTGTATGCTGAGACAAAATCGGCGACCCAAGTGCAAAGAAACTTCCGTCGAGTTTACAACAAAGCGCCCCCGTCGTTCAAGACTATAAAGAAGTGGTGTGATCAGTTTTTGGCTACTGGGAGTGTTGCGAAAGGGCATGGTGGTGGTAAGCCTGCCATCAGCGAACATCATGTGGAACAAGTGCGGCGGTCATTCGAACAAAGTCCACAAAAGTCAGTGCGACAGGCCGCACGAGAACTTCGTATGAAATGTTCAACAGTGCACAAAGTGTTTCATCAGCGATTACGTTTGTAATCGCAGGTTGTGCAATAAATCAAGCCTGATGATCGACCAAAGCGAGAAGAATTTGCATGTGTCATTTGAGATCGCGCCAATATAATTATCTTGTGGATGACGTCTGAAACTTCGTGAGGCTGGTTGCAGCTGAGGAGATGGGAATGTGAGTAGAGCGTAGCGAACTGCAGGCAGAACTGCATAAGATTGATGATTGCTACAGGAACCGCGGACGAGACATTTTTATCACGCGTGATGTTTACTGACGAGGCAACCTTTCACGTGTCAGGGGCTGTCAATCGTCACAATGTGCGCATCTGGCGGTCCGAAAATCCACATGCAACTAGGGAACACATGCGCGACAGTCCGAAAATTAATGTGTCGTGTGGTTTGATGATAAATCGCATTGTTGGGCCGTTTTTCTTTAGGAGCCGACTGTGGATGGATCCATCTACCTGGACATGTTGGAGCAATTTGCCGTGCCACAGATAACAGTCCTGCAGCCAAATGTGATGTTTCAACAGGACGGTGCACCACCCCAGTGGAGCCTTGATGTCTGAAAATTTGTAAATGACCCATTCCCGCAACGATGGATTGGCCGTGGATGTCCAATTCCTTGGCCGCCACGTTCGCCCGACATAACCCCCTCGATTTTTTCTTGTAGGGTTATGTGAAAGACCGGGTATACGCTACACCAGTAAAGGACCTGCAAGACTTGAAACAGTCATCAACTCTGTCACAGAACAGATGTTCCGCAACACATGGCATGAAATTGATTATAGACTTGATATTCTTCGCGCTACCCGTGGCGCCCATGTGCAAGTGTACTGAACCGTGCACCTGTGTTTGAATACTTGATGAGCTGCTGTATGATTTCCCTGTATTTGTTCGTCAATAAATTGTGTTTACTCTCAGATTTTATGAGTTCAAACGTTGGAGTCTCATTGTGGACACCCTGTATTTCGAGTTCAAAAGCACATGACACATCTGTTGTAAATTACTTCTTCTTTAGAAGTAAAAAATACTTATGGATCACACATTGGCACTATCGATAAATTCACGACACACATTTGGATGTGGTTACCCTGAACAGCAGCAGCGCCAATATAATTATCTTGTGGATGACGTCTGAAACTTCGTGAGGCTGGTTGCAGCTGAGGAGATGGGAATGTGAGTAGAGCGTAGCGAACTGCAGGCAGAACTGCATAAGACTGATGATTGCTACAGGAACTGGGAGTTGGCATTCAGTTTAAGTCAGTGTGATATATTGTACCTACATAGGGTGAAATATCCAGTCCTGTATGGTTACACGATTGATGAAGAATCACTATAACCCAAAATAATTAGGAAACGCCTGGAGATAGCAATCCAAGGCAACATAAAGTGGAACGATCACATAAAAATAAATGTACAGAAAAGCAGACGCTAGGCCCAGATTTATTGGAGGTATATTAATGGAGTGTAATTCATCCACAAAACAAGTGGCTTTCAAAACAATCCTTCTACAGAGTTTGAGAACCTTATCAGATCATATTAATGGAAGACTTAGACCAGCTCCCAAAACATGATAGTTTAGAAGTCGCAGGGACATTAGGGCGTTACAGAGACGCTAAACGAACTGAACTGCAGGGGTACACTGTACAAGAGCGGTGCAATACGAAGATGTTTTCCGACGAAGATCCTAGAGAATATGTTCCAGGAAGAATTGGTTAACATATTACGTCCTCCTAAATAAATCTCGTTAAATGACCACAGCGAGAAAATTAGAGGTAATATGGAGGTTTATCGCCAAGCGTTCTTTCAACACATCATCCACAAATCAAGCGGGTACCAGAATTACCCTCCACTACATACCATAAGGTAGCATGAGGGTGTTAGACGTCTGATTATTGGTATAGTTTTCGTAGAGACAATAGCATCACCTGGGAAAGACTTTATGGCGCGTACAATGTTAGCTATTGTAAACAGCACAGCGAGCGAAATCGCGGATTAAGTAAGAACTGAGACGTAATTTAGACACGTCCTTGTCTAGGGAATATTCCGTACCAGGCTGCAGTACTCTAAAAGAGGGCTGACAGGCGTAATGTAGGCAGTCTCCTTTGGTATATTTACTATACTTTCTAAGTTTTCTGACAGTAACGCATAGTATTCGACTTTCCCTTCGCTGTGACCTAAACATTATTATAGAGAGCAGTCGCGTTACTTCATACTTTCTGTCTGTGCAGTTGTTATTCATAACATGAAACATGCCAAGTAATGCACAGTAATTACTACTTCAAAAGAGGAAATTTTCTACACTATGCTCTATTGGCACTGTAATACACATAATAATAGAACAGAAGAAATCTATGTTACGTATATGACCCCATTTTGCTTCCTCACAGCCAGTGTCGACTCGTGGATGCAATAAAAATAATAATACCATTACAGGTGACAAATCTGTCTGGATCTGTGGGTACGTAATGAGCCAAAATCTATGCTGTGTAACCTAGTTGAAATACACACATCAAAAATAGTTTCGCATCACCCCGGTTCCCAGAAATCCTGAAGATAGATGTTGACTATGGATATTGTATCACAGACACATTCCCTTTTACTGTTCCGAGATGTCAGTAGACCCGCCCAAAGGTGAAAACAACCATGCATGAGCAGCACCTATTAGACGGAGAGGGTCCAACAACCGATCAATTCCGGTCTTCCCACTAGGAAGGAGGTACACAGGTCGTGTGGTCTGTAGTTCAACAATGCCTAGACTGTCAATACCGCGTTTCGATCGAGTCCGCATAGTTACTTCGTGCCAGGAATGGCTATCAACAAGGGAAGTGTCCAGGCGTCTTAAAGTGAACCAAAGTTATGTCTATCGGACATGGAGGAGATACAGAGAGACAGGAACAGTCGATGACAAGCCTCGCTCAAGCCGACCAAGGGCTACTACTGCAGTGGATGACGGCTACTTACAGATTATGGCTCGGAGGAACCCTGACAGCAACGCCACCATGTTGAACAATGCTTTTCATGCAGCCACAGAACGTGGCTGCATGATGCGCACCTTCACTCCAGGCGTCCATGGCGAGATCCATCTTTGTAACCACGACACCATGCAGCGCGGTACAGATGGCCCCAACAACATGCCGAATGGACCGCTCAGGACTGGCCTCACGTTCTCGTCACCGATTAGTGTCGCATATGCCTTCAACCAGACAATCGTCGGAGACGTGTTTCGTGGCAACCCGGTCAGGCTGAACGCCTTAGACACACTGTCGAGGGAATGCAGCAAGGTGGAGGCTCCCTGCTGTTTTGGGGTGGCACTATGTGGGGCCGGCGTACGCGGCCGGTGGTCATGGAAGGCGTCGTAAAGGCTGTACGATACGTGAATGCCATCCTCCGACCGATTGTGCAACCATATAGGCAACATATTGGCGAAGCATTCGTCTTCATGGACGACAATTTATTCCGCCATCGTGCACATCTTGTGAATGACTTCCTTCACGATAAAGACATCGCTCGACTAGGAGATGCTACTGGGTATTAGTGGTACCTGTGTGTACAGCAATCTGGACCACCACTTCTGAAGGTCTCGCTCTACGGTGTGGTACAACATGCAATGTGTGGCTTTCATAAGCAATAAAAATGGTGGAAGTGATGTTTATGTTGATCTCTATTCCAATTTTCTGTACAGGTTCCGGAACTCTCAGACCCGAGGTGATGCAAATTTTTTTTTTGGGGGGGGGGATGTATTTAACCTTGTCCATTAACTGCTGTGGAGTGTACGGTGGAAATAAACAGCTATCTTCTTTATGTGTGTACACACTACACCGAGAAAAGGCGACTCCCAGAACGGCGCTGTGCTGTACACATCCCAGCACAGAACTGCTTGTGATCATCGCCTCTTAGTTCCCCCATGCTGATGGCTCGCAAACATTAGCTGTTTCTGCGTATTTCCCATATTCTACATGCACCAGTTCTTGATATCGTCACCTCTGCATGTCATCTCACAGTTTTCATGGTCATACAATTAAATGAAAGTGCCTAGTGTTCTCACTACTTTAGGGCTCCTACTACCTGGTTTCAAACCTAGTGAAGTAGTGGAAAGTTAAGAGACTGTTGCTTTTCGGACCTGGAGGAGGGAAGTTAAAATTATCATTCACCCTTACAGATCTGTTTCCCTTGAATCCCTGACAAGTATTGTAGTGCTTCTTTTAGGAAATGCGTGTACGATTTCTTGTTCAGTGCTTCTCAAATCGGAGATGGTGCTTCGTATCTAACGACAGCGTCGTCGACATATCATTAAAACTTTTATCTTCCTTCGCATTTTCTTTGCGTAGCGCTGCATGTGGGATTGCTTCAAAAATTGTTATTGTGTTTAAATATACTCACGATGTCTGACGCATTGTCTCTATGATACTTAGGTTTTTAATAAGGTTTAACATGAATATGCAGTTTTACTGCAACTATTTTCTCTCCAACTCTAGGGGAGTGTGTCGCTAAATCTCAGAGCCCGAGTGCTGATGCAGCTAACAGTTTTGATTAGCAGGTGGAATATATAGCAGGTCTATTGAAGTCGGTGCTCCGGTTACAGCATACCGACGCTTTCGTACTGGAGATACAACGACCGTGTTCGCAAAGAATAGCCCGGTGCACAGCTGACAGCACATATTTAACGAATTTGTCAGAGCTGTTCTTCTTTGTCTACTTTTTAACGTAAATGCTAGTCACATATATTTCCCTCACAGGTCTGTGCGTATAATTGCTCAAAGCAAATGAAAAGCAGACAATCCAATAAGATTTCTTAAAATTTATTTGTGAGATATAAAAGTTTAGGCGGTCGCACTCAACTTCAGGTTCCAACATGTATTTCTGTATATACTACCAAGTAGTGTCTTCAGATAAATAAGGGAATATCTTGCCGAAGGAATATGAAAAGCAAAACCCATATAGTTCGCATAATTAAAAATTTCAGTTTTTAGATAGTCATCTTCTGGAGAATTTCACATAAATTAGGCACGCGTAATTTATAATTAGCGATTTCAAGCAAAGACAGGATAAGACTTTTGCCGGAAAATTTTGGTACATTACGGACTAATAGTGATATTCTGAGAAGGATTATTAAAGTAAAACATCAGTGACTTCCATACCTCACCTTAAGACCGAAAATGTGACTTTATTTCTACAAGTTGTAACAGTTGTTCGATAAATATAGCACTATGCATTAGGTAAGAACGTCAAATAATACAAATCACTGAAACAATATAAAACACTTTAACGATTATTTACATACACACACTAATATACCACATACTTGGACTTAGCTATGGAGATCACCTAATCTCCTGTTAATCAAACTTTTGTACCAATCATATTTAGTAAGAAGAAGTATTTATACCCGTATTTTACGAAGTCGGTCCATAGGCGCAGCATATTCCTCCGCGCTTGATCCTCTTCAGACTGTGGGTCCAAGTTATAATTAAGGTAATTATTATAATGGAGGAAGAGGAATCCTTGCTCTCCACCGTGTTCAACGCCTGAAACAGAGACGTGTACCGATCACAAATAACTGGTCGGAGCACAACATGATGGGTTGCACCTGTACCTTAAATAATTACATAGAATGCAACAATAGTGTAAGAATGACGTTCCGCATTAATTTGGGAAAGATTAATACTGAACTAAGAAATCTCCTTCTCAAGGATGAAATCTTAATTAATCTGGAGTCTCGTAGCACTTCACTGTACACTCGTTAATAAGAATCTACAAAGCAGTCACCTAGCCTTTGAGGAAAACAGTAGCAGAGTTTATAGTGCGAGCACCCTGGCCACCGCCATGTTTTGGATACAGAACTGCTTGGATTTTTTGAAATTTGTGGTTAGTTCACATGGGACGAAACTGCGTAGGTCATCGGTCCCTAGGCTTACACACCACCTAGTCTAACTTAAACTAAGTTACGCTAAGTACAACACACACATCCATGCCCAAGGAAGGACTTGAACCTGCGACGGAGGGAGCCGCGCGAACTGTGGCAGTTGTGTAAGGAGTCCAGTTCAAGATCACTTTCTTTTAGCAAAGCTGTGCTTTCAAATCATGAGGCGAGCCAATCTACGCCTTTGTGAATCTGCACTCCACACACACTTCATTTGCGACATTTCTCTGGTCGAAACACAGAAGAATCTAAAGTGATACAGTTAATGTAAGGACTGGAACATCAGTGTGCTCTTCTATAAAACTGGCACTAACGAGAGTTTTTCCCTCATCCGTTTCTTAATGTTACTTTGCACAGAACAAGGGCTAATCATTTTAGTATACGGTACGATACCACTGTTCCGTGATTATCGCGGTACGCTTGTAGTCCCACCCGGACCTACAGGTGGCGCCAAAGCTGCAAGAAGTTTTCTCTCTGAGAGCAAAAGGGCACTGGAATCATCAGAGCAGGCCACAGTTAACGCCACAGGTGTCCACGACAGAACGACTAGAGCGAACACATGGGGTCTTACCGAAATGAGCGGAACGAGTGGCTCACCTGGCCGGCGGCATGAGAGAGACACTTGGCGGCTGGCGGCTTAGCAGGCAGACGAAACATTGACCTCATTTTAGGGCATTAAAGACACTTGGAAAACTGCAAAGTAAAGTTCCTCGAGAATTTTTGAGGAACAAAATAAAAGAACACTGCTGAGTGCTCTCTTTGTCAGCCCAATGGCTGTCTAGTTGGCCAGTGTGCACAGCAGCATTCCGGTAACTTCTGCTCCTGGTACCTCGAGAGTCTTGTTGCTGGTGTGTACGGGCAGAGCCTGTACATTGCCTTGTACTGTCTGTCCTCTACTTCAGTCCCGAAGCAGAACACTTTTCTGCTTTATTGAGGTTAAAATGAATTAACGGACTGGGTCATTCGGTAGTGCACGCGGAATGCTTATGTTAAAGTTGAAACTCTGCAGTGTATTGGTAGTGAACTGCTGATTTCCTGTTGAAGCTTCTGAATACGTTAATTCCATTTCGTTTTACATATGTTCCCCGCACTGTTAAAGGGTATCAGTAGGTATCAGGAGGAGACTGAAACCCCGGAGCAGCTAAAATACAGCCTGTCCAACGGTGAAGAGGCTATGCCGTATTTGTTGAAGGACTCCACCGTGTATTGTAAGGCACTCCATTACCGCCCTAAGATTACAGTCCTCGCTGAGCTTATCCTGACACGTTTTTCCTACTGTCATCAGTTACTCTAAAAGGTATACAATACTTGTGTCAATATTCCTGAGATGCTTACTTTGAAGGGTGTAGATTCCAACATAAGAACGATGATACGGTCTTGTAGAATATGTTCTATTAGTACACCTTCACAGGACACGAAGCATTATGAGATGATTTCGCAGCCAGTAGAGAAATGGGGCGGTTTTGTCACTCAAGTTTCGGAAACCAGTAAGTGTGGATGTTTTTCGAGGGTCTCTTGGCTGTTTCCCACCTGTGCAGCCATGACACAGGCGACGTTCGGTTATGTAAAATGATTATATGGTGTCATTGGACCTCACGAAATTTTGATATCGGACGCCGCTACCATGTTCACCGCCATTCAGACAGTTTTGTTTTGTATTACAGGTAAGGTACTCTATCACCACTGGTTATTATCCGAACCCCTCATTCGCTGAGAGGGTCAATGGGAACCTTTGGAGTGCGATTATTGCTTAACACCATCAACATCATACTTGATGGGATGACACATTGGGGTTGTGGGTTGTTGACTTACACCTTCAACACTGATAAATGTTTTACACTCATGACCCCATTCGTTAATACTTTTTATTGACGATCGTTTTCAGTTGCTGAAACTGTCATCTTCTGATTTTCCAATTCTTTTTTTTTCTTTTATAAATCGTGCTCCATTTACAAACAATAAACTGATAATCATAAGATGACACTTCCAGCTATCGAAACCGGTCGTCTGTAATAAATATTAATTAATGCGATCTTGGATACAAAAAGTTTTATCAAGTTAAATATAAATCGCTCCTGTCATTCTGTCATCATGAGGAACTTCAGCCTTCAACGTTCCCATAAATGTGCAACATAAGGAAACACCAAGGGGGCCTCGGTCTTCTGTTTGGCCGAATGCACTCGTGTGATTTATGGTGTATTTAAATTTCACTACCGAATAAAAGAAATCTTTATTCGAATTTCATGCTGCTCTTATGACATTATTGTTATTTCCAGGAGCATTTCTTGTATATAAGTCTTTGAACTTATTTATTTCCGCTAGGTATATCATAATTAATGCCGTAAATGCAGACAGTTGAGAGTACATGGTATTAGAAGCAAGAAAGTCTAGTAAATGTGGACTCTACAATGCAAACGTGAAGAGCTGTTCAACATATGTGTTTCGGAGTAGCGAAGATGAACAATTACTCATAGCCTTATAGGTATGCACTTCAGAGCCAAAATTAAATGGACCATTTCTTTATTTTTTTGATCTAAACTACTACTGGCAGTTTAGCAGATTTGTTTCACAGTATCGAAGAGGAAGACGTGCCAATAACTCTGGAGGCTTTAGAACCCTTGTTTACCGGACATTTGTGCTCTTAGTTCATATAAGTTCAACTGCATGCGTTTACGCCATTGATAATGGCGCACCTTGCATTTTATTATGCTTTCATAATACCAGACACATTTTTATTATCCTATCTCGTTGTTACTTAGATATATATATACTACGTGATCAAAAGTATCCGGACACATGGCTGAATATGACTTTCAAGTTCGTGGCACCCTCCATCGGTAATGCTGGAATTCAGTATGGTGTTGGCCCACCGTTAGCCTTCATGACAGCTTCCACTCTTGCAGGCATACATTCCATCAGTTGCAGCAAAGTTTCTTGGGGAAAGGCAGCCCATTCTTCACGGAGTGCTGCACTGTGGAAAGGTCGGTGTGGCCTGGCACGTAGTCGGCGATCCAAAAAATCCCAAAGGTATTCTATAGGATTCAGGTCAGGACTCTGTGCAGGCCAGTCCATTAAAGGGATGTAATTGTCGTGTAAGCAATCCTCCATAGGCCGTGCATTATGAACAGGTGCTCGATCATGTTGAAAGTTGCAATCGCCATCCCGGAATTGCTCTTCAACAGTGGGAAGCAAGAAGGTGCTTAAAACATCAATGTAGGCCTGTACTGTGATAGTGCCATGCAAAAAAAAAAAAAAAAAAAAAGAAAAAAAAAAACAAGGGGTACAAGACCCCTCCATTGAAAACACGTCCACACCACAACACCACTGCCTCCGAATTTTACTCTGGCAGATAACGTACACCGGGCTTTCGCCATGTTCACACCCTGCCGTCGGATCGCCACATTGTGTACCGTTATTCGTCACTCCACATAATGTTTCTCCACTGTTCAATCGTCCAATGTTTACGCTCCTTACACAAAGCGAGCAGGCACTCGACCATGAAATCCAAGTTTTCTAGCCTCCCGCCTAACTGTACCTATTACACATTACGAGCGCCTTCAACTGTCAGTCTCTGTCTCTGTTAGTCAACAGACGAGGTCGGCCTGCTCGCTTTTGTGCTAAACGTGTCCCTTCACGTGTCCACTTCACTATCACATCGGAAACACTGGACCTAGGGGTGTTTAACGTTGTGGAAATCTCGGATACAGACGTATGCAAATGACTCCTGACCACCTTCGAAGTCCGTCAGTTCAGCAGAGAACCCCCTCATTCTGCCCTCTCACGATAATGACTATTGAGGTCGCTGATATAGAGTATCTGGCATTAGCTGGCACCAAGATGCACCTAACATTGCATGTTGTATTATCGTACAACGAGACCTTCAAAGGCGGTTGTACAGATTGCATCGGTACATCGGTACCTCTAATACCCAACAGCACGTCCTCTTGCACTGATGCATGACTGTATTCGTCGTGGCGTACTATCCTCAAGTTCATCAAGACACTGTTGGTCCAGACTGTCGAACTCCTCAAAGGCGATTCGGCGTAGATACCTCAGAGTGGTTGGTGGGTCACGTCGTCCGTAAGTATCTCTTTTCAACGCATCCCAGGCATGTTTGACAGGTTTCATGTCTGGAGAACATGCTGGCAGATCGACTCGACCGATGCCGTTATCCTGAAGGAAGTCATTCACAAGATGTGCACGAAGGGGTGGCGAATTGTCGTCAGTGGAGACGAATGTCTCGCCAATATGCTACCGATATCGTTGCACTATCGGTGGAAAGATGGCATTTGCGTATGGTACAGCCGTTACGGTGCCTTCCATGACCACCAGCGGCGTACGTCGGCCCCACGTAATGCCACTCCAAAACAGCAGGGAACCTTCACCTTGCTGCACTCGCTGGACGGTGCGTTTAAGGCATTCAGCCTGACCGGGCTGCCTGCGAACACGCATCCGACGGTCGTCTGGTTGAAGGCACATGCGACACTAATCGGTGACGAGAACGTGATGCGAATCCCGAGCGGTCCATTCGGCATGTTGTTGGGGCCATCTGTACCGCGCTGCATGGTGTCGAGGTTTTAACGATGGATCTCGCCATGGCCGTCGGGAGTGAAGCTGCGCATCATACAGCTTATTGCTCACAGTTTGAGTTGCAACACGACGTCCTGTGAATGCACAAAAAGCACTATTCAAGATGGTGGCGTTGCTGTCAGCGTTCTGCCGAGCTATAATCCGTAGGTAGTGCTCATCCACTGCAGTAGTAGCCCTTGGGCGGCGTAAGCGAGGCATGTCATCGACAGTTCCTGCCTGTCTTTATCTCCTCCAGGTCCGAACAACATCGCTTGGGTTCACTCCGAGACGCCTGGACACTTCCCTCTTTGAGAGGCTTTCCTGGCACAAAGTAACAATGTGGACGGAATCACACCACGGTATTGACAGTCTACACATGGTTGAACTACAGACAACACGAGCCTTGTACCTCCTTCCTGGTGGAATGACTGGTACTGATCGGCTGTTGGACCCCTCCGTCTAATAAGCGCTTCTCACGCATGTTTGTTTACATCTTCGGGCGGGTTTAGTGACATTTCTGAACAGTCAAAGGGATTGTGTCTGTGGTACAATATCCACAGTCAACGTCTATCTTCAAGGGGTTCTGGGAACTGGGGTGATGCAAAACCCTATATAAGATGGACGTTGACTGTGGATATTGTATCACAGAGACAGTCCATTTCACTGTTCGGAGATGTCACTAAACCGGCCCAAATATCTAAACAACCATGCATGAGAAGCGCCTATTAGATGAAGGAGGTACACGGTTCGTCATATAATGGTCCTTTTTATTGTATATAATACAGAGCATACAGTCATCTTTATTTTACAATCATTATTGCCATTCACCAACAGCAGTAACGTAAACAGGTATAATATGCACTACTGGGCAACGGAAAATCCACGATGGCTGCGATAAATGCAACATCAGCGACCTTGGCGGGTTACTGTATGGTGCGGGATTATGGGAGGAGGGATAATTGGCCACCATTTTTCGATGGCAATCTAAATGGTGCAATGTATGCTGATTTCCTACGTAATGTGTTACCGATGTTACTACAAGATGTTTCACTGCATGAGAGAAAGGCTATGTACTTCCAGCATGAGGGATGTCCGGCACATGGCTCGTGTGCGGATGAAGCGGTATTGAATACCATATTTCATGACAGGTGGATTGGTGGTCGAAGCACCATACCATGGCCCGTACGTTCACCGGATCTGACGTACCTCGAATTTCTTTCTGCGGGAAAAGTTAAAAGATGTTTGATATCGTGATCCACCGACTACGCCTGACAACATGCGTCAGCGCATCGTCAATGCATGTGCGAACTTTACGGAAGGGGAACTACTCGCTGTTGAGAGGAATGTCGTTACACGTATTGCCCAATGCATTGAGGTTGACGGACTTCATTTTGAGCATTTATTGCATTAATGTGGTATTCACAGGTAATCACGCTGTAAGAGCATGCGTTCTCAGGAATTATAAGTTCACAAAAGTTCATGTATCACACTGGAACAACCGAAATAAAATGTTCATACGTACCTACGTTCTGTATTTTAATTTGGAAAACCTACCTGCTATCAACTGTTCGTCTAAAATTGTGAGCCATATGTTTGTGACTATTACAGCGTCATCTGTCACAAAGCGAAAAAAGTGGTTCAACTAAAACATTCTTATTTCTTTACGCACTACACGAAAATGTAATAAAAATGTGGGTTCCTATTTAAAAAAACGCAGTAGATATCCGTTTGACTTATGGCAGCGCCATCTAGCGGGCCAACCATAGCGCCATCTGGTTTTCCCCTTCAAGCTAGACAAGTTTCGTTCTTTGTAGTTTTTTCGTTTGACGCTTATTTTGTGTAATATTTGGCCCGGTCACGATCAGTGGATCACCCTATATACACACAAATAATTGCTGTTATTTGTGACACAGTTCGTTTCTTTCAAAAATTTCACGTTAGAATAAAGTTCTTCGTTTTTCACAGCAGTATGGTATGTATTGTATGCACTAATTTCTGCTCATACTCCCCTGATAGGAGCATCGCAAACGTCACGAATTACATGTGTAAAGTTAATATGGATAATTCTATACATATTGAAGTAATAGTAGCTGACTTTGGCACTGAGTGAATACATGAACTGAAGTACTGTTCTGCACGATTCACGAATATTACACTTGAAGATGGTTTGCAACTTCATTGTATAGAGCTTGAATACACAGTAGCCAGCGGTTCAGTCTCTCTGACACATGAGACTGTATCATCCCTAGTTCAAATAAGTTCATAGCAGCGGGATGCCATAAATAAAGGGATAGGTCTGTAGACATTACCCTGAGCGCAGACTCATTGTTCAGTGATGTGATACATAGTCAGGCCAGCACAGTAAATGTCCAGGAGAGAAAGAGATGGGTTATAATCTGTAGACATGTGACCACTGGTGTACAGAATTGCACGACATACTTCCCCCACATTCTGAATCAGTAAACTGCGTTTTAATACCCTTCTTTTTATTCTCAATATTCATCACCACACACCAGTCACCACCTATTTCTATGCCTATATTCACATGCTGTGACCTACTAACAGGTAAATTTTATGTGTAGAAGCGCATAGTAGTAGTAGCACACTTGGAGCAACTGGTACCGTCTCATCCACAACATTCACACTCTGTCTTTGCACTATCACTGGAATGTTCCATAGTTCATTGAATCGTGCGTACGTTGGTGTTCGACATGCGGCGTGCTGTTTGAGACTCCTGCTGCACTGCAGATGCTGCTAAGCAGGTTGTAGCTGCTGAACTCGAAAGACTCTGGCGTTCTTCTTTGACTCATGAACAGGTATATCCGTGCTCTACTGCTGGGTGTCTTTAGCGATGAGCGACAGAGACAATAACAGATCATTGTCCTGCTCCAACATGCTGACCAGTTCCGCTACAGGATCCCTTGTGCTAAAGGTTGGTGTCGCTGCTGCATATCCCGACAAGTTGGGATGTTGTGCTTTCATAGTCTTGACAAGGTGGAGGATCCCACTGTTGTTGGTCTCTGTTGTGCTGCTAAAAGAAGGAGAAGAAGAAGACGAAGAATAAGAACACTTACCTATAACAATAATAATAGCAACTACAGACATCGAATGTGCACATTCATTCTTGGGGCTGTAGCCAGGATAGGAAATGGTAGCTAGAATACAAACCGATATCAAACTCCTACTAAGCAGTGCCTGAAAGGGTAAGTGGAACGTATGGAAAGGCGTCTCTAGGAAAGGACCCTGATGTGAGACTGAACTGCATTCTTTGGTAGCTTAGATAGACAGTTCCACTGACGACATTCTTGAGTTCTCAGCTTCAGAGGCAAGTATCTGTGGAGCTCCTTCGAAATTTTCTGACGGTCATATTCCCATGAAGGAGAAGTTGACGAGGAATTTACTTAATCAAATCCCTGAGAACGACTTTGTCCAATGAATCCGATGATTGTCGGTGCACCGAGCATACTGCAATCTTAGACAGCACACGAATGTGCCACGGCAACACCTTGTAAGCTCTTGGTAATAAAGCACCCATTTTAGCGGCTTCTTTTCGTAGCTTCCTCTTTCTGGGAGGGGTTATCTCGCCTCCTTTTCGTTGTCCTTCGACGTCCTTCACGTTCACGTTATACAGTAAGGCCGCAGATGAGAAGAGTGTTTCCTGTAGGTTTGTGGCAAATGGCCTTTCCTGCGCTACGAATTTCAGCTGATTCAAGTGGGTTATTAATTCGTTCATGTTACAGTATATGCTGGGAACCATTTGTCATTGAGAATTTTCTTTACTCTTTTATCTCTAGCCCGATGAGGGAGACATGCCACTGGGTGGATCAGTAACGGGTCTTTTTGGTTGTTATCAACGTCTGTAAAGTGCGTTCACCTTCACGCAGTGAGAGACGTCACAGTCTAATGGCTTTGTAGAGACTGCCTTTGATTTTCCTGTGATCTACGTGTGCATTTCTCACAACTTGTGTGTGTACATTAAGATAATTTTGGTCTTTGTACTGCTAATGCTTTGTAAAAACTTCATTTACTGCATGATTTAGTAACCAACAGTTCTGGGGTAAGTGTACCTTGCAAGTACACGTATTTTTGGCGACGTCGCGGAAAGACATCGCTGATTTCTCTCTCTCTCTCTCTCTCTCTCTCTCTCTCTGTCTCTCTCTCTCTCTCTCTCTCTCTCTGTGTGTGTGTGTGTGTGTGTGTGTGTGTGTGTGTGTGTGTGTGTCTGTGTGTGTGTATCTGTGTGTGCGTGTCCGTGCAGGAGTGTGCGCGTATGTGTAGAGGGAATTTTCGGCACGATACGTCAGAAACTGTCAGTGGACCATCGGGCACCAGACTGCTGTCCTCTGTAGACCGTACCTACCTACTAGAAGGTACGCGATGTGTCTCAGTGGCATTTGCCCTGTTACTTACTCGCCAGAACAGTTTGCAGGAGCGATATGAAGCAAGTATATATATGTCTATCAGCTCAGCTTACAGCTGTTCGTAAAAAGTAGCAACATTTGTATGAAGCTCTTGGTAGAGCCACTACGGTTAACATAGGGCTTAATGTGTCATGTTCGACAGAGTATACCACAGCTCGTTATACATACAAAGTTTCTGCGATAAACCTGATTCGTGTCATATGAATCAATTTTTGGTATTAACTGAGAAAGAAACGTCAATGTCTGCGGAGAAGGTAAAACTGTGAGTTTATTAGATATCCTCGTTAAAAACAAAACCGTTCTAGGGAAACTTTCCTGCATAAAACGGTATGTATTACAGTCCCCTTAAAAACACGTAGAAATATGTAACAGCAACTGTGCATCACACAAAACCTATGCTATGTTCAACAGTTTTTCCCTCTTAAAATTATCTCGTAATCATAATTTCCGTTAAATAGTTCACTAGCCTCAAATTGCATCGAGTAAAATATTGCAACGTGGATCAGTTAACTGCTCACTTTCTCATGACAGCTTTTAAAGATAATGCTACTCGCAATGGCAACTTAACTTTGAAAGCCTGTTATCTTACGGATAGTAGAACCTGTTAGAGTTTCCACTTTTATTAACTTATCTTACCATAAACACAGTCATCATCAGATAATGTTCTTATCAAACGAATTATACAGTGATTTTATTGTCCAGTGGTCAAGGGCGTCGTTCAGAGCAAAGGAGTAGCTACATCCGCAGTGGCAACTCGCAGAAATTAATCTTATCAGATAATTGTAAACTGATACCCCTGAGTCATCCAGACAACTACTGAGGTGATTGGGTCAGTAACTGTCTGTTGTTGTGTGATTATGCTGAGAACTTGCACACTAACCATCGCTATGCATTCACGTCGGTCAACAGTCGCAGCGTTGCTGTTATTCACCTTTGCAACAGTTGTCAAGGTAACGGCTTCTTTTCGCTCCTTTTCACCACATGGAAGTATAGAGAATAACGTAAAACAATTTCTGTCTTATTCATAATAAGAGCGATCCTCTTTGCTTTTCTGCGTCGTGAGTCAATACATTATTAATTTAAATTTCTTTCCGCCTTGTAGCGTGAAGCACAGTTCTCTCGGGAGGCTACCGACGCAGTTAATTTGTTAGTGATATTGGCGGGTGCTGTTAGAGGGAGGTGAATGTCAATAACTTTATTTAGGTAAATAAATAAAGGGGTCATACGTCTTATCTCTAAAGCATTTGGTAAAATATCTTCGCATTTTATTCATTGATTCTCGAAATAGAATATTCCCAAGGTCTGCTCACATTATTTGCAATGTGTTTCCTGTCATACTTGCTGAACAAAAATGTTTTCTTCCCTTCATTACATTCACCATCTACAGTCATTTGGAGGCAAATATTCTACTGATTGCAGACGGAAGACGTGCTGGTGACCGTGGAGCAGGGAACGCTGAGAGGGACCACAGCCACGAGCGTCTACAACACCTCCTACACGGCCTTCCTGGGCATCCCGTATGCTCAGCCTCCACTCGGCGAGCTGCGCTTCCAAGTGAGTAATCACTGTGTGAACGTGAGACTGTCTTAGGAAGCAATCGAACAAATGTTGAACAGTCTGAGAGAATTTTGTCAGCCAACGGCCTTGCCGCAGTGGTAACACCGGTTCACGTCTGAACACCGAAGTTAACTGCTGTCGGGCTGGGCTAGCACTTGGATGGGCGACCTTCTGATCTGCTGAGCACTGTTGGCAAGCGGGGTGCACTCAGCCGTCGTGAGGCAACTGAATAGCTACTGGATTGTGAAGTAGCGGCACCGGTCCCGTAAACTGACATACTGCCGGGAAAGCGGTGTGCAGACCGCAAGCCCCCTCGATATCCGCATCCAGTGGCGCTGGTCGGTACCACTGGGATTTCATGGCCTGTTCGGACGGAGTTCAGTTCAGTTTTATGAATTTTACGCTACTGGCCATTAAAATTGCTACACCACGAAGATGACGTGCTACAGACGCGAAATTTAATCGACAGGAAGAAGATGCTGTGATATGCAAATGATTAGCTTTTCAGAGCATTCACACAAGGTTGGCGCCGGTGGCGACACCTACAACGTGCTGACATGAGGAAAGTTTCCAAGCGATTTCTCATACACAAACAGCAGTTGACCGGCGTTGCCTGGTGAAACGTTGTTGTGATGCCTCGTGTAAGGAGGAGAAATGCGTACCATCACGTTTCCGACGTTGTTAAACGTCGGATTGTAGCCTATAGCGATTGCTGCTTATCGTATCGCGACATTGCTGCTTGCGTTGGACGAGATGAAATTATTGTTAGCAGAACATGGAATCGGTGGGTTCAGGAGGGTAATACGGAACGCCGTGCTCGATCCCAACGGCCTCGTATCACTAGCCGTGGAGATGACAGGCATCTTATCCGCATGGCTGTAACGGATCGTGCAGCCACGTCTCGATCCCTGAGCCAACAGACGTATGCAAGTCAACAACCATCTTCACGAACAGTTCGACGACGTTTGCAGCAGCATGGACTATCAGCTCGGAGACCATAGGTGCGGTTACCCTTGACGCTGCATCACAGACAGGAGCGCCAGCGATGGTGTACTCAACGACGAACCTGGGTGCACAAATGGCAAAACTTCATTTTTTCGGATGAATCCAGGTTCTGCTTACAGCATCATGATGGTCGCATCCGTGTTTGGCGACATAACGGTGAACGCACATTGGAAGCGTGTAATCGTCATCGCCATACTGGCGTAATACCCGGCGTGATGGTATGGGGTGCCATTGGTCATACGTCTCGTTCACCTCTTGTTCGCATTGACGGCACTTTCAACATTGGACGTTACATTTCAGATGTGTTACGACCCGTGGCTCTACCCATCATCCTATCCCTGCGAAAACCTACATTTCAGCAGGATAATGTTGCAGGTCCTGTACGAGCCTTTCTGGATACAGAAAATGTTTGACTGCTGCCCCGGCCAGCACATTCTCTAGACCTCTAATCAATTGAAAACGTCTGCTCAATGGTGGCTGAGCAACTGGCTCGTCACAATACGCCAGTCACTACTCTTGATGAACTGTGGTATCGTGTTGAAGCTGCATGGGCTGCTGTACCTGTACACGCCATCCAAGCTCGGTTTAACTCAATGCCCAGGCGTATCAATGCCGTTATTACGGCCAGCAGTAGTTGTTCTGGTTATGATTTCTCAGGATCTATGCTCCCAAATTACGTGAAAATGAATTTTTTTTTTAAATCCTATGGGACTTAACTGCTAAGGTCATCAGTCCCTAAGCTTACACACTACTTAACCTAAATTATCCTAAGGACAAACACACATACCCATGCCCAAGGGAGGAATAGAACCTCCGCCGGGACCAGCGGCACAGTCCATGACTGGATCGCCTTTAGACCACTCGGCTAATCCCGCGCGGCGAAAATGTAATCACATGTCAGTTCTAGTATAATATAGTTGTTCAATGAACCCGTTTAACATCTGCATTTCTTCTTGGTGTAGCAATTTTAATGACCAGCAGTGTATAATCCATGTTTCAGCCTTCGGAGAGTATCATCTAAACACGCTGCAGATTTCGGCTCACGCCTTCATCTATCCGAATGTTAAACAGCAAAGTACAACATTTAGACGCCTGCCAAATTTTGGACCAGGCACAAATATTAGTTTGACAAAATACTTACAACTGACTAGGCGGTGGCAACGGGGTATGATAAAAGAAATTTCATTTAAAACTACTTCCCACTGTATCATAAACGCTATAGTATTTGCGAAACAAGTAGTTCATCTAATGTTACGATATTAAACATCTTCGGGGAGATTGACTGATGGTATGTTTTTCGGTTTCCAGTTGATGACTGCACCAGAAACACAGTTTTTGGGGAACTGCTTCAGGTGGGCCTGCTGCTAGGATTTAAACAATTCTTTAAGTTATTGTTGTTGTTGCACCCATATTCGTAGCCATGCTCGATTTAAGACGCCTGCTGCTCATTTTGATTTGCCTGTTGTATGATTTGCAAATTGTGTGGTTTGCAAAGCATGTATGTACATGTAGTTGCAGACGTAGGCAAAGATAGGTTGAAGGATAATCAGAAACACACCTGATTGAAACAGCCAAGGAAATCAGCTGTGGCTGAGCACTGCCTTCACTCACGACACGAATGGCCAGAATCATCGTGCAGGCGCCGGGTACCAAGGAAAGAATAAGTAAGAATTGGATCGAAATAAAGACGGCAACAATCTGTATAATTATAGGCGGAGATTTTAATCTAAGCAGTGACTGATATTCGACAAAGCTTATCAAGTTCTTCTGGTCATCTCACCACTCAGAGCCAAACAATACTGAGATAAGGTTTCACGGAAAAACGACGAGGGCAGAACAAAATACGAATGCGCTCTGAAGGACTTACCCGGCGACCACAGTTGATCTCTGCTAAGAATGTAGAAGTTACACCGACGATGTATCAGAAAAGTTTCTCCTAAGTCCAAGCAATAAATAGATATAGCATCAATATCCAAAGCATCTGAAGAAGCTGAGTAGTTAAGTCGTTAAATGCTGTAGTCAAAATGGAATCATAAATTCTGTTAGCTTTCCGAAAACACGACGTTTCTATAGTTAATGCTGCTCACATGAGTGTACTATTTAGAAAATGAATCAGTTTCACTAGAAAAATAACATATGCACTCACGTAGACTCACCTTTTGTGAAAGTTTTTGCGGTTTTATGAACATTTCATTCATAGGAAAGTCTTTTCATATCCTTTAGTAGCTCAACAACACTGTTTCAAAGGGTCTACGTTTCGATATAAATACAACTGTTTCCACATGTACATCAAGACAAGAGACTGCTAGATATTTGCAGGATACATACATAAACAAAACACACAAACACCACAAGGTAGCGTCGCTAGGCATAGAACTTTATTTGTGTCAAAGCGAAAACTTTGTCTCTAACTTTCTAGATTACTCGTGAAAGACTTTAGATTTGTTTCATACTGAAATCTCTGATTCATGGCAACAGGCGCCGCAACCGGCTACCAGTTGGAAGGGAGTCCGTGAAGCCACAGAGTACGGCAGCGACTGCGTGCAGTCGGACGGCACCGGCTCGGAGGACTGCCTCTACCTGAACGTGTTTGTGCCGGGCGTCCCAGAGGAGGGTGCCGGGCTGCCCGTCATGTTCTGGGTGCATGGCGGAGGGTTCGTCGACGGCAGTGGCTCAGACGAGGAGCATGGTCCGGACTTTCTCATTTCCTATGGTGTCATACTGGTCACCATCAACTACCGCCTAGGAGCGACAGGTACGTTCATCTGTCCGTGTCCATAACGCTCCTTGCCGCTCACATGGATTCTCAGTGTTATTTATGCTTCCTTATCCCTATGTTTTTCAGTTTTGGTGTGCATTTCTTCTCCCTTGTTATCTCTAGTTTCCCATCTGGATGATGTTTCCTGCTTCACTTTTCATTTTTCTGACTAGTGCTTCATTTTTTATCCTCCATTAGGTATTCTTTCCTCTAGACCCTGAAATTTTCTCTCAGGTAATTTAGTTTTAATTTCTTTGTAAATTCTACTAATTGATTTCCTCTTCTTCCAACTAATATTCCTCTTCGTCTCTCTCCTCCTCATCACCACCACTATCATCATCATCATCATCATCATCATTACCACCACCATCATCATCTTTTCTCCACCAAACATTCTTCGCTATTCCCATTCATAAGGTTGACTGTGTAACTGCAGTGTTTCACAAATTCGTTCCATTTCGTCGCATATATGATGTAACCTGTATTCCTCATTTTACATTGACACAGAATATTCACTGTGTCCCAAAACACGTGGAAGTCCTCGATAATTAATTATAATATCTAAAGAACGTTCTGAGAAAAATGGTAGGTAAGGCATTGCGTATTTTCATCCGCAACTATCAGTCGAAACTGTTTGCTTGCTGATATAACAGTGAAACTATTATTTCTTTCTGCTTGCTACAGTGAACATTTTTAACGACATAAAGCTGGTTAAAAGACACGTATCATGAAGTACCACCTCTCAGTGGTAATGTGGTGAGTTTCCACAAATCATGATACACTATGTGATCAAAAGTAATCGGACACCTGGCTGAAAATAACTTACACGATCGTGGCACCCTCCATAGGTAATGCTGGAATTCAGTATGGTGTTGGCCCAACCTTAGTCTTAATGACAGCTCCAACTCTCGCAGGCATACGTTCAGTCAGATGCTGGAAAGTTTCTCGGGGAATGGCAGCCCATTCTTCACGGAGTGCTGCACTAAGCAGAGGCATCATTGTCGGTCTGTGGGGCCTGGCACGAAGTCGACGTTCCAAAACATCGCGAAGGTGTTATACAGGATTCAGGTGAGGAATACAAGCAGGCCAGTCCCTGGCAGGGATGTTATTGTCGTGTAACCACTCCGCCACAGGCCGTGTATTATGAACATTGGTCAGATCGTGTTGGAATATGCAATCGCCATTCCCGAATTGCTCTATAAAAGTGGGAAGAAGAAGGTGCTTAAGACATCAGTGTAGGCCTGTGCTGTGATAGTGCCACGCAAAATAAGCGGCCTGCATGAAAAACAAGAGCACATCATAACACCACCGCCTCCGAATTTGACTGTTGGCACTACACACTCTGGCAGATAACGTTCACCGGGCATTCGCCATACCCACATCCTGCCATCGGATCTCCACATTGTGTACCGTGATTCGTCACTCCACACAACGTTTTTCCACTGTTAGATCGTCCAATGTTTACGCTCCTTACGCCAAGCGAGGCGTCGTTTGACATTTACCGGCGTGATGTGTGGCTTATGAGCAGCCGCTCGACCATGAAATCCAAGTTTTCTTACCTACAGCCTGCCATAGTACTTGCAGTGGAACCTGACGCAGTGTGGAATTCCTGTGTGATGGTCTGGATAGATGTCTGCCTATTACACATTACAACCCTCACCAACTGTCGGCGGTCTCTGCCAGTCAACAGACAAAGTCGGCCTGTACGCTTTCCACTTCACTATCACATCGGAAACAGTGCACCAAGGGATATTTAGGAGTGTGGAAATCTCGCGTACAGACGTCTGACACAAGTGACAGCCAGTCACCTGTCCACGTTCGATGTCTGTGAGTTCCGCGGAGCGCCTTATTCTGCTCTCTCACGATGTCTAATGACTACTGAGGTCGCTGATATAGAGTACTTGGTAGTAGGTGGCAGCATAATGAACCTAATATGAAAAACGTATGTTTTTGGGAGTGTCCGGATACTTTTGATCACATAGTGTATTTGTGTTGGGCTGAATTCTGCCTACACGCTGCAGTACCAGCTCTGACTGAAAACTGTTTGTGTGAGAAACGGCTCTGGGAATGCACATTATGGCACACATCATATGAAGCAATCAATTAGATTGATTTTATAACAAGTTTTATTTTGAACTCTATCAAGTCTTTCTACAGTCTGTAGGAGCAAGCACATTGTTGTGTTTACATAAACCATCAGTTAATTTTTATTTTTCACTAGATGAAAAACTTTCAAGAGGTTTCCATTCAGCAAAATTATCGCCCTTTACCACAGAGTTCCACTACTTCCCTTATATTTAGCGTATCTGCGCTGTGAAAGACTGCAGACAACACAAGACAGTTTTGTACTCAACACTGCGACAATGTCAAGCTATTTTCTTCCATGTAAGCTGTTGCCGTATTATGGTATTTACTTCTTAAGAACTGTTTCGTGTACTGATTACATCAGTTAACCACATACGCCCCCGATAGTCCTTTGTCAATTTCAGTAATTTTATGTGCATTTAGGCTAGTAAATAGTACGTATTTTCACTGTCTACTTCATTACTGAAATATCTTCGCTTCTGCACTTTATTTCTTAAATACTTCTCTTCCTCACAAAGAGATTTCTTTGTATTACGTTTAATTAATTACTATAACAACTAGTACGAGGGTAATCATAAAAGTAAGGTCTCCTATTTTTTATAAGTACTTAGACCCGTTTATTTTTATACAATGGCTTACATCAGTTTACAGCTTGAACATTTGTACAAGGTGAGTCATTTAACAAAAAAAATGGTTCAAATGGCTCTGAGCACTATGGGACTTAACATCTGTGGTCATCAGTCCCCTAGAACTTAGAACTACTTAAACCTAACTAACCTAAGGACGCCACACACCTCCATGCCCGAGGCAGGATTCGAACCTGCGACCGTAGCAGTCCCGCGGTTCCGGACTGAGCGCCTAGAACCGCTAGACCACCGCGGCCGGCTTAATCACCTAACATTACCGCTGGATATATTTCGTAGACCACATCAAATACTGACGAATCGATTCCACAGACCGAACTTGAGGAGAGGGGCTAGTGTAATTGGTTAATACAAACCATAAAAAAATGCACGTAAGTATGTTTCTTAACACAAACCTACGTTTTTTTAAATGGAACCCCGTTAGTTTTGTTAGCACATCTGAACATATAAACAAATACGTAATCAGTGCTGTTTGTTGCATTGTAAAATGTTAATTACATCCGGAGATATTGTATCCTAATGTTGACGCTTGAGTACCATTCCTCCGCTGTTCAATCGTGTGTATCGGATAGCACCGAATTACGTAGGGATCCAAAGGGAACGGTGATGGACCTTAGGTACAGAAGAGACCGGAACAGCACATTACGTCCACATGCTAACACCTTTTTATTGTTCTTTTTCACTGACGCACATGTACATTTACATGAGGGGTGAGGTACACGTACACACGTGGTTTCCGTTTTCAATTACGGTGTGGAATAGAGTGTGTCCCGACATGTCAGACCAATAGATGTTCAATGTGGTGGCCATCATTTGCTGCACACAATTGCAATCTCTGGCGTAATGAATGTCGTACACGCCGCAGTACATCTGGTGTAATGTCGCCGCAGGCTGCCACAATACGTTGTTTCATATCCTCTGGGGTTGTAGGCACATCACGGTACACATCCTCCTTTAACGTACCCCACAGAAAGAAGTCCAGAGGTGTAAGATCAGGAGAACGGACTGGCCAATTTTTGCGTCCTCCACGTCCTATGAAACGCCCGTCGAACATCCTGTCATGGGTCAGCCTAGTGTTAATTGCGGAATCTGCAGGTGCACCATCATCCTGATACCACATACGTCGACGCGTTTCCAGTGGGACATTTTCGAGCAACGTTGGCAGATCATTCTGTAGAAACGCGATGTCTGTTGCAGCTGTTTGGGCCCCTGCAGTGAAGTGAGGACCAATGAGGTGGTCGCCAATGATTCCGCACCATACGTTTACAGTCCACGGTCGCTGTCGCTCTACCTGTCTGAGCCAGCGAGGATTGTCCACGGACCAGTAATGCATGTTCCGTAGATTCACTGCCCCGTGGTTTGTGAAACCCGCTTCATCGGTAAACAGGTAGAACTGCAACACATTCTCTGTTAATGCCCATTGACAGAATTGCACTCGATGATTAAAGTCATCACCATGTAATTGCTGATGTAGCGACACATGAAACGGGTGAAAGCGGTGACGATGCAGTATGCGCATGATACTACTTTGACTCAGTCCACCGGCTCTCGCAATGTCCCGTGTACTCATGTGTGGGTTCATGGCAACAGCTCATAACACACCAATTGCACCCGCTTCTCCTGTGACGGGCCTGTTACGGACCCGTTTGCGTGCTACGACCATATCTGTTGCATACAGTTGGCGGTAGATGTTTTGCAATGTGCGGCACGTTGGATGCTCTCTGTCCGCGTACCGTTCTGCATACACCCTGCAGGCTTCAGCTGCATTTCGTCGACACTCGCCATAGATAAGTATCATCTCCGTCTTTACAGAGTTCGAATACACCATGGTCACAGTTCCTACAACACTACACTATCACAGACGTCTGGTAACACGGTGTACTACAGTTGGTCTGCGTGCGGAGACGAATGCAGAATAACAACAGCAGCAAGCGCTACATGCGGACACTGCGACAGCTAGACCAAACCACAACAGTGCACTACAGCCACACTCGTAAACACGGTCGTCATCGTAAACATGTCCCTGCAGATGCTGCTCGCCGACCGTGGCCCGTGTTTGTTACAACACGCAACTGAATGTCGGAGGTTTCAAGCGTCAACTTTAGGTTACAATATCTCCGGATGTAATTAACATTTTACAATGCAACAAACGGCACTGATTACGTATTTGTTTATAACTTCAGATGTGCTAACAAAACTAACGTGATTCCATTTAAAAAAACGTAGGTTTGTGTTAAAAAAGATACTTCCGTGCATTTTTGGATGGTTTGTATTCAACAATTACACTAGCCCCTCTCCTTACGATCGGTCTGTGGAATCGGTTCGTCAGTATTTGATGTGGTTTACGAAATATATCCAGCGGTAACGTAAGGTGACTCACCCTGTATATTTTTCGACATAATCACTATTTCTTTCGATGGATTTTTGTAGACTCTGTGGCAGTTTTTGTATGCCCATGTCATACCCCTGAACATTTAGCTATTTTTGGACATAGTAACAATTTCTGTCGATGCATTTTTGTAGACGCTGTGGCACTTTTTGTATGCCCATTTCATACCAGCTCGCCGCCATGCTGTTCAGAAACTTATGAACCTCTTGTTTCACCTCGTCGTCGGGGCTGAATCGCTTTCCGGCCAAATGTTCTTTTAATCTAGGGAACAGGTGACAGTTACTGGTCGCCAAGTCAGGACTATAGGGCGGGTGGGTGATTATGTTCCACTGAAACTGTTGTCGGAGACCAACGGTTTGCCGAGCGATGTTTGGGCGAACGTTGTCATGGAGAATGTGTACGCCCTTGCTCAACACTCCTCTTCTCCGGTTCGGAATTGCCCGTTTGAGTTTTTTCAGAGTCTCACAGTACCTGTCAGCCATAATTGTGGTCCCAGCGATTCAGGCGAAAGAAGAGATTCATAACTTTCTGAACAGCATGGCGGCGAGCTGGTATGCTGACATTGGCATACAAAAAATGCCACAGCTTCAACAAAAATGCATCAACAGAAATGGTGATTATGTTCAAGCTGCAAACTGATGTAAATCATTGTGGAAATAAGCAGGTCTATGTACTTATAAAAAAATAGGCGACTTTACTTTTGGGATTACCCTCGTATTAGTTTGTATTTTGCTGGCTGGAACCGTTCATGCAACTACCCCATATAAAATGTCCCAGAGGCGTATTAAAATTTGTTCCTGTCCACCAGTAACAAACAGATTTTACGAGAGATTATCCTTGGTTGTAAGGAAAATACCGGATCTAATCATACCTCTCATTTATTCCCACATTTCCCCATTACCATTCGCCTCAGTGGTGCATAAGACCACACTACGAGCAATATACCGAGTTTTGACCGACTTCATTTTTTCACTTTTGAAAAAAGCCTTCGAAGACGACCTTAGAAACGTAACATGTGTGGAACACGATCTAACAGTAGGTACGTAACAGTGCCGCAAACTACGGTCACGCCACCAGGAGCAGAGATCCGACAAGGGGTTTCCCTATTGCATCTAATGTAAGCATACTTCATCTGCTTATTGCTGTGTCATACGGGTAACAAGTGCACTAAATCTGGACCTTGAGTTTTGGTACATATTATATAGCTCAAAAAGTATGTTGTGTGTAAATTCCATTATTACATATCGTAGCACTGAAGCTTTTCATAAAGAACTTCATTCCTTCTGTAGCCTCGATGCTTTTTTGATTGCCTCTTGTTTTGGTTCTCCAAAAAGATAAAATGAGGTGTTAGGTCTGATGAGTGTGCAGACCTCTTTTTTCCCGAAAGATCGATCCAATGATCTCCAAATGTCGTGTTAAGAAGTCCTAAAATTACCTGTGCATAGTGGGCTGGATATCGTCGATGTTAGTTCCACATGGAATACATTACATTTTGTGCCCGGCCCTCCAGTAAATTCAGTAGCATATTTGTATGGAAAAGTTGCTATTTAGAATCCCATTAATAAAAAAAGGAACTTTGGAAAGTTTGCATCATATGTAGCCGGACCAACGTCGTTGATTCCCCACATCTCTCAGTTAGCATGCATTTTCAAGTTACCAGTAATGCGTATTACGAAGACTGATTTGGTATTGGTTTGTAACGACACGTAATCCGAAAACAAGATATTTTATAAAAATGCCAGCTTATTTTTCAGTTTTCGTATACACCATTACAAGAATTAGGACCGATTTTTAAAATCATTGCTATGAAGGTATGGGTTGAACTAAAGACGGAAAGGATAAAATGTGTTTAAATGCATTTTAGTAGAAAAATCCTTTGGCTTATTTCAGCAGCATATTTAGCTGCCCCGTAGCTGCGCCTTAAATATGCTGAAATCTTTGTATCATATCTCTCATCAGATTCTGTTCATTTTCGTAAACTTATTTATTATGTTGGCGCATAAGTTCGTGGGAATTTTGTTTTGCATCTTGGTATGCCATCTGCTATGGGTTTATTTATCGATTATCATTTTTATTTGTAGTTCACTGCTGCTCTTGGCCTTTACATGTTGTCATTTTCTCATGTGGAAATAATGAGTGGAGTCGTGGACGCTAGGTAATGAAGTACCAAGGGGAGAAATCGTAACTTTTGCCTGTGTTCAATAGAAAGGTAACAGCAGCGGAGGCCGCCAGAAGTATTTGCGCCGTGTTTGAGGACAACGTTACTCGACAGTGCACAAGAAGAAGTCGTGTTTCTCGTTTTAATTAGATCGTTCTGACATTAGTGACTCCCCACGTTCAGGAAGACGTTCGGAGTTTGATAAAGATAGTTTAAACGCATTAATCCATGATGGTCCACGTCAGCGTTGTTGAGAACAGCTAAATGAGCTCTGATCATTCCACCATCATGCGACATTTCTATGCAATGGGGAAGGCTGAAACATGGGATGCATGGGTACCGCATGCTCTAAGTCAAATTACAAAAATCATTAAGAGGCCGCATGAGCATCTCTGTTTGCTAGTCATCATATCTTCGTGAAAAACACCCCTTCCTATCCATATTGTTACTGGCGACGAGCAGTGGTGTGTTTATGCTAACGTAAAGAAAAGAAAGCAATGGCAGATACTCTCCGTACAAAAACTTGTGCACATCCACAAAAGACAAATTTACGCACCTGGTACAACAGCGACGGTGCGGTGTACTTCGAATTGGTTCCACGCGGTGCAACCGCCAACGTTTACATTTACTGTCAACAACTGAGATGTCTTGCAGACGAAATCCAAGAACAACGAGCAGGAAAACTGTGGGAAGTGATGCTACTGCACGATAATGGCCGCCTGCATTCTGATAGGCTGACAAAACATATTATACAGGAGTTGGGTTGGAAAGTCTTTCCGCAGCTGCCTTATTCACCCGACCTTGTGCGCTCAGATTTTCACCTTTTCCGCTCTTTTTCGAACAACCGAGAAGGAAATTCCTTTTCTGATAAAAATGGGCTTCGAACATGGCTCGACAAGTCCTTCGCCTCAAAGCCATGTGATTTCTACAGTCTGGGAATCGAAAAGTTACACCAACACTGGCAGACTGATGTAAATAGTGAATGAGAGTATATAATTGATGACTAAAGTCTGTGTTATATGTGTCTGATTTATTTATTAA
Organism: Schistocerca cancellata; assembly: GCF_023864275.1. NCBI lineage: Eukaryota > Metazoa > Arthropoda > Insecta > Orthoptera > Acrididae > Schistocerca > Schistocerca cancellata. The sequence goes on along the minus strand of NC_064628.1, from coordinate 562,177,346 downwards.
AGTTAGGGAAAAACGCTACGAACTTATGCACCAAGCCAATAATTCTTTACATTTCCAGTTTCATGTACTCATTTTTATAATGTTCGCAAAGACAGGTCGTGGGGCCTTGACACGTTCAGAAAAGTTTTTGCTGCTCTATCACTTTCGTGACATCAGCAATCAGATTAACCACAACCACCATCTCTACTCTTACATGCATTGAGAAAGGATGAGTAACTTCACAACAGTTACAACAGAAGACAGTTGATAGATGGCCTTCAAGTCCATTTGTAGACACAAGAAGCATACATGAGTTACGTGCTTGCTTATGAGTGGTACAGTAGGCCATAGACTTACGAAACCCATCCCTTAACGTAAATAAAGTGGTTAGCGACTTTATTATCTAAATACTATTTGATCAAGTTCTACACGTGCTATGCTACTGAATCCTCTTCGAAGACTCTTTGCAATGCTACAAAAAGTAATTTGTGGAGATGATGACTTGAATAAAAGTGTTTTATGTATTGACCATCATCCTTAAGTAGTAAATAAGTAGCTGTCTTGTTAAATATCAGCACTGTTACACAGGTTTTCTGAGTACGGGCGATTCAGTGGCACCTGGAAACGTGGGTCTCAAGGACCAGCAGTTGGCGCTCTCCTGGGTGCAGAGAAACATCGCCAGCTTCGGTGGCGACCCTCAGCAAGTAACACTTCAAGGGCAGAGTGCCGGTGGTTCTTCTGTCTCGCTTCACTTCGTGTCGCCAATGTCCTCAGGTCAGTATTTCTCAGCCTATCTCGTTAGCCGCTTACATTTTTTCTTCTATAGACCTCATTCTTTAAAAAATTTCGTAAAGAATCGTCTAAGAGCGGGGATCAGGAGATTAGAATGACTAAGAAACGGGATTCTTATGAACAGTTTATGAAATGAGAAACATTGACATCTATTTGGACAAAATAAACGAAAAATTTTCGTTTGAAGTTGAAAAAGGAGATTTCGGTTTATTATTGCACGACGATGAGGTCATTAACAACGAAATTGATGTAAAGGATACGGGCGGAGGTAGATCGAGTTCTTTAGAAACCACCATCTCAGTATTAGCCTAAAACTTATATGGAGAAGTCAAATTTAAGGTCAACCACTGATCTTTGCACCCATAGCGGGTGGTATTCATTTTTCGTAAAAATTTTCTGACAGGCTGTCCTCCCTCTACAGTAATTTTCCATCTCGAACTTCTCTTCATGCCATCCTTTTACTTAAATAGTAGCAAATCAAATAAATGAAGCGAGAAATTTTAGTAGATGCTGACTTTCTTAAATATCTCTTTAAATAACTGTTGCACATTACAGAGAAACTTCCGCTTTTACGTGAACATATGTACTCCAAACGTCCTTTGCCGCATGTTCGACTCCAGTCAATGCTTAAATTTCGTCGTTGCACCAATAGAGTTGTGAAAGATGGCGGAGGAACAGACAGAGGGTCTGGGTTGGGGAGGCTCTTCCCTTGGGGTGGGATGCTGCACCTAAAAGGCGGAAAAGTCAACTATTATCAGGGCAAGAGGACGGAGAAGGCAATGGAAGCTACTGCATGGAGACAGGACAAGTGAGTTGTAACTGGAAAGTGTCGTGGTGACATGGCAAAAGACTCAAGACTGGTCCCGTCGATCGGGTGGCCGTAACGAAGATGGATGCCCATGAGAAAAAAATTAAAAATATCAACGAAATTGTAATGTTCTGCGACTCATCACACGGTATGTCATAAGAAGCTAGAAAATGCAAAAGGGGGAAGTTAAAGTCTCAGTCTAGATTTAAGGGGTCAGTGAAGGGAAATGGAATGAACATGATTCCTGGTCAGACAAATATAGGGTAATATCACAAGTAACATGAAAGAATGTATCGAGAGTAGGGTTCTTTTATGCATAAGAAGATAGCACAGAGAGTTGATTACTATGAAACGCTCAGCTATAGGTTATTCTCACCCTCCGTGTCCAGCGACTAACTCTACTTCTTTCGACAGCGTATGCTCCACAGACTTTGCACAAGCATTTGTGAATATTCCCCACAGTTTTCTTTCTCTGCAGTGAGAGGTTCAACGAAGGCACGTTGCTTGTAGCGTACAACACATACAGACGTCATTTTCAAACTGTCCTGCAGCTACACTATCTGTCGGAAGTGACGGAAACTTGGCGCACTCACTCAGGAGACTTCAGATAATACATATGTAACGTTTCGCATTCGTAGAACTGTTTTCAGCTGAGAAAAAAAATGCAGTGCATTACTTTCTGGCAACCCTCGTACATTGGCGTCAAGAGGATCGTATGGAAAATGAAGAACAAGGGACAGGATATGTGTTAAGACTTCAAGGCACAGCTTCCGTGCTACTTGGGGGAACTGTAGCGCGTAAAAACCGTAGGGAAATGCAGAGATTGGAGTATATCCAACAGAATATTGACGTTGTGTGCTAATGTTACTATGAGATGAAGAGGTAGGCACAGGAGATGAATTCGAGGAATTCAAGGCGGGCCTCATCTAGACGTTCAGAACACTGACGACACTTTGTAAGGCTCTACTGAGTGAGTGGCTAAGAGTACTTCGTTCCAACATGAGCAGTTTTCCATCGTATTCTATTCGATTACCTATTCGAGTACTTAGCAAGGGAAAAATTAGATTCTAAATGTCACTAGGCGTTCCCTAATCTCTGTTACCCCGTTCGTACACGAAGCATACAGTGGTGGCAGCAACGTAGTTAGTTCTTCGATTACTAGTCCCTCAAAGTTTCTCATCAGTGTTTGACGAGAACAGCGTCAATTTTCCTCCTAAGATCTACATATACGTTCCCCAGACACCCCTATTGGGTATTTTACGTAAAATAAAAAGCAGCAATCAAATGGGAGAGAAGGAAATGGATGTTTCATGCCCAGTCGAGTAAGGTGTAATTTGAGGCGGAACGGAAAATTATGGAGGACGTGGATAAAATCGGCCATTTCATTTTCAGAGGAACATTTCCGCAAATTGCTTTCTAAGGTATAGAGAAATTACATAAATATAGATAGTTGGACGCGGATTCAAACTCCCCGTGACAGCAATAATTGGCCAGATATCAAAGGTATAGAAACTGTAAAATAAAGTATTTGACGTGTTATTCGAGACAGAGGAAATAAAATTATTTGTGCTTCAATGTGATAAAATACGCGTATAGTTGTGTAACTGCGAAATGATGAGAAATTTCATTGGATTGGGGTGCACAGTGAATTTGTTAGTACTGTGTAGTGCTTTAGGAATGACGATAATGTCTTTCGTACAAGAAACACGCACAAATAACACCTATATATTCATGCCCATCAGTGTGTCGGTATTTTTCCAAACTACGAGATGAGGCAAAGCAAGAGTACTCACCAAAAGTCGTTAAGAGTTAGTGGCTTTTTAGAGGCGACCTTCATCAATAAAAAGATTGAAACGGACAATTTCTTTAAAGGATACAGAGCGTGAACCACGATCAGGTACAGACACAGACAGACCAAATGGAAGCTGCATAGTTAGAGCTTACTACAACACAAAACTGAAAAATCGACAAGAGTTTGGTACGCATAATACAAGTAACGCAAAAGATCACCAAATAACGCCTTTACTCAGTAGAATTTCCATAGTGGAATCCGGCCCCGTACTTCGAAAGATGAAATATTTGTGCTACATGAGTGTATTGAGCTTTACATTTGGTTCGATACCATCGGTTCTTGCGAGAAATCAGTGACTGTTTTGGTCTCTTAAGAGTGTACTATATTTTCTTATGTTCCAATATACAAAAAAAATTTATTTCAAAAGTAGATAGTGTCTGTATGTGGACCTTTCAAGGGCATCTACTCAAATCTTGACCTTTCTAACAACGCTTTTCTAGCTTCAATACACATAGTGTATAAGTTATCTCTTTTTTCTATTTTGACCTTCTCCGAGTTTGTATTGAATGAGTTCACAGGTTTGTTTTCGCGACTCATCATTGAGAGCGGCAACTTCATCGCCCGGCCTATACTGCAGGCGACAGCGGCACGGCAACGTGCATTCCGTCTGGGAGCCGCCCTCGGGTTTCAAACAGACGACTCGCAGCAGCTCATCTCCTTCCTGCGGTCTGTGAACGCTACAGACCTACTAGTGGACAGTTCACTTATACTGACAGATGAGGTACGCGAGTCACAAGAATTTTATTTTTCAGTTTGTCTTTTTCATTCTGTAGACGTTGATGAAATTATAGATCACTATCCTACACTATAAATCCCTTCACAAGGCAGACAACAAAGAAAGTACATTTCGCTACCTAAAGCTTATAAAAGTGCAAGAGCAGAATAGTCACACAAAATCAGAATTCCTGTAGCATGCGGTAGCAATAATATATGCCGCCTAAAATTAAAAACAGCAATTAGGAGGGGCAAGGCGGTTTTGCTCATAACGGCAAAAACGCTTTGATATTAACAAGATTGCGTATTTTCCAACTACGCCACATTACTGAGTACCGAAAGCTACAGTTTCAGTGTCTCATAGAGACATTCCCACGGTGAAATGTAGTGATGCGAACAAAATACGTGGTTTCAGTCAAAGTATTATAGCTGATTGTCAGTATCTAAAGGTACGCAGATGTTCTAAACTACCACATAAGTGCAAGATATATGGAGATCTGGATGTCCATAACGTGAGATCCCAAAAGAAAAACAGACTAACTGGAAACAGTTTCTCGTCTAATCAGGACGAGCTCCATTATTCCAAAGGTACATAATCACGAAGTTACTCAAAGCGGGATCTGCAGTGCTGCTCGCAAAGAAGTATTTCTCTACATTCATTGCATTATACTTAAGAAAGATACTGGAGAGCCTGTCACCCCACTACATACTGACAGACAAATGGAAAAGAAACATTATTTTTCACATCAGGATGTATGCTAAGGATTTTGGAGAACTACGTCGTTTACCGCGTGGTATTGTACCATACTTATTTGAAAGTAACGCTGCAGTCTTAGACTCAGCGCATGACGATAAGATGCGTACCATATTTTCTAAGGAGTGTCTGTTCATCCAACTTTGATAAACGTAGTAATTCGTCACAGAATATTTCCGGAACAGTACCAGCCAAATACTCCTGCACACAATGCTGCCCTGAGCAGCCGCTGGTGAAGTATCAGCGCAGCAGAAGTGCAGTAGCGAGTCGCATATTTAGCTTTCAAATTTGTTTTGTAGTTTGATTCTTAATTTCTTTCCGAGTGTTTGTGCTCTTGCATATTTAATTACATAAAATCCTTGCGTATTCTCGTATTTGAGAGGAGTAATATTTCTTATTGATAGCCGTAGAGTATAAACTCGCGGAGTCGTTAGATATTAGCAGTAGGACGGATAGGGTGTGTGCGTGCTGTGTGCGGGCGCAGGAGGAACTGGCCGCGGTTCGCGACCAGCTGAGCGTGCTGTTGGCCACGGTCAGCCGCCTTCAGGCTGCTGCCTCGAGGTGCAGCGAGGGCGGAGGGTCCGGCGCGTCGGTTGAGACACCCCAGGTGTCGCTTGTTGCGTCGCTGCCTCAGCCGCCGAGGCACCTTCCAGTGTACCCGGCGCGTTGGGGCCGCCCTCACCTCAGGGTGAGTGGCGGACTGCAACGCGTTCGCGTCGCTCGAGGCGGAGGGTCAATGTGGAGGCTGGCCGGCTGGCCTCGCCCGTTCATCCTGTCAGTGGGCAGGTGGCCGCTCCTTGAGCAGGGCCCGAGCAGTCACACGGGGGCAAAGGCTTGCTGGTTATTGGGAGCTCCAACGTAAGGCGGGTGATGGAGCCCCTTAGGGAAATAGCGTACAGGGCTGGAAAGAAATCCAACGTGCACTCGGTTTGTCTGCCGGGGGGCCTCATCCAAGATGTGGAGGCGGCCTTGCCTGCGGCTATCGAGCGTACGGGGTGCAGTCGTCTGCAAGTAGTTGCTCACGTCGGCACCAATGATGTCTGTCGCATGGGTTCTGAGGCGATCCTCAGTTCGTACAGGCGGCTGGCGGATTTGGTGAAGACCGCTGGCCTCGCACGCGGGGTGCAAACAGAGCTCTCTATTTGCAGCATCGTTCCCAGAGTGGATCGGGGTCCTTTGGTTTGGAGCCGAGTGGAGGGTCTCAACCAGAGGCTTCGTCGACTCTGTGACGGTATTGGCTGCAGATTTCTAGACTTGCGCTATTGAGTGGGGAATTGTGGTACGCCTCTAGATAGGTCAGGGATACACTACACAAAGGAAGCGGCTACTCGGGTAGCAGAGTACTTGTGGCGTGCATATGGTTTTTTTTTTAGGCTAGGTAGTAGTGCGAGGTGTTCTGATGAACACTCACCAGTCGACGTGCAGGCAGGGAAATCAGGATGCGCTCAGTATAAAGACACTTCAGCTATCAAGATACTAGCAGTAAATTTTCAGAGTGTACGGAATAAAGTTCTTGAATTTACTGCCCTCCAGGAATTTACTGCACGTCCAGCACGAACGCTGGTCCAACTGAGGCGCCAGGTGGAAATGGCATGGCAAGCCGTTCCACAGGACTACATCCAGCATCTCTACGATCGTCTCCATGGGAGAATAGCAGCCTGCATTGCTGCGAAAGGTCGTAGTGCCGACATTGTGCATGCTCTGTTGCCTGTGTCTATGTGCCTGTGGGTCTGTCAGTGTGATCATGTGATGTATCTGACCCCAGGAATGTGTCAATAAAGTTTCCCCTTCCTGGGACAATGAATTCACGGTGTTCTTATTTCAATTTCCAGGAGTGTATATCACGAATGCGGTAAATCCGACCACAAGAAAAAAAATCAGAAATCCTGCTAATCGAAAGTGTCAAAGGCTCTGACAATTTAAATTTATATCCTCAGTGTTTGTGAGGGAGAATTACAGGACCCGTTGAATGGAATGAACAGTTTACGGAGCACAGAATATGGATTGTGAATTAACCAAAGAACATTTAAAATATTTAGGAGCCCCAGAAATTAGATTTATAACAAGCTTGACAACAAAAGTGTGGATGACGAACTGAAGGAATTGTGCTGCCTTTCATGGAAAACAGCGCATGGTGAGTGAAAATATATAGGATATATGAAACAAGCTCACTAGCGAAGGCAAACTTCTAAAATCTACCACTGGCCTTGATGAGAAGAATTAACGTCTTCTGAGATCGCAAGTTTGTGTCATATCACTGTATGGATGTGAATGACGGATTGTGGAAAAATCGGTGGCGAAGAGAAGCTAGGCGACTGATACGCAATGTTACGGAAGGATACTGAAAGTTAACTAACTAGTAAGGTAAGAGACGAAGAGTTTCATCCTGAATTTCTGATTTAATACTGATTTTCGACCTGATACAAACAACTGCCATTCATAATACACGGTCAGCAAATTTCGGTATTGTGCCATTTAAAATGTGTCGAATTCAGATAGTCCTGTGATACTAATGACAGCGATCGTACATGGTGGAAAATGGAACTGTATTTGTATAAATTTGTGGCTCTGGCAACCTGTATGAAAAACATTATTTAAAACTGATGTTCGGCAAACATGGGACAAACAAACAACAAACATTGCATCATACTGGGCAATGAAAGTCTTTCTCGTAACACATTTCACTCCACTTGTTTCACTGCAGTTGAATATAGGTATCTGCAATGGGGGAAAGAGGGTGCACTGCACCCCTACCCCTACTGCCTGTAATCTGGAATACAGAGTCTTCCTTCATGTACTTAGTGAATAACCGTCATATCGCTTTTATGTCACCTATAAAAGTTAGTTCTTATGTCGTAAAGGACTAACTCATCTGTATAAAAATGGAAAATATACGAACTTGCCCCACCATTTTAAAATTTCTGTGGACGTAAATGTAACTTCAAGGATTGTTAATACTTCATAATTTAATGTCTAGAAGTCGTGTTTACAAGGTGATGGCTTTGAGAAACAAAGATTATTCCTCTAGCATACTTCGGTTATACACACAAAGTACATCTAAAGAAACGGTATCGCTTCGGAATATGATTCAAGCGAATTAAAGTAGCTTTAGATTGTTAACCTTTGGATTAATTCTAATAACTAAATTACAGTGACGGAGAGAAATAGTATCACCAAGGAAGAGTTGTGTGACATAAACAAAAGTTGGGAGCCACGTTCCTACAACTGAAAGATTGTCATTCAAATTTTGCGGAAGTCGCATAAGTCTGGCGCACGTAGCGCCTCTACGAGCATGCATATTAGGTTTGCTTTAAATACACGCTCTAAGGGTCATGAGTGTTAATTACCTTTAGGATTGGACGTGGTGAGTTGACGTTAGTCAAGAATGCCTTTAGGGGACAAAGGCGGCGTTATCAGCACCTCAATGAGTTCAAACGAGGTCGTGTAATGGGGCTACGAGAAGTTGGATGTTCCTTCTGCGATACTGCAGAAAGACTTGGCTGGAATGTCGCTGGCAGGGGTGGTCACGGGAATGTACGGTCGCAAAAAGACAGGCTCCGGACAGCCACATGATACTACCAAGAGAGAAGACCGTAGTGTTCGGCGTTGGCGCTGTCACATCGCACTGCATCTGCAGCAGCAATCTGAGCGGCAGTTCACACAGCTGCGACACGACGAACTGTCACAAATCGGTTACTTCAAGAACGTCTCCATGTCAGATATCCTATCGCGTGCATTCCACTGATTAAAAAACACTGCCATTTGGGACTTCAGTTGTGTCAAGAGAGAGCTCAGTACAATGCAGGGTGGAGGTCTGTTGTATTTTATCACGAAAACTGATTCTCTGTCGGTGGCAGTGGTGGCCGACTTTTGGGCAGAAGGAGGCCAAGTGAGGATCTGCCACCAACCTGTCTGTGCGTTAGACACAGTGGGCCTACACCTCGAATTATGGTCTGGGGAGCGATTTCGTATGACAGCAGGAGCACCCTGGTGGTTATACCACGCATCCTGCCCGCGAATTTGTACGTCAGTCTGATGATTCGACCTGTTGTGCTGCCATCATGACCAGCATTCCAACGAACGTGATCCAACAGGATAATGATCCCAATATGCTCTACAGAGTACCTTGGCCTGCTCATTTACCGTATCTGTCTCCAATCGAGCACGTATGGGACATCATCGGACGACAACTTCAATGTCGTTCACAAACAGCTATAACTGTCTCTGTATTGGTTCAAATGGCTCTGAGCACTATGGGACTCAACGTCTGAGGTCATTAGTCCCCTAGAACTTAGAACTACTTAAACCTAACTAACCTAAGGACATCACACATATCCATGCCCGAGGCAGGATTCGAACCTCCGACCGCAGCGGTCTCGCGGTTCCAGACTGCAGCGCCTAGAACCGCACGGCCACTTCGGCCGGCTCTCCCTGTATTGACCGTCCAAGAGCAACAAGCAGGGAACCCCATCCCACAAACTGATATCAGACACCTGTACAACACAATGCGTGTATGTTTGGATGCTTGCATTCAACATTCTGCGGTTTACTCCGGCTATTGATGTACCAGCATTTCACATTTAGAATGGCTTATTTCGCCCTTGCAGTCACCTGTGCAATGTTAATTACTTAAATATGTTACCTGTACAAATGCATTCCCAAAATTTCATTACTCCACGCTATTTATTTTTTGTGTTGTGATTTTTCCATTAGTCATCATCATCATCATTTAAGACAGATTATGCCTTTCAGCGTTCAGTCTGGAGCATAGCCCCCCTTATACAGTTCCTCCATGATCCACTATTCAGTGCTAACATTGGTGCCTCTTCTGATGTTAAACCTATTACTTCAAAGTCATTCTTAACCGAATCCAGGTACCTTCTCCTCGGTCAGCCCCGACTCCTCCTACCCTCTACTGCTGAATCCATGAGTCTCTTGGGTAACCTTGCTTCTCCCATGCGTGTAACATGACCCCACCATCTAAGCCTGTTCGCCCTGACTGCTACATCTATAGAGTTCATTCCCAGTTTTTCTCTGATTTCCTCATTGTAGACACCCTCCTGCCATTGTTCCCATCTACTAGTACCTGTAATCATCCTAGCTACTTTCATATCCGCAACCTCAACCTTGTTGATAAGGTAACCTGAATCCACCCAGCTTTCGCTCCCATACAACAAAGTTGGTCGAAAGATTGAACGGTGCACAGATAACTTAGTCTTGGTACTGACTTCCTTCTTGCAGAAGAGAGTAGATCGTAGCTGAGCGCTCACTGCATTAGCTTTGCTACACCTCGCTTCCAGTTCTTTCACTATGTTGCCATCCTGTGAGAATATGCATCCTAAGTACTTGAAATCGTCCACCTGTTCTAACTTTGTTCCACCTATTTGGCACTCAATCCGTTTATATTTCTTTCCCACTGACATTACTTTCATTTTGGAGGTGCTAATCTTCATACCATAGTCCTTACATTTCTGATCTAGCTCTGAAATATTACTTTGCAAACTTTCAATCGAATCTGCCATCACAACTAAGTCATCCGCATATGCAGGACTGCTTATTTTGTGTTCACATATCTTAATCTCACACAGCCAGTCTACTGTTTTCAACATATGATCCATAAATAATATGAACAACAGTGGAGATAGGTTGCAGCCTTGTCTTACCCCTGAAACTACTCTGAACCATGAACTCAATTTACCGTCAACTCTAACTGCTGCCTGACTATCCATGTAAAGACCTTTAATTGCTTGCAAAAGTTTGCCTCCTATTCCATAATCTTGTAGAACAGACAATAACTTCCTCCTAGGTACCCGGTCATATGCCTTTTCTAGATCTATAAAGCATAGATACAATTCCCTGTTCCACTCATAACACTTCTCCATTATTTGCCGTAAGCTAAAGATCTGGTCCTGACAACCTCTAAGAGGCCTAAACCCACACTGATTTTCATCCAGTTGGTCCTCAACTAATACTCGCACTTTACTTTCAACAATACCTGAGAAGATTTTACCCACAACGCTGATTAAATAGATACCTCTGTAGTTGTTACAATCTTTTCTGTTTCCATGTTTAAAGATTGGTGTGATTACTGCTTTTGTCCAGTCTGATGGAACCTGTCCCGACTCCCAGGCCATTTCAATTATCCTGTGTAGCCATTTAAGACCTGACATTCCACTGTATTTGATGAGTTCCGACTTAATTTCATCCACCCCAGCCGCTTTATTGCACTGCAATCTATTGACCATTTTTTCCACTTCTTCAAGTGTGATCCTATTTCCATCATCATTCCTATCCCATTCTACCTCGAAATCTGAAACATTACTAATCGCATTTTCACCTACATTGAGCAACTCTTCAAAATATTCCCTCCATCTGCCCAAGGCATCCACAGGATTCACCAGCAGTTTTCCTGACCTGTCCAAAATACTTGTCATTTCCTTCTTACCTCCCTTTAGAAGACTGCTAATTACACTCCAGAATGGTTTTCCAGCAGCTTGACCCATAGTCTCCAACCTGTTTCCAAAGTCTTCCCACGATTTCTTCTTGGATGCTGCAATTATCTGTTTGGCTTTGTTTCTTTCTTCAACATATCTTTCCCTGTCTACCTTGGTTCTGGTATGTAGCCATTTTTGATACGCCTTCTTTTTCCTTTTACAGGCTGCCTTGACTGTATCTTTCCACCAAGCTGTTTGCTTCATCCTACTTTTACACACTACTGTTCCAAGACATTCTTTAGCCACTTCTAGTACTGTGTCCCTGTACCTTGTCCATTCCTTTTCCAATGACTGTAATTGACTACATTCAACTAACTGGTACCTTTCTGAGATCGCTGTTATGTACTTGTGCCTGATTTCCTTATCCTGAAGTTTCTCCACTCTTATCCTCCTACATATGGACCTGACCTCCTGCACTTTCGGCCTCACAATCCCAATTTCACTGCAGATTAAATAATGATCAGTGTCATCAAAGAATCCCCTGAATACACGTGTGTCCCTCACAGCCTTCCTGAATTCCTGATCTGTTATTATATAGTCAATGACAGATCTGGTTCCCCTGCCTTCCCAAGTATACCGGTGAATGTTCTTATGTTTAAAAAAGGAGTTTGTGATTACTAAGCCCATACTGGCACAGAAATCCAAGAGTTGTTTCCCGTTCCTGTTGGCCTCCATATCCTCTCCAAATTTACCCATAACCTTTTCATACCCTTCTGTTCGATTTCCAATCCTGGCGTTAAAATCACCCATGAGCAGAACACTGTCCTTGTCCTTTACTCTAACTACTACATCACTGAGTGCCTCATAAAAACTATCCATCTTATCTTGATCTGTCCCTTCACAATGCGAATATACTGACACAATCCTAATTTTCTTGCTAGAAACTGTCAAATCTATCCACATCAGTCGTTCGTTTACATACCTTACTGCAACTACGCTGGGTTCCATTTCTTTCCTGATGTAAAGCCCTACACCCCATTGTGCTATTCCTGCTTTGACTCCTGACAGGTAGACCTTGTATTCTCCCACTTCCTCTTCTTTCTGCCCCCTTACCCGAATGTCACTAACAGCTAAAACGTCCAGCCCCATCTTACTTGCAGCCTCTGCCAGCTCTACCTTCTTCCCAGAGTAGCCCCCATTGATATTAATAGCTCCCCATCTCATTACCATTTGCTTGCCAAGTCGTATCTTAGGATCCCTGGTTTGTCAGAGGTGCGACTCCGTCACCTCCAAAGGTCCGAGGCATTTTGCTCTGATTGTTGCCAGCATCATATTTAAAGTACCAGGGAAGCAGGTTGCTAGCCTTACTTGCCCCGAGTCCCATTGGGTTTTACCCCTAACGGCTGAGGGACTAACCGGTGGATTTGGTAGTCTTTGCCGTATGAGCACAAAGGTGACCACGACTCAGAATATGTCCGAGATGCCCAGCCTTATTCCAAAGTAACTGGTATCCCGACTGTCGGGACCACTTACTTGGCCACTCATACGTTGCCCGTGGTTCATGAACTAGGACATGACTACAGGAACACACACCATGAACTGATTTTCCATTAGTATAAAGGAATTATCATCATCAGTTTGTACTTACTTAACACGATATGTGTTTTGAACTTTTTGGTCAACTTTACCCCAATGGCGAACTTCACCACATCCGAAACTGTTACGTCCTAGGAACGTGCATTCTTCATGCTTATCACGCGAAAGATATAATGCACAAACTTTTCATCTCACTCTTAATATGATATTGTTCTATAGGTGTTCGATAAATTTCTTATTTCAGTGCATTTCGGATGGATTTATTTCTGTTGGCTGACTAACGTCAGGCCACTTAAGATCGCTTACAAACATTCACGCTTTTTTTAGTAGTTTAAGGTCATTTATTGGAGTCTGTTATGTAATTTGTTAATACTGAACTATCCTTAAATCCCGTGTCGAGTACGATAAACTTACCTCCCGTTTAAAATAACTCTTACGAGAAAAATACAAGCTCTTACCAAGGAGTTTCCCAACTCTAGCTTCTACGCACCATTCGCAAATGGAACGAAAAGGAGAAAAATCATAGTGATATCCAAATTACCATTTGCTATATACCATTAATTGCTTCCAGAAAAGAAATCGAGATGTGTTACATACTCCTACATCTTGTGAGATTTCTAATTTTAATAACTTTACCAATCACCTGTATTATTAACCTAGTTTCAACCGATATAAATATTTCCATCTATTTCCTTGTGTATTTCTCCTAATTTATTTTAAAAGTGTTTAGTCATTATGTCATTTTCCAAACATTTTCAGTGAGATTGTCAGTGGTAGAAAAGTGTTTCGTTTGTTGTTTGTTGTAACTGACTGTGCATCACGGTCAGACGATATCTTCGCCGTAAAAAACTTTTTCGGTGGGCTGTATTGCGTTCCGCTTGCAAAAGAAGAAAACAAATTTATTTTGCTGTCGTAGTTAGGTACTGAAATATTGGCTACTAAGTCAGACGCGTGCCCGCTCGGTTAGCCGTGCGGTCTAACGCACTGCTTTCTGGGTGGGAAGGCGTGCCGGTTCCCAGCACGAGTCCGCCCGGCGGATTAGTGTCGAGGTCCAGTGTGCCAAACAGTCTGTGGACGGTTTTTAAGGCGGTTTTCCATCTGCCTGGCCGAATGTGGGCTGGTTCCCCTTATTCCGCCTCACATACACTATGTCGGCGATTGCTGCACAGACACTTTCTCCACGTACGTCGCAAAGATTTGATAAATATGTACCTATTCTCTTACCGTAATTATGTCTTAATCCAATAAGTAAACCTGTTTTATTAGAGATTTGCATCTTTTCTAAATAAATAAGATTATCCCTTTCTTTTTCTCTGTCACTTGACAGGAAACCATAATAGTAATGGAGAATATGGAACATGGATGTTGGCTCAGAAACGAGTAGATAATATGGCTTAGTTTGAATATGTACAAGATGTTTTCTATTAAAGGCACAAATACATTTATTTGATATGGGCATATTATATAAGGATACTTAGGAATCTCTCTATATTAGGTTTAGAGCCTTTACACAGTTGGATATAGAAATGTTCTCTCATATTTTATAATAGGACCCGGTGTAATCTATATAAATTAGGTAATAAGTTAATGAAATCTACTGCATTAAGATGACTGTGTAAATCAATGCATATCTTTCCGAAAATTATAAATATGCTGTATGAGGCATGCTCAAATATGAAATTAAGCTACGAGATAACAGTTTCTAACTACTCAAAGCAGGAATTAAGTTTTCAAGAAAAGGTGAAAACTAATTGTGTTCCTGTTCTAGGAGCAAAGTCAGATCATATCTATGCTGTGGGCTCCAAACATAGAGTCAGAATTGGAGGGCGCCTTCATTCCAGAGTCTCCCATTCAGGCTCTGCTCGACGGACGATTCAGCCAGGTGCCTGTATTGACAGGGGTTACTTCTGGAGAGCTTGGTTAGTATCCACCAAAAGTATGTATAAATTTTCAGATTTGAAGACATACAACAACTAATGCAAAACACTCAGTAGTACATTGTCTGTCAATGTAGAGAGTGATATGATTTCAAAAACAAAGATTTCTATATTGATAATATAAGTAAATATCGTCATAGTCAGTAACTCTAGAATTCATATCCATGTTGCCCAATCATATACGGGAATTGTGGCACGTGCAACTAGCCTGTTGCCAGTACTTTGTCCAAAGAGCATCAGATATTGGCGACTTGATCATGTAATAAGAAATGTTGTGCAGCTATATTTTTTCCATCTTTCTATGATCCAGTAACATGTTCACATTTGCGTTAAATGCGGCTGAATCAACAACATTTTTTGTGCTGTTTGACAGCAGCAGAAATCCATTTTTAGCTTGTAACGAATGGTAGTCGAGTTTCAACTAGCGTCTCCATTTTCGGTACAGTCTGTTTTAGCCATAGGGATAGCCGTCACTCATTTTAAGGTATAATGATTCCTCGATTATGTTCTTGATTTAATATGAAATCTTCCTATTCGTTCATATATCTACATCTACATTTACATGGATACTCTGCAAATCATCGAAACATCTACACAATAATTCCCTGTCACTGCAATCTCGTACAGCGCGCGGAAAAGTGAACACCTAAATCTTTCTATGCGAGCTCTGATTTCCCTTATTTTATTATGATGATCGTTTCTCCCTATGTTGGTCGTCATCGTAAAAATATTTCGCATTCGAAGGAGAAAATTGGTGATTGAAATATTGTGAGAAGTGTTCTGCCGCAACGAAAATCGCAATTGTTTTAATGATGTCCATCACAAATTCTATATCATTTCAGTAACACTCTCTCCCCTATTTCGCAACAATACAAAATATGCTTCCTATCTCTGAACTCTCTAGATGTACTCCGTCAATCCTATCTGGTAAGGATCCCATACTGCGCAGCAGTATTCTAAAAGAGGATGGAAAATCGTAGTGTAGGCAATCTCTTTAGTTGATCTGTTACATTTTCTAAGTGCACTGCCAATAAAACGTACTCTTTTGTTAACCTTTCACACCACATTTTCTTTGTGTTCCTTCCAATTTAAGTTGTTCGTCATTGTAATTCCTTGGTATTTAATTGAATTTACGACTATTGGATTTGACTGATTTATCGCGTAAACGAAGTTTAACGGATTCCTTTTAGTACTCACTTGGCTGACCTCAGACTTTTCTTTATTTAGGGTAAACTGCCAATCTTTGCACCATACAGATATCTTTTCTAAATTGTTTTGCAATTTGTTTTGATCTTCTGATGACCTGACTAGTCGATAAACGACAGCATCATCTGCAAATAATCTAAGACTGACTGTTGCTCACATTGTCAACTAAATAGTTTATATAGAGAAGGAACAGCAAAGGGTCTATAACACCATCTTGCGGAACGCCAGAAATATCATGCGTTTTTCTTGATGAATTTCCGTCACTTACTTCGAACTGTGACATCTGTGACAGGAAATCACGAATCCAGTCTCATAACAGATACGATGTTCCGTAACCACGCTATTTCACTACAATCCGCTTGTGCTCCTTCGACGAGCGAACGGTTATATGTTATTGTTAAGTATGAAGCTATTATATTAGCATACTCTGAAAGGAACCTAACTGGTATACACTCTGGCCCAAGGACTTGATTTTTTTAAGTGATTTAGGTTGCTTCACTACTCCGAGGATAACTACTTCCACATTACGCATGTGGACAGGTGTTCTTAATTCGATATCTGGAATATTCACTTCATCTTCTTTGGTGAAGGAATTTCGGAAGGCTGTGGTTAATAACTCTGCTTTGTCAGCCCTGTCGTCTATAGTATTCACGGAGAGAATGCATTGATTGTGTCTTCCCTTTAGTATGATTCACATACGACCAGAATCTCTTTGGATTTTTGCCACGTTTAAAATGCAATGTGTCGTTATGAAATCTGTTATAATAATCTCGCAATGAAGTCCGCGATAAATTTCGGGCTTCTGTAAAGGATTTTGCGTCCGTTTAGATTTAGCATGTTCGTTTTTTTGCAACAGTGTCGGACCCATTTTGTGTACCAAGGGGGATCAGCTCCGTCGTTTAGTTATTTATTTGGTACAAATCTCTCGACTGCTGCCGATACTATTTCATTCAATTCAAGCCACATCTGGTCTACACTTACATTGTTAATTGGGAAGGAGTGCAGACTGCTCTCAGGAAGGCGTCTAGTGAATTCTTTTCTGCTTTTGTGAATAAATATACTTTTCGTTTATTGTTGGAGGATTTGTGGGTTAGAATATTCAGTCTCGCTACGAAAACCCTGTATTCACTAATCCCTGTATCCGTTTTGATGCTCGTTATTAGCTCAGGATTATTTGTTGCTAAGAGGTCAAGTGAGTTTCCCAACCGTTTACCATTCGCGTGGGCTCCTGAACGAACTGCTCGAAATAATTTTCAGAGAATGCATTTAGCACAATTTCGGATGATGTTTTTTACGTACCTCCTGATTTAAACGTGTTTTTGCCGACATGTCGAGGGTTAATTAAAGGGAGCACCAGCTATAATTGTATGAATCGGGTATATGTTTGAAATTAAACTCCATTTTTCTTTGAATCTTTCAGTAATTGGGAAGATTTGAATTATTATTTTATTCCGGTTGCCAAGAATATTAAAATAACTAAGTTGTATGTCAATTCGAGACTCATATTTCAAACAGGAGACTGATGAACTGAGTATTTACGTACTATATTTCACAAAAATGTTGCGTGGAAGAACCCACTCTTAAATCTGTCCTAGTTGAGCCACCATATTTAAAATTTAGTTGTGTTCCATGCAGAACGTCCAAGATATTAACTGAAATTGTTCGCAATATAGTGTATCCAGTTTTGTGCCTGTATTGTGTTCAAACTGTAAATTCTGTTTTCAGGGTCTTTGTAATTGCATAGCCAAACAGTTCATAATAGCAGTTGTAGCTGTCTAATAGAACTTGCAGATTTCAGAGTGACCCTAAGTAAGTTACAGAAAAAAACTAGCAATAAGAATATCATTTCGTTCTGCAGAGAGCTAAAATTTGTTGCACCTTAGTACTTAGTGAATAAAATTTTACGAACCACACTTAACTGTTACTAATGTCTTAGTTAGAATAGAGATAACCTCCAAGGCGGAAAGCAATGTAGCTTGCAGAAATGTTTATAATTCTTTTTTAAAGTAGCCTTAACTTTTGGCAAATGAAATCATTACTGGTTCTTTTATGTAAAATGCAGATGCACTCAGTCATAACACCAAAGAGTGAGGTCACAGTCCTTAACCCACACAACACTGTTTTGACGAATACGTATGTGTTGCAATGAATATACATTCCCCCACCCCAACAGCTGGCATTTGTGTAATAACAACTAGTTTTAAACATACGTTTGCAGTTTCCAAACTTCATGTAATGAAGGAGCCGACAGTACAAATGGTACAAGTTATTGCTGAAGGAAACTGAGAAAATGACTTCAAAGTTGTGCGTGCGGAAAATCAATATAAAAGACATATTTGGCAATGTAGCTAATTTACACAAGACCAGAAAATTAATAATGATTGCAAAACATTTTTTTCGCTGTGCGTGTGAAGAATCAATCTACAGCGTTTCCGGTATTCATTTCCTCCTCGTCGCATAGTTAAAATTACTGTTCAACAAATGTTTGTGAAGAGAAGTAATAATATTCATGATTTTCAATGACTCGCGCATGAGCATATTTAACCTAAAGAAATAATAAAGTAACTTATAAACGTTGATATAACGTTTCTTGTAAACTAAACTCAAAAAGAATGCTATGATTAACGAGTTTCGTTCTCATCTATAATTATCGCAATCAATGAAGTAACACTGATGGCAATATCAGACAGTTCCAAAAGTTACATACACAGATGAACTTAAAATATGGCTCGTTAGAGCTTTATTTGGTCGCTATATGCATCCGGAAACGAACTCGTAAGAGCACGTATTTTCTTTAACTATGTTAAAGAAACATAGTTACGGGATATTTCTTAGCTCCTTGTAGATTTATGCCGTGAACACAATCCTAGCTACATTTTAGCTACATATCTTACTTCATTACTTAGACAGTGGAGCTTATAATTAGTCTGGGGCATCACAAAATGCTCCACGATCGTAAAATCTTGCGATGTGCATGCACGACACGGAAATCTTGGAACACATTATATTCGTACAAAACGTTTCGCTTCGTCAAGCAGCGATGCAGTGATCCACATCTTTATTTTCAAAGAAAGATCTAGGTACTGATAATAATGGCGATCCTAAATATGTGTTTCCCTAAGGTTATTGAAAAAATATTACACTAAGCTTGATTTAAATGAAATTATACGCAGATTCTCACATTTAAGCTTCGACACAATGCCTGTAAATAAAATAGTCACAACTTTGATCAAACTCAGTATTTAATTAACTATCAATATCACTACATCCTTTCAACGTAATCACCGGCGAAGTCTATTACCTTTTGTTCAATGTCGGAAAGCCGTTTTTGACCGTTTGCAAGGCATTCTCTGTTGATGACAGCGACGGAGCGCCCTACTGGGCTGGATGTAGATGCCACATCCGTAAGTCGACCACCTAGGATGGGTTTTCTTCAACTTCAGAAAGAGGTGAAAGTCACAGGGAGTCATGTCTGGTGAGTACGGAGGATGTTCGAGGACGTCCCAGTGCCATCGTTGAAATAAGATCTTTTTGGCAGTATGACGTGCACTGATAGTACGATCGTCTCACAATAAATGTGGACGTTTGTGCAACTTAGCTGGACGCAGATGTCGCACCAGAAATCGGCAACATGACCGGTGCGGTGCAAAACGATAGTCTCACTCCGACTCGCACGAATCGCCTTAACCCGTAGTATAATCCTCTTGTATGGTAACGGATTGTGGCCACAGCCTTCACGTAATGCTCGAAGACATTCTGGTGGAATTTCTGCCACGATAAAACTCGATTTTAATCTACTGACGTTGATCATTTTTTGAAAAAAACACTTCAGAGCCGTGATATCGACATTCCTCACTTCAACGTTGCACAAGAACAACACTACAAACTGAATGCATCTCAAATGCACACAACAGATCGACAAAAACGCCACTCGACCGCTGTTTGCGAATACCCGATCTCCTGCAATGTCTGGACTAGGTTGCCCTACTTTGTTTTCAGCCCTCGCAGATCGTTTCTTAGAAGATATCTCTGTACTTTATTGTCGCTCGACAGAGGTCAACAGTGAATTTATAGTCGCAAGGATATCGTAGAAACTATAATAGACCGTTAGTGTATGATATGAATAGCTTTGTTAAGGTCCATCACGAGTCAAGGAGTTGTTTTCATGGTCTTATAAACAGTTTATTACGAAATTCAGAAAAGTGTGTGGGAAATCGATGCTTATTGCCTAAAGCAGAAATTTAGCTTCATATAAATAAGTATACTGAACTGATAGTTGTTATTTAGCTACAGTATCGGTAGTTAATAGCTTTCTCATGACAGAAGTTACGTATCAAATGCGTAATAGTAGCCAAGTGCAGTTCTTTTACATTCGAAATAATCTGTATACGAAGGTTGTCATGGGGTGTCGATGTGATGTGATTCTCAGGTTACTAGCTAGCTGTCATGAAGCACAAACTTTTCAAGGCTACCTCTATAGAACGTAGAGAGATCTTTCAAATGGAGTTACTCTACCTAGTGGAGTATGTTGTGGCGTAGCAAGAGCCACGCCACTCGGAGGTAGCCGAAAGGCACGCGATGTAATGCAGACGGGCGTGAAGTCTGAAACAGGATAACTATTGAATGGTAGCAAGAAAAGTACGTAGTTGCTTTATACTTAACTTTTATTCTCTGATGAATACAGCGTTCTTCTTGAGACATTTATCTATAACTCTCAAAGTAGGTAAGGCTAATGGCGCCTTGCTAAGTCGTAGCCATTAACTTAGCTGAAGGCTATTCTAACTGTCTCTCGGCAAATGAGAGGAAGGCTGCGTACGTCTAGTCGCTAGCAATGTCGTCCGTACAACTGGGGCGAGTGCTAGTCCGTCTTTCTAGACCTGCCATGTGGTGGCGCTAGGTCTGCTAGTACTGACAGTGGCGACACGCGGGTCCGACATGTACTAAATGGACCGCGGCCGATTTAAGCTACCACCTAGCAAGTGTGGTGTCTGGCGGTGACACCACATTCCTCCCCCGCAAATCGGCGAACGGTCGTGTTATAAGGCTTCCGCC
Source organism: Schistocerca cancellata (assembly GCF_023864275.1). Lineage (NCBI taxonomy): Eukaryota > Metazoa > Arthropoda > Insecta > Orthoptera > Acrididae > Schistocerca > Schistocerca cancellata. Next base: position 562,156,222 of record NC_064628.1, on the reverse strand, counting down.
CGCCGTGGGGAGGGCCCCATGTTGACGTATGCGATGAGGTGGGGAGCCTAACAACAGGCGAGGCTGTGCCACCCGCACCCGGCCATTCGGTCCGAGGGGAGCTAGGAAACGCCTGGAAACCTACTCCAGGGTGCACGTCAACATGCGGCGTATGCGCCCGTAATGAGACAGGGTCGACCTCCATTGCGTCGGGGTATCCGACACGCGATGACGCCATGTGGTCCGGAGCGGGCAAGAGTTCCATGGCGGAGGACAGCTGGGCACGGGAAGCGATCGGCGGCGCGTGACCCAGGGAGGCGGTTGGCGGCTGCAGCGAAGCGTCCTCTGCGGGCGGCAGCGGCGGCGGCTGCAGCGGCGGCTGCGGCGGCGCGACGCCATGGGGCAGAATGGAAGGCATCGTCGGTAACACCTGGGGATGAGGCGAGCCAGTAGATGGGTCCCCAGGGCGCTGACCGGACGGCTCCGTCGCTGAAAGCAGACGGGGAGCGGCAGAACCCAGGCGACGGCAGAGGCGCAGCTGATTGAGATGCCGACGCACCTCACCAGAGGCCCCCAATACCAAATACATCGCGCGGCCGAGGCAGCGAAGAATGCGCCCTGCGAGCCAACGCCGTGAACCGCGATAGTTGCGATAGAATACCGCGTCGCCAGGAGCAAAAGCAGGAGTCTGCCGCTGCACAGGAACCTGATGCGGCGGATGCAGCAAAGACATCAAGGTTCGAAGTGGACGACCGTGAAGCAACTCAGCCGGCGAGCGACCATCGCGGGGCTGAGAGCGATACGAAGACAAAAAGAGCAACAACGCGTCCTCCCGAGAATGCGACTCTTTCAACTTCAACATCTGTGACTTGAAAGTCCGGACCAATCGTTCAGCGGCACCGTTTGACTGAGGCGAAAACGGCGCGGATGTCAGATGTTGAATACCATTGGCCTTGCAGAATGACTGAAATTCTGCGGACATGAATTGTGGACCATTGTCAGAAACAATAGTCTGCGGAAGACCTTCAATGCAAAAGATAGCAGACAACGCTTGGATGGTGGCAGAGGACGTCGTGGAAGACATCCGGACAACAAAAGGAAAATTACTGAAGGAATCGACAACAACCAACCATCGAGCATTCCAGAATGGACCAGCAAAATCTATGTGTAAGCGTTGCCAAGGGGAAGCGGCTTTCGGCCAAGCAAAGAATTTCCGCGGCGGTGCGGAGTGTTGTTCGGCACACGCCATGCAAGAAGAGCACATATTCGTAATCGCAGCATCGATTCCGAACCAAGTACAGTGCTGACGAGCAAGTTGTTTCGTACGCACTATACCCCAATGTCCTTGGTGGAGAAGCTTTAAGACAGATGACTGTAACGAACGTGGGACCACGACCCTAGACTGATCATTATCAGAACGCAACAACAAAACACCACGTCGTACAAAAAGTCTCTCCTTGTGAGCAAAAAATCGGCGAACCATCGGATCCTCGATCCGTGACTTCGACAAGGGCCATTGCGTAGTAACAAAACGCAAAACGGTAGCAAGGACAGGGTCTGCAGCTGTGGCTGTAGCTACACGACGAAAATCAATCGGAAACGATTCGACCACGTCATCAGTGTCCGCATCAATGAACATGCAAGCAAGTTCGGAAGAATCGAATGCTTTATCCTCAGCAACAGGCAAACGGGACAACGCATCTGCGTTTCCGTGCTTAGCAGTGGACCGGTACAAGATATCGTAGCGGTACTGCGAGAGGAAAAGAGACCAGCGAATGAATTTCTGCGCTGTACGTGGAGGTACAGGCTTGTTCGGATGAAAAAGCGATGTCAAAGGTTTGTGGTCTGTAATGATGGTAAAGTGACGACCATACAAGAAATCGTGAAACTTCGTAACACCAAACACGAGAGCCAAAGCTTCTTTCTCTATCTGGGAATAATTTCTTTGCGCTGACGAGAGCAATTTGGACGCAAAGGCAATAGGGCGATCATGCGAACCATCTTTGTGCGCAAGCACAGCACCGATCCCGAAATCCGATGCATCTACCATCAACAAAAGGGGTTTCTGGGGATCGAATGGCGTAAGGCAAGTATTTGAAAGCAACGCCGATTTCAATTGGCGAAAGGCGCGTTCGCATTCCGTCGACCAGACGAACTGAACACCTTTACGGCGTAAGCGATGAAGCGGAGCTGAAATGGAAGAGGCATGAGGAAGAAATTTATGATAATAGTTAATTTTTCCCAACACACTCTGTAGCTGCTTCACATTTTGTGGTGCAGGCAAGTCCTGTATGGCACTGAGGTGCTCTGGACTCGGATGGATGCCTTGGGCATTTATGACATGTCCCAGATACGGCAAGTCACGAGCAAAAAACACACATTTGTCCTTCCGCAAGCGAAGACCATTCTGTCGCAAGACCTGAAATAGTGTTCTGAGATTTTGTAAATGTTCTGCTTCTGTCTTCCCGGAGATCACTATATCGTCCAGATAGTTTGCTGCAGTAGGGACCGACGCACAAATAGTTTGTAAATATTGCTGAAACAATGCAGGGGCGGATGCACACCCGAATGGCAGTCTTTTGAATCTGTACAATCCAAGATGCGTATTAACCACCAATACGCGCTGGGATTCTTCGTCCACCGGGATTTGCAAGTACGCATCTGCTAGGTCCAACTTTGAAAAATATTTTCCCGGGCACAGTTTGTCAAAAAGATCTTCCGGGCGGGGCAAAGGAAAAGTAGCAGTCACTAGTCGTGGATTCACTGTTGCTTTGAAGTCCACGCAAAGTCTCAATTTGCCGGAAGGTTTTTGCAAAATCACTAAGGGTGAGGCCCAGAGAGAAGCCTGCACACGTTCTTTTAATGTTCTTGCGACCTCATCACGCAATGCGTGGGGAACATTGCGCGCTCTGAAAAATTTCGGTTGCGCGTTGACTTTTAGTTCCAAATGTGCTTCATAGTTCTTAGCGCAACCAAGGCCCGGTGCAAAAATGTCTGCAAATTCCTCACATAGACTAGAAACACTGGCTGAAGGCACAGTCTGGTTCACTGAGAGAACCTGATTCACAATAGACAAGTTAAACAATTGAAATAAATCTAAACCAAACAAGTTCACTGCAGCAGAAGAACGAAGAACGTAAAACGACACAAGTTTTGTTTGTCCCTTGTATGTTGCAAGAAGGCTGCACTGTCCTATCACAGGGATATGCTGTCCTGAATAACTAGTGAGCTGAACTTTTGCGGCACGCAACGGCGGTGCGCCCAGTTGTTTGTACGTGGCGTGATTGAGCAATGAAACTGCAGCTCCGGTATCGAGCTGGAATGGTATCACTTGTCCGGCAAAGTCCAAATCTACAAAAAGTTTATTGTCCTGCTGACGACAAGAGCGACTGTTTTGTGCAACGTGAACAGACACTGGTACAGAATCACTTGCGACGTGACGGGATTGCCGTCGACGTCGACGCACACTTTTTGTGGGACGAACACAGTCACTGTTAGAAAGAGTAACACTGGGCGGAGTGGCATTAACTACGTGAATGTCCATTGGCGAAGGTTCCCGAGCCTGAGTGTCCGTGGTTCGATTCCGGCGCGAAGCAAAGGGCCTGGAACGGTTGTGATTGTCTGATCTGAGCTTTTTCTGGCAAACACTTTGAACATGTCCTTTCTTGTGACAGTAAAAGCAAATAGCTTGGCGTGACGGGCAATGTTCACGCGAATGTCTAGTAGCACACCGCGGGCATGATTTCACTGCATTTGCGGGCAGGCGAGGCACACCTGGTTTAGAGCGCGGCGTCAGCTGCGTCGAAGTGCGCGAGGGCCGGTTACCGGGCCGCGCAGCGCGTCCAGCGGGCCGGTTAATGTTACACACTGCTGGCGAAGTTTCAAAAGATTCCTGAGCACAGTCAAGTGTGTCTTGCCTATCCAATATGTCTATCACTTGTTGAAGGGAGGGATTAACTAGTTTCAAAATCTGTTCTCTTATGCGAACATCAGAAACGTTCTGTGCTATTGCATCACGCACCATTGTATCTGCATAAGGAAGGCCACAGTCACACTGAAATTCACAATCCCTAGTAAGGCCTTGCAAAGTTGCAACCCACTCCCGATTAGTTTGACCGGCCGTACGTTTTGTACGAAAGAACGTATACCTTTTTGCAACCACATTAACTGTTTCTTTGAAATAGGCATCTAAAGCCGACACAATTTCTTCGTAGGACAGAGTTGCTACGTCGCGTCGGGGAAACAATTTCACTATCACACGGTACGTTTGCACGCCGACACAAGACAATAAGTGAGGCTGCCGCTCGTTACCTTGAATTCTGTAGGCTGCTAGATGAAAATCCAGCTGTCGGGAATATTCCGCCCAAGTCTCTTGAGTGGAATCAAACGGTCTGAATTGCGGTGCAACAGCATGTGGTGGCTGCGGCAGCTGTGACGCGGCGGCGGCCGCATCATTTTGCAGCGCACGTTGACCCTGGACGAGCTGTCCCAGGGCATCCAATAACGCCTGCGTCTGCTGATTCTGCAAGCGATAAAATTCGGACAGTACATCTGGAGATTGTGGCGAAGCCATGACACAAGCAAATCAAATCAGAGCAAAACAAGTAGGAAGAACACGTTGACTCGTCGCCAAGCTGTTGTGGCGTAGCAAGAGCCACGCCACTCGGAGGTAGCCGAAAGGCACGCGATGTAATGCAGACGGGCGTGAAGTCTGAAACAGGATAACTATTGAATGGTAGCAAGAAAAGTACGTAGTTGCTTTATACTTAACTTTTATTCTCTGATGAATACAGCGTTCTTCTTGAGACATTTATCTATAACTCTCAAAGTAGGTAAGGCTAATGGCGCCTTGCTAAGTCGTAGCCATTAACTTAGCTGAAGGCTATTCTAACTGTCTCTCGGCAAATGAGAGGAAGGCTGCGTACGTCTAGTCGCTAGCAATGTCGTCCGTACAACTGGGGCGAGTGCTAGTCCGTCTTTCTAGACCTGCCATGTGGTGGCGCTAGGTCTGCTAGTACTGACAGTGGCGACACGCGGGTCCGACATGTACTAAATGGACCGCGGCCGATTTAAGCTACCACCTAGCAAGTGTGGTGTCTGGCGGTGACACCACAGAGTATCTTCAGTTGTACTGTTTCTATGTTTAAAAAGAGCGTAAACAGTGTACCAGCACTTGGACATGTATTCACATCTTTCTTTTACTATGTAATTGAGCGATTCTTAATATCGATGGAACGTCCCAAATGCGAAAAAAATGACTGTGTACTAGGGCAGGAGGAAGTTTGTTGGCCTAGCATGTGATACGAAGGATCACAGGGTACTTAATGGTTTTTCAGCCCTCCTGTTTTCCGCCCTCCTGAAGCGTCGTCAAGCAGGACTGCAAGATTAACACCCAGTTCGGTAAAAACCCCCGGTTGCCCCATAGTAACTTTGTTAATCACGTTAAAAATGTACCTTCAGAAATTTCTATTCCAAGTCAATCTGACGGCTTCCCAAGTGCCGAAGCAGAGGTAACGCCTTCTACAACCCTACTGTCCGGTTTGCCTGGATTCACTCACTCAGCCGCCATGCTGAATTGTTGATTTTCCCGACAATTGTTGCGAAACGTGAGGCGAATAAATTTCGTCCGGTTTGCTTTGTTATTGGCTTACTGAACATCGTTGTTAAGAGCGCTTCTACTGAAGTGACTAGAAAACAGCGCATACTATAATATTTAAAGGAATACATCAGTAGAAGAATTCGATGTTGTTGAACTTGAGTTTTAATTTTAAGAATAACAAGTGATATTCTACGAAAATCATTGAAAGCCATGTATTTGGTTCTCTCATTTTGGAGCTGTTATAATAATCATATTTAAAAAAAGGAACCCATAGGTAATAAATGTGAAATTCGAATGAGAAGGGCTTTGTTTAGTCATGTCTTCTGACTGGTCTGATTCGGCTTACCACGAATTCCTAATCTGTGCGATCCTACTCATTTCAGTGTACCACTTGCAAGCTAGTTTCTCAGTTATGTGCTGGATGTATTCCAGTCTCCGTCTTCCTCCACATTCTGCATCCTTTATAGCACCCTCTATTACCAGGGTGCTCATTCCCCGATGTCTTAACCTTGTCCTGTCTTACTGTCCCTTGTTCTTGTCAGTGTTTTCCAATATTCATTTCTTCACAAATTCTGCGGAGAACCTCCTCATTCCTCACCTTATCAGTCTACCTGATTTCTGTAGCACCACATCTCAAATACTACGAATCTCTTTCGGTTTCCCCACTGACCTGATTCACCACGATACCATGCTATGCTCCAAATCTAAAGCCTCAGAAATTTCTTCCTTAAATTAAGGCATATGTTAAATACCACTAGACTTCTCTTGGCCTTGAATGCCCTCCTTTCATGTGCCAGTCTGCTCTTTGATACTCTTGTTGCTTCGTCTTGCATAGGTATTTTTGCTTGCAAGGTAGCAGAAATCCTTAACTTCGTCTATTTCATGGTCACTGATCTTGATGTTACGTTTCTCGCTAATTAATTTCTTCTGATTTTCATCACTTTGATCTATGTCTACTTTATTCTCTTTTCATATAGATTGTTCGTTTCATTCAACATACCCTGTAATTCTTCTTCACTTTGACTTAGGATAGCAATGTCATCAGCGAATCTTATTATTAACATCCTTTAATCTTGAATATTAAACTCTCTCTTTAACGTTTCTTTTATTTCAGTCACTGCTTCTTAGATGTATAAATTGAACGGTTGGTGCGAAAGGCTGCATCCCAGTCATACACTCTCATTAAACCAAGCACTTCATCCGTGGTAACCCAGTCATTTAGATTCTTCTTGGTTGCTATGCATACTGTATATTACGCGCCTTCCGCTACAGGTTACTCATATGCGTCTTAGAATTTAGAACAACGTTACCCTGCTGACACTGCCAAACGTATTTTCTGTGTCGACAGATCCCATGAGAGTGTCTTGATCTTTCTTCAGCCTTGCTTTCATTATAAAATAGAAAGTCGGAATTGCCTCTCTGGTGCCTTTGATTTTCCTAAAACCAAACTGATCGTCATCTAACTGATCCTCAGTTTTCTTTTCGTGTCTTCTATGTATTATTCTTCTCTACAACTTGGATGCGAGAGCTGCTGAGCTAACTGCGAGACATTTCTTGCACTTAGCTGCCCTTCCTATCTTCTGAAATGTGTGGATGATATTTTGCGAAAAACCTGATGATACGTCGCCAGTCTGGTATATTTTAACTCCAATAGCCGTTTGGTTGCCACTTATCCCAATGATTTTGAAAATCTCAATGGAACTTTGTCTGTCCCTTCTGACTTACTTGCTCTAAAGTCTTCCATAACCGTTTTAAATTTCGACTAATATTAGATCCCCTACGTCTTCCACAGCAGCTCCAATTTCTTCTCTCACTTCATCAGAAAAGTTCTTCCTCACACAGAGGATTTCAGTGTACCATTTCCACCTGTCGTCTGACCTCAAAGTTTAACAGTGGAATTCCCATTCCATTCTTAACATTAGCATCCACGCGCTTAACGAACGTCAAACACGTCTCATCATTCCTCAGTACCTCAGGATCCCACTTCCTTTCACACTTCAGTCCATTCATCATTACTAAATGTTATACCTTTGTTGGTTATTCAATATTTCTCTCATTGTCACCTCCCTCTTGGCAGTTCCATCCCAGAGACCCGAATTGGGGAGTAATCCTGGATCTTCTTACGATGTAGAGATCGTCATCACACTTTTCCAATAACATGCTGCTTGTCGCGTGAATACCCATAATGTGTCTTTAACGCAGTGATTATTATTGCCTTCTTCATTCTCATGCGGTTGATCATTGTCGATTGTTCGACCTTTCAGGGGCAATTTTCCAAGCCGAGAGCAAGAGAATGCCCTCAACCTCTGTCTGCTCCTCCGTCCTCTTTGGCAAGACCTTTGACAGAACGAGGATGACTCCTTACGCCGGAAGTCTTCGGCAGCCCGTGGTGACGATTTTTATTCAAAATTTTGAGCAGTGGAAGGTCTTTTCGCGTGCTAGTCATACACGCTCCATGTAGACCATAAGTGTGCCGACTGTAGCAGGAAAGGGAAACGTAATACTTCAGTACAAGTGCCTGAGAAAAACGACATAGCTACATTTAGCGTATTCCTACACAAAAAATGCAGACGTACTATTTTGCAAGGGTTAGGAATAGCTGTAAATGAAATTGCCCATATTTTATCAGACACCAAATTGTTCAGTGGCATATAGCTTCAGAGTAAAAATACTTAAAAGGGCAGAAGCACATAATCCCATTACACAGAAACAAATTCGGGTTCTCCTCACATATTTCACATCTGAATTACAGTGTGTGCTGGAGTATACTTCCAGTAATCCTATTACTCCTTCACTCTAAAGTGTGAGGTCATCCACATGATTGCTAAAAGGAATCCGTTAAACTTCGATTACACGATAAATCAGTCAAATCTAAGGGCCGTAAATTCCACTCAATTCCTTAAAAATCACAATTACGAATAACGTAAATTGGAAGGAACACACAGAAAATGTTGTGCGGAAGGCTAACCAAAGACTGCGTTTTATTGGCAGGACATTTAGAAAATATAACAGAATTACTAAGGAGACTGTCTACACTACGCTTGTCTCTCCTCTTTCCTTACCAGATAAGATTGACGTAGTACATCGAAAAAGTACGAAGAAGGGCAACACGCTTTGTACTATCACGAAATAGGGGAGAAAGTGTCATTGAAATGATACAGGATTTGGGATAGACATCATTAAAACAGAGGCGTCTTTTGTTGCGGAGCAATCTCCTCACGAAATTCCAATGGCCAACTTTTTCCTACGAATGCGAAACTATTTTGTTGAATCCGACCTACATATGGAGAAACGATAAGCATGATAAAATAAGGCAAATCAGAGCTTGTAAGGAAAGATATAGATGTCCGTTCTTTCCGCACGCTAAACGAGATTGGAATAATAGAGAATTATGAAAGTGGTTCAATGAAACCTCTGCCATACACTTAAATGTGATTTTTAGAGTATCCAAGTAGATGTAGATATAGACTCATCCCCCATAATTCCCTTCTGCATGTCCCACTGTATTCGCAAAAAGGCAGTGGGGAAAACTCCATCGTTCACTCACTCATTAAGCTCTAATTTCTTTGCTTTTCTCTACGTAGTCGTAGTTCAAGATGATGTATGTGGTACAGAGGAATATTTTGTCTTTCTTGGAAAGTAGCATTCGCCACAAGAATGCGATGAACATACCGAGATAAATTAAGCAATAAAGTTAGCATCTTATAAAATGAAGATTATATAAATATAGTAGAATGAAGCAGTTATTTCGATACAGTTGTAATGCGGCCGACAAAATATATTCGAACTCATATGAAGGCAAAGTAAGACAGTTTCAAAGTTGCAAGACAAGTACTGAAAGAAGGCGAGTGTTTCGAACTATTGTTGCATCACCCTTAGTGGCTGACTTGAAATCTGCGTGAGGTGGACGAGCTGAAACAAAAGATCCCAGTCCTCCGCAGCGGTGAGCTAGCTTACATCATGCTATACTGCCTTGGTCAGCTATGTGGCCGAAATCGGCGTGTCGCCGCAACAAAGTTGAGCTGAAGATGAAGAGATAGAGTAAACTGAACGGCCAATTAAGTAGATAAAGGAAGATAAAAATCTATTAGTCACGGAAGACTGGAATGCGGTTGTATGGGAAGGAGTAGAAGGAAAGGTTAAGGAGAAGATGGGTTAGGGATAAAGAATAAGAGAGAAGATGGACTAACTGAGTTCTGCTACAAATTTGTTCTAGTAATAGCGAATACTCAGGTCAAGAATCTCAAGAAGTGGAGGTATACTTGGAAAATGCCGAGTTATAGGGAAAGGTTCCAGTTAGATTAGATCGTGGTGAGACAGACATTCCGAAATCTGATGCTGGGTTGTAAGGCGTACACAGTAGCAGGTATACTCTGCTCAGAATGTAGTAGTGATGAAGAATAGGCTGAACTGAACTGAACAGGGATGTAGTTTTTGCCCCTACTGTTCAATCTGTATATCCAAGAAACAATGATGGAAATATAAGAATGGTTCAGGAGTGGAATTAAAATTGAAGTCAGGAAGTCAGGAAGAATCAATACGAAAGAAAGTGGGATTCGGAGAGACTAAGAAATGACAGATACGCTTAAAGTTCTTTAAGGGTACGTACAGCAATAAGGAATAGCTCAGTAGACAGTACAGTTGTAGAGGAATGGACAACTCTAAAAAGGGCAATCACAGAAGTTGGAAAGAAAAAAAATAGGTACAAAGAAGGTAACTGTGAAGAGGTCACGGGTAACAGAAGAAACACTTCAGTTGATGGATGAAAGAAGGAAGTACAAGAATGATCAGCGAAATTCATGAACAAAGAAATACAGGTCGCTGGGGAACGAAATAAATATGAAGTGCAGGAAAGCCAAGACGAAATGGCTGCATGGAAAATGTGAGAAATCGAAAAAGAAATGAATGTCGGAAGGACTGACTCAGCATATAGGAAAATCAAAATAACCTTCGGTGAAATTAAAAGCAAGGGTAGGAACATTAAGAGTGCAACGGTAATTCCACTGTTAAGTGCAGAGGAGAGAACGGATAGGTGGAAGAAGTACACCGAAGGCCTCTATGAGGGGGAAGATTTCTGACGTTAAAGAAGTAGAAACAAGACTCGAATTAGAAGAGATAGAGGATCCAGTATTAGAACTATAATGTAAGAGACCTTTGGAAGGCGTAAGATCAAATAAGGCAGAAGGGATAGATAACATTCCATCAGAATTTCTAAAACTCTTTGGGTTCAAATGGTTCAAATGGCTCTGAGCACTATGGGACTCAACTGCTGGGGTCATAAGTCCCCTAGAACTTAGAACTACTTAAACCTAACTAACCTAAGGACAGCACACAACACCCAGCCATCACGAGGCAGAGAAAATCCCTGACCCCGCCGGGAATCGAACCCGGGCGTGGGAAGCGAGAACGCTACCGCACGACCACGAGAGGCGGGCAACTCTTTGGGGAAGTGGCAAGTATTCACGTTGGTGTGGAGAATGTATGAGTCTGGCGACATACCATCCGACTCTCAGAAAAATATCATGCACACAATTCTGAAAACTGCAGGAGCAGACAAGTGCGAGAATCATCGCACAATCAGCTTAACAGCACAGGCATCCTTGTTGCTGACAAGAATAATATACAGAAGAAAGGAAAAGAAAATTGAGGATGTCAATCAATTTGGCTTTAGGACACCAGAGAGGCAATTCTGACGTTGCGGTTGGTAATGGAAGCAAGACACCTTCATAGGATTTTTCGACCTGAAAAATTCTTTCTACAGTGTAAAATGGTGGAAGATGTACGAAATTCCGAGAAAAATTGGGGTAAGCTATAGATAGAGAGAGAATGGTAATATACAATACGCACAGGAGCCAAGACGGAATAATAAGAGTTGATGACCAAGAACGATGTGCTCTTATTAAAAAGACTGTAAGACAGGGATGTAGTTTTAGCCCCTACTGTTCAATCTGTATATCGAAGAAGCAATGATGGAAATATAAGAATGGTTCAGGAGTGGAATTAAAATTGAAGATGAAATTAGGTCAATGATATGATTCCTGATGACACTACCATCCTGAGCGGAAGTGAAGAAGAATTACATGATCTGCTGAATGGAATGAACTGTCTAGTGAGTATAGCATATAGACTGAGAGGAAATTGAAGAAAGCCGAAAGTAATGAGAAGTAGGAGAAATGAGAACAGTGAGAAACTTAACGTCAGGACTGATGGTCGCGAAGTAGATCGTTAAGGAATTCTAGTACCTAGGCAGCAAAATAAGCTATGAGGACGGAACAAGGTGCAGACTAGCACTTGCCAAAAGAAGTCTACTTGTATCAAACAAAGGCCTTAATTTGAGCAAGAAATTTCTGAGAATGTACGTTTGGAGCACAGCACTGTATTGTACTGAAACATGGACTGTGGGAAACCGGAACAGAGGAGAATCGAGGCATTTGAGATGTGGTGCTACAGATGGATGTTAAAAGTTAATTGAGACTGTTTAGGTAAGGAATGTGGAGGTTCTGTATAGAATTGTGAAGGAAGGGAAAACACTGACAAGGAGAAGGAACAGGTAGGACATCTTTTAAGACATCAGGGTTAGATTAGACTAGATTATTACTTATTCCATAAATCACGAATACGACACTTCGTAATGATGTGGAATGTGTCAGGTTAATAAAAGGTGTCTATACAAGATGTTATACTATACAAAATATTACACGACATTTAATTTTTTTGGTGGGGGTGGGGAAATTACCCACTTACTACATCCAAAATTTCATCTAATGAGTAGAAGGAGTTGTCATTCAGATATTCTTTTAATTTCCTTTTAAATGCTATATGGCTATCTGTCAGACTTTTGATACTATTAAGTAAGTGACCAAATACTTTTGTGGCAGCATAATTTACCCCCTTCTGAGCCATAGTTAGATTTAACCGTGAGTAGCGAAGATCATCCTTTCTCCTAGTGTTGTAGCCATGTACACTGTATTACTTTTGAATTCATTCGGATTGTTAATAACAAATTTCATAAGTGAATATATACATTGTAGGCTATAGTGAGGATCCCTAGCTCTTTAAATAAGTGTCTGCAAGATGATCTTCGATGAGCTCCAGCAATTATTCTGATTACACGCTTTTATGCAATGAACACTCTTTTACTCAATGATGAATTACCCAGTATATGAGGCCATACGAAAGCGGAGAATGAAAATAGGCGTGGTAATCTAATTTACTGAGATGTATATACTGCAAAATAAACAACAGTTAAAGTAGACGTCGGTTAATGTTATCAATTCAGAAATACTGCACGACTGTGATAGCTACCTGAAGAAAAGTATGTTAGTCCGGCGCCTACAACTTAGTGCTCCAGGAATCTAGACTCCGTAATCGAACTAGGTTGGTGTAATTGACATTAATGCTGAGACCTCACAACCATTGTGGAGACAGCTTTTATGAATGAGAGACCAATATTCTATGTGAATGAGTTTAACATTCCCACAGGGTTTTCAATACTTGAGGATCCGTCGCTTGTCAATGGTCTTAATGAAGCGTTCGAGAATGCAGTTGGACCCTGCCTCCATTTGCCGACTGTGGAGCAGCAGGCAAGTGCATCCCAGAAGCTGAGGGACTTCTACTTTGGCAATGGCACCATTTCCTTGAATGACACGGATACCCTCGTCAATGTAAGTACTCTGATGAAGATCATCGCACGAATGAAAAATATTTCCAAACTTGTTGTTTACTAAATGTTTCGTAACTATGCAGTTTGCATGTCAATAATGTTCTTGTTGAATAATTCTTGTTAAGAAAAGTTTCAAACTTATTCTCAAATCCTATTCCATCTCTTTATCTCAGAGTATGGGAATACATAAAAAGCTTCAATAAATTTATCTACTGGTAATCTGCCCAATATGTATCCGTTATGGGTAGCCAATAGGAAACGTGAGAGAGAAACTGAACGTTAAATGCTGGCCGCTGCAGAGCGTCAGTTTGAAGCCACAAGCTATGTTTCCGACGAACACTTACAGCTAGCTCAGATGCGATTTCTTTCCTATACCTTTTTCAAGATATGTTCCAACACAAAACTAGGACCACCTGATCCCCCCCCCCCCCCCCTAAGAGAGGCTGCAGCCCTCACAGACCAACCTCAATGCTCTCATATGTGCTCGTGCATGGAACACGTTGATTTTATTAATTTTTAACCAGTCCTTTCACTCATAAATTCCTGCAGATGCCCACATCCTCATCAATCTGATCGGGTCAACTACAGCTGAAGTATGTACTCTGCGAAATAATAGATATTGTTTACAGAAATTTCTCTGTCCTGTCCATCCTCGTATATGCTGGTCTCCACACTGTACTATGACGAAGTGAAGCACATATTCATACCCAACACTTCTGGAGTTAAATTATGTCAAGTACTCCATATGAACGAAAAATACGCAAATTGGAACTCCAGGTTAGTGGCTGACGTTCGAACTGTTAGTGGGAAGGTATTCGAATATTTTGTTTGTCATTGATGGGGTCGCCTGACGGTGAGAGTAGTCAGGTGGTGCAACAAAAAATAACCCTTTCCAGTGGTGTTTTAGTCGCAGCACAACATAATGAATGAATAAACTGTAAATCAACGAAACAGAATTTTATGTCACCATGAGCTTCACTCGAAAAATACTGTTAATGTTTTATTTTAGTATGTGCTGTTCCTAAGATCTGAATGTGTTGTCTTCGTGGCGAAGGATGAGTGAACTAGTTTCAGTTAATGGTTGTCAATCTGTATGAATGAATGCACACTTAATTTAAGTATGGTGTCCTGGATAAAGTTGACTGGTCGTAGGTTCTGCTGCGAGTTCCAACTTTAAATGAGTACATACGGTCACGAGACCAGTTACTAATGTTTTAATTGTTTCAGCGCTGAAGATTTAAGCCATTTCACTGTAGAATGATCTTATTAATTTAGTCTTCCCATGCCATGAGGACTTTAGCGTTAACGACTGTAGCGTTACCTTTGAGCGTTACCATATCTAGGTCTACAACCGGGAAGACTGCAAACACTGAATGATATTCGCCTTGAGCGATGATCCATTATCCACTTGGTTGGGAAATCTACTGATGATACAACTGTTTCTGCCCTGGAAAGGGATCTTAACTTTGCTCTTATGCGTTTCACCATCAGTAGTGGACTTCGTCTGTTCCATTGAAGAGGCTGTGCGCAGTTTTGCAACAGATTTATCAGAGGGTACTCACCTCGACTCTGCCTTGACGGAAGGCGTGTCACAGACGAGCAACATTGTTCCTTTGAGATAGCAGCTGTCGGTAGCTTAGAGGGTTCATGGATACAGTGTTAGTCACAGGAGATAAAGGTAACGCTATCGTGCTCATGCCACAAAAGGACTATGTTACGAAGATCGATGTTTTTTTAATTTTATTCAAAAATCGCAATTCTAAAAGGATTATACTAACTGTAAAGTGAGCCAATTAATGGAACTTTCGACATCTCTACCAAAAGAGGTCATTAATAGACTCAGGCCACGTAGTTCAGCTCCATCTAGACAGTAAATATTGCCAAAAATACACTAAGAAGGTGTCCCTCTATGACCTACTGTGGCAAAAACAAGAGCAGCCATTTACGGTCGAAGTACTTGGTGCCTTTACTCAAACCCACTGCAAACGTCGTACAGGAAATTCTACTGATATTATCAACAGGCTCAAGTCACCTAAGTTGGAAATCAACGACTTATTGGGCATTTTTGATGTTGCTTCACCTTCTACAAATGTGCCTCTGATGAACGCATTACATTTCATTCGGAAAAAGTTTGGTGCTGACATTACAGCATTATTTGAGCGCACTCTCTCTTCGATGCACTTTTTATTTAACAACGAGCGTTTCGAAAAGTCTGACCGTGTTGTTATGGGGAGTCCTTTGTCTCCATTGGTGGCCAAACAATTTACTGACGATTCTGAACAAAGAACACTGACAAGTTTTAAAGCCAACAGTATTTTGACGATTTCATTATGATACTTTCACAGTTTGTCCTCATGGTTTAGACGTTCACTGAGAGTTCCTTCATCATCTGAACTCCATATACGAACACATTAATTTTTTATGGAGACAGAGAAAGGACGTTGTTTTAGACGTCTCTGTGCAACGTAAGAGAGAGGGCACATTTGGACTTTTGGTAGTACGAAAGGCGTCTCATAGAGACCTATATTGACAGGATAATAGTTCCCCACTATCCGGTACAACGGTACAAACAATGGGGGCCCTGAAGACCTAAATCCACCGTGTCAATACCATTCAAGATGCCAATGAACTGCAAGCAGAACTGGAAAGCTCCAAAATCTTATCCTGAACAATAGATATTTGTATCAGCAAATATAGAGCAAGTTACAGACATACAAACAACGGAACAAGGACAAAGACGACGGCTTAAGAATAACAGCATAGTTACCACAAACTGTCTGGTAAAAGTATTCAGACTCCTGACAGCGAACATTCTCATGGGGGGGGGGGGGGGGGGGGGCGCCTTTATGACGGCTTGAACTCTGCTGGAGACGATTCCAGTGATATCTTTGGATGTCTGTCGAGAAATGGCCGCCCATTTTTCGACAATAGCCCACCCCAGAGTAGGTAGTGGTGATGAACACTGGGGTTTGGAGGTAACTGGACGCTGTAGTTTAGTCTAAAGGCGTTCCTAGGGGTTTATCTCGGGACTACAGGCAGAGAAGTCCGTCTCACGAATGTTATTGTCCACAGACCATTGCCTCACATCTGCTGCTTCATGAGAGGTTGTACAGTCATACTGACACAACAGTTTCATAATCTCGGAAATTTTCCTCTACTACACACAGTACACAACGTTCCAAAATGTGTTATTCTACTTCCGCATTAAGCGTCTTCTTTTAAGCTCAATAAGGGAACAACACACTAACCATGAAAATCACCTCCCATAACACCTTCTCTGTACTTTATTGCTAACAGTACATGTGAAGAGCTGCCGGACCATTGTACGTCCTTCATTTTAATTCCTTACATACGATCGCTGCTGCACCTGGACTGCTGGCAGCTCTTGGAACTCTCAAGTGATTCTCTCCGCTGAATTCATAGTATGTTTCTGCAGCCACCCACTGTAATGCTCGATCTTCCTTGTCCGTCAGTATATGAGGTCTGGGTGGTTTTTATTTTGATGTGGTTGTTTCTTCGCATTTCCGCTTCTCAGTCACATCACTGTCAACTTAGGCAGGTTTAGAAGAATTTAAATGTCCTTGATAGATTTGTTACTCAGGTAACATCTAATGACTAGTCAACATCCGAAGTCACTGAGCTCTTCTGACAGACTCATTTCACTGGTACTGCTTCCCTACTGACAACAGTATTCCCTACCTCCTGGTATATTGGCGGGTCCTCATCTAGTAACATCTATTGACCAATTGTGTATTATTTAGGGGGTCCAGATACTTTTGATCAATAGTGTATACTGGGAATGTTTCCACGGAAGTAGGCACAATTGTACACTGTGTGCACGACTGGTTTGTTACTCTATTATCAACTGCATCTGCCCAGGGAACCCTTGCATGATCATGTTGTGGACAGTTTGGTGAGACTTTCTTGCAATGGTCAGTAATCTTTATTCTCTCCTTATGCGTGATCCATTGTATCTTGGTTACTCCCGCGCCTACATGATATTTGTGTTGTACCTCTAGTCCACTGTTGTGAACTAATCAAAGAAGCTCGGTTTTGTTTTGTTACTTGGCTGCATGTGGCCTATTTTCTGGATTCCTATTCGTGATTAACGGAGAATATTTGTCAAGTTTCAGACTTGGTAGTCCATTCGCAATGCTTCTGAGCAGCGTGGCTGGCTTGTCTCCGCAAGTCATGCTGTCTGTCGTATCATTCTACTGGATCTCCACTCTGACTTTTTTGTCACGCTTGCCAGCCTCATTTAGTATTTTATTAAAGTAGTGTTCAAAGTTAATACTGTTAAGGTTGATTTTACACAGCATGCCTCATATACTCTATTGGCCATTAAAATTGCTACACGAAGAAGAAATGCAGATGATAAGTATTCATTCGACAAATATATTACACTAGAACTGACATGTGATTACATTTTCACGCAATTTGGGTGCATAGATCCTGAGAAATCAATACCCAGAACAACCACATCTGGCCGTAGTAACGGCCTTCATACGCCTGGGCAATGAGTCAAATGGAGCTTGGATGGCTTGTACAGCTACAGCTGCCCATGCAGCTTCAACACGATACCACGGTTCATGAAGAGCAGTGACAGGCGTATTGATATGAGCCAGTTGCTCGGCCACCATTGACCAGACGTTTTCAGTTGGTGAGAGATCTGGAGAATATGGTGGCCAGGGCAGCAGTCGAACATTTTCTGTATCCAGAAAGGCCCGTACAGGACCTACAACATGCGGTCGTGCATTATACTACTGAGATGTAGGGTTTCGCAGGGATCGAATGAAGGGTAGAGTCACTGGTCGTAATACATCTTAAATGTAACGTCCACTGTTCAAAGTGCCCTCAGTGCGAACAAGAGGTGACCGACACGTGTAACCAATGGCACCCCATCCCATTACGCCGGGTGATAACGCCAGATGACGAATACACGCTTCCAATGTGCGTTCACCGCGATGTCGCCAAACACGGATGCGACCATCATGATGCTGTAAGCAGAACCTGGATTCATCCGAAAAAATGAAGTTTTGCCATTTGTGCACCCAGGTTCGTCGTTGAGTGCACCATCGCTGGCGCTCCTGTCTGTGATGCAGCGTCAAGGGTAACCGCACCTATTGTCTCCGAGCTGATAGTCTATACTGCTGCAAACGTCGTCGAACTGTTCGTGCAGATGGTTGTTGTCTTGCAAACGTCCCCATCTGTTGACTCAAGGATCGAGACGTGGCTGCACGATCCGTTACAGCCATGCGGATAAGATGCCTGTCATCTCGACTGCTAGTGATACGAGGCCATTGGGATCCAGCACAGCGTTCCGCATTACCCTCCTGAACCCACGGATTCCTTATTCTGCTAACAGTCATTGGATCTCGACCAACGCGAGCAGCAACGTCGCGATACGATAAACAGCAATCGCGATAGGCTACAATCCGACCTTTATCAATGTCGGAAATGTGATGGTACGCATTTCTTCTCCTACACGAGGCATCACAACAACGTTTCACCAGGCAACGCCGGTCAAATGGTGTTTGTGTATGAGAAATAGGTTGGAAACTTTCCTCACATCAGCACGTTGCAGGTGTCGCGACCGGCGCCAACCTTGTGTGAATGATCTGAAAAGCTAATCATTTGCATATCACAGCATCTTCTTCCTGTCGGTTAAATTTCGCGTCTGTAGTTCGTCATCTTCGTGGTGTAGCAATTTTAATGGCCAGTAGTGTACTATTTAGTGTATTGCATTTTATGACAATACTTTGTATTCAATGCTCGCCAGCCTATAATACATTGTCATTTTATTGAAAAAGAGTTTAGCGCTTAGTGCTTTCCCAATTGGCTCAATTCATTGTCCTCCTGTACTTTAATAGAGTAGTATTAATTGTTTTCTGGGCTTTTCAGACTGGTTTATGCCTTGGTGTTATACTTAACTATAACTGTTTTATATCCTGCCTACCTCTGTGTATTACATGACTGGTAAACCATTACTTAATGCGTTATTTATCACGGATCTAATTCTACGCTTTTGTGTATCTGGTGACACCAAACGATTTTGTAATACATCTTTGGAAAAGGTACCTGGTTTGGTAAGGCAGCTGGGCAGCTGATTACATCATGTCTGTTTTGCCTGTCATTTGCTATTTTCTGAACCAGCAGCCTGTGTGACAACTATCTGATCATTTGTTTATTTACTGATGATGCCCATTGGCATCAGCTGATTCCATCTACATAGTCGGTTTTTGTCGCTGTTTATTTTCCTACAACCTTGAAATCAAGCGCTTGTCTTGCCACGGTGTTTAACAGGTCAACTGTAAATGATTAAACGCAACTATTTTCTTCAAAAATCCCGTTTGAGTAAATCTAAGCGACACCGTTTAAGGGCGACGTATAGTGTAAGTTGAAACTGATATTTTGCTCGGCCATTGCGCAGTAACAGCTCTCTGTCTTTAAGCTTAAGATCCTGAAGCATCTTCAGCGATTGTAAATTTTTTACAAGTCCGCCTGCCATTAACACTTTTATCTTGTATATGACGCAAATGCTATTAAGGTTCCTGGTGTTGCAATTTGGTCCACTTAAGATTGGTTGGCGTTACGGTAAACTGACCTTCATGACCGAGGCATAACGACCCTTGATGAAACATGTATGTAAAATTGTATTAATTGAAATGGCTTCGCCGTGGGAGCCACATATCATCGGGCCTTAAGTCTTTTACACAGTTCATGAGAATAATTTTTTGACTGGCTTCGCCCTTTAACTCGTTGTTAACCACTTGTACTACTACTGCTTAAAACATCAAAATATTTTGACTACATCGTAGTAGACACTTGTGATTGGGCCGTAAGTCATTTGTGCAGTTGCTAAGTATAGTGTGCAGATATATTATCTTGATAGTATCTGTAAACGGGCATCGTCCTCCAGTGATTAAGACGTTGATGACTACGGTTTAGTAGTTGAAATATCTGATAATT
Organism: Schistocerca cancellata; assembly: GCF_023864275.1. NCBI lineage: Eukaryota > Metazoa > Arthropoda > Insecta > Orthoptera > Acrididae > Schistocerca > Schistocerca cancellata. The sequence continues at coordinate 562,136,012 of NC_064628.1, read as the reverse complement.
TCATTTTGGCTTCTTGTTGTCTTTTAATCATCATATTAGTCCCACGCTTCTAAAGGATTGTATCAAACTTCGTTTTTTCTTACTGTAAAAGGTTTAATCATTTTGTTAAATTAATGCCCTAGCACACTTTATTTTATGGTCCAAGGACCTTTCCACCCGCCAAACAGCTCCCCGCTTCAAAGACTTATGGTTGAAGTTACCTTACGTTATCCATCTATGATTAAATGCAACGAATTTCTTCAAAAATCGCATTTGAATATATCTAAGTGACTCCTTTTAACGGCGACGTTTGTTATAAGTACAAACTATTAAAGACGACTTCGAGTTGGGCAAGGTTGGTATTTGTGGGATTTTGGGCGAGTGTAGCAAATGTTATACAGGACAAACAAGTCTTCAGGATCGCACAGTGGAACACCGGCGGAATACTCGCCTCCTCCAAACCAGAAAGTCTGCTGTCGCCGAAAACTTTAATTCTACTGGTCATTCGATGGAAATGAGTGAAACCTCAGTTACATCGTATATGTCAAACGTATGGTCCCTGTTAGCAACGTATCAATGGAAATACGAGTATATGAGTCGCTTATCAATCGGGCTACACACTACATGGAATTCTCTCACAGAAAAAATTCGTGCTCTGCGTAGCCGGCCGGTATCATTCTGCAATTTTACAGTCTAAAGACGATTGATCCGATATCGCCGGCCGGGGTGGCCGTGCGGTTCTAGGCGCTACAGTCTGGAACCGCGTGACCGCTACGGCCGCAGGCTCGAATCCTGCCTCGGGCATGGATGTGTGTGATGTCCTTGGGTTAGTTAGGTTTAAATAGTGATAAGTGCTAGGGGACTGATGACGTCAGAGTTTAAGTCCCACAGTGCTCAAAGCCATTCGAACCATTTTTTTTAATCCGATATCGTTGAGGCCATCTTCCACGGTGGAAGGCTCGTGGCGCAGCGTGCTGAGTAATAGTAAAAGCGCACGCGCACGAGCAGCATATACGCTGTGACAACTGGATTAATCACGCATGGTCTTCAATAGTATTCGTTTTATGCAGCCCGCCATGAATTCCTCTCCTGTGCCGACCTCTTCATCTCAGAGTATCGCTTGCAACCTATGTTTTCAATTATTTGCTTGATGTGTTTGAATTTCTGTCTTCCTCAACAGTTTTTGCCCTCATCAGCTCTCTCTAGTACCATGGAATCCATTCTCTGATGTATTAACAGATGTCGTATCATCCTGTCCATTCTCCTTATCAGTGTTTTCCGCATATTCATTTCCTCTCCGATTCTGCGTAGAACCTCCTCATTCCTTACCTCATTAGTCCACATAATATTCAACATTCGTCAGTGCACCACATTTAAGTGCTTTGATTCTTTTTTTCCGTCCTGGTTTTCCCACAGTCCATGTCTATAGAACGCTATGCTACAAATTTGTACTCTTAGAAGTTTCTTCCTCAAATTGTTTGATAATAACAGGCTTCACTTAGCCAGGAATGCATTTTCTGCCACTTCTAGTCTGCTTTTTATGTCCTCCTTCCTTCATCCGTCATTGGTTATTTTATTGCCGAGGTAGCAGAATTCCTTAACTTCATCTACTTCTGTCCATAAATCCTGATGTTAAGTTTTTCATTTGTGATACTTCCCATTACTTTCGTCTTTCTTCCATTTACTCTCAATCATATTCTGCACTCATTAGTTTGTTGATTATATTCAGCAGATCATGTAATTCTTCTTCCCTTTCACTCAGGATAGTAATGTCACCAGTGAATCGTATCATTGATATCCTTTCACCATTCTTCCACCATTTTACATTGTCCAATTCTTTCTCCAGGTCGGCAGATCCAATGAACATGTCTTGATTTTTCTTTAGTCTTGCTTCCATTATCAACTGCAACGTCAGAATTACTTCTCTCGTGCCTTTACCTTTTCTAAAACCAAACTGATTGTCATGTAGCACATCCTCAATTTTCTTTTCAATCCTTCTGTATATTATTCTCTTCAGCAATTTCGACTCATGAGCTGTTAATCTGACTGTGCGATAATTCTCGCACTTACAAGCTCTTCCAGTCTTCTGAATTGTATGATGATTTTTTCCTGAAGTCAGATGGTATATCGCCACACATTCTATACTCCGACTTGAATAACATTTTGTTGCTACTTCTCCCAATGATTTTAGAAATTCTGGTGGAATGTTATCTGCTCCGTCTGCCTTATTTGATCCTAAGCCCCCCAAAGCTCTTTTAAATTCTGATTCTAATACTGGATCCCCTACCAATTTAAATCGGCTCTTGTTCCTTCTTCTATCACAGCAGTCAAATATTCCCCCTCACAGAGGCTTTTGATGTATTCTTTCCACCTATCCGCTCTCTCCTCTGCATTTAGCGGTGGAATTCCCGTTTCTCTCTTAATGTAACCAACCTTGTCTTTAATGTCATCTAAGTTTGTTTCGACTTTCCTGTATCCTGGGTCTGTCCTTCCTACAATCATATATTTTTCGATTCCTTCACCTTTTTCGTGCAGTCATTTCATTTTATCTTCCCTGCACTTCCTATTTATCTCACTCCTTAGCGACTTGTATTTCTGTATCCCTGAGTTTCGCGGGAAATTTTTGGGCTTCCTCCTTTCTTCGAACAACTGAAGTATTTCTTCTGTTACCCATGGTTTCGTCGCATTTACCTTCTTTATACCTATATTTTTTCTTTCGAACCTGTATGATGATCATTTTTAGGGACGTCCACTCCTCTTCAACTGTACTGCCTACTGAGCTATTCCTTATTGCTGTATCTATGGATTTACAGAACTTCAAGTATATCTCGTCATTCCTTAGTACTTCCGCATCCCACTTCTTTGAATATTGATTCTTTCAGCCTACTCTTCATCGCTACTACATTGTGATCTGAGTCTCTATGTGTTTCTGGGTACGCCTTATACTCCAGTATCAGATATCGGAATCTCTGTCTGAACATGATGTAATCTAACTGAAATCTTCCCGTATCACCCGGCCGTTCCAAGTGTAGCTCCTCCTCTCGCGATTCTTGAACAGAGTATTCACTATTACCTGCTGAAATTTGTTACAGAAGTCAATTAGTCTTTCTGCTCTCTCATTCCCTGTCCCTAGCCCATATTCTCGTGAATCTTTTCTTCTACTTCTTTCTCTACAATCGAATCGGAGTCCTCCATGACTATTAGATTTTCATCTCCCTTTGGGTACTGTATTACCATTCCAGTATCCTCATATACTTTCTATACTTTCTCTATCTCTTCATCTTCAGCTTGCGACGTCGGTATGTGTACCTGAACTAACGTTTTCTGAGTTGGTTTGCTGTCGATTCTGATAAGAACAACAATATCTCTGAACTGTTCACAGTAACACACTCTCTGCCCTACCTTCCTATTCATAAAGAATCCTACTCCCGTTATACTATTTTCTGCTGCTGTTGATGTTACCCTATACTCATCCGACCAGAAATCCTTCTCTTCTTTCCATTTTACTTCACTGACTTCTACTACAACCAAATTGAGCTTTTGCATGTCGCTTTTCGGATTTTCTAGTTTTCCTACCATGTTCAAGCTTCTGACATTCCACACTCCGACTCGTAGAATGTTACTTTCGTTTATTATTGAATTTTTTTCTCATGGGCACCTCCCCCTTGGCAGTCCCCTCCAGGAGATCCGAATTGGGGACGTTACGGGAATCTTCTGCCAATGGACAGACCATCACGACACTTTTCCAATTACTGGCCACCTGTTCTGTAGATACACGTTTCCTGGTTTCCATTGCCTTCTATATCATTATGCCGTTGATCGTTGTTAATTCTTCCGCCTTTAGGGGCAGTTTCCCACCCATAGGACATGAAAGCATCCAGAAACTCTGTCAGCCACTTCGCCCTCTTTGACAAGGCCACTGGCAGAATGAGGGTGACTTACATGTCGGAAGTCTTCGGCCGCCAATGATGATTATTAATCAAAACTTGAGCAGTGGCGTGATTGGAACCTGGGACCGAGGGCGCTTTGGTTACTTAAATTAGACTCTACCCCTGTACTACGGGTGCTATGTCTTGGCAGGAACTTACAAACATTCAGCAGTTTCTGGGAAACTTTAAGTATAAGTAATAGGTCGAACAAGTTTTAAATTTCATTGCTATAGTTATTTATGAAATAGTCGATGTTCATAATCGATCCACTGTCCCATGTCTTTTATCTCTATAGCAGTCTCTTTTTTTTTAAAAAAAAAAAGTCTCTGGTACCATTCTATCACGAGCGTGACAGTATCTTTTCGCCTCATTCCTGTTTGTGTGTAGCAGTCATCAAACAAGTAACTTCACATGTCCTACTTGTGTCTCATATTTCAATTAATTTTTCAAATTTTTCAATTAATTTTTCAAATTAATATCAAAAATGAAAGAGCATAGGCCAGAGATTCACATATTGACAGCACTGGGTGGTATGTTTTGATCTATCAGAGGTCCTTGTAAAGCGGAAGTTAGGTAAGAGTAAAAAATCAAGTCGATGTAGAGATTACGACATCTGGATACCTAGATGGAACTGATCCTTTTGAGTATGAGAATCTCATCCTCTGGAGCTATCTCGTTTGGTGTAAACAGACGACTGGCGTAATTCAATCTTCTTACAATTTTCGTAACACGTAGTTCCCAGTTGTCGCCCATTCTGTGGCTGTAATAAGTACAGGTTTTCTGTGAAATCACCCATGCTGACTCGTCTCTGACTCTACAATTTCCCAACACTGAATCGCACATATTTTGATTGAGATTGTTGGCAAGAATTCATAAGCTGTGTGCTTTATAACGTAATATCATTAGGTAATTATTTTCGAATGATTCTGTCAAGATCCAACGACACCAACTAATATATTGACAATGCGCAGAAGTTCTATAGAAAGTAAAGAACATCATGTGAGCAGTAGTTTTTTATGCTGAAGTTAAATCACTTTAACTCAACAGACGATAATGATAGCTTATTATTCGAATTCTTGTTCTTGATATCTGACATACCATGGAACAAAAGGTCAACATGAACAGCTCTTCAACAAGTCAAGTACATCATCAGAAACATGCGTCTGGAATAAATTACTAGGCTGATACTGCTTCATGAAAACACACCTACAAATCCCAGATCATACATACTCTCTGGACAATACTTTTTTATCAGCCTATGAGTTAATCATCTCCATATTCGTTAATAGCTACTTACCTTGGGAAACAAATTTGGGAATATATAAAGAAGAACATTATTGTACAAAGACTTTATTTTCTTATGAAGTTATTGTCACTGTGTTTAAGAAATTACGTTGGACTGTCTTACTATTACGAGTGTATCCAGTACATTTATATTTCCATTTACAACAATATGAACGTCCAGAAGGTTCACAATTTACATTATTTCGATTATTTTTCCTGCTTCTCTATACATTAAGACACTGTAAAATCTTTCTTTTGTCACCACTATAGCTGCACAGGCGTAATACAAGAAAACAGTTTTACCATTGTTACAGTTTAACAACGATATAGGAACGTTTGAGCCTACTGATTCGTTGGTGAGAAAATTGGCCAGTATCTCCAACCTAACAGTTTATTATTACGAGTTCGACTACAGAGGGGTGAATGTGCCCACTACACCATGGGGTAAGTTCTAGATCAAATCATGTTTTTAATCACAGTTTTCCAAGAGCAAATTCAAAGAATTATTGACGCTATTTCAGTGACTAATAGGGACCGCTAGCTTTTTATTTAGTTTTGCTGTTTAACTGATACTATGCATCGGCAGTTATCATCTCACATAATAAGCGTATTTGATGTATACTAATTCATTCTAATAGAATCCTTCAAAATTGTCTTCGTTTTCAAGATATTTCCACAAATGAGAACATCGAACGTAAGTGGTACGTGTCTTTGTGCTGGGCAAGATTAGAAAATGGCATTACTATGTGGATTATTTGAAATGAAAAGATAAAGACTTCTTTAACTGCCATAATGTTCAGGCTTATTCAGCAGTTAAACACTAGGTCATAATTCAAAATCTGAAATAGTGGCATTATGTTCCAATGCATACCGTTTCTATAATAGGGGATGATACGATGAAGTACGTAAAATAATGTAATTCGCAATATAACTGTAACTCAGTTCCTTAGTTCACCGACAAAATATCACGCATACACCTCAACGCCTATTGTTTCATATTTTGTATGTTTTACAGGAGTTATACATTCTGGGGAACTTCCTTTCCTGTTTTTGAGGAAAGACACAGAATACAATCTGGATCCCGCATCGGAGGAAGAACAAATACGCAGAAACGTGTTGCGGCTATGGACGAACTTCGCCAAATACGGGTTCGTTTATCGTTCCTCAGAAATGTGTGCTGCGTACAGAGTCCTTGTTATATAATCTAAAGTAAACTTGCACTAGTTCCAAGTGTACTTATTCAACTCTGCGAGTATCTACATAGTTTCGAGGAGGACAGCAACCACACTCACATGCAAGCACTTATACTATGTGATCAAAAGTATCGGGACAACCACATGAAATGCAGAATTGGTCACTGTATGTCACAAGAGGCAATTTTGCCAGTAAGAAACGAGGCTCTTGAGGAAGAATGGACTTCCATTCCGCCACAGATATTCAGACCCAACAGAGCTCAAGCTGTCATAAAAGTGGAGGGTGGACGCACCCCATATTAATGTACACTAATAAGAGTCCAGATACTTCTGATGATATAGTGCAGTTTGAACTATAGTGCCGCCCAGAAGATTAATTGACAGTCACTCACCTTCACCTGCCTGTTCTACAGTCAGTGCCGGGATACACTTGATGTGCGAAATCTCTTAGCATAGTTTAGTCAAAAGATCTATTTATCTAATGAAAATACATTTTCCTGGAGACATAGTGTGCCCCGACCTTATCTTCGATAAGAATATAAGCTGAAGTAATGAAATAATATTATGCCAGTGTCGGGGCTTGAAACCGGGTGTCCTACTAACTGGACAGATACATTATACTCTACACCACCCCGGCAGGATTTCCCCATTACGGACAAAGCTTGAGTGTTGTTTCCGTACTGAAGAGCCTCGGAAATACTGACAGGAAGGAGAAAATCAAATTGGGTTGAGGTGTGATTTGAAATTTGCTGAGGGAGGGCACTGGACTGAGGTAGTCCGTGCAGTTCTTGCAGCCTCAATGCCAGGGTGGTGTGGTGGATAACACATCTGCTCAGTAACGAGGACAATCGTTTTCAATACCCAACCTTGCGACAATTTTTATTCATTACTTCAGCTTCTATCCTTAGTCGAAAGAAGTGCATGGGCTCATTAAGGGATGCCGGTGGTTTACCGCTCCAATTACTACCATATTGTGGTCGTAAATTACATGTCTGATGTGTTTCTGTTCATGCATTGTCAATTCATATAGAACAAGACGCTCAGTAACATACAAATATCATCTCAGTTGACAACGACACCAGACTGACGTAGTGGAACATCATTTTACTCAACTCCATTGCCGATACAGATCACGTGGGAGTCAGTTTGGCGTCACCAAGGTCAATTGCTCATTCACATTCGTATAATTCCTCTGCAACCCACACTTTATTGAGAGGGTTCATCGAACCACTTTATAAATATTTCTCGACTTTTCCACTCTCTGTAAACACGTGGGAAAATGAACAAGTAAATACTTTCATGGAAGCTCAAGTTAGTCCAATTTTATTACTATGGTCATTTCTCCAAATGTAGGCGGTGGTCAACAAAATATTTCCGCCTTCGTAAGGGGCAGTTGGCGATTGAAATTTTATGAAAAGATGTCGATGCAACGAAAAATAGTTTTGTTTTGATGATCACCATCGCAGGTTGCTTACCATACCTGTGATACACTTTCCCTATTCCTCGATAACAGGATACGCGCTGACCGTCTTAGACTTTGTAGATATCCGCCGCCAGTCCTATTTAACAAGCCTTCCATACCACACAGCCATGCACCAGCAGAGGCCGAAGAAGTATTGTGTAGGTAATCACTGGTTCCCCTTCCCCTTCTCCTTTCTCAGAACATTTCGTGTGAGATGCTTGCTGTCTATTTAGGATGTTCGAAATTATAATCGTTAGATCCTTAGATTTTTTTGAGTTATCAGTGATCTCACTGCTTTGATGAGGACTGCCACAAAATCGCCTCTTGTGCCAACCTTATCACCTCAGATTAGCACTTGTAACCTACATCCTCAATTACTTTCTGGATGTAACTCAGTCTCCGTTCTCTTCTATAGTTTTTACACACGACATCTCCCTGCAGGACCACGAATGTTATTTCCTGATGTCTTAACAGTTGTCATATCGTCCTGTCCCTACTTGTGGTCAGTGTTTTCCAGACATTTCTTTCCTCGCCAATTCTGTGGAGAACTCTTCATTCCTTGCCTTATCAGTCCACCTAATTTTCAACGTTCGTCTTCAACATCACATGAAAATTGCTTCTATACTCTTCCGCTCCTGTTTTCCCACAGTCTATGTCTCACTGCCATAGTATGCTGTGCTCCAAATGCACATTATCAGAAATTTCTTTCTCAAATTAAAATGTATGTTTCACTATTATGTGTCTATTGGTCAGGAATTTTCTTTTTGGGAATGCTTGTCGGAATTTTATGTCTTTCTTGCTCCATCCGTTACGGGTTATTTTGCTGCCTAGGTAACAGAATTGCTCAACTCATTTACTTCGTGATGACCAATTCTGAAATTTAGTTTCTCGGTGTTCTCATTTCTACTACTCGTCATTACTTTTGTCTTTCTTCGATTTACTCCTCTCTCTCCATTTTCTGTTCCCATTAGATTATTCGTTTCATGGCATTTCAATCAACAGATCCTGTAATTCTCCTCCCCTTTCTCTGAGGACAGCTATGTCATCAACGAATCTTAAAATTCATATCCTCTTACCTTGTATATTAATCCTACTCTTGAACCTTTCTTTTATTTCAGTAAGTACTTCTTCGACGTATAGACTGAATAGCAATGGCAGACTACTACACGCCTCATTACACCCTCTGCAATCCTTGTACTTTGTTCTTGGCGTGCCACTCGTATCTCTTGGCTCTTGTAGAAGTTGTATATAACCCGTCCCTCCCTGCAGCGTAGCCTTACTTTCCTCACAACGCCGAATATCTTGCATCATTTGATACTGTCGAACACTTTTTCCAGATCGACAAATCCTATGAACGTGTCCTGATTTTTCTTCAGGTTTGATTCCATTATTAACCACAAGTTAACAGTGCCTCTCTGGTTTCAATACATTTCCTAAAGCCAAACTGATCGTCCTCTAACAGATCTTCACTTTTCTTTTCCATTCTTCTGTATATTATTCTTGTCAACAACTTAGATGCATGAGCTGTTAACCTCACGGTGCGGGAAGTCTCGCACGTGTCAGCTCTTGCATACGTTGGAACGGTGTCGATAATGTTTTTTTCCACAGTCAGACAGTATATCGCCGAACTCATAAATTATGCATCCCAGCGCCAGCGTGAATGATGGTTTTTTTGTAATTCCCCCAAAATTTTTAAACTCCGATGGAATTTTATCTGTTCCTTTTGCCCTATTTGATTTTAAGTCTTGCTAAGCTCTCCCAAATTCTGATTCTAATGGCGTATCCCCTTAGAATTCCCTTTCCACTCTTAACGTTACCACTCTTTCTTTTAATTTTACCGAAGTTTGCCTTGACATTTTTATGTCCTCAGTCACTCCTTCCAACAATAATTTCTTTTTCGATTCATTCACATTTTTCGTGCAGCCATTTAATCTTAGCTTCCCTGCAATTGCTATTTTTTTAATTCCTAAGTGAACTGTATTCCTGAATTTTATTGAACATATCTGTACTTCCTGCTTTCATTGATCAACTGAAGTATTTATTTTGTTACCAATGGTTTCTTCGGAGGTTCCTGTCTTGTATCTACTTCTTTTGCTCCAACTTCTGTGGTAGCCAATTCTATAAATATCCGTCCTTCTTCCTTTGTACTTCCTACTGAGCTATTTCTTATTGCAGAATTCACACCATCAGGGCACTTGAAGTTTATTTCTTCATTGTTAGTAAATCCATATCCCACTTTTTGTGTAGTTCAAATGATTCAAATGGCTCTGAGCACTATGGGACTTAACTGCTGAGGTCATCAGTTCCCTAGAACTTAGAACTACTGAAACCTAACTAACCTAAGGACATCACACACATCCATGCCCGAGGCAGGATTCTTACCTGCGACCGTAGCGGTCGCGCGGTTCCAGACTGTAGCGTCTAGAACCGCTCGGCCACTCCGGCCGGCCTGTTGTCTAGTCTCCAAGGCTTCAGCCTACTCTTCATCCCTGTCAGATTGTGGGCTGCCTCTATATTTGCCCCTGTGAACGCCTTAAAATTCAGTATCTGATTTCGGAATTTGTGCCTCACCATGATGTAATCTCACTGAAAGAACGCTGTATCACCTTGTCTTTACTAAGCAGACATCCTCCATGTGATTCTTGAACAAAGTATTCTTTCTTACCACCTGAAATTTGTTGCAAAACTTAGTCATTCTCTACTCTCATACCAGTACCATTCCCATATTCTCTTGTAGCCCTTTATTCTCCTCCTCCCCCTTCAACTGCATTTCAGTCTGTCGCGACGATTAGAGTTCCATCTCCTTTTACTCATTGAATTACCCATTCAGTATCCTCATACACTGTATCATCCTGTTCGCCATCCGCCTGCGACGTCGGCTTGTATACCTGAACTGTTGATGTCGGTGTTGGTTTGCTGTTGATTCTGATGAGAACAACCCTATCACTGAACAGTTGACAATAGCTCACTCTCTGTCCTACCGTCCTATTCTTAACGGATCTTGCTCCCGTTATTCGATTTTCTGCTGCTGGTGATATTGCTCTATACTCGTCTGACGAGAAATCCTTGTCTTCTTCCCATTTCACTTCACTGACCGCGACTATATCTAGACAATGGATCAGGGGCACTACGTCAGTAGTGTGAGGATAAGTTGACAATTTGTGTCTGACGGAAGGCGTGCTGGGGTAACCCGAAAAGATGCGGTGGCTCAGTAGTCAGTGCATCTGACTAGGAAGCAGGAGACCTGGGTTCGAAATCCGGTCCGACACTAACTTTCAAATTTCCCCGCTGATGTAAATCGATGCCCACTAGCAGTGACATGTAGTAATTTTTTGTGTCATTGTATCTATAATGGTTTCTGCATTGTCATGCCGTTGATCATAGCTGATAAGAAACAGCCTTTTAGAGGCCGTTTCCCATCCAGGGACTATAGAGTGCCCTTTCCCTCTGTCAAATGCTCCGCACTCTTTGACAATGCAGTTGGCATAATGAGGGTGATTTCCTATGCCGGAAGTCTTCTGCTGCCATTGCTGATGATTTTTATTCAGAATTTAAGGAACGTCGGTGCTCGAATTCGGGACCGAGGGCGTTTTGATTACTAATCACAGACACTCCCCTAAAACATGGGTTGAATAGTCAACCTTTCATTTTGTTTGATTCAGCGTATAAGAGAAATTTAGCGCAATTTTGTTTCGTATTCACGAGAAGGACCTCACACTAATTATTGTTTAAGGTCAGTCAGTGATTTTCGCATTATGCAGTAAACCTGTCGAAATAGTTTTGAAGTTGCTTTTGAAAAGTTATCAACATGCTAAAAGACATCATCTGCAAACAATGTAAGAGCGCTACTGAGGTAGTCCCCTAAATCCTTTACATTAATTAAGAACAGAGTCACTTCCTCGTGGGACTGTAGATTTCATTTCGCGTGTCACTAGATGGCTTCCGTCACTTGCTATGGACTGTGGCATTTGTGACAACAAAGCCACGAATCCAGTTACACATTTTACATGGTACTCTATAGGCATGTAATTTTATTAGAAGCAGCTTCCGTGGGATGGTGTCAAAAGCCTTCGGAAAAACTAAAAATAGGGAATCAACTCGAGATCACTAGTGACTACCAATTGTTACTTCGTGCGTCTAAAGAGCCAGTTGTATTTCACAAGAACGACGTTTACCGAACCCAGACCGGTATTATGTCAAACGATAGTCTTCTTCGAGGTGTATCACAATGCTGGAACAAAGAATATGTCCCAAAATCCCACTATAAATCGATTTCAATGATACAGGTCCTAATTCAGTGGATTACATCTATTTCCGTTCTTGTGAATTTGTGTGACCTGTGCTATTTTCCAGTCTTTAAGCACGGACCTTTAGTCTAGCTGGCGGTTAATGCTTCTTCATCGGTATACTCTGAAAGGGATCGTAATCTGTGTAAACCGGATGGGAAATTTGTCTTTATTAAGGGAATTAAGTTGCTTCTTCTCATTCAAATTACTCTTGGAAATATGTCTTCGACCTTTGCTTTTGCTCACAATTTATTAATGAAGAGCGATAGGCTGAGGTTTAAGATACAAGTCAAGAAGAATCAATACACAAAGAAACGGTATATGGAAGTACTAGGAAATGAAGAGATACGCTTGAAGTTCTCTACGGCTTTAGATACTGCGATAATGAATAGTCCAGTACGGGTTTAACTTAAGAGAAATGGACATCTCTAAAAAGTGATTTCACAGATGTTGGAAAGTAAAACATAGGTACAAGGAAGGTAAATGCAAATGAACCATGAATAATAGAAGAAATGCTTCAGCTGGAAGATGAAAGAAGAAACTACAAAAATGTTCAGGGGAATTAAGGACCAGAGAAATACATGTCGCTGACGAATGAGGTAAATAGGAAGTACAAGGAAGCTGACGTGAAATGGCTGCATCAAAAATGAGGGAAAATCGAAAAAGAAATGATTGTCGGAAGGACTGAGTCAGCATATAGAAAAGTCAAAACAACCTTAGGTGAAGTCAAAAGAAAGAGTGTTTTCAATTAGAGTGCAAAAGGTACTCTACTGTTAAATGCAGAGAAAATAATGGGTAAGTAGAAGGAGTACCTTGAGAACCTCTATGTTCGATGTTCGAATTTCTGAGAAAATAGGGGTAAGCTACTGGGAGAGACGGGTAATATTCAACATATCCAGGAGCCAAGAGGAGATAATAAGAGTGGAAGACCAAGAACGAAGTGGACTAAAAAGGGTGTAAGATAGGGATTTCGTCTTGATTGTATGATAGAAGAAGAAACAGCAGCCGATAGGGAAGAGGCAGCGGATAAACTATTAGAATCACAATTTAGAAGAGCTTTGGAATACTTAAAATAAAATGAGGCAGAAGGTAGAGAAAAAATTCCATCGTAAATTCAAAGACCATTGTGGCAAGTAGCAATAAAACAATTATTCTTGTTGGTTTGTAGAAAGTATGAGTCTGGCGATATACCAACTGACTTCCGGGAAAAACATCATCTGCTGAATCCCAACGACTGCGCTGACAAGTACGAGAATTATCGCACTATCAGCTTAACAGTTCATTCATCTAAGTTGCTGCCAAGTATAATATACAGAAGAATGGAGAATGAAATTGAAGGTCTGTTAGAAGACGATCAGATTGACTTTAGGAAATTCAAAAGCACCAAAGTGACAGTTATGATCTTGCTGTTGATAACGGAAGCAAGACTAAAGAAAAATCTAGACAAGTTTATCGACTTGGGAAGAGCGTTCGATAATAAAAAATTTTACAAGATGTTCGAATTTCTGAGAAAATAGGGGTAAGCTACTGGGAGAGACGGGTAATATTCAACATATCCAGGAGCCAAGAGGAGATAATAAGAGTGGAAGACCAAGAACGAAGTGGACTAAAAAGGGTGTAAGATAGGGATTTCGTCTTTAACCCCGACTGCTCAATCTATACATCAAAGAAGCAATGATGGAAATAAAAGAAAAGTTCAAGAGTGGGATTAAAATTCAGGATGAAAGGACATCGGTATTAATGTTTAATGACAACAGTACTATCATCAGTCAGCTAACGACGTAATGTTACTTCGCCCTCTTACCTTTGTTGTCTTTTAATACTGCATGTAAAAGCAGTGATTAAAAGGTTTCCTTTGTATGGCCACACAATTCACAATCGGTACGCCAATCAGGAAAAATCGCCTTGAGCATTGAGGCAATCACCCCAACGACGCACCAGGTTGAAGATAATTGTTAGGTAAATCATCGTGCTGTGGTACGTGAAGCAGTCCGAAACAGCCTGCTGCACGCCTTCGTCAAAAGGAATCGTCGACATTTCAGGCTTTTTGGAAGTGTACTATGCCATGTCCATCTAATGGAGAGGAATCAGGACTACAGACCGGGAGCGCGAGCGTCTCCCACTTGAATTGGTGTAATTTCTGCACTACGATATTCGCAGTATGGGAACGTGCGTTATTACGAAGCAGCAGCACCTCTCGTCGCAGTTTTACCCGACGTGTCATCTTAATTACACTCCATAAATTCTTCATACGAGGGTTGGAACTTAAATAGTGGCAACTATTTATTGACAACCGATGCAAAAGAGGTACATGTTTGCACCTGTTACTGCCCTTCAAAGAAGTCACCAGCGTTGTGTAGGACCTGTTGCCAGAAATGTGGAAGGCGTAGTATACCGTTAGCAGAGACTGTTCTGTTGGTGGTGCGAATGGAGCAGTCTAAAGTTATGGTGATTCTCGCGTACGACTGTGATAGTGTTATCCTAACCCATTACGTTCCTCCACGGCAGGCCGTCAATGCACAGCATTACTGTTCATTTCTGGAGCATCACATGCGAAAGAAGCGGCGACACTTTCTGCGCAACCCACCCAATGTGCGGGCGCATACAGCGCAAGCTGCGGCTGCTCTCTTACCCTGGATTTTGATCCTTGCGACTTTGATTTGATTCCGAAGATGAAGAAACCGCTTCGTGGCATTCGCTTCAGAACTGTTCCAGAGATTCGACAGGCAGTAGACCGCTCCCTTCGCACCATCAACAGAACAACGTACCACAGTACAACATACGAAATAGAGACGAACATTTTGATACAGTATTGTGGTCTATCAACTCGGAAAACTACATCAAACTGCCCTACAAAAAGTACTTAAGCTACAGCGCACGTGCGTCGAGCGAGGTTTCCAATGTTCTCGCGATCTCTTCGCGCAAACTGTTAGTCCTTTTTATTTTTTGCAAATTTAATTTACTTTAATTGTGTATTGAGAGACTTTTCCTTGGAGTGTGCGGTTTTCAAGTTATTAAAGAAAAACGTACAAAAGTGATATTAAACGTGTTTTATCTCGGAAAGCATTCGCAATAGTACATATGTCCATATGAAGTTTTTTTTCAGAATTACTAATACTATTGCGTCTCAAAGCATGTACCTTTCCTCCTGACTCACCCTATATAAGATTTAATATAAGAAGATAACTTATCAAGCAGAAAAGTAAAAGACAATACAGTGGTATTTCCTTTTACAGGAACCCCACTCCTGAGGCGGACCCTGTGGTGTGGGAGCCATATGACCTCACCAGTCGCAGCTACCTGCTAATGCAGGCCAACTTCACGCTCTCGCACGACAGGCTCGGAGAAAGGATGGATTTCTGGAACAAGAATGTGCCCCTGCTGCCGTATCCCAGCACCATCTGACACACTAGGTCTCACGTAATGAGTAGTGGTAGCGGACCTACGCATGACAACGATTTGTGCTGGTGACATGTTGAAACTTACGTTAAAATTAAAAATGAAATTGTAAATGACGTACTCGAAAATGTATCACTGTGAACTATTTATGATTCCTTTTAACCAATGTATTCGACTGCTGGCAGTTCTGTAGCTCTTATCATCATTTGCTTATGTTGCCTGGAGATCTGTCACAATATACAACGACCTCATTCTGCGTATGAGTTCTGAACTATTCCACAGCTCATCTACACCACTTTAAGATGTCTAGAGATACCGTTGTTCACGTTGAATCAGTAACGTCTGACCGATAGTACTACAGAATTATCTGCCATCATACCTTTATTACCTGTCACCTGCTACCACTGTTCCATCCAAACCAGCGAGATTGCGGTGTGAATCTCTCGGGATATTCTAATTTTAGCTACCTTTATTTGACAGTACAGTGGCTATTAAATAGCATCAGTACTAAGGCAATCTGATTATCATCTCCTCCTAGACAATTTAAATGAGGCTAGTTCGTTTTATTAGTCGTCGAACGAAGTCTAACACTTGTCCATAATCTTTACTTCATACACGGTACTTATATGATCAATAAATTGAACTACTTCCTACAAATCGGCGATAAGCTGCTGCTGGTTGTACATCACTTTCAATAGCGTAAGTTTGTGCCCATAAATATTTAGAATTCCTTGTTACAGAAGAGAATGTCTTCTGTAAATCTGAATGATCAGGTAGAACAAAAATTCCGCAGCTAAGCTACTACCCTACCGGTTCAAAAAGTACTGGAACTGTAACGGTGGTGAGACTTCAAAGCTCTTTGGAATTTCCCTAGAAACACTGTTTCTTGTCAACTCACGACCACTGAGAATAGGTGCCTACTGTCCAGATGAATGATAACGTTTTTGCTGTTTGACGATACACCGGAATATGGTTCCATTTACAAACATGTAGCACGTAGACATTAAGTCCAGTCGCACATACATACAAGTACTACACACATATTACTAATATTAAACATTCCACTGAAGTATGACGACACAGAGATTCGTTACGTTATGGGGCACAGCACGTGTGCATGGATGAGGATACTTTGTACCACTATTAGTCATTCCCTCCTCTGTTCCATAAACGAATGGCGCGAGGTAAAATCGGTTGTCTCTCTATTTCCGTACGAGATCTGATTTATCTCATCTTCGCGGTCATTGAGGGTGATGTACGTTGTTGGCACCAGAATCGTTCTGCAGTCTGTCACAAACGTCGGTTTTTTAAATTTTCTCAGTAGTGTTTCCCGAAATGGACGTATTTTTTCCACCAAGGATTCCCATTTGAATTCAAGTACCATTTTACCACTTCCTAAAATCTGCTTGCTGATATAACCGACCAATGTCTTTCTTTAATCTAACATGGAAGGGATCCAAAACATACTAAAAGTAATGAAGAATGGATCGACCACTCACTTTCCTTACAATCGACCTTACGCGTTCAATCCGTTTCATGACGCTTTGCAGCGTTACGCCTGGGTATTTATTCGACGTGCCTGTCAAGCAGCACACAATTAATACTGAAACTGAAAATTGCAGCAGTATTTTTCCTACTCAGGTGCCTTAAATTATCCATGTTACACAATATATAATTTGACAGGGCAGTTAATGTATCCTCTATTTTGTTAATGACTCAAGTCTGTTAAAATTCTATTCATTCAGGCTGTTTGTAATGCATGCTGTAAGGATGTGGATGTGTGTTGCAGCACTTGTAGATGTGTTTGCGGTTGTTTATATGTATTATTTCTTTAATTTTATTTCATTTCTTACTCATTAGACCAAGGCGGGCTGCTAGTTAACTTCAATATTTTTACCCATGCTTTACAAGATGGAGAATATGGCAGGGAATTCTGAACTTATTTTATTTTTCATTGCACAGATTTTTCATTCTCTATTTGTGAGAATTAGGTGGGACTAAGGGGCAATAATACAACGCCTTGACATTGTATAGTTGACTGCCAGATTTTCAGCATGTATTATTTCCCTATCGCAAGTTTCTGTTTACTACGTAATATTATACAACACAATTTTACTCTTCGGCATCGTTCACTCACAGAGATACAATACAGTTATCGTTTACTTTACATAGGAAGGCGTTACTCCGACACGTTGAATGCAGAGGTAGTCTTTACCTTGAGTTACTGTTACTGACGAAAGAATATCTTTGCTCTGTTGCCTGGAAAACAAATATGGCGCTACCTACCACAAGTCGTGGCTCATCGTTTGACTAGATTTTTCTGAAACAAAGAACTGTCCATAACAGTATACCGACTTTTTCTGGCAGCCCTTAAATGCTGCACAAAACAGCTACTTTTACTTCTTTTTATACTTGACGTTTCTTCAGAATACTTACATATTTCATCAGATGATAATTTGTGTATCAATATATCTCCCATCGGATCAAAGAACTTTATTTCATATGCTGGTAAAAATCCCGCCTGATCAATAAACAAAACTTTTAGCTATCGTAAGTTAACCTGAGCGGTGTCTACAAAAGTACGTATTGCAACAAATTCTTAAATGAACTAAATCGAATGAAATAAAATGAATGGATCCACTGGAAGAAATCAGTGAAAACATATTAGCTTCAAGTACTATCACTGCAAACTGTCCAGGTATACTGGAACTGTTGTGTTACGAATATATGGCAGCAACTAAAAATTTGTGCCAGGCTGGATCCAATTCGAAATAACTGCTAATAGCCACCAATTGTCTTCAGGCATTCTTTTTTTGTTTTGTCTGAAATGTAGTTTTATCAAAACAGTTTTTCCCACAGCAAACTATCTCCAAATGACAAAATGGTAGTAAATAAAAATGTCTTCTCTGATGTAGCGGCCACGCGGGTTAGCCACGCGGTCTTAGGCACCTTGTGCTGTTCGTGCGGCTCCTCCCGTCAGAGGTTCGAGTCCTCCCTCGGGCATAGGTGTGTGTGTGTGTTGTCCTTAGCGTAAGTTACTTTAAGTTACATTAAGTAGTGCGTAAGCCTAGGGACCGATGACCGCAGTAGTTTGGTCCCATAGGAACTTACCACCACCACCATCTGATGTAGCGCTATGAAAGTTGCGAGTGATATGTCCTAAAAAATATCTTCCTTTTTTCGGCAGCTGTCTTCATACTGGGCTGATGTAGCCTATCAGTCACAATTTTTTTGGTCTCGCCAATCTCTTCAGCTAAGAGTAGCACCTATACCGAACGCCTTGTTTGTTATGCGTAGTCTATTCTCAACATAAAATCTGGTATTTGGAAGAAACAGCCCTAGGAATGAGCTTGATACAACCAAAATTATTGCCATAAATAATTGCTACAAGCCAAGACAATGGATAATTTAGACAGACAAATACACAAAAGTGAAACAACGAATGAGCGTACTGCGAAAGAAGAGAAAATATTTGCCTGTACCCCACACATGTGCCACATATCATAAAAAATCACAAATCTTCAAACAAACTGCAACAGTTGCGTTCTCAACGAGCATTAAGTTAGGAAACAACATCATCCTCAACATAAAAGCAAATTCACAAAAATTCAACAGCAGTAGAGTGTAGAAAGTATCGTACCCAGTTTTTCTCCGTACTTCGTGGGGCAAACAGGCAGAAACTTCAAAACCTGTTTTCAAGAACACATAATTTCCTTCAGTCTTAACCACTTTGAAAAATCAGTTGTTGTACAACACATGTTGGAAAAGGAACATATAATCAACAGTAAAGAAAACTGCACAATTGAGCCAATGAGAAGAACTTAAATCTGGTAGAACAACTGGAGATGTACCTCCATAAAATCCAGAAAACAGATTTTATGTTAAATGAAGACAGGTTTCACAAGCTATAGTTCTATTAGTAAATTTAAAGACCTACTCTACAGTTGTTTTACGCATGTGTCAGTTTTTTAATAATTAAATATCTGGCATTATGAAGAAATTTTTTTTCTTCGATTGTGTGCTAAGTTTACACTGTTTATTTTCTACTGATTCGCACATATTTTCCACATTTGACTTACGAAATTCATAACTTAAGATCAAACACTTTAACTACAGGAATATGAAATTTAGCTCATTCTAGAGCAAAAGTAAATCACCAAAACACGAAAATTCGTGATTCAAGGCGTTTTTTTATTCATCCAGTGTACTGAATACAGTTATGTTTGCACTGAAAAGTATACATAAAATTAAATTGAATTTGCCCAGCCAGGCACTGAATGCAACATTGTTACACAGAAATTGCAAAATAAAACTTATGAAAGCCAGTCCCAGTATCAAGTTCATTGAAGCGTATGATTTTCGTTCTAATTATGTCAGTGTTAAGATCAGAAACAGTTCTGCTGCGGTCCATACTGCCCAAAGGAAATGTGAGATACTATTGATGAAGTCAGAAGTAAAATATCAGTATAAAAAGAAAGAATATATTATTAGGTGCTGTTATTACACATATTTAGAATTATCTAATACACTACACTTATTAGAACTAAAAGCTGCTGAAGAGTATGTTGAAAGTATTGCAAACAAAATGCAATCTGAAATCACACCCAAGCGTGAAAAGAAATTAGAAGCCATGTAACTAAAAGTTCATTAGCAAAAGGACAACCCATCATCCAACAAAACACAGTTGTATGAGAGAGACTTTAACCCCTTACTGCATGATTTTTTTTTATTTTTCTGAAAAAATGTTACATGTTATGTTCGATGTTCTGATTTCATAAAAAATGCTTAAAAATTCTAAATCTTATGTAGGGGCGGTTATTTTAGAATTAAGGGTTTGTGCCACATATGGGACAGCATGCAGTAACGACTAATACCATGTGATACCAGTTTTGGGATTTATGATGCACAATGTGGAAAATATACAATAAGATACGTACATGAACTGGCAGAGCTGTATTTGTATAAAACAATTACACTTTCTATTCATTACAATACACATATTTTGAGAAAATAACACACATTCTGTTTCCATTTTTCTCTGTTCATTATGAAACTTGATGAAGTAATTTCTCTCCTTATTCAAGCACAATGTCGCACTGCACTTCATACACGCTATATAGGATTTTCCCTTGCATTCTGGATACTTGCAATGACCACGGTTTTCCAGCCAGATAGGTATGTGATCTGTCCCATCCAGTCGCACCTGACGCTGTGGAAGATCTGCTGTAGGGCCTCTCTTCTTCTTGCAGTCAAGCTGTTTTTGTATTTCATTGCTTGGTCTACCACATTTCTTGGATAAGAATTTCCCAGTTTTACAGAGGGCCTCTGCAACTGCGACCTTGAAATCAACTAGGGGCATGTAGTCCGTATTTCTTCTTCTCCATAACAGCCAGCTTTTCACACAAGCCACGTCAACTAGATGAAAGAATATCTTCAAGTACCATTTCTTTGATCTGATTTGAATTCTGTAATAACCCAGCATAGAATCTAATAGATCGACACCCCCCATGTAGTCATTGTAGATCATCACAGAGCGTGGACAAGGTACCATTTTGTATTCTTTTTCCTTCCTGAAAAGCCTCTTGATCTCGCCTTCTGGTTTGCATCCAACGTAGGTTGACAAAGTGTTGACTACTTTATTATCAAACCAGGAGGCTACTGACAGTTGCACACCGTCTACTGTTGCTATCTTTTCCTCCATGCTGCCTCGACCATTCTTCTTCATTGCTGCCTCCTTAGGTAAAATGCAACCACGTACTCGATTGGACCGGACTGTCCCTGGTGATTGTATACCTTCCTTGTGCAAATACACTGCCAAGGGTACACTAGTGAACCAGTTATCAAAAAATAACTTGTGATTCACATGTCGTGGGACTGTTTGAGTAAATGCACAACAGCATTGCTGCTAGCCCCTAGATCCATAGCACCAGGTATTATGATATTACTCTGAGCTCCAGCAAAAATTTCATAATCATAGCTGAACCCTGACACTCTACTGAGGACAAAAGCTTTGAAGCCCCATTTATGTGGTTTACTGGGGATGTATTGCTTTAGTGAAGATCTGCATTTTGTTGGAATAATCTGTTCATCCACAGCTAAGAATTCCTCTTTTGGTACTCGCAACAGTCTTTCATGCAGTTGGTCTAGCAGTGGGCGAATTTTGAAAAGTTTGTCATGGTTGGGTTCACCAGCGGGAACTAGGTCACTGTTATCACAGAAGTGTATGAAACGCTTTATTTCTTCCCATCGATTACAACTAATTATGTCACCCACAGCAGGGTAGCCAAGATATTTGCACCAATAATGTCTTGTTGCTGGGAGTTGAATGACTGACATAAACAAGGCAGTACCAATAAATTGTTCGATTTCTCCAGCACTAACATTTACACATTTATTGGGTCGGCACTGTATCGAATACAGATTGGATTGTTCGACTATGTACTGCACTATGTCTTTAGTGAAGAAATACTGGAAATATTCCACTGGAGTTTCAAGTTCCAATAATTCCTGAGGAAGAGCAGTATTTCCGGCGAATTTCGTCTCATCATCCCCTCTGATCAAATTTCTTGGTT
The DNA here is from genome assembly GCF_023864275.1 of Schistocerca cancellata. Classification (NCBI taxonomy): domain Eukaryota; kingdom Metazoa; phylum Arthropoda; class Insecta; order Orthoptera; family Acrididae; genus Schistocerca; species Schistocerca cancellata. The sequence continues at coordinate 562,113,908 of NC_064628.1, read as the reverse complement.
TCCAATGTATGGTAGGTTTCCCCACCTTAGTTGAGGGTTTTGAATCTCATTGCATTGCTGTCATCCTGTCTGCAAGAGGAATGCTTTGAAGGTCACAATCATCAGTAGACAAAATCTCACTGTTGTCTTCTGTTTCTGAGTCCGTTTCTGATATCACAGTACTTTTATTTTTTGTATTATAACTCTTAGGCCTAATATCATCATCACTGTCTGATTCCGTACAGAAAACAAGATGTACATTTTGCAAGTTTTTTTTCCATGGACAATGTCTCGTTATCTGACATATCAGGATCCTCACTAGCATTTCCGTCCTCTATAACTCTTATTACGGCCGAAGAGCCATAAAACTTCCTTACGTTCATTGCAGTAACATAGCTGAAAAGAAAGAAAATGAACTGCTATATGTTAGTGGGAAAGGTTAGGTTATGTTCAATTTTTACTCTATGCTATCATGGCTGCATGTTGTGCCATACCCGTCACAGACCTATTTTTAAATATTATATGTATTATAATGATCAAATATATAAACTTACCTCTTTATAACTGTCCACAGATGTCCTTTTCTCTCTGCAAATAATATAAACACTGAAATCAATCGTTTACTGTACTTGATGCAACTGTTTGAGTGACCAAACTTGGATGTAAACATCTAGCAACACAAAGCAAAGATTCATAATACGCAATTCCTTACTCTTCCAACAGATGGCATACACTACTTGCACATCTGCTCTTGACTGTGTGCCATATCTGTCCCAACATGCAGTTTGGAAATATATTCTCAGATATGAGATTGACAAAGAGAAAAGTGGTATGTGCCATATGTGGCACAGTATGCGGTAAGTGGTTACAAAAATTTACATTACCTTCATTGAAAAAGAACAACATCTACTCAGGAAAGGGCTAAAACACAGTGAAAAACACAGATTATCATACATACTAAAGAAGCAGCTGCTTTAGCTGACATGAATAACACTGAGCAGACGTTCCTAACACACAACACAATAAAATTAATCGTAAAAGTATAAGTAAACATAAAGAAAGCCCCAAAGCAGTTTATCAAGAGGGAAAACTAATAAATAGCAAAAACATGGCATTCAATAACAACAAAGCCATGTATCTGAAAGCTGACAAAACCAATTCTGTAGTAATTATAAACAGAGATAAATACGTCACTATGACACTTCCTTTTCTGATAAAAATGACATAACAGAGCTTAAACAAGATCTAACTGTAAAATTTCAAAAAAAGGTCAGAGAATAGTTAATAAATTCAATTTCCTCTTCACAGAAAACAAGCAAAACCATTTATTTTGTTGAATCCCACAGACCGAAGGCTGAGAGCTTAACCTAAGACCCAAAACCTCATGTTCCATTGAGGCGTATTGTGAAATTTATAAACACACCTGTCTTCAGCCTATCTCAATTACTGAATGACATTTTGAAGCAATACTATACTTTTGATAAGTCATACACAGTTAAGAACACAAATAATTTAAGAACTAAAATTAAAGATTGGGAAGTTTCTGAAGGTGCAGGATCACTTCTTTTGATATAACTAGCCTATTTACGCTAGTTCTGAACAAACTGACTGCTATTATTGGTACACAAATATATTACATTAAATGGGAACATTTCACCAACAGAAAGACGGTCTTGCCATTGGCGGTAGCAAATTGAGCTCACTGGCACGCATATTCAGTTATTTGTAAATTAAGTTCTTTTTAAAAAAAAATAGACTCACAAGTAAAATAATATACATTACTTGAGATATGTTGATGATTCCTGGCAGCTGTTTGACAGGACAAAAGAGGAGACTGAAGAATAGTATCATTAACCAATTCTTTCAAACAAAAACATAAAATACACAATAGAATATGAGGACAACAAAAGCATACATTTCCTTGTTCTTAAAAATCACCACCAACAAAAACATAAGTTCAGCATACACAGAAAATATACATAGACAGACATAACACTGAACAACCTATCATGGCATCTCTCCACACAGAAACATGCTGCATTTAGGTCCATGCTACACAGATACCATCCCTTGAGTTAGGACAAAACAGACTTGGGAATGAGCTACAAACAGTGAAAACACCGTGATAAACTGTGGCTACATTTTAACTATGGCACACAGTCAAAATACTTGACAATTTAGACACACAAATACTTAAAAGTAAGCTAACGAATGGGTACCCTATGAAAGAAGTGAAAATATTTGCCAGTATCCAATAACTGGGCCGCATATCACAAAAACCGCTAACCTTTCCAACCAAAACTAATTTAACAGTGCATTCTCAACCAAAACTAAGTTAGGAAACCTGCATGTCTGCATGTTACCGGCATGTTCAGATGCGGCCGCCGGCAGGAGTGGCCGAGCGGTTCTAGGCACTTCAGTCTAGAACCTCGCGACCGCTACGTTTGCAGGTTCGAATCCTGCCTCGGGCATGGATGTGTGTGATGTCCTTAAGTTAGTTAGGTTTAAGTAGTTCTAAGTTCTAGGGGACTGATGACCTCAGATGTTAAGTCCCATAGTGCTCAGAGCCATTCCGTAGAAATACTGGAACACGTGAGGCAATACTGACCTTACGACTTATCATAGAAGAAAGATTAAGGAAAGGCAAACCTACGTTTCTAGCATTTGTAGACTTAGAGAAAGCTTTTGACAATGTTGACTGGAATACTCTCTTTCAAATTCTAAAGGTGGCAGGGGTAAAATACAGGGAGCGAAAGGCCATTTACAATTTGTACAGAAACCAGGTGGCAGTTATAAGAGTCGAGGGACATGAAAGGGAAGCAGTGGTTGGGAAGGGAGTAAGACAGGGTTGTAGCCTCTCCCTGATGTTATTCAATCTGTGTATTGAGCAAGCAGTAAAGGAAACAAAAGAAAAATTCGGAGTAGGTATTAAAATCCATGGAGAAGAAATAAAAACTTTGAGGTTTGCCGATGACATTGTAATTCTGTCAGAGACAGCAAAGGACTTGGAAGAGAAGTTGAATGGAATGGATGGTGTCTTGAAGGGAGGATATAAGATGAACATCAACAAAAGCAAAACGAGGATAATGGAATGTAGTCGAATTAAGTCGGGTGATGTTGAGGGTATTAGATTAGGAAATGAGACACTTAAAGTAGTAAAGGAGTTTTGCTATTTGGGGAGCAAAATAACTGATGATGGTCGAAGTAGAGAGGATATAAAATGTAGACTGGCAATGGCAAGGAAAGCGTTTCTGAAGAAGAGAAATTTGTTAACATCGAGTATAGATTTAAGTGTCAGGAAGTCATTTCTGAAAGTATTTGTATGGAGTGTAGTGGAAGTATGGAAGTGAAACATGGACGGTAAATAGTTTGGACAAGAAGAGAATAGAAGCTTTCGAAATGTGGTGCTACAGAAGAATGCTGAAGATTAGATGGGTAGATCACATAACTAATGAGGAAGTATTGAATAGGATTGGGGAGAAGAGAAGTTTGTGGCACAACTTGACCAGAAGAAGGGATCGGTTGGTAGGACATGTTCTGAGGCATCAAGGGATCACCAATTTAGTATTGGAGGGCAGCGTGGAGGGTAAAAATCGTAGGGGGAGACCAAGAGATGAATACACTAAGCAGATTCAGAAGGATGTAGGTTGCAGTAGGTACTGGGAGATGAAGAAGCTTGCGCAGGATAGAGTAGCATGGAGAGTTGCATCAAACCAGTGTCAGGACTGAAGACCACAACAACAACATAGTAACTCCAAGTACATTCGGCAAGAGCAAACCATAAATGTCTGTCTTCCCCTGGCAGCAGATAAATGGCTTAAGCGTGGTCGTGTGAACGCAAAACAGTTAGTCTGTACTAATAGTCTTAGTCCACTTGGTTGTGCAGTACGACCGTGGAGAATGAACTCTTGTCTTAAAGTCTGCTACGTTTTTGTTAGAAGACTGTTGGATGCAGAGAGAAAAGAACTGATACACTGATGTGTGCACATATTAACGTACCACATACAAAAATATCGACATGTATACCCATTCCACCCTTTATGATGTAACGCAGCCCTCCAGGGACGCCCTTTGTTGCCCATTGCGCTCTGAGGCGTTCGGGGTTTCCTAGAAAAGGCCGGTTAACACTGCGATATGCTTTCCAACACTCCATCCTGCAACAGAACAAACTGTCGATGCATAAAGTTGCACATCAGTTGTAGCGTTAAACTTTGAGCAGAACATGTGATATGGAATATATGTCGCTGGTATTTCGCTGTTGACACATTGTGTAGCGAACTGCACGCTCATTGCTGTGTACGACTGTTTCCTTCATCTGTCGAGTCCACAGACATCACTTTAGCGTCATCGTATCCGTATGAACTGGACTGTCACCAAACCATGTCTGGGAGATCGACCATTGTGGCCTGCTCGAAGTCCATAATAAGCAAAAAATGCATCTTTTGCAAGCGATTGCTTTTAAGCCTACACTTCGTTTGAGCAAGATCTAACAATAAACTTTGTGTTCAATGACAAGAGGTCACTGCTGGACCAGCTGGTACCCCTCCACTTTACAGCACTAGTTTATATTTACTGAAACCAACGCTGCAAAGTTTGGATCCTTCATTCGTGTTTGAAACAACTGTCACAAACGCTAGTATATAAAAACATCTAAATTCGCAGATTTTGCTTGTGCAGTAACTGAAACTAAGGGAATGGATAATACGTTCGGTGCTCTGTAAAGGAGAACATAAAATAGGGAACTGTGGTCAATGGATCACAATGTCGGTGAACTCATAAGTTTCAAAACGTTTTGTTATCTCACAGACACTGTCGTTATTGAGCTGACGGACCGCCATGCGTAAGACATCGTTTGTTACACGCTATAGAAAATTAAGCTTACACGGAACTCACATATATCTTTATTGGTGTACGGAACAATGGGAATGAGTTATCAGGCCCCATTATTCATGCATTCCGCATCAAAGATTCAAGATTTGTACCTACATTCACGGAAACAAGATCACCGCATACAGATAATGGGACGCATACAATGCTGCGGTGGCGCTGTAACGGTGTGGAAACATTTATCTTATTCCAATTCTTTGACGTCTTCTGTGCATGATGATAACACTGGTGATTCTGAACAAAAAGCTTCAAATGAATATATACCCTTTTCTTAAGCATATCTGACATACAGCTGTTTTAAAATCACAGGCGTCAGTCGCATGTCCTTCTTCACCAGCGCTTACATGCGAATGCAACCAAAACGACCATTTCAATGTGAAAGTGAGACAGTACCTCACTGATACGTATTCTCAGTACTGAATCGGGCACCGTTAGGTCATTTATTGGCCACCGACATCACCCACAGTAAAAAAAAGAAGATTGGGTTTAACGTCCCGTCGACATGAAGGTCATTAAAGACGGAGCACAAACTCGGATTGTGTGCCAGGATGGGGAAGGAAATCTGACGCGCCCTTTCAAAGTAACCGTTACGGAATTTGCTGGAGCGGTTCAGGGAACTCACAGAAAACCTATATCTGGATGGCCGGACGCTAGTTTGATCTCCCGATCTCATTCCATTAGATTAATTTTTTGGGTTTGCCTAAGGACAAGATTGGGCACAAAGGAGGAAACGCTCGCTCGAATTTTCCGTGCATGTGCATAAATAAAGGACCGTGCGAATGAGCTCACATCAGCAAAACAGCAGCTGTCTACAAGAGATGAAAAATGCATTGCGGCTGATGGTAGACTTTGTGAACACCTTTTTTGAGGAAATGTACACGTTAAACGAAGTATTAGATCATAATGTTTCATGTACTATCTCCTGCATTTGCCCGTTCCCCCACTGATTTCATTAGTTTCCTCGGATACTGTTAACGATAGGACATATGTGCATATGACGATTTTTGTTCCGAATCACTATTACAATCACATCTGAAAGCATGTACCTTTCCTCCTGACTCACCCTGTATATTGTGGCTGATTGCTGGTTTGACAAGTGGCCAATGTATCTGTACTTCTGCAGACAGAAACAAATGTAATTTGTCTGTAAAGTAGCATATTTCAAATATTTTATCAACAATTCGAAACTTATTCTTTTTGTTTAGAGTGAAAGAGCTTAAGGTAACTGCTAATATTTCTGTAAGGGGCATTTTGACGAACATCAGTGACTCGTGAGTATTATTTTGTTTGAAAAGTTATTTTCGTGGCTTAAACACTCTTGCAGCGTCGTCTTACTTTTTGAATGAGAAGGAGGTAGACCATACGAAACGAATCTTCCTTAAATATTATATCCGAAATCAGTTTCCTAATTAAATTCTGATATAATATCAGAGGACTGCAAGAAATTATTCCCTTACCTCTTGTTCGCTAGTTGAAAAACTTTGAAGGAACTTTTGCGCTGTACAGTGATAGCAGATAAAACGTCTGACATATATTATTCAAGTTACGATTTATGCCTATATTAAGCATCCTTTTACTCTTCTTTGGCTAAAGAACGAATCTTCCGGAACCGCGCGACTGCTACTGTCGCAGGTGCGAATCCTGCCTCGGACATAGATGTGTGTGATGTTCTTAGGTTAGTTAGGTTTCAGTAGTTCTAAGTTCTAGGGGACTGATGACCTCAGATGTTAAGTCCCATAGAGATCAGAGCCATTTCTTGAACGAATCTTCATCTGTTGTTACATATCAGCTGATTAGCACGCAGCGGATGGCTATCTAATCGAGACATAACAGCTCCAAAACTGATGTCCAGATAAAAGCCGTTGCTTTTCACCCGGCATCGCTGATTGCTGTCTGACGGCTCTCTGTTTCGCATCACCAGTAGTCCACTCCCGTGGGAAGTATCCACAGCTATGAAGCCGAGCCGTTCATCGTTTGCATCGTTAATGCTCCTCGCTTTTGCAGTCTTCGCCAAGGTAAAACATTATTCAATCCAATGCATCTATCGAAACGCTAGTAAAATTAAAAAGTATGCCGTTATCATACGGACATACAGAAATACGCAAGTTGACAGGCCAAAATATTAACCACCCTATAAAGAGACATGCTCTGCCCTTTGGAGCGCTGTAGATGTAGACCTGGAACCAGGGTGTAATGTGACTCTGCATCGCTGATGTAAGTTCTGGCATGGGACTGGTGCGCATGTGTCATTCGAGTTTGTATAGTGAACGCATTAGGAATCGTTGACGTGCAGGCGTGGCAATATGTCCGCGAGCAGCCATCGTCATTGGGTGAGTCCTTGACGACACCGTGAGTGAAGTGGCCCAGTATGCTGCTATGTCAAAGCCGACTATCCAATGTATCTACATGGAATAGAGTAGCACTCGCAGCCACGTAACACGGTGGAAGAACAGTGGCCGCAAAACGGCTCTAATCGTCAGGGACTGGAAGCGAGTATCACTCTTGGTCAGTGACAATTAGTTTCTCACCAGACAGGAATAGTTTCCGCTGGCAGTGGGTGCAGGGTCATCTCGGCCAGCAACCGAGCGAACATTACGAAGTGATCCACATGTTACATTTGGAGTCGTGCATCCCGCAATTTGCCATTCCTTATAGCGACAGATTAAGCTTCACTTCTTCAGTGGGGAAAACAATAAGACAGTAGCTGACCGCAGATGTGTGGGGTGGTCCGAAGAGTAGCATTTTTATCTTTTTTGAAAGGACATAACGTGTTGAGAGCACCGAAGGTCCAATGAGGTGCTTATCTCGCATTAGGTGGAGGATGTATTTTAGATTGGAGGTTGGTCAGTGAGATTTTAGAAGTGCTTTTCGTACCGTGACATGTGCTCGGTCATTCATGATACCGTGAACATGAGCCAGAATATTTATTTCAACATGTTCTGTAATCAGCTGCTGCCATTTTGTTGATAGATTCATGAGGAGTATACTTTGGTGCTTGCTACAGCAGTCTTCCAGGATGATAACAGCTATGTAAATAGGACTGCACACATACGACCCTGGTTTGACGAAAATTCAGACACCCCGCCGCAGTTTCATTGGTCCGGTAAGTCACCCGACCTTGATCCCACAAAAAATTTCTGGGACCATTTGGAGCAGGGACTGAAACGTAGCAGTCAACAGACAATTTGGCAGCTCTACGGGACATGGTATAACCAGCAGCCAGTGGCTTCTGCTGTATGTGGGAAGCTTTACTAAAACTTGTTGACTCTCTTCCTCGCCCTAAGTCTTAAGTGAGGTCGTTATCACGGTATTGGTTTTACAGGGTATTAGTGTGATGTCTCCTGGGAGTGGGCGGGGGGTGACTAATGTATGGTAGTGTGCAAGCATTCTCTGAAATGCTGCTCTGAAGCTGAATACTGAGACAGACCGAGTTGTCCATTTCTACTATGATGAATATTTATTGCTACGTATAGCGATATTTATTAAGCACTTATGCTGCCCACTCACAGTGACGTTACTACCTCTCAAAAACCTGAATAACTACGTTCTGCAGCACGGTTTGCTGCAATACATACTGGAAAAGAGTCTACATCTACATTCATACTCCGAAAGCCACCTAACGGTGTGTGGCGGAAGGTACCTTGAGTCTCTTCCAGTCTCATATCGTTCGTGGAAAGAAAGATTGTCGGTATGCCTCTGTGTAGGCTCTAATCTCTCTGATTTTATCCTCATGGTCTCTTCGCGAGATATACGTAGGAGGGAGCAATATACTGCTTGACTCCTCGGTGAAAGTATGTTCTCTAAACTTCAACAAAAGCCCGTACCGAGCTACTGAGCGTCTCTCTTGCAGAGTCTTCCACTGGAGTGTATCTATCATCCCCGTTACGCTTTCGCGATTACTAAATGATCCTGTAACGAAGCGCGCTGCTCTCCGTTGGATCTTCTCTATCTCTTCTATGAACCCTATCTAGTACGGATCCCACACCGGTGAGCAGTATTCAAGCAGTGGGCGAACAAATGTACTGCAACCTACTTCCTTTGTTTACGAATTACATTTCCTTAGGATTCTTCTAATGAATCTCAGTCTGGCATCTGCTTTGCCGACTATTAATTTTACATGGTCATTCCATTTTAAATCGCTCCTAATGCCTACTCCCAGATAATTTATGGAATTAACTGCTTCCAGTTCCTGACCTGCTATGTTGTAGATAAATGATAAAGGATCTTTCTTTCTTTGTCTACATTGAGATTCAATTGTCATTCTCTGCTTAGGATTTTCTGCCAAGTTAGTACATAGAACTTTACTTTGGAATTCATTGAACGCCTCTCGCATTGCCCTCCTCACACTACATTTCGCTTCGTGTCATTTTTGTTTGTCTGCAAGGGTTTGGCTATGTTTATGTTTACTCTGGAGTTCCCTTTGCTTCCGTAGCAGTTTTCTAGCTCGGTTGTTGTACCACGGTGGCTCTTGTCCATCTCTTACGATCATGCTTGGCGCATACTCATCTAATGCATACTGTACGATGGTTTTGAACTTTGTCCACTGATCCTCAACACTATCTGTAGTTGAGACAACAAAAATGGCTCTGAGCACAATGGGACTTATTATCTATGGTTATCAGTCCCCTAGAACTTAGAACTACTTAAACCCAACTAACCTAAGGACAGCACACAACACCCAGTCATCACGAGGCAGAGAAAATCCCTGACCCCGCCGGGAAACGAACCCGGAAACCCGGGAGTTGCTTGAGACAATACTTTAGTGTTGAGCCGTCAAGTACTCTGAAATCTGCTTTTTGTCACTTTTGCTAAACAGAAAAATTTTCCGACCTTTTTTAATATTTCTGTTTACGGCTGAAATTATCGATGCAGTAACCGCTTTGTGGTTCAAATGGTGCAAATGGCTCTGAGTACTATGCGACGTAACTAATTAAACCTAACTAACCTACGGACATCACACACATCCATGCCCGAGGCAGGATTCGAACCTGCGACCGTAGCGGTCGCTCGGTTCCAGACTGTAGCGCCTAGAATCGCACGGCCACTCCGGCCGGCAACCGCTTTATGATCGCTGATTCCCTGTTCTGCGTTAACTGTTTCAAATAGTTCGGATCTGTTTGTCACCACAAGGTCTAATATGTTATCGCCACGAGTGGGTTCTCTGTTTAACTACTCAAGGTAGTTTTCAGGTAATGCACTTAAAAAAATTTCACTGGATTCTTTGACCCTGCCACGCGTTATAAACGTTTGAGTTTCCCAGTCTATATCTCGCATATTAAAATCTCCACCCAGAACCATAACATGGTCGGGAAATCTACTCGAAATATTTTTCAAATTTTTCATCAGGTGCTCTCCCACAACAGCTGCTGAGGCAGGGGGCATATAGAGGCATCCAATTACCATGTTTCAGCCTGCTTTAACCGTGACCTTCAGCCAAATTATTTCACATTTCGGATCTCCGTCAATTTCCTTCGATACTATTGCACTTTTTATAGCTATAAACACGCCTCCCCCTTCACTGTTCAGCCTGTGTCTGCGGAGGTTCTGGAAGGTACCGACGGGGACCTGCTGCCATGTCTACTCCAGCAACATGGCCAGCTGTGCTAAGTTTCTCCGTTGAGGATCCACGGTGCGAACAGCCAGATAGAGATGGCCCCACGTATTCTCCATTGGCTTTTAATCCGGGGAGTTTGGTGGCCAGGGCAGTAGGTTAAACTCATCCTGATGCTCTTCAAACCACACAGCTCCTCGTACCGAGTAAAATCAAACAGCATGTCAGGCTGGACATGACCCGAAGGATAAAAGCATGCTTGTGCTGAATCACTGTGCTACCCACAATGACGATATCATCTACAGAATGCCATGAAAACATTCCCAGACCATTACTGGTTACAACGTGTTTGCTTTCAGATGGTTCATGCTCTACGAGCCAACGATAATCTGTCGATGGAACACAAGACGTGATTCATTCGAAAACGCCACTAGTCGTTACTCAGTGCACGTCCTGTTACGGTGCCGGCCTGAAAACTCCAGCCTTTGTCGCCGTGAACAGCAGTCGGCATGGGTGCAACAACCATTAGCTGTTTTTTCAAGTTATAGAGGTCATCGGTTTGTACTGACGCAGTTGACAACAGTATTTTAAACCGTAATATCTCATTCTCTCTGTATCGCGTATAACAGCTGTTTCTTCTTCTCCACACAGAACTTCATATACAAACACAAAACTCCCTTGAAATTAACTAGGAATGATATATGAATATGACTCGAAGTACTTGGTAGTACCTCACAATGCATCAGACATGTAACTCATTCATTATGATAAAGTTACTAGCTCTGCATCATCTCACGGTATATTCAAGAAATCCTGTTCCTGTTGCACGGCTCACTTCATATTCGTTTTAAATGCTGGTTGTTGAAATATTCTACTCTTAGCGATTTGAAGAACAAGTTTCCTCGTTTCTTGTCAATATCTTTTGCTGTTGCAGATATTCATCTAGCTATGAAACTGTAAAGAAAAAGCATCTTCATCTCATTATCTTAATCATGGCATTCAGCTGAACTTCATCTTTGTCCAGGGAGAAGATGTGCTGGTGACCGTTGAGCAGGGTGGTCTGCGAGGAACCACAGCCACGAGCGTCTACAACACCTCTTACACGGCCTTCCTGGGCATCCCGTACGCTGTGCCGCCACTGGGGAAACTGCGTTTCCAGGTAAGAGTTCAGCTGACTAGAAGTGTGGTTGGATATTTGTGAGAAACCGTCTTGTTACACAGTCCACACTGGTCTCAACACACCATGGAATCCAGAGAGTCTCAAAAAAAAATAATGTTTCGAAGCTCTGCAAACGTGTAATGAAGTGGTGAAAATGAAACAGGGAAATCCAGTTTCAGACAAATAATACATGCCGGATCTTGGAAAGTATCTGAAATATTCAAATCGTTTGTGTCAGTTTATTACAGTACAAGTAAAATTAATACAATGTGTGACTATCTTGTACAGCAATACTGCACATTCAGTGGTGTAAGATGTTGTTAAGGGTGGACTGCAAGAACTCAGTACAACCATATTGATCCTCTGCTTTTAACAATTTGCAATCATGGAAGAGAGATGCGGTAACTCGCATCCCCAAAAGCGATCGAACCATACCCTACAACCAGTCATCATAGGTTTTATCGCCCTAAGGTTTGTGTAATGAAAGAGTATTTTCATCAGACGAGCTCCACTTTTATTTGTAAAGTGTCTTCCGTAGTAACACGGGATACATATGTTTCTACACTTTGCTATTTATGGATTAAGAACAATATTTTCTGATACAGTCGGTGTGTGTGTGTGTGTGTGTGTGTGTGTGTGTGTGTGTGTGTGTGTATGAATGTGGGAGAGTGGTTGGTGGTGTGAGAGTGTTGGATTGCAGCATAAATGTGAGTAGGAGGGGAATGAAGATGGACAGTAATGGTTTGAGGTTTTTTTGGAGGGGTAGTGACTACAGTGAACGTAAGTGGGATGAAACTGTAATGCTGAATGGGAACTAGTCGTTGGAGATGAGAGCAGAAGGGATGGTATTGAGCAGGCGATCCATGAAGTGGTGTGATCATTTATCTATATTTAATGTTATACTAAAAAACTGCATTCACTCGTTGATAACACTGCCAGCTTACACAGAAAACGAATGAATAGAGAGATACAGTTTGCTGAGTGCGGCATATATGAAACTACGGAACTATTTATCTTCTCAAGTTTCACAAACCTGAGTTGAAGTACAGAAAATACCAGATCTGTATGATGAAAAGTGGATTAAAAAAAGTCGAAGTATTGCCAAAAGTGAATGGACAGTCAACTCTCTTTAGACCTGAGCCTCAGCTAATAGTGAAGTAAAAAGTATTGATATGCAAAATATGGAAACAAGAAGCAAAAGAGCCTTGAGTTAACAGTACTGTAATTTTACAATAAAATACTGTTTCTAATCTACAAATTTCAAAATTCTTAGACATACTATATATCCATACTTCCAGTTTGGATATGGAAGATGCTTTATAAATATAGGCGAAAAGTCCATCCTAAACTATCAGACCTTACTGCCACTGCGTTATTTACGAAAGAAATAAAACGACTTGGATAAGCTCAGAAGTACAATGTCAGAATACATACAGGCGAAAAATACACTGGAAACCGCCTAGCTGAGCTAGAAAGCATTCTCGTAAGGGAAAATAGAAACAAAACATGCGAGGCAAACATTGCTCTAGCAAGAGAGTTTGTAAGCAATGAAGTCATAAATGTAAAATGCAGTTGAAAGAAAACACTGGAAACCAAATCAACATAGACTCCATAACACTGACAAGTCTCAATACAGAAATAGGTTTGTCACCAAAAGTATAATTATGAAACCAAAATAAGATTTAACTAAAAGGTCCCATAAGAAGTGGACAAACGCTGTGGATGAGACTGAACACACGTTATAAGGCAATGAAGAAAGAAAACTGTTCCCATCGATTCCGAGGTTATCTACCTTCTAATGCAACCGAAGTTTCACGAGAAAGATCTCCCAGCCAGACCTACAATGAACTATAAATGCTCTCACATATTCACTTGCAAGAGAAGTGTTGAAAACTTTATCGCAAATGTATATATTACAACAGGGCAGAATAATAAGGAACACTAGACAACACATTCAATACGTAAAAGATGTGTAAATTTCAGATGTAGCCACCTACCTGACATGTGATATAGAAAATATTTATCTCAATATACCAAAACACAAAATACCTGAAATGAAATATTAGACTGCCACTTGAATACATCAAAGAATGAATCGATCTGCTTCAGCTAGTAACAGTACAGAACTACTTCAGTCCAATAATGAATTCTTTTTGCAAAGTGGCGGATTACCAGTGGAATGCTCATTGTCTCAGACGATAGTAAACATTTATGAAACATGTAGAGCAGGTCATACTTAATAAAACAGTGCTGAGTAGTTACAATATTCTACACTGTCTTAAGTATATAGAAAACATATTGTTAATAACAGATGCACTAAGTAGTAAACCTGAACAGTTGCACTATGAAAGAAGTTCTGTTCATGATTAGATAAATTTTGCAATAGAAAAAGAGCAAAATTAATGGTTATATTTTTTGTACATCCCATACAGGTTCAAAACAAAGGGGAGATTCGTTTACCAAAAACCCACAGTAATAAATACAACAGTACACAAGACATCAAATCACCCAACACACGAAAGTAAGCAGAATTCTGGTGCGTTCTGCACCGAAAAAACACTGTACCATGAGACACAGACATTTACCAAAAAGTCATGAATACCATATTACAAAAAGCCAGAAACAATATATACAAAAAAACATAGTAACAAAGGTGATGAATAAAACTACCGAACATAAAAGAGCAAACACCCAGCTAACACCAACACAGGAGCAAACTCCCACACAAACCAATGTACAAGACACTAGAACAGGAACAACACAGAGTGGGAAAAAAAGGAAACAAAAGATGATGTACAATGCCATACAATCAAAAGAACACACACTGAATATTTACGACTTTCAGAAAACAAAACATAAAAAGAGCTCACCAAGGCAAAAATTCAATAAAAAAATATTCTCCATAAGCAGTATAACATCAGCTCTTTATCAGAAACCAGGAGTACATCATGTAAAATGTAATACATGTAAAGGAAGATGTACTGTATAGGTCAGACCATGCGAACATTTGACACCAGATGCAAAAAGCATGTAAGAGCGTGGAAGTACAAGACAAATCATCAAGATACAATTATCACCAGAGACAAAGACATGGAAATCATTAGAATAAAAAACGATAAACATTTCGTCCTAAAAAAAACTACCATATTCACAAAAGCACAAAAAAGGCATTGTAGGTAGGCTGTGAGCTAGGTGTTTATTATGGAATGAATTTGACGTAAATATGCAGAAAATGCTGTACATATATACGTGGAATTAAGTGGGTTTTCTGTGCAAGAGTAGGCATAGTTAATATAGTTGCTAAAAGAAATATCGAAGAAAGGTGATATTTAGCCATTTCTTAATATATATTGTAAGACTATAACAACAGTAGGTATAGATGGTGTGAAATATTTCGTTTTGAATCTGGAAAGAAAGTGAGAAGTAAAATAAAAATAAGTCGCCTTTATTTACGTCAGTACATCTGACGATACAGAAAGACAGACAGACACAATATATTCTTATATATACATATAGTTGTATGGAATCTTGGAAACAATATAGAGCCAGACTTCCACACATGTTTACAATCATAAAGCAAGGGGAAATCAATCGAAACACTTCTTTAGAGGTGAGGTCATATCCACATGTTGTATTTCTATAGACTGTCTAATTCCTTATTAGTGATTCTGAGCAAAATGATCTGTGTGGAAGAAAGAAAAATGAAACTATCAAATGAACAGGTAGAAGAGGCAACAAACACGATAAACCTCGAAGGAGTGCGTCTACACATAGTCACATGCCAAACCAAAGACTAAAGCCACTGATGTAAAGCTTTTGGAATGTGTATTATGTAACCATGAACAGTGAATGTTGAAACCAATCAATGCACTTTGTAACGGTACCATCAGTCGCCTTAAACGGTAATCGATGGTAACGTTATACTTCTGCTAGGAATTTTTGAAAAGTTGATCGTGAGACAACCAAATGGAAACGGAGCAGTCAAACTGAGATTCGTTTCTGAAATACTCCAGCAGAGTGTAAATAATAGTAAACGGTGGGTCAGGAACAGACGTTCTCCCAGCTCTAAAGCAAGTTGTAACATTACGTATTAAAACAGGTCGCCAGCCTAATTAGGCATTCTTGTGTCAAGCAAAATGGTAAAGCAGATTGCAGTGCTAAGGCTAACCTAACATTCCTTGTCACACACACTAAACTATTTCCTTAGATCTGTTCACACTATAACACAGTAGTCTAATATTGCAGATAAATGTGCTACTAACTTGTAAGTCAGAAAGGCAAATGGCCAATGACATAGTAAACAGCAACATATGCCTCTCAACAACACGTACCTTAATTGAAGAAGGTGCAACAGTTTATAAAACAAAATACCGAGACACATGGAAGTAGTAGTAATACTGAACAGGGAAAAGCTTGGAATGATTCTGAATTTAAATCAGAGGGTCTGCTAATGATCATAATCTATTACTTCATTGATTAGTATAGGGTCTCTATGCTTGTGCATTAACCAACTTCCATTAGAATAGATAAGACAGTAAATAGTTTTTCGTAAACTCGGATTGAAGCAACTAACCATAAAGCAAATCTAACACATTCAGAGCCTTTCCATTGCTTCATTAACTAACTAGCCTAGTACATAAGGATCATTAAAGGTTCATGGTTCGAAGAACCGTGCTCGTTAACAAAACTACACCAGTATTTATGAGAAAAGATAAATATTCTTCTCATTAATTATTAATTAGTTAAAGCACAGTAAACTATAACTCTTTAAATAACTAATGTGTTTTCATAAGCAGTTTTTTGATTTACTCAAAATTATAATTGGCTGAGCAAATGACAACACAACATTAAATTCAAGTTCAACCACTTTCTCATAACAAATTAGGACACTCAGAATTAAATTTACTAGGATAGGATTCCTGTCGAGGTTTGTGATTTGGGATATTCACGGGTGTAAGACAGTGCTTTTAGTAACACTACGATTATTATTATATAATCAACCAAATTTCATAATTTGCTGGTCCATTTACAAAGTGCCAAATATAAATAATTTAGTGGGATACTGGTGCCACTGGTGGCGCAATTTGCAGTGGCTGTTACCCTGGCAGCGATGCAATCATACCAATATCGTTGCGCTCGCTCTGTTACATATCTTATGGCGATGGAATTATATTTTCATAAGGCCAAAAACCGCGCAATGATAATGCAGCATCCGAGGCCCATAAATATTGCCCTTACGTTCTTCTCGTCTCAAAACTTCAGGAATATGAGCTACAATGACCCGCTTCTGCTATCGAGGAACACTGCTCAGCCTAGACTCCTTACCTTCACAAATCACGAGTTGCCACTTGCGCGCCAACCACAGCTTTTTCACTCCGCCAGGCTACGTTCGTAGCTGTGGGGCTTCGCCCATCTTTTACATTTAACCTGACGTTTCCTAATTAAGGACCAAGTCATTTATAGTCCATGACATAACAATTATTTCAGTAGTTATTTAAATTCACAAGCGTAATTTAAACGAAATTGATCAAAAGTTTCACATAACTAAAACATGTATACATAGTCAAAGAATTTCAATCACAGATACATCTTATGTAAGTAACAATTCAAACTGTCAGAAATATCGATACACATACAAAATAGGTCAAAATTAGATGTTACAGTTGTATTTCTATAGATTGTCGAATTCCTTATTAATGATTCGGAGCAAAATTATTCATGTAGAAACAAGAACAATAGAATTATCAAATGAGCTGGTAGAAGAGGCAACAACCACGATGAGCCTCGATGGACTGCGTCTATACATAGTCACATGCCAAACCAAAGACTAAAGCCACTGACGTAAAGCTTTTGGAAAGTGTAATATTTAATCATGAGCAGTGAATGTCGAAACCAATGAATGCGCTTGATTCAAATTGAGTGTAATTGCTCATGTGTTTCGTAATCGTACAGTGCATTCTATATCCGTAATGTGACGTAGTAAATGGCATGGCCCCCTGTCAAGACATATTCAAAACACGATGATTTTCACATAAGACTTAGAGGCCCAAATACCTCCATTAGCTAACATGAACACACCAAAAAAGTATTGCATCACCTCGGTTCCGGTAGTTCCGTAACCTTTTTATTGATCATGAAAACCACACATTGCATGTTGTACCACCATACATCGAGAACTTCATAGGTGATGGTCCAGATTGCTGTACACACTGGTACCTCTAATACCCAGTGGCACTTCCTCTTGCATTTATGCATTCCTGTATTCGTCGTGGCATACTATCCACAAGTTCCACAAGGCACTGTCGGTCCAGATTGTCCCACTCCTCAACGGCGATTCGGTGTAGATCCCTCAGAGTGGTTGGTGGGTCACGTGGTCCGTAAACAGCCCTTTTAAATCAATCCCACTGCATGTGCGATAGGGTTCATATCTGGAGAACATGCTGGCCACTCTAGTCGAGCGATGTGGTTGTCCTGAAGGAAGTCATTCACAAGGTTAACACGATGAGGGCCCAAATTGTCGTCCATGAAGACAAATGCCTCGCCAATATGCTGCCGATTTGGTTGCACTATCGTACAGCCCATACAGCGCCTTACATGATCACCAGCGGCGTATGTCGGCCCCACATAATGCCGCTTCATCGTCTCCGACGATTGTCTGGTTGAAGTCATATGCAACACTCATCGGTGAAGAGAGCGTGATGGCAGTCCTGTGTGCGGCCAGAGCGAGGCATTTCAACGACAGTTCCTGTCTCTCTGTATCTCCTCCATGTATGAACAACATCGCTTTGGTTCATTCCGAGACGCCTGGACACTTTCCTTGTTGAGAGCCCTTCCTGGCACGAAGTATCAATACGGATGCAGTATTGACCGTCTAGGCATTGTTGAACTGCTGACAACATAAACCCTGTACCTAAATCCTGGTGGAGTGACTGGAACTGGTCGGCTGTCGGACCCCCTCCGTCTCTTAGGCGCTGCTCATGCATGGTTATTTACATCTTTGGGTGGGATTAGTGACATCTCTGAACAGTCAAAGGGACTGTGTCTGTGATACAATATCCTCAGTGAACGTCTGCAGCAAAACGCTGGTCCAGTCAGAAATGCTACGGGGCACACTGTTCAGCGTACGTTGCTGTACGAGGGGCTCTGCAGCGGACGACCCACTCGTATTTTCATTTTGATCCAAGGACACTGTCAACTGCGACAGCAGCAGGGGCACTGGATCATCGAGATAGCGTGGTTATCAATGGGAGCTTGTCGCCTGGGCGGATGAGTCCACTTTATGTTACACTAGGTCGATGGTCGCGTCAGGATACTGTGTCGTGCAGGAAGGCAGCTGTAGCGAGCCACGTGATGGGTAATTGTGGACATTATTATGCTGTGGGGGACATTCGCCTGGACTCCCGTGGGACCTGTTCGAATTACCTAAGGCATCATAAAAGTTGTGGATTACGTGAACATTATTGTCGAGGACCTGCATTGTTTCATGTTCGATGTCTTCCCCCAATGACAACAGAATCTATCAGCAGGATAACTGTACGTGCCACAAGATCAGAATCGTGGTACAATGGTTTGAGGGTAGCTGACACTGATTTCTTGGGCATCAGATTCACTTAATCTAAGCCCGATGTTCCTATGATGGGCCAGTTCCACACTTAAATATTATGGGCCCTTACTCGACAAGAATTGCGTGTCCTGTGCGCACACAGCAGGTGCTACGTACCGCCAATATCCTTCCCCGTGAACTATCGTAATCATTACACGTAGTATCGCTGCGGTACTGCGTTCCAAATATGGACCAACCTGCCATTAAACGTATCATAAATTTTTAGCTGTTCAATGTACGTAGTACGCTAAGGGGTATATTTTGAAAAGCGTGGATTGCAGATACAGAGTCCTATCAGAATCATAATGATTTTTATTGCTTGTATCGACCAGAAACGTCTTTCTCAGTATTATTTTCACTGCAGTTAACCGCCGAGTACAGCCATCAGCGAAATGGCGGTGGAAGTTAACCCGCCCTCTTAGTGCATGGTAGTAAAGTGGGAACGGGCAGTCTTTGTTGACAACAGACCAGTTCCACATACTTTATTAAGCCCGTGGGCGGCCCGGTAACATGACGCAACGGTATCTCTCCTAGCGCATGGGGTCAAAACTACTGCGCCCGTGACATTAATGTTTATGGGTAACGCACTGCTATGAATGCCGTCCGTTTCCGGACACAGTGCAACGTTCAGTACTCTTCTACTCTTCTAATCCAGTCCACTCCAATCCGTGGGTCATAAGTTTCCGTTCTGCTGATTATGATTATGTCTACCGGTCGCATTAACGACACGCAGGTGCATCGTTATATGTATCTTAATTTGAAAGTTACTGAGGAAATTTTAGTTGGAATATGATGATGATTCGGATGATGTTGGTTGTTAAGCTCTAACATTTAATTACAGGTAACAAACTTCTTAATTATTGCCTCCTTCGTTAAGCGATCGGAAAAACGTAATTCCAATATACCTTAGTATTCCCCTCTCTTTTGGCTACAAAACCCAATTTTTCAACTCGTAGATGTAGAAACTTCGTCCAGTGCGACAGCCATACACTACGTTACCGGGAGGGCTTTTTGCCCGCATGGTACCGCACTACTGATAGACGACGGAGGCAACGTCTTGCTTGCATCAGTGACCTCCCCATCATCGACGTACTGCCTCCCGCGGAGTGCATGCTTCATTGGGCCAACCACATAGAAGTTGGAAGCTGATAGATCCGTGGTGTAAGTTGGATGAGGGAGAACAGTTCAATTAAGTATTTTGAGCTCCTCTCGGGTTGCAGACTTGCGTGAAGCCTTGCGTTGCTATAAAGATGTTCGTTTGCATTTTTGTGGCTACAAGCACGCTGAAGTCGTTTCTTCAGTTTCACAGCTATGTGCGTCTGGCCGGCACGCAGGAGATCGAACAGGTTTGCATGACCTTCTAGCGACGACGACAAACGCTTCACCCAACGACTCACCATGCTTTTGGTCACTTCCAGTCTCCGTTGACATTCTGCAAGCGCCTATGAATATCTGCGATGTTCTGGTTTTCCGCCAAAGCAACTCAGCGATATCTCCGCCTGGAACGTCTCTCTGTTACAGACACCATTTTGAAGTCTACATGTAAACACTCTACCTATCGGAACTTTATGAAGCTATAGAGGCTGAAGAGGAAATGTTCCACAATCTCTCACAAAAAATGCCGCATTTGTTTTTCAGACGAAATTGGTAGAGAAAAAAGGGGATGAATTATGTATTGAAAGCACTTCGTAATACCAAACATTCTGTCTGAAACAATTATTAATGCGACTACGTTCCACGATACAGATACCGACGTGCCTACATTTCAAGAATGCTATCTGTCAACTGTAAGCACCAAGTGAAAGTTACTCACTTCACGCACGAGGCGAACGATAACCTTAAACAACGAATCACTGGGACAGGCGAAGATTATTTTCTTTACCACTGGATACAGCCCAATCAGCTGTTGCTGCATGACTACAAGCAGCCGTAGGCAAGAATGAGATTCCTGCAAAAAATGCGTAAAAGTAGGACATGCAGCTAACTCACAAAGACAATCGGACTTTATGTGACATTCAGCACTTATGGTTATTATATCTGTACCTGTTTCAGTTGAAAGAAAATGTTGATTAACGCATATCTGAAGAAGCACTACGCAATTTGAAATTTACTCCAACAATTTGTCGCAGGCTCCGCAGCCGGCAGGAAACTGGGATGGAGTGCGTACTGCCACCCAGTACGGCAGCGACTGCGTCCAACAGGACGGCAGCGGCTCCGAGGACTGCCTCTACCTGAACGTGTACGTGCCGGGCGTTCCAGAAGAGGGCGCGCAGCTGCCCGTGATGTTCTGGGTGTACGGCGGATCTTACGTACGCGGCAGCGGCTCTGACCGCGAGTACGGTCCCGACTTCTTCATCTCCTACGGCGTCATTTTGGTCACTGTTAATTACCGCCTGGGGCAGCTTGGTAAGTGATCATTTCCTCTTATAATCAGCTCTCCTAAACGATTAAAACAGTTCTTCGCAGCTCACCTCTGCGGACGAGGTTGTGTGGCACTACACAATTTTTAAAGTCACAACGCTAACCGTAAACTACACGCTTTGTCCATGAAGAACACACAGTACTGCATTTCAATACGAAAGTAATAAAAGTAAACAATATCGTAGCGGGAATAACGGTAACCAATATATCTGTATCCGAAATTACTGATGTGTCCCGTTTAATAAAAATCAAACTGAAGAAGTACAATAATAATCAGCGAGTCTGATATTGAGGTGAAACAAGAAAACAGAGTAACAAAATCGGGTCCATATACTTGGAACAAGACTTTTCTAGGATACCAGTTTGATGATTAAGAGGAAACGCTTTCTCTCCACAAATCTTCAAAATGAACGTTCATGTTCAAACGACCTTCATCTCCATCGTCACCTAACGCGAAACAAAATCTTTAATTATTGTCCAGCAGAAAAGTGTGTGGATCTGAGTTTTAAGAAACAAGCAGCTGGCACACTCTTCCACGCAACTGTTACAGAATCTTATATCACCAGTGGCGCAATAAAGTAGATCAATAAACATTATATACAGTGCCAAAAAAAGAATTAGTACTCCCTTGTAGAGCTTCCCAATTCATTCAGTATTTATTGTTGCAACATTGCATATGGACTACATGAAATGGTTACATTTACCGATGAATAGCACAAGCGTTTCTGAGTAACACGTATCGACCCAAGCTGAAAGACACATACTAGTTTGTGGTTATGTCCTACAAGAGTGGAAATACAGGCGTTACTTTTGGCATCCAGTCTATCGTACAGCTGGCGATCACTGTGTAAGTAGCGTGAATAAAAGGTCGCTATGTGTAAGACACGTAACGTGTATACACAGGACATGTGGCCTGTAATTGAAGAAGTGTCATGATGATCTCTCCATTGGCAAAAGATTCCGGAAAAGTCCCCCATTCGGATCTCCGGGAGGGGACTGCCAAGGGGGAGGTTACCATGAGAAAAAGATTGAATAATCAACGAAAGGATAACGTTCTACGAGTCGGGGCGTGGAATGTCAGAAGCTTGAACGTGGTAGGGAAACTAGAAAATCTGAAAAGGGAAATGCAGAGGCTCAATCTAGATATACACTCCTGGAAATTGAAATAAGAACACCGTGAATTCATTGTCCCAGGAAGGGGAAACTTTATTGACACATTCCTGGGGTCAGATACATCACATGATCACACTGACAGAACCACAGGCACATGGGCACAGGCAACAGAGCATGCACAATGTCGGCACTAGTACAGTGTATATCCACCTTTCGCAGCAATGCAGGCTGCTATTCTCCCATGGAGACGATCGTAGAGATGCTGGATGTAGTCCTGTGGAACGGCTTGCCATGCCATTTCCACCTGGCGCCTCAGTTGGACCAGCGTTCGTGCTGGACGTGAAGACCGCGTGAGACGACGCTTCATCCAGTCCCAAACATGCTCAATGGGGGACAGATCTGGAGATCTTGCTGGCCAGGGTAGTTGACTTCCACCTTCTAGAGCACGTTGGGTGGCACGGGATACATGCGGACGTGCATTGTCCTGTTGGAACAGCAAGTTCCCTTGCCGGTCTAGGAATGGGTAGAACGATGGGTTCGATGACGGTTTGGATGTACCGTGCACTATTCAGTGTCCCCTCGACGATCACCAGTGGTGTACGGCCAGTGTAGGAGATCGCTCCCCACACCATGATGCCGGGTGTTGGCCCTATGTGCCTCGGTCGTATGCAGTCCTGATTGTGGCGCTCACCTGCACGGCGCCAAACACGCATACGACCATCATTGGCACCAAGGCAGAAGCGACTCTCATCGCTGAAGACGACACGTCTCCATTCGTCCCTCCATTCACGCCTGTCGCGACACCACTGGAGGCGGGCTGCACGATGTTGGGGCGTGAGCGGAAGACGGCCTAACGGTGTGCGGGACCGAAGCCCAGCTTCATGGAGACGGTTGCGAATGGTCCCCGCCGATACCCCAGGAGCAACAGTGTCCCTAATTTGCTGGGAAGTGGCGGTGCGGTCCCCTACGGCACTGCGTAGGATCCTACGGTGTTGGCGTGCATCCGTGCGTCGCTGCGGTCCGGTCCCAGGTCGACGGGCACGTGCACCTTCCGCCGACCACTGGCGACAACATCGATGTACTGTGGAGGCCTCACGCCCCACGTGTTGAGCAATTCGGCGGTACGTCCACCCGGCCTCCCACATGCCCACTATACGCCCTCGCTCAAAGTCCGTCAACTGCACATACGGTTCACGTCCACGCTGTCGCGGCATGCTACCAGTGTTAAAGACTGCGATGGAGCTCCGTATGCCACGGCAAACTGGCTGACACTGACGGCGGCGGTGCACAAATGCTGCGCAGCTAGCGCTATTCGACGGCCAACACCGCGGTTCCTGGTGTGTCCGCTGTGCCGTGCGTGTGATCATTGCTTGTACAGCCCTCTCGCAGTGTCCGGAGCAAGTATGGTGGGTCTGACACACCGGTGTCAATGTGTTCTTTTTTCCATTTCCAGGAGTGTAGTAGGGGTCAGTGAAGTGAAGTGGAAGGAAGACATGGATTTCTGGTCAGATGAGTATCGGGTGATATCAACAGCAGCAGAAAATGGTATAACAGGTGTAGAATTAGTTATGAATAGGAAGGTAGGGAAGACGGCGTGTTACTGTGAACAGTTCAATGACCGGGTTCTTCTAATCAGAATCGACAGCAGACCAACACCGACAACGATAGTTCAGGTATACACGCCGACGACGCAAGCTGAAGATGTACAGATAGAGAAACTGTATGAGTATATTGAAAGGGTAATGCAGTATGTAAAGGTGGACGAAAATCCAATAGTCATGGGCGACTGGAATGCAGTTGTAGGGGAAGGAGTAGAAGAAAAGGTTACAGGAGAATATGGGCTTGGGACAAGGAATGAAAGAGGAGAAAGACTAATTGAGTTCTGTAACAAGTTTCAGCTAGTAATAGCGAGAAACTTAGAATCAGAATTGATGGTCTGGAAGTCAATGAAGTTAAGGAATTCTGATACCTAGGCAGTAAAATAACCAATGACGGACGGAGCAAGGAGGACATCAAAAGGAGACTCGCTATGGCATAAAAGGCATTTCTGGCCAAGAGAAGGCTACTAATATCAAATACCGGCCTTAATTTGAGGAAGAAGGCAGTAAACTAACCAATGACGGACGGAGCAAGGAGGACATCAAAAGCAGACTCGCTATGGCAAAAAAGGCATTTCTGGCCAAGAGAAGGCTACTAATATCAAATACCGGCCTTAATTTGAGGAAGAAATTTCTGAGGAGAGTTATTGATGGATTTTGCTGTGGTTACTTTAAGGCGTGGCCAGCTGTGCTTTTCCTCGACATCCCGTAACTCCCAAAGACGGAACATGTGTACCCCAATTGACTGCGAATGGTGTTATCCACATAAAAGTGAGCGAAAGACCTGTAACTGAGACGGAATCGGATAGCAGCCCGGTAATAACTTAGTGGAATATGGAATATGGAGACCGCCTAAGACTGCATCCAGGCTGGTCTGCTCATCGAACCTTCTCGTTAATCCCCCGGGTGGATTAGATCCAAGGGTGGAGGATCTCTCCGACTGGGTAGCGGAGACATAACACGAGACGGTATCCGAAACTAAATAGCGTCATGATTATAAATCCCCAGCCGCAGCCAAACACGATGGAATTCCTAAATTTTCTTCCACCAACTGCAAAACTTCAATTTTAGCATGTGAACTAAAAGTAGTTATAAAAGACATACTAAAAACCAAAGTAAACCGCTCCTGGCAGCCTTCACGTGGACTTAATCCTATATAGAAGAGGAAAATCGATATCGAGGATTCTTGGCATTTAAATACCGTTTAAGAAGTTAGGAATGTAGGAAGAGGCTGGATATAGGCCCTTCTACAAAAAATTCGCATTGTATGGTCCATCAAGTCAGTACAGCCCCTATGCTCAAACACCAACTAACAGGCGGGCAATAAATGTGAAGAATGGAAGGAGAACAGAGACCACCTCAGTAGTAATCCCTCTATTTGCAATCAGTTGTCATGTTAAATATTTTGTGAACACACCATTTCTAGCGCCCAGTCCCACGTATATTTCAGCCATTAAATCCACTACTCCAAATCCTAGTACCAGTAGAGGGATTTAGTTATCTCTAAAGAGAGTTTATATTGTTTCGTAAGGCTATGGTCCATTATCGATGACTTTTCAAAGTTCCTGAATTTGATGTGAAGTCAGTGCCCAGGGAAGCGCTTTATGGCGGTGTGGTTTCTCTCCCCTATGTAAGTTTCGTCAAGTTCACATGGCATATTGAAAAAGCCACGTGCTATCGAAACTAACGAAATATTTCTTTAACTTGTATTTTCTTGAGGTTGCTTCGCAAGACGGAAGCATTATCGCGTAACTATTTCCCCACTGACTGAATGAATCTGAGTCTTCGTCTACCGGGAAATGCCGTACTAATTTGGTGTAAATCACGTCCAACTCATCAATGTTGGTCTCTAACAGCATGCAATGTATCAGTGAATATAAAGTGCCTTTAGTCCAAATATTGAAATCTTGGGTTAATATCATGGTTAATTGCAGGTTTCCTGAGCACGGGAGACGCTGTCGCCCCTGGCAACGCGGGTCTTAAGGACCAGCAGCTGGCGCTGACCTGGGTGCAGAGGAACATCGCGAGCTTTGGCGGCGATCCTCAGCAGGTCACAATATTCGGACAAAGCGCCGGTGGCGTGTCCATCTCTCTGCATTTTGTCTCACCGATGTCCTCAGGTAAGACTATATTCTAAGTTTCTGAACATCTTTAGATTATTTAACTTATAGGGGCCTCAGGAAATCCCTGCAAAATCTTCCAGGAAGCGCTCCTTTTGAGTGGTTCCAAGTGTAGATTACAAAATTCCAGAAAGCAGAGCATTAATTACAGTATATTCATTTATGTCGCACGAAGAGTGCAGAGTCTTTTAAACAGCGCAGGACATAGCTGGGTAGAAATCAGATGGCCACATGTACATAACATGTCAACTGCTGGGTTGTGTATCGTTGGTCTCTGATGATCTGCTTGCTTGATGGCCTCAGATGGATTTTCCACACTCAAAGTTTAGTGCATGTAAGCACTGTCCATATTAAACCTACTGAGATGCAGATGGAGGCGGCAGTTCACAAGGCGGTGCTACGTGTCCTGCAGAACATTTTCGACGTCGGGATAGACCACACCCAGTAATGTGGACGTGTCCAGTAGCTACTCACTGAAAGTGAAGGTGGCTGCATCTGAGCCCACGGTTACTTCGGGAAGATACCTTCTGGCATGTTGCTCACATTCAGAACTTACAGTATGGATTCACCTACGAAATGTGCTGCACCATACCGTTCTAGTAACTCTTGGGATTTTTGCCGGACATGCAACTGAATAACTCTGTGGATGGTTTCCGAGTGTAAAGTGGACGGTACGAACTTTTACTCGCTACTGATATATGGGCTGAGCCTTGTACCAGGAGGGTTTCTGTACTGTTCGTGACTTCTGTAAAGTACGGTCTGATGCTGAGACGAAACAAAGTCAATGCTCGATTTCACCAAATGTGATACCCTTCCCAACAGTGGGCAGTGGTATCGCAGAATAGTATCCCGTTCGAAGAAGGGTCTCTTTTTATCCCAAAGAATGTTACGTTCTAGCAGCCTTTTATCAGGTGTTACCCTGCTACTAGTGGCACCTCCACCAGTAATGCTGATTGAAACAAGACTGGCGATGACACTCACCTGTGTTGACATTATATTAGAAGATCTACGCAACTCCATATGTTTGGTTCTGGCAATGTGACACATTCAGTACAGAAGCACGACATATAGCAACGATTTTTGTACATGTTTCGTAATATGTGTGATCCTGGTTTCCAGCTGGTGAACGATAAAACCTAAGTGCACAGCGTAAGGATGGAGCAGGAGCACCTTTATCATGAAGATTTCACTGGCCATCTGGCTCCGCTGCTTATATGCTATATACCACTCATGGGACGCATTAAATACATGATCTGGATTCTGAATTCCACAACCATAGCTTCTGTGAACCATATATAATTTTTGTTCAACACACAAGTATGTGTCGATGAAGTTTCACCACTGTTATTAAATTTACGTATTTTCACAGTATCGCATATTGGTATTCATGTGACTGTCTGACATTTGCAGTACGACAAGATGGTATCTGTTTCAGTATGATGTTTTTTGTAGATTACTCTGCATGTTAGTCAAACTGTGCTTCCTAACAGACAATGTCACTGTTCATCAGATACTCACTACATGCCAGGTAGTGAATATCAGGTAATAAAGGGCCAGTTTACAAACCATTCAGAAGTATGAAAAAGAGTAATCAACAATTACAAAAAAGACACATGAACAAAAATCAGCTGTACAGCGAATGACAGACATCCGTACAAACACCAGTATGTTCACTATGAAAATAAATAAAGTGACAAATGATGGTGAAACTTCACGGAGACACGTCTGGGTGTTAAACAAGAAGTGGTTGTATTTTCTCAAGGCAGAACATCATTTCTATAATTATATCACATTATCCACTGAATCCTGCCAACTAAATTAAAACAGCGAGAGTTAGGAACAAGACGTTCGACTCCCATTTGGCCCAGTTTCTCCTTCGTTTTTAATCAGGTAAGTAAGTCTTGGACATTTATTTTCTTCATTTGTGTGGCTATAATGTCCGTAGTTGCTTTGACGTTCCTGAGGTAATTTTAGTTCCGTTTTTACAATAACAAGAAAATTCGTGCTTTTTTCCAATAGACGCGTTTCGCTTTATTGAGGTAAGGCATCATGAATGGTATGTAGTTAAAGATGTTTATAATTTGATTCAGTTTTAAGATCGAATAATAGTTCGTTAACAATTTGTTCGACATCACTTACAGTGATTCCTGCTTGGTTTTTTACCTATGTCATTAAATACCGTCTGCTAGCACGTCTCTGGTGTCTTTCATCAATAGACACCGAAACTTGTGGTCTAAATTTCCGTTGTTCTTACGGGTTATAAAGCACATGACAAAGAGATCTGTCAGACGGCAATTTCAGAAGTAGACGGGAAACCAAGTAGATATCACCGTAAATAAAATCGAACAAATTGTTAACGAACTGTTTCTCGATCTTAAAAACGAATCCAAATATAAATGTCTTTAATTACTGACCACTGATGATGCTTCAATCCAATAAAAAAAAGGCGCCTGCGGGAAGAAAAGCCCGTATTTTCTTGTTTCTTTTTTTCTAAGGATGGAACATGAATCCCTCACGACTTGGACATTCAGGTCAACTTTTTGACTTTGCTACCTTCAAGTGTACATAGAGAGTTGGAGATGAAGAATTTGGTGATGAACTCACGTCTCATTCAGCACAGAGTCTTTAGAATCTCATGCTATAAAAACTATATTCTGTAAATAATATCTGGGAAAAGTGAGTAATAAAATAAGTAACCATTTAGAGATCCGTCTATAGATGTTACTCAATAATTATGGTATATGTTTCCAATACAGTAAAGCGAACACTGGAACATAAAATACGCTACACTTCATATACTCTTATCTGCTAGAATCGAAAGTATTTTCTCCTAATCACCAGCCAGGGCTGTCAGTTTCTCGAATGATGAGACAGAAAGTTAGCTGATATCTGATGGGACATTCGGATCCCTTACGGTTTAGTTGTTCCTGAAAGTTTGGTGAATAACGTAGATCAATAACGATAAACACAACTGCCAAAACAGAGAAAGATGGGTTGTGATCCATGTCGTGATGAATGTGGAAATAGTAACATATATACACATCAAAAAAAGCTTTGCATCACCCCGGTTCCCAGAACTCCTGAAGATAGACGTTGACTGTGGATATTGTGTCACAGATATGGTCACTTTGACTGTTCAGAGATGTCACTAAACCCGGCCAAAGATGTTAACAACATTGCATGAGCTGTGACTATTACACGGAGGGGATCCGACAGCCGGGCAGTTCCCATCATTCCACCAGAAGGAAGTACATGGCACGTGTTATCTGTTGTTCAACAATGCCTAGACGGTCAATACCGCGGTGCTAATTTGCACTAGGAAGGGCTCTCAACAATTGAAGGGCCCAGGCACTCGGAGTGAACCAAAGCGATGTTGTTCGGATACGGAGGAGATACAGAGAGACAGGAACCGTCGATGACATGCCTCGCTCAGGCCACCCAAGGGCTACTACTGCAGTGGATGACCGCTACATTAGACTCGTAGGAACCCTGACAGCAACGCCACAGTGATGAATAATGTTTTCCGTGCAGCTACGGGACGTCGTGTTACGACTCAAACTACGTATGATGCGCAACTTCACTCCCGACGTCCATGTCACGCTCCATCTTTGCAACCACATCATGCAGCGCGCTACAGACGGGCCCAACAACATGCCGAATGGACTGCTCAGGATTAACATCACGTTCTCTTCACCGATGAGTGTTGCATATGCCTTCAACCAGACAATCGTCGGAGACGTGTTTGGAGGCAACCTGGTTAGGCTCAACACCTTAGCCACACTGTCCAGCGAGTGGAGGAAGGTGGAGGTTCCCTGCTGTTTTGGGGTGACATTATGTGGGATCGACGTACGCCACTGGTGGTCATGGAAACCGCCATTACGGCTGTACGACACGTGAATGCCATCCTCAGACTAACAGTGCAACCATATCAGCAGCGTATTGGCGAGACATTCGTCTTCATGGACGGCAATTCGCACCTCCATTGTGCAAATCCAGTGAATGACTTCCTTCAGGATAATGACATCGCTCGAATAGAGTGGCCACCATGTTCTATCGAACCCTATCGAACATACCTGGGATAGATTGAAAAGGGCTGTTTATGGACTACGTGACTCACCAACCACTCTGGGGGATCTACGCCGAATCTCCGTTGAGTAATGGGACAATCTGGAACAACAGTTCCTTGAGGAACTTGTGAACAGAATGCCACGACGAATGCACGCATGCATAAATGCAAGAGGACGTACTATTGGGTATTAGAGGTACTGGTGTGTACAGCAATTTGACCCACCACCTCTGAAGATCTCGCTGTATGGTGGTACAACATGCAATATGTGGTTTTCATGAGCAATAAAAAGGGCGGAAATTATGTTTATGTTGGTCTATATTCCAGTTTTCTGTACAGATTCCGGAACTCTCGGAACTGACGTGATGCAAAACTTTTTTGATATGTATAGTATAGGGGTATCTGTGCCTCTTCGCACCAAACTCGATACAATGTTTAATGTTGCAAACTGAAAGACATTTCCGGGTGGGAATAGACACTTCACCCATTTTTGCACAATAAGAATGAATTACTTGGCCTGGTGTTCTTATGAAGCACTGAATGCAAAAACTAGGCTCTAACCATTACGTCCGACCACAGTTTCAGGGAATATTCATCAAACATAGAGGAATAAAATGTGTTGTATGTACATGGGTCCGTAAACACTTTATTTTCATGTTTGGAGCTCATTGTCTCCTTGTCTTTAAAATTGTATTTATCATGGGAAACACACAGAACGTACATGCTCTACCTGCTGTGTCCGTAGCAAGTACAACGTTTACAGGCTCTAGCAGCGGGTGATTTTCGTGCTAGGGCACACTTTTGCTATTGGTTCATTCAGTAACTTGCCAGCCCTCACTATGGAGAAAATTTGGTTTCACGGATGCTTCGTTTCAACGTGATCAATTTGTAAATTTTCTCAGTTGCCATCTATGGCCTGTCGAGAATCCCCATGAAATTATGCAGTCACTTCATCAATAAAAATTTTCTGTCGATGTCTGGGCTCTAACACGCAAGAACAAGTGTTACCGAACACATTTCTGTACAACATATTTTATTCCTCTATGTGTGAGTCATGTTTTCAGAAATTTTGGCGATACCTATTTCTTAGGGCATCTTGTTCTACCACCTAGGCTCAATGGTGAAACTTGCTACCTTTCTTCGAGATTACCTGTTCTGCTACAGTACGTACCTTTACGAGTGTTCCTTCTCATTTCCGTGTTAGTGTTCTAGTCTACTTAATAAGAGATTTTTCTTCACAGATGTATAGGTACGATGCACCAATACCTTGACCTCCACCCTCACTGGTTATAAACCCACTATACTTTAACTGCGGGGGCAATTGTCAGTTCTTGTACATAGAACTCAGGTACAAGATGTACAGGATCTTTGTGTCCGTATTGATGAAGGCTGCGAAGCAATACACGGTTGAACAGTGCTACATCAGGGTATCAGAGATACTCTGCTACCGCCGGTTAATGCCTGTAGCATTCTAAACGGTGGGCATTTTGAACATTTAATTTAGGGGAGTGATTCCTACTGAACCGATACACTATTATCGCTTTGTGTTTTCCATGATTAATGTGATGGAGAGTTGTATAAAGAGAGTACTGACATGGAAATAAAGCGTTTCCGGACCCATGTCCATGCAACATATTTTCTTTCTCTTCGTGTGAGGAACATTTCATGAAAAGTTTGGCCATACGTTTTTGTTACATATGTTGTAAGATGATCAATTCATTCCGTTGAAAGTGCATTCATAATATTGTCAGGACGATATTTGTGGTCTGTGAAACTGTAGTAAAGAAAATTTGAATCTTCCGCTGAGGAACATCAGCGTGTTTAGCGATTTTAAAGATTTCACAACATATTCTTTTATAGGAGGGAAGAGCTTCCGGGCGCTCAGTGGCAACGTTATCAGCGTATTCTCTTACAACTGACAACAGCTTTTCGTGAAACATGACTCCCAAGGGATACCACTCTACGTTTAAAAATCTTATTCAAGCGTAAATCTCTTATGTTCAAAATATTATACCTGACTGGTTAATATTAAACCGGACTTAATATTTGGATATTCTGGGTGTCTCTCCTGCCTGTGAATCGCCAATAGTCCACGTGTTGGAGGGAAAGCAAATATCCACCAATCATACAACACTTCGAACGGCACATAAAGCTTTATTAAAATTTTACCATGAGAGTATTTTTCGTTTCTAATGCATTCTATATGGACAATACTGAAGTGCTAAGAGGACAGCAGTAAAACTGATGTGGTTTAACGTTGAATTTTTTGTTGTCACGAAGGCCTTCTTAGTGGAACTAACTGAACCGCAGAGGTTGAAACGTCCCCTTTGAACAATTTTACATGTGAAACGTCCACTTAGAACAATTATACAAGCCTGTGCTTAACCTGACACACAATATTATTTAGCGCAACGCAATCTGACTTTCAATAACCCCTACAAAACAATGGCCCTGACTAACTTTAACCTATACCTTTTACAAATCACTTACCTCACAAAAATCTTCGCTACTCAAGCTACTGCAAAACAGCGAGCGCCACTACTGCCAGCTAAATAAAAGATTCAAACCACTGAAGGTACTAACTACTGATAGGGATAGTTAGCAAATGAAAGATATTAATAGAGAACAAACAATGTATTTACCTTAATATTCATAATTGACATTCAGTCTTACAGATTATCAAAACTCCGCCATCTCTCTCCCCACGTCCACCACTGCTGGCGGCTCACCTCCAACTGCCCAGCGCTACGCGCTGTTCGCATCCAGCTATAGCAGTTCATGACAACAATGGCAGACAACAATTCAAACTAGCCACATACTGCACACAGCACAGCCAGTGATTTTCATATAGAGAGTGCTACGTAACGTTGCCAATATAAAAATCTAAACAGCCTACTTACATAGCCCCCATGCTCCCCACAAAAAAATTTTACAAAATGTTTTCGGCCAGTGGCCAATACAGATTTGAAAAATTTTTTCATAATTACAATAACAAAGATATCAAATGCACACACTTATTGATACAATGTTGGTCAACAGCTAAAATTTTTTTCACAGTCAATAAAGACAGTCCAGATTGTTCATCATAATAGTAATTACAGTTTTTGTTTTTCACAAAGTCTCATTAGTAAAAGAAATGGCACATAGAAGTAGTGGATTTCCATGCAGTCTTGAAGAAGTAGTGTTGTCCTTCCAACGGAAAGACAGTGCTGACTCTTGACATGCTGACATGTAATGGGCCACAATGGAGCAAACCCACAGCAGAGTCATTCGAAGTTCTAACGAATATTGGTAGGTAGGTCATCACTGAGCAGACCCACTGCAGTCCTGGTAGAGAGTATGGTATTGATGGGCCACCAGAGATGCAGACCCACAGTAGTCCTTGTAGAGATAATTGTATTGGTGGGCCATCAAAGATGCAGACCCACTGTAGTCCTTGTAGAGATGGCCAGCAGCCATCTGTTGTGACTGTGCAGGTGCACAATCACCATTGAAGAGTCTTGCGGATAATGGAGCAAGTCCATAACCACCACTTGTGCATTCACAAAGTTTTCGGGAATTGTCCTTAGAACCAGCAATGCTGTTATCCAGTCCCTTGCTGAATTATTAACACACGTGCAAACACTAGCAGTCCCAACTTCTCACATAGTGTCCATATAGTATGACCAACAGAAAAGTGTGCAGTGAAATGAATGCTTACAAGTTAATAATATGATGAACTGGTGTCAATTACAATTTTATGACGTAAGAATACAATTACAAAGGTACAAAATACATCATTAAAAACAACAATACAGATAACATTTGTAGTACAGGCTTTACAACAGAATAGAAATAAACATATACATCAGTGTTACAGGAATGATGACATGAGTACAAAAATAAAAGATCAGAATCACTTTTAAAACGTCAACTTCACACATGAGCATTAAAACAGAATAAATAATGTCTAAACATCTTTACAAGGTAAATAACAGAGTATTAGAAAAATTCTACAACATAGCTGTCATCAGCTAAACACATAAGGACAGGAAAAACACAAATACACACGGGTACCCAAACACATAGTGGGATAACACAAAAGGAAAGGACAGGGTTTGTTTTCAGTGGAACATTTGGTACTGCAGTCCACCCCACAACTTCATTCGATAGATCTTTCGTCTTATTTCAACATTGTTTCCACCAAAAAATTCTATCTAAGCATGCTTTCTGTATTTATATGTTCACACATTGCTTACCTCATCATTTATTTCCAAGAAAATCCTACCTATACCTCGTTCCTGTATTCTATTCATATTTCTTTCAAAATAATTATTTCTGATTGTACAATACTCATTTGGGCCCAAATCTTTCTTCGCAATGCATTCTTTACCTATTCTCCATAGTCAGTTTCTTATATAGTCTACCCCCTCTTAAGCTAACTTAAATCTACTGAGCTCAGATGCTAAACTAAGGGACGAGGCAATGCAGCAAAAAAAAATTAACACAAACATCAATGACAAAAAAATAGAAATGGCAAAGCAAGCAGCATAAATTAGCAAAGCAAGTGCAATATTACAACTAATATAAGGCAATGCAGGAAACAAGAAAAACTAGCTTAGAAGAGTAACACAAAGTCAAATTCAGCAACACTATGCCTGACAAACAGCAGCAACTTATACCTAAACATGACATAGCTCAAGCAGAAAAAATATTACAGGAAAAACAACAATGCAGACAAGGGAAATGTCTATTCACATCTTAATGTCTATGTAATTAAAGTGGTGCACCATAACAACTTATTGTAAAAAAATATTACCATGTACTTGAAAAGAAAATCATGTTTTACTGTTACGAGTTCATTCGTATTGTTCTTTCCTTTCCAAGTGCTCCTTTTTAAAGAATGTGGATCATAAAATAATTATTTAATAGATCTGTTGACAGAAAGTGTTCACATTAGCAAATGCATTTTATTTTATAAAAGCAATGCTGCTACACAGCTGGAAACCAGACATCAAATGAAATAAGCAATTACGAAAAGCAAAGCATAAAAATATCATTCAGTAGTCATGTGACATTTCATTTCATAAGTTAATTGCTCTCAACTCTCGTACAAAGACTCTTGTCATAATCAGGTGTGCAGATGTAAAAATATTTCTTGTCATTTTGTTAGGCATTTCAGTAAATATCATAAATTTTTAAGTAACGAGGGTGTCGCATTAGCGATGAAAGGCACATCCTAATGGCTTGTTCTCCAGGTGTTTGACACAGCTGTGTGCCCACAACGCATTACAAAAATCATATGTTTTCAAGTAACGAGCGTGTCGCATTAGCGATGCCCTCTACAAAGAATTGTCAACAGCGAGTTTAATGGCCTCTCTTTGTCCTTCTCTTCCACCTGTGCCTCTGGCACACCCTAATGGCTTTCTTTTCTACCTGAGCGTCTGAAAAGGCTTGTTCTCCAGGTGTCTGACACACCTGGGTGCCCACGTCACATTATGTGCAGGTGGTCACTTAACTTTCTTACGGAAATATTTACGACAGTAGTTTCCGCTACAGTGACAGTCTCATATAAAAACATTTCACAGGTCAAGAATTTTATTGACATAAACATACTTCAACAGCATAATACACATCGTCGTCGTAAAAATAACATCATATCACCTCAGTCAAATGTCAAAAACGTCGTAGCTTCCTCCAATAATTTCAAAACCTAACAAAATTCTCTGCTCATGTCAAAAGTGTCATCTGCCTCCAACGTACTTTAAAATCATACTCTCTTACCAAATACATCATTCAAAGTTCTCATAGTATCACAATGGTTTCAAAAAAATTATGAACAGTGCACAAAGCACAGACAAAGTACAATTTCTTAAGTGTGAAGTAATCCAACTCTGTAATCACGTAATCATCTGTCACTGACGAAATAAACAAGTTTGTCTCTCTCCGTTAAATGATCAGATAGCTGTGTAATTTATGTGTTAGAGAAATATGGTACCGATGTGTAAAGTTGTATAAGCAAATACCATATTAGCTAGGGCTCCTTGTGCTTGCCAAACACATGGTACACAAAGTAGGCGTGTACCCCCCTGAGGTTTATTGTAATTGTATCCTCAGGTATTACAGCTTACAGCAATGAAATGAAATGTGTCACGAAAAACTTTCTTTGTAATTCAAAAATCTCTAAAAATAAATGTTTTAAGTACAAAATTAATCACTTAAATACGTGTCCTGTAGCGCTAAATGTGCGTCTTGCTGTAAGATAATCTCTGGGAAGTGTCGTAGTCATTGTCCTCCGAAAGCTAAGTTCTGCAGAAGTCAATGTACTTACCTCATGATAACCAAAGTGAAATGCTTTGCGTATAGATAACTTAGTTATTACGCTTATTGCCGTGATGAAGAAATTACTGTGCTGTAAAGTATTGTTGTCCTACGGAAAAGGCTGTCTCCTTGTAGCAATAGCACAAAAGTTACTACTAAAACATGTTTTACTTTACAGAAGAATTCAGAAAAACTGTGCAGATATCAAACAGATACACCGCAAAAGCAACATTGTAAATTGTCACGCATTAGCAGCGTTGTGATAAAATCGTGTAGCTGTCACACAAACCAACCACTGTGTCATCTGGCATTTCACAGAAAGCACCTCAAATCCAGAATCCACTCGTAAGCACACCAAAATGTTGCATGTTAACAGTTTCTTAAGTCTGACAAATTGTACAAGTAGCGTGAAGTGAAAATTGCAAAGACTAAGTTAAAAAGCAAATTATCTGTCAATAAATGGTTTGACATGAGAAATGTGGTGTAAACCTTTACTCTTCCTAGTACGCAGAGTTTCAACTTCAACGCAATTATCATGTGGTATACGTCGGATTCTGTAAGGTCCATTGTAAACTAGAAAGAATTTGTGACTCAAGTGTTTCTTCTTATGTGACAATGAATGAGCTTTAATGAGAACTTTCTGACCAATATATAATTTCTTTGCATTTGCTTTACCGTGTAGTTTTCTCCTTTTGTCTGCTGCAGATTTTATATTTTTAAGAGCCAAATCAATTATGTCTTTGTGTCGAAGTTTACGTGTATTCGGGAAAGGTACAAGCTCTCTGATTCTGTTCGGAGGTTCTTCATTCTTCAGTACAAGAGTAGGTGGTAAAGCAGTGGAATCATGAGGCATTTCATTCAGCACATTTTGAAATAAGTGTAAATATCTGTCCCAATGCTGATGCTTTCTGTGACAATAAAGTCTGCAAAGCTTATTGATTTCTTTCATAATCCGTTCAGACGGGTTACAATGTGGTGAATACAATGAAATAAAAACAGGTTTGATTTTATGATTTCGAAGCATGCGTGACCAAACAGCAGATCTGAATTGCGGTCCGTTATCTGAAATGACTTTACTAACGTGTCCAACTTCACGTAAGAAATTTTTAACAAAGGCGTTGGATACAGACCGTCCAGTGGCTTTACGTAACGGAGTGAAAGAAACAAATTTTGAAGTAAGTTCAACAGCGACTAGAACGTATGCAAATCCATTAGATGTTCTGACAAGCGGTCCCAAGAGATCAACAGCAGCAAATTCTTTTAATTTAGAAGGAATGATAGGAAACAGCGGAGCACGATGTGAGATAGTAGACGGTTTCGCCTTTTGACAAAGTTTACAAATAGACAAGACTCTTCGAATTCGCTTTTCCATATTGTTAAAATAACAAGTCGTTCGAAGAATATGAAAACATTTTCGTGGGCCAAAATGTGCGTAGCTGAAATGAATGTACCAAATGAGCTTATTAACAAAATCGTCTGGAATGCAAAGTACCCATAGCTTGTCATCAACAGTGCAGCGTTTGAACAGTATGTTGTTTCTAACCAGGTAATAATGCCGAATCTGAGTGTGTGTCTATTCATGCCATTTACTTTTGATGTCTTTCCAAATCGGATCTTTATCTTGTTCATGAGAAATGTCCTTTAAAGATGTGGTGATGAAGTTTTCAAAGGCGACTTTCTGAATGTAAAGAATACTGAAATTTTTCTCGAGGTTGCCTTCTGTGTTACTTTTCTCAAGCCCAGCCGGTGCGCGTGACAGCGCGTCCGCAACAATGTTCTCCTTGCCGGGAATGTAGACTATTGTGAAGCGGAATTCTTGCAGAAACAATGCCCAACGTTTTAACCTATCATGATTTAATTTTGAAGACATAAGAAATTGTAATGCACGATGATCACTGTATACTTTTACGTGCTTACCAGAAAGAAAGAAACGGAATTTGTTAAATGCCCAAACGATAGCTAAAGCTTCTAATTCAGTAACGGAATAATTTTTTCAGATTTTGTTAGCACTCGGCTAGCAAAAGCAATGGTTTTCTGAACAGTAGTGTCATTTTCTATGGCTTCTTGAAATAAATGGGCACCAAGACCAACTTTGGAAGAATCAGTGCTAAGGCAGAAATCTTGTGACAGATCTGGATGAGCTAGTATTGGCGCGTGAAGTAACGCTTCTTTCAAAGAATTGAATTCCAACTGTGCTTGCTCGTCCCAGTTCCAAATACTATTTTTTCCAGTGAGAGAACAAAGTTTTGGTGTAACTAGAATTTGCATATTCAGAAAACGACGGTAAAAATTTACGAGACCTAGAAAACTGCGGACTTGTCTTTTTGTGGATGGAACAGGAATGGCTCTGATTGCTTCTAACTTTTCTGGATCCGGCTGAATGCCTTCAGAAGAAATAATATGTCCCAAAAACTTCACCTTTGACCTACCGAATTCAGACTTTTCCAAGTTAACTGTAATTCCAGATTCTGCAAAAATACGTAACAAACTGTTGAGGATGCGGTTATGTTGTTCCCATGAAGCTTCTGCTATTAGAATATCGTCCACATATAAAGTGATGTGACGTTTTAAGAACTCAGGTAATATGGAATTTAACCCACGAATGAATGCTGCCGAAGAAATGTTCAAACCAAAAGGAAGTTTCCGAAACTGATAACAAACGCCGAAACAAAGGAAAGCTGTGTATTTTCTGCATTCTGGATGAAGTTCGATCTGATAAAAGCTGGATCTGAGATCAATGGAAGACAACACTTTTACACCATTAAAATTTTGAAGAAGTTCTTCCATCGTCTGCGGCCTGTCTGTTTCAGGAATAATGATAGTATTGATTTGTCTCGAATCTAAAACAAGCCTGATCGATCCATTTTTCTTCTCAACAACATGTAATGGATTGTTGTATGAGCTTACTGCAGGCTCAATAATGCCCTCGTCAAGCATAGATTGTATTTCTGTTCTAACACGGTCCCTATAATGTGCTGGAATTACGTATGGTCTTACACAAAATTTAGTATGCTCACGAACACGAAATTGGTATTGAAATCCCTTGATTGTTCCTGTTTTGTGAGTAAAAACTGTGGAATGTGCTTGTAAAATCTCAAAAAGGTCCTGCCTATCAGTGTCATTACAATTCTCAATTGTTTGAATTTTACTCTGAATTAACTCATTAATTTCAAATATGCCGTCGATGTCATCCCTGTCAGTACTTGCAGAGTGATTGTTAGTGTCTAGTTCCGTAGAAAATTCCGAACTGTTATCTAACAGAAGGTAAAGCCGATTAATTTCCTCATCATGGTTTGAGAGCCAGTCTTCAAATTTCAAAGCTATTGACTTACCTTCTTTCTCTAAACTTATTTCAGCATCGTGAAAACTTAAGATTGCTTTATATTCATTCAAAAAGTCTACTCCCAGTATAATTTCCGTCGACAATAATGGAACAATAAGGAAGTTCATAGAGAAGCTGTGGCTTTGACAAAAGAATTCTAAATTGGTTTGTTGGCGTACATCTACACTTTTTCCAAAGATTGCACCTTGTAATTTAATCTTACGTAACGGAAGTGTGGGGCAATCGTTCGATTTGTTGCATTTGCTAAAAGCTGTTTCACTAATTACTGAAATGGGACTGCCAGAGTGAAGTACTGCCGTAAATTTTACGTCATTTACAGTAATATGAATCACAGGATATGCAATGTTGTTATGTTTTACGTCGTGTTGCTGGAGTAAGATGTCCCTAATGTCTTCCATTTTTACGTAATTACTAGCTACGGCAGCTGCGTCGTCAGTTTCATAAGTACGTCTTGTGGCTGCCAGTGGTGTGAGTCATCGCCTATTGTCTCTTTGTTGGCGCGCGTCGTTATTGGGATTTGGAGACCTAACTTCTACAAATTCATCGTGACGAGAGTGCTCTGCTCTGTTTAAATCTCGCCAGTTCTGATGCAATTCAGGTCTGTCGTTACGATCATATCGTCTGTCGTCATGTCGGTAGATTCCATAGTTTCTTTCTTGTCGGTCACGTGGTGGAGAATTTCTCCTTGAATCGTAACTACGCGCTGGACCATTGCGTCTAAAGTTATTCTGTCTCCCTTGATAATAGTTATTTTGGCTCCCATATTGTCTGTTTCTCTGATCGTCTCTGTGATAGTCATTACCGCGGAAAGGTGATCTTTCCCTGTAACTATTACTCTGCCAGTGGTTATCATATGGGTGGTGTCTGTTTTGGTCACGATTTACGTTATAAGAATAGACTTGTCGTGTCCAGTTATTATTTCTGTCGTCACGGAATTGTGACGGATGTGACCTGTAGTGATTGATTTCCTGTTTTCGCATCCCACGACTGTCTGTGTCAATTTCCAGTTCTTGTAACAGTCCCTGAAAAGCTTCAATGTCGTCTTTGCAACGTCCTGCCAAAATAATATGTCGTAAATGTTCAGGCAGTTTGATTAAGCAAATGCGGATGAGTTCTGAGGGGCTGTATGGGTTTGACAGGTACTGATTCTTGTGCAACATGTCTTCAAAATATTTCACAAGACTGGAAAATTCAGATTGTTCAAAGTGTTTCATCATCATGATGCTATGTTTTACGCGATCTTGTGTAGCTTGTGACCAATATGCTGAGAGGAACGCATGGTAAAATTCTCCTTCACTGTGACAATCGTGAATGACCGATCGCATTCTTACAGCTGGTTCATTCTCCAAATAGCCGCACATAAATTCTAATCTGTGTTCTAATGACCAGTTGGGAGGAAAACAATGAGAGAATTGATGGAGCCACGCTTGTGGATGAATGTCGTTGGCAGAATTCTTGAATGTTTTGAATTTACGTGTAGTAATGAACAGCTTATAGTCAAAATCATCATGTCGGCGAGTCACATATCGGTCATTGTTACGTCGTGTCGGCGGTTCCATCTCAAAATTCGGTGTACCTTGCCAATTTCTTTCATAATTACCGAAATGCCCTGTGCTATTATTTTGTGGCTTTTCCGTATTTCTAAGTTCCTCTTCCCGTGTTGGAGCGCGAGTATCCTCTGAAATACGTAATTCTTGTATTACCTGTGTCAGCTGATCTTGTACTTCCCGGATTTCTCTTTTGTACTGTGTATTGATTTGATTTTGATTTTGTTTGAATTTTCTTATTTGTTCATAGTCTTCTGTGTCAGTGAAGGCTACGGGTCTTGTGTCATTCAGATCATCATCTACCTTTGTAGATAAGTTAGTGACCTGATCCGAAAGTTCGGCTACTTTCTCCGATAGTGAACACATTTCCTCAGTGTGTTTTTCTGAACCAAGTTTCAGAGTGTCCATTTGTGTTGAAATCGAATCTACTGTGTTCTTTAAGTTTTCCTGAGTTTTTGCCAGTTGCGTAACCGAATCGGTAGATGCAACTGAGTCAATTTTAGCCCACAAGGTCACATGATTTTCATGAACAATGGTTTGCAGCTCTTTTATGGCTGCTTCGTGATTCTGTAATGCATTTTCATGCCGCGAAAAAATAGGTTGAAAATGCTCACAAATTTGTGTTTTTACATCATTACAGACTTTCTGACATTTCGATTCTATTTTATGTAACTCAGTAGTTAAATCTTCACGTGTTTGTTCAAGCATATGTTCCACTGAGTCTAACTTTTGAAGCTTTTGTTCCATTGTGTCTAACTTTTGAAGCTTTTGCTGTGTTTGTCTCTGATTTTGTTCCATTGTGTCTAACTTTTGAAGATTCTGTTCCATTGTGTCTAACTTTAGAAGATTTTGTCCCATTTGTTGCATTAATTGTAATAACAATGCATTAGTGTCTGGAATCTGTTCCTCTACGCTTTTCGGTAGTGCATTTGCACCAGCAACATTCACATTTTGACAAGCAGAAAATGTGTCTTGACTCATTTGAGAAACCGGTGAGGACCCAAAACCGAAATCTACAGTATTTGCAGTATTGTGTTCTGTCATTTCGGATTCCTGAGGCGAGCTGTTGCCGACCGATCGATTGATAATGCTTCCCTGTTCACTACCTGTTTCACTGTCTACGCCATTGTTTGACGCCCGCTCCATTTCCCTATGCACAGTTACCAAATTACTACTTTGAACATTAGTTAACTCATTACACAGTGGCGCTAACACATTGCTTTCGTCTTCACTGTCGTTTCTCATTTTACTTTGGAGCCGAGTGTTACGTTTTTCACACGCCATTATTGTGACAATATTTCACACGATA
This sequence comes from Schistocerca cancellata, assembly GCF_023864275.1. NCBI lineage: Eukaryota > Metazoa > Arthropoda > Insecta > Orthoptera > Acrididae > Schistocerca > Schistocerca cancellata. The sequence continues at coordinate 562,070,912 of NC_064628.1, read as the reverse complement.
ACACAGAAAAACACAATTTGAAGAGCAAAAATAAGAGAACACATTAACATAGCACTGAAAATAATATGTAGTTAATTACAAGCGCAGCTGCGAAATACTTGTTGCAAATCTACATGCATGCCACAACTGTTTTACATTACAACAATGAAAGACTGCAACTACAAAGGAGATTCTCTCTACAATTACGCGCTAGCAATAAACAAAATCTACACTAATTACAGAAACTACAAGAAAAAAATCAGAAGATTCCAGTGAGGTATCCTGGCAGGGTCGCCATATGAAACGTCCCCTTTGAACAATTTTACATGTGAAACGTCCACTTAGAACAATTATACAAGCCTGTGCTTAACCTGACACACAATATTATTTAGCGCAACGCAATCTGACTTTCAATAACCCCTACAAAACAATGGCCCTGACTAACTTTAACCTATACCTTTTACAAATCACTTACCTCACAAAAATCTTCGCTACTCAAGCTACTGCAAAACAGCGAGCGCCACTACTGCCAGCTAAATAAAAGATTCAAACCACTGAAGGTACTAACTACTGATAGGGATAGTTAGCAAATGAAAGATATTAATAGAGAACAAACAATGTATTTACCTTAATATTCATAATTGACATTCAGTCTTACAGATTATCAAAACTCCGCCATCTCTCTCCCCACGTCCACCACTGCTGGCGGCTCACCTCCAACTGCCCAGCGCTACGCGCTGTTCGCATCCAGCTATAGCAGTTCATGACAACAATGGCAGACAACAATTCAAACTAGCCACATACTGCACACAGCACAGCCAGTGATTTTCATATAGAGAGTGCTACGTAACGTTGCCAATATAAAAATCTAAACAGCCTACTTACAAGGTGTGCTCTTTGAAGGAAGTTTACTGCATAGTTACTAACCTGCAGCATGTTGCAGGTGAAAAATAGGTCCGCAGCTTGTCTTAAAATTTGAAATAAATGGTTGTAGCTCCATCTTAAGTTGGATTGAGAAGTATCTTTTTTATTTCTTGATGGTTACTAGATTCGGACAACTGTGTCCATTTTTAAAGCATCCGTAAGCGTGACAAATACAGGCTGTAGCCTATGTACGTAAACTACCCCTACATTGAGCAATGCGATACTACGGCCGACTCAGCTACAGTAAAATACGCCACATAGGTCAGATATTGGAGAATGTCCGGACTATGTAGTGTATTTTACTGTTGTTGAGTCGGCCATAGTATCGCTTTGATCAATGCAGGGGCAGTTTATGTACAAAGGTTATCGCCTGTATTTCTCACACTTACGGATGCTTTTAAAATGTGTACAGGTATCCGAAATTAGTCACCATTAAGGCGATTACATACATGCTACACCTACGGTGTTAATTTTTGCAATATTGGTGACCCATTATCGCAGAACCTTTGACAGATAGAGATCGGAATTTTTTAGGAAGTATAGTTTCACTCCTATCCTGATTACAGTACCAGTATCATAATATATTGACAAATAATTAGTTACTTATGATGTTTTAAAAAAAAATATGTACATTTTTTTTTAAATCCGCTTTTGCTTCCTTAAGTAAAAAAAATTATAGGTAGAAATATTTTGGTGGTCCAGCAGCAGCAGTATACTAAGAGGTGACATAGTGTAAAATTAGCTAAACATATCTGTAATTGTTCCCAGATAATGAGACAAATATATAAAAAAAATTCATTTTCAGGAAATCAGATGTAAACATTCCATTTAATGTTAACTTACAAAGCATGGCAGCTCCTAGAAACAGGCAAGCCCATAATCAGCATTATCTCGATCTTATTCATCACCCTACAAACCCAGAAGCTTTCCTCTGCTGCATTCTGGGCTTTCATGATCTTAAGTCGATCCATTCGCTGGAGGGCTTGCAGTGTTTTGCCTTCTGAAGTGATACCAATACACTCTACTACTGTAATTCTTCCCTTATTACCACCATTAAACATTATCACAGCATCGCAAACACTCAAGGTTAGAGGTTTTGTTCTTACAAAGACATATTTTGGTATGCGGGTCCAAATGACATAGTTGAAAGATTTATTCGGGTTTTGCGTTCGGCCATGGAGACATTTGCAAAGAATGTCAGGTTGAGCTTACTCTCTAAATATTGGTTTAATAGCTTTCATCATTGCTGATAGTAAGCCATATTTGTGCCTAAATTGTTCCTGTGTACCCGCTGCCTTTGTGGTACTTCCACGATGAATTAGCAACAGGTGCGCAAAGATCATATATAGGTGTTTCATCAGTAGATAATTTATGGAAGAATGTAGCCCTTACTGCTCTCTTCATCCCTCAGGTCAGGTGTATTGTTTCTTATTGCCATTCCGTAATATTGCTGGAATTCACCAACGTTTTTGTCTGAAAGTCTTCCTTTACCATTTAGAGTCTCAAACTGGATGTGCAATACCACCATTTCTGTTACGCACTGCATCCAACCCTTCAACACGAACATTAACACGAATTGAAGGAACAAAGAGCTGAATACTACAGCCTTCTGTAATGAGTAGTTACTGAGATAGAGATACTTAAGGAAGTCAGTGCAGAATGACTGGATTTTTTACATTTGTACTGTTAACTTGGAAATAATAAAAACTGCACTTCCAATTGGAATTAATCGACAAATGATGCATATAATTATTCACTAGAGATCAAATGTTATTAAGAGATAATAATCGGGAAGTTGTGCTTTTCGACCAATTTCACAATACGTACTTCCCTTAAGAAATAAAAAAAGATTCTTCTCAGTGCATCTTATGACTAAGCTACAACCATTTATTTCAGTTGCTGTATAGTTGTCTCTAGTTTGCTCTGACAGAGACCGGTTAATCACTCTGGTTCTCACGTCTACTTTACAACATTGCGGACGGATAATGAGTTTACTCGCGTTTCGCACGCCATCCGTTAAATACCGATTTCGAAATAACTCATGGTTTCTAATCGCTGTTTGTACATGGCATCTGCTGTGATGTGTTTTAACTACTTCGTCCTCTTTGGTGTTGACACCAGCAATCACTGCATCTAACATGATTGCCTTCGCTCACTCTTTGCTTATTTAGCATTATGATTGCATTATGATATTTCTAATAGTCCCTATTTTCGTACCGAACTTCATCCTGCTTTTGTAGATGACGCTGTTCAGAAACGGAAGGAAATGGATCAATCTAAAATACTATCGGAGGCTTTTGCTGATTGGTCCGAGCACGGGGCCCACAACCCGAACCACACGCCACTGTTAAGCACTAATGAAGGACTGGGTCCCCTACCTCGATTGCACATAATTCATTAAGGTCAATCCAACACATTTATTTCAAATAACATAATGAAGTTACATTTGAATCTGTCTAACATTAAACAGGAATAAAATAAAAACAATTTCAATATCAGCTGATTCAGTGCGTGAAGCGCGAGTTACGCCAATAACCAGAAAAACTAAACAATTCTCCGTAATTCAAAAGAAAGAGAAAAACAAAATTGAATCAATACACCCCACTGACAAATACCCAAAAAGCTTACAATACTACTCAATACACTGAAGTGGGGAGCAGTCATTCACCCGACAGAACACTTCAAAATGAGTTCAATAACACAGCTGCGTGACCCAGAAAACTGCAAGACATTAAATACACTTCATTTGACGAATAACAAATACTCATTAACATTACGCCACTCCTGTTTGAACTGCAGTGTCCCAAAGAAAAAGGCGCTTATTCTGAAAGAACAATTTTATTATATGTTTAAATTACAGCATTAAGGAATTCCAAAAGATGTACAATCTAATCCCCCCTCCTTTCAGTTGAGGCACAAATCTTTCCCCTTTCTTGGCGGAGGCTGAGCCAGAAACACAGAATGCCACAAAAACACAGTTTTGCTGTGAAATCTTGCAGGACGCCCGGAAGCAGTAACAGGCAAGAGGTCGGCACCCACAAATAACACAGGCTAAGAGTCAGGCTGGGAGCACATCCTACGAGAACTTGTTCACACTATGCTCACCACAAACTGTAGACATTCCGGCCGAACATCCGCTTGCGGTGGCTACCAGAAGGACGAAGCAACCAACAGGCCCACGCCGTGCTTCTCACACTGGCACCTCAATTTGAACAAACATCTAGGCCAACACCAACTCCGGACTCCCCTCTCACTGCGAGGCTTGGCACAGTTTATATGAAATGCCTTCAAGGCAACCAGAAACCGCCGCAGACGTTTCACGATTAGCAAACAGCCATAGAGTAACAAACATCACACATGTGCTTACGCCAGAGCCAGAACTCCGCCAGTCTCACCAGCCGCCCCAAACCGACCGCCTCTCGTCGTCCCGCGCACCCCAGCCGAAAACCCAAAGATGCTCATACCCGGGGACGCGCCAAAGATAACAAGCCGATCGCTGACGATCGTTCAGCGATCTGGCTCACTCATGATTATTGGGATATTCTTAGTGAAGATAAAGATACGGATTGCTGCAAATGAATGTTCTATCACTTTATTTTACAGGTCCGTCTTCAATTAATAGAAATGTTTTATGGTTCTGAGGCCGATTCCAGTCCCAGTGACATCATTAGATCTGTAAAGAAGTGAGAGTTGGCAGTGTCTTTAAGTGATTCCAACAGTAACAATGAAGTAAATTCTGTTACTGTGGCTATGCCCGTACACGAGGGAGACTCGAATGTGTTCAGTAGAATTTTTCTGCCCGCTAAAGCTTTTCCTACGCACATTAGATCAACGCTGCTGGAACTGTTGTGGAGGTAATATCTTTTCTTTGTTGCGGAAAGACGCCCACACCCCCGCCCGCCCCCTTACCCGAAGAGTTGGAGTATGTAATCGAATTCATTGACAAGGTTGACAAATATTTCCATAGACTATTTGTTTAAATAAGGCACACTGCAGAGAAAAGCGAAACCTGGTTTGTAGATACATCTTCAGCCACATACAACGACGACTAAGATTCCCGTATTGGGAATACCGCTTATACTTCTTGACTCTTGGATCTGATACCCAACTGCACTTCGTTGTAGACATATTTCTGTGCCGCTATTAGCATTACTTGCACAGTGAAAATGTTTAAAGGGCTTCAGTCTTATGAACATCTTTGACTGCTATCAGTTCGACTCCCGAAAAACTTATGATCCATATCAAGATTATTAAAAGCCCAGACTGTTTTAACTGGATGCCTAATAATTCGAGTTGCTCCTTCTTCGTAACATCCAACTATGAATGAGCTTTCTCCCGCACTCTGTACTGGGATCTGATCCTATGCTACTGGATCAGCTACTCAAATATCTTTAGAAAGTTTGAGTGGTATTGTGATACGTGATAAACGATGAAAATGCTTTTGCGAAGGATCATTACAAGCAATGTGAAGTGGCGTTTCAGTGCCAGATTTTGTTTACAGATGAGGCGTACTCTAAAAAATAGGCAAATCCCAAATCCCTCTTCACAATATGAATTACTGACCAGTTAAAGAAAAAAAAGAAAAAAAAACATGGTAGATGAGGGAAGTGAATAAACAACGACCTTGGTCTGTCAACCTGGATTGCAGGATTTTCAAGAATAATATCACCGACTCCAATTTTTATCGTAGGTAGTCTAAATAGCAACAAATATGTACAATTCCCTACAGATACTGAAAGACATGGAACTGCACAATCAGTGACAACCCATGTTTTATTATTTCGCACAGATAATTATAGAAGCTCTTACCAGAACAAGTGAATTTCGTTGGATTCGAAAAAACACAAAAGGGGATGTGCGCTCATCAGATGTAACAGCTCCGGACTTTTAATCTGTGGGAAAAATGAAAATTACAGGTTTGCAAGAAAATAGCAAAGTCTCTGGAAGACATGAATTACCGTACAAAACGGTCCTGTGCCACATTGTGTTGAGTTAAAGTATGCAGTCTGACCTGAATCGCTTTATAACGTGTATCAGTGCTGAAGGACATCATTTCGAGAAAATGGTAAGACAGTCATAATAACAAACACGCGAACTATACTTTAGTTGCGCGTTGGCTTACTTTTCTATAGGCGGCAGACGTTGTGGATGAAACTAAAGAAAGAAGTTTTTGCAGCTCGCAACACTTCCATTCCGTGTCTATATGTCTGCTGTAAAAGGCTTATTTCATGGTATGACAATATTAACACGAGGAAAAATACGTACGCAGAACGTAACTACCAATGCAGCATAGGCGCCTTATATTGATTTCCAGTGTAGACGGAACACTCCAAAAGGAAGCCCGTATTATAATATCTTCAGCTGTTGTATCTGTAATGAATTTCTCAGCTCTAAAACTGAGTTCACTGCGCAGGTCTGTTCTCACGAGCCATTATGCAGAGTGGGAACTTCATCGGCCGACATCCACGCTCGACTGCAGCAGCACGCACTCATTCTTTGAGACTGGGCGCTGCCCTCGGCTGCGAAACAGACGATTCGCAACAGCTGCTCGACTTTCTGCAGTCTGTGAACGCTACAGACCTTCTGGTAGACGACTCACTCATCCAGACAGATGAGGTACGTAGACACACTTCTTCCTCATCCTGCAACGTATCATTCCTGCAGCAACTCTCTCCGGAACTCTGCTACTTAAGAGTTGTAGAATGTCTATCTACTGGCGCAATGGCTTCTCATTCTTATCTGACACCCTGGAAAATCCTTTCGGCTGGAATATTTATAGCAGTGATCCTCGTTGTTCAGCCAATGGTCTGATACAGAGAAGAGAAATTCGTATGTAATAATAATCTTCACTTATTCTAGATTCATATTCGATGGTGCTATTTGCGGTTTTTAACCTACGTTTTGAAAACTAGCTGAAGTTTCTTCGTCTTGCTTGTTTTGGTACCGGTCGATTTCTTTGGCAAAATAATGTAAAACCAAATTTTCAGGAAATGTATAGGCACCAGCATTTAATGTATGCCACTTCCTCCATAAGCGGATAACTCCAAATTGCCAATAACATTAACTTGTGGTATTTTTCTGTAAATTGAATCACAGAGAAACGGAACCATCTCTTCTGATCGTTTGAATTTTTAATAGCTATGAATCTTCAAGAATCTTTGTAAGTCAATGTTATATCTGGAGCGACACAGCTAGTAATCACATTTAAAGCAACACTGGCCATTCGTGCGATAAATTTATTAGATCGTAACACCCGTTGTTGGATTCTCCATTGGACAGCTGGTTCGTTTCTTTAAAATTATATCAGACGATTTATGTATTACTTTTAACTGTGAATTTACACATAAGACAAATTTTGTAATCTATTTGTCTTAGATGACATTAACGATGTAGTGATATTCTGAACAAAGTGAAATTACTTGCCGGCCGGAGTGGCCGAGCGGTTCTAGGCGCTACAGTCTGGAACAGCGCGACCACGACGATCGCAGGTTCGAGTCCTGCCTCCGGCATGGATGTGTGTGGTGTCCTTAGGCTAGTTAGGTTTAAGTAGTTCCAAGTTCTAGGGGACTGATGACCTCAGAAGTTAAGTTCCATAGTGCTCAGAGCCATTTGAACCATTTTTGAAATTACTTGTTTTGTAAATAAAACCGCCTTTAGCTGCTGCCACTTAATTTATTTATCCCAGGCGCGTTTCGCCTTTCTATTTTTCTAAGGCATCATCAGTGGGATGATTTGCTAGTCTGCGTTTTTCCTCTCGTCTGGTCTGGAGGTCGCAGATCAGCAAATCATCCCAGTGATGATGCCTTAGAACAAGAAGAAGGCGAAACGCGTCTGGGATAAATAAATTAAGTGGCAGTAGGGAAAGGCGGTTTTATTTACAGAACAAGTATTTCAATGCTTGCTAAGGAGGATGGCCACATGAACAAACTTGCAAAAGTGAAATTATTTGTGTTGCTAGGTAGAGTTTTGATACCTACATCACTTACAGTATCTAATGTGCGAACTATAGTTCCCTTTACGATTCTAGGAGAAGAAGCAGATTATAAGCGTTCTATGGGCGCCAAATATCGAGCCCGACATGGAGGGTGCTTTCCTTTCTGACTCCCCTATCCAGATGCTCATCGACGGCCGCTTCAGCAAGGTGCCTGTCATGACAGGCACTACTTCCGCCGAGCTTGGTACGTATCGCCTGTCTGCTTCCATCTGAAACGTTCCTGCCAAAACCTGTTCTCCATTGCCAACTCTTTCTTGATAGACGTAACACTAGTACAAATTCAAGTTTAAAACAATGCCAGCTAAGATATTATTCTGCCCTTCAAAATTAGACGTCTAACGTCTCTTAAATGTTCCATCAGCTGACTATATATGGTTCATCTTAACGTATTAGCGCTGTTAGAGGACCACTACTTTTATATTTAAAAACTAAAAGCTCGGAACCAAAAATACAGGTTAAAGTATAACGAACTCCCCTCAATAACACTTGATCTGTCAGGTCAGTCCTCTTAATAACCTATCGTCAATCATTTTCGTCCGCTGAAATTTTCTCTTCTCTTAACTGCGTCTGTGTTTCTTAGAACGGATACCTATATGGTGCAAAAAGTGGCTATTGACTCCAGATTATGAAAAGAGTGAAGTCATCCTCATGAGTACTATAAAGAATCCGCTAAATTTAATTTAAACGATAATTCACACAAACCGAAAGGCTGTAAACTCAACTAGATACTTGGGAATTACAATTGTGAATAATTAAAACTGGAACGATCACGTAGATAATGTTGCTGCGGAAGCAAACCAAATGCTGCGGTTTATTGACAGAACAATCTAACAGGTTTACTAAAGAGACTACTTGCACTACGGTTGACCGGCCACTTGTGCAGTACTGCTGTGCGGCGTCCGATCCGCATCAGATAGGACAAACGGAGGATATCGAAAAAGTTCAAAGAAGGGCAATTCGTTTTGTACTATCGCGAAGTAGGGGAGAGCGTGCCACGGATATGGCACACGAGCTGGGGTGGCAGTCACTAAATTAAAGGCGTTTTTCACTGTGACAGGATCTTCTTATGAAATTTCAATCACCAACGTCCTCCTCAGAGTGTGAAAATTTTTCGTTGGCGCCCGCCCGCATAGGAAGAAATGTTTATCATAATAAAATAAGATTTAAGGGCTCGGTTTCTCCGCGCTCTGTTCGAGAGTGGAGAGAGAGAGAGAAATAGCTTCAACGTGGTTTGATGAATTCTCTGCCAGGCACTTAATTGTGAATTGCAGAGTCAGAAAGTTTCATAATATCCTGTAATTGGGCGCCGATCTCGATTTTCTTTTCATTTGTTTTAAATGCAAGTAAACCACTGATATGTATTTTACCGACGAAATAACTGGGCCAGATGTTTGTCGTCAATGATATAAAACGAACGTAACCAGAGTTTCCTGGCTGGTACTTAAAGATTGAAATTTATGTCATAATAAACAGAAATCAGGCAAGCTGTCTACAGTTCAAATCTTTGCTCATTAAAAATATTTGCTGATTAAATAACACATTTACACGTCAAAGGATTTCAGAAAATATTTTCTTTTACTTTGCTTAGTTTTTATATGGTATTTACATGTGTTGCTGTCAAAATATTATTTATCACAACTAATTCAGAGAGAAAATAATCAGTTATTCATAAAAGATTTTGTTGTGTCTTCAGTCCTTTATATTAACATCTATTTAACATAACAATTTACAACTATTGTAGTCAGTTTATTAGATTTTAATGAATGGATATTTTATACGAACATATATGATAGCAACAGATTTTAGTATACATTTGTTGTACCAGAGAAGTTTGACAGTTTGATAAGCCCAGCTGTGTTACCGAATATATATTGCAGTTTCTCGCTCTAGTTTATATTTCGTAGTTTCCTCACAGGATTCAGAATTCTTGAAGACTCTGAGCTGATCGCCAGTCTGAACGAAGACTTTGCAGCTGTGGTGGGTCCCAGCCTTCACCTGCCCACGGCAGAACAGCAGACAGAGGCCGCCTACAAGTTGAAGGATTTCTACTTTGGCAACAACACTCTTTCTGTCGATAATCCAGACCCTTTGGTCTATGTGAGTATTTCTGTATCGCTAATATTAGTTCCTAATTATCAAGGTAACCTACTCGACAAGTAAAATGTAAATTTAAGTATCCATTCCTCAAATGGACGCGTTTCCTGAGACGAGCAACTATGCTTCTAACATACAAAGCTGCACCATCATGACAGAAGTGTTTCGTGTAACACTGAGTCGGAGGAAGGCTACATGAACAAAGTTAGTTTCGTCAAAGTTTTAAATGAAGTCTTGCACAGAAAGAGAAACTCAAATAACCCAAACTGGGAGTAAGAAGACAAATTCGGTATACAAACAATAAACATTTGGGTGAAATTTTGACTACCGATCTGGTAAGGAATAAAAGGACGTTTTGGTTTTTCCGAAGCCAGCAAGAGAAGCGTTACAATCAACTACACAGTCTACCTACAATCATATTTATTCTTGAGAGTTTCGATCTGAAGACTGGTTTGATGCAACTATACAAGCTTGTGTATTTCAGCAAACTGCAAGCCTCTTTGTTTCTGCGTAACTGCATACAAATACACTACAGTAATAGATATTCAGATACACTTGTCTTAACAAAGAAGTTTAATAAACTGATATGTTTATTTATCCTGCTCATTGCAGTCAGTCAGGAAGTGGTCTTCAGTACCCCATCCAAGATCCCCTTCTCTTCCAATTTGCCTCTATTGCGAATTAATTCTTCACTCTTCCTTAATACCTCATCACGTATACTTTGGAGTGACCTCTTCTTCTAATGTAGTTGTGGAACAAACGTCATTTCCCACCAGTACGATAAAGGACCTGTACTTACAAAAGCTACTCATCCAATCTGCAGCTTTTATGTGTAACACAATTCCAAAGTTTTTTTCTGTCCGTACTGTTTACGACTACTTAATTTTCGTACATTACTAACTCCAGACATATTCTTTCAGAAAAGCGTTCTTGGTATTCATATTTAAATGAGATGTTTAAATAATTATTCGTAAACCGTTTCCTCGCTATTGCCTGTCTGCATTTTATATCTCTTTCACTTCGGGTATCATCAGTTATTTTGCTGCCGAAACAGCCAAACCTATCAGTTACATTTAGTATCTCTCTTCTCAATGTATTTACCTTACCACCTGTGATTTATTTCGACTACATTCCATTATCTTTGTTTTCCTTTTGTTGAGATTCATTTTATGACTTTTTCTGACCATCTGAATTATGAAGTCTTTTGCCATCTGCCACCGGCAAATCTCAGCGTTATTTCATTTCCCTGAATTTTAGCATCCTTTCCAGGTAACCATTTACTTTCCGTTGCTCAAGGATCTCACGAAGTCTGTGAGAGTATTGTCGACCCCAGATGCTGACAGGTAGTCTTTAAACACGGCATCCCTTTCAGAGCGAAGCACAACATTTGGAAACCATTCCTGTCCATATTCTACGGCTCTCTAAAAAGTCTCCTGGTATCCAGGTGCCGCTTAACTGAAACCCTATTGTCCAGAGCCTTGGGCTGCGAAGTACGACAAGCTCAACAGAGGAAAAGTGACATGATGGGCTATAAACGTAAATTAAGAAAACAAGTCTTCACTGGTTCTAGCAGCATTTATCGTAAGTGTCTTGAACTTTGAAACAATGCAAGCTACTGGAGCAAGGCGCAAGTGATTACGTTCTCCGTTAATGATTGTCATAGAGATGCAAGTATCTACACCTACAAGCCAACACCACTGAACCAAATCTGATGTAGAATTTTCGAATAACCTTTATACTCTGTTATTGTAAAGTTTTTGATGACTGATAATATCTTCTGCACGAAGCAACACAGATTTCTCGGCAGCCGTCTTGTGAAACTTAATTGTTCACTTCGTCCATGAGATCTAGAAGATAGTAGATAACAGAAACCTGGTTGATGCTATCTTACTTGATTTTCGAAAGGTATCCTATACAGTCACGCAATGTCGGCTTGTGAATACGACCTTCTAGAAGAACGTTGTACACGCTTTGTAATTGGATGGATATCTCCTCAACATATACAACTACATCGATCTTTCTTAGCGGCGTGAAACAGTTAGACGTAAAAATAGCGTGGAAAGCATCCTAAAAGAGTGTCATGGTTATTGTTCACAACATACATACACTGCTTCAGAAATGCTAAGGAATAGCTGAAACTTGCTAAGGGACGTCTACGAACAGCTACGGAACAACCGACAATTGCTACGGAACACCCAGTCAACAATAACGAAAGGAAATGTAGAGGGCGGGACGTGTTCCCTGCAGTCTTTGCCAGTATGCTCTGTACGCATTTGACAGCTCATGCAGGACGGTGAAGATGAATGTTGTTGTGGAACCGATCTGTGCGATATGTCTGCAAAATATCACTGAGTGAATACGATCGTAGACTAGCTGTAGGACAGTTCGAAGTCGCCCAATGCGTCACTACTGTGGCCACCATAACGGGCCTGTCCAGAAGTGTCATCACGCGATTAAAGAAGGCCACTGAAAGTGGAAGTGCTATGTGAAAGCATCCCGTTGGTCTTAGACGGACCACACCACCACGAGATGATCGATAAACAGCCCTAGTTGCGGGAAGGAACAGACATCTCATTATCAGGCAGATCACTGCAGACCTTGCAACCGCTACTGATACGTGTATCTGTGCCAGAAACATTTAGCGGTGATTAAATTAAGCTGGTTTGTATGTTAGGAAGTCTGTAAAATACATACCACTTCTACTGTGCCGTCGTTGAGAAAGAGTTCAATGGCTTAGGGAGCACGTTAGTTGGTTTCAGCAACACTGGTCCAGAGTAAAGTTCTCCGAGGACTTCCACTTCACTGAGAAAATGATTATGGCCACCATAATGTTCATCATCGTCATCGGTATGGCCCAGGCGTTACTGAGTCGGCAGGCATTGTGAGCAATGGCCGAACACTGCTGTATATCTTTGAGCGAGGTACCCTTACAGCACCACGATATTGCAGAGAGGAGGTTCTGGATCATGTCCACATGTTTAAGAGGTGCGTTGGGTCCCGGCTTCATGTTTATGAACGGCAGTACCCACCCACGTAGGTTCAAATGGTTGAAATGGCTCTGAGCACTATGGGACTTAACTTCTGAGGTCATGAGTCCCCTAGAACTTAGAAATACTTAAACCAAACTAACCTAAGGACATCACACACATCCATACTCGATGCAGGATTCGGACCTGCGACCGTAGCGGTCGCGCGGTCCCAGACTGTAGAGCCTAGAACCGCTCGGCCACCCTGTCCGGCCCGCCCACGTAGGACTGCTGAAGTGTCCGGCACATTGGAAAGTAAAAATATTGAACGTATGCCATGGCTTGCGTTTTCTCGAGGCCTAAACACCTTAGTGCATGCCTAGGGTGGTCTTGGCAGACCTGTTTCTCAACAAAGAGCCCCTCCCCAAACCGTGCAACAACTGAAAACCACCTTGAGAGTGGAGTGGGACAATATTCCTCAAGGACTTCTCAACAGTTTGTTAAATAGGACGCAGAAAAGGTGCAAAATGTGCAGGCATATTCCTTACTGAGAGTGCGATAACGACTTTTATGTTGGGAGATTGTCCCATGTCAAACATGAACAATATCTATCTTTGTGCGCCTGCTTTCTCACGTCGTGAAATTTGTGCCATTTTTAGTTACAAATATACCACTCCACAGTAGTTACATATGTACTGTGTCCATCACTGCCTGTGATTATTCCTGTAGAACTGCGTTTCGGAATCCGGAGCATTTGTCAGCCAGTGTAAATCAGAGATTTCCCAAACGTCTCCACTAACGAAACCCTCTGAGCATTCACGTACCTTTATGGACCACCTTTTTAATTTTGAGGTTAATAAAATACATAAAATTATAACAAATGAGAAAAACTTGTTATATTTAATGTTTACTTGGAGTTTCAGCCATAACTAATAACACAGAAATGATAAGAGTATTTTACGTCGAAAGAAAGTACCATGTTATGAATAGATTTTCCTCCGCGTAAAACTATTAATAACATGGTGTCGCCTTGCGACGTTTCGTATTATTTTTTAAAATTATGATTTCTGTGTTTAATCTGAGAAACCTTGGTGTAAGCGATCTATCGGACAATGTCTCAAAGTCGCCCGAGGCTCTTCGCCTTTCATATACTTGTACGAAGTAAAGTGTTATAACCAGAGAATTTTATCTACATGAAAACAGAACTGCAGGTTTTTACCAGTAGGTGCGCAAGTTAGCTACGTAATTACTTATTGCGTTATATTTGTGTAAGTCGCTGTCATGGCAAAAATGTCTGCAACGTTATACGTAGGACACACTTCATCTGTGACAATGTGGCTACTTTTACCACTTTATCTTATTCGACTTTTACTTTAACGCCTGTCAATACTTGAGCTTTATAAATATATGTAATCCACAATGGGCATTACCTATTTACTGATCAATCTTGGGAAGTGTTGTTCTTCATGACCAAGTAAAGTGGTAAAAAAAGGCACTCGGGATTGCAAATGTCATCAGGATGATTAACATCTCATATCCTGTATCTTAATTTCTACACTACGAAAAATGTTTAGCGAATGTATGTTGCTGAAGATCCTTATCTGCGGTTCAAGAGTTTTTCTGCAGACAATTGTGAGAGTCGTTTCTAATCTCTGTATTTCGTATGATTCGTGACTGAAAGTGCCTGTGTTTCATATTAATCAATGTTTGAGACACACAGCTACATCCCACACTTCTTTGTACTCTGTGTTAAGCTTTTGACTCCAAGCAGAAAGTAAATAACAACATCCACAGCAATCACAGCTACGTATTACAGTCCTGATCTCATCTAATAATTATCCCATTACTATTTTCACTGTAATGTTAATTACCACTCACGCCTATTTTTCTACGTGATATTTAACTTTCACTTTTAAGAGCGAAGATTGTTATTAACGTATTTTCGAATCCTCTGTGGATGAGCACGACAAATTTGTAACGATTAATATACATTGCTGATCTCTGTGTCGCTCAGGCACGTGAGACACCCCACCGACGGAAAGGTCTGTGTTTCATGGGAGGGGATTATAAACTAAGACCGTCATTTATACCAACAAATTTTTCTCAGAAGTCATTAACACACGTGTTATTATTTACCAATAGTACTAAATTTTGGCGGAATAAACATATCAATGCGATGTCATTCGCGGACGATCTAATTATTATACAAGGCATTACATAAATCAAATGAAATAAGAGCAAACTACAATCCGACTATATCCAAAAATAAAATGAAACAATGGCCTTTTCATGTATTCTTCCTATGCAAACAAAAATACTCGTCCTTCATCAACCGATGGAACACGTATCTGATTTCAAGTATTTAGGATGTGAAGTATCATATGATCAAGATATAGATATGGGAAAAATCTAGTACCCACGAGGGTAAATGTGGCATTATAAGGAGAAGGGAAACAAGGAAAGAGACCAATTTAACATTTAAAAAACCTAGTAGCTTCCACTTTATTACATGGGGTGAAAAGTTGTACGCTGAGAAATAATGGTTTACAGCAACTACATGCATCAGACACAATATTTTTAGGGTCTCTGAAGGGCTGCACTAGGGAAGATAAGATTAGAAACGAACCGATAAGGGAAGAACGACGGATGCAATCAGTACCCCTAAAGGCATTCCAATAACAAAAGATATGGAGAGAATATGTACTTCGTACGCCACGACAGAGACTTCTTAAACTACGAATAGACTGTAAACCAAGGGGCAAGAGACGTGTAGGAACAGATGACGAAACCGGAACAGGCCCTAGGCTCTAGGCAGAAGAAAGAATGTATCGGCCGTGCGTGGGGTGGGGAGCTGCGGCAGGAGGGAGGGGTAGAGAGGAAACCAGGTCAGAATTTTGAGCCATTAATGTAAAAATTAAAAAAATACTTTGGTAGAGACTCTGCACCTGTAACGTCTATTTTATTCCATTTTACTTACGTTAATTACACATTACAAATATTTACATTTATTATTTTTTCTCTTTCCATCTGCCTAGTATGAAGCACACGAAGGTCATCCGTCTTCATTATTTATATTTTGCAATGTCACAGTTCAACGACGACATCGGATCGTTCGACTCCAACGATGCGTTGATTAGAAAAGTTGTCGAGGTCTCCAACCTGACGCTCTATTTCTACGTGTTCGACTACAGAGGAGATATCGTTGCCACAAACCCATGGGGTAAGTAAGATAATTGCAAAGATACAAATGCCAATAATGTAGTTAATGCCTAACATAATCTTTTCTTTCGTTTAAAATTTCGTAGCAAAAAACAGAAAACACTTCCAGCAGACTAATGTTTCTTTGCGTTGTTGTTTGTGTATAGAGACTGTAGTAGGCTGTGTAGCTCCTTTTTACATACCGATAAGGATGGATTCAGTTAGCACTGTTTGTAACTGGAGTAACATAACCTGCTCTTGATAGATTTTTTCAGCGATCCTCATGTTACTCGTATCACACGTACTTAGTTGCATGTTTCTTCTGTTGCACAACAAAAACGTAAGAAAGTTCTTTAGTTCTACGCATATTTTGACACATTTATCTTCCACAGTAGTTGTGCAGTCAGATCCCACAATGTGGCAAGCCGCTTCTTGAAACTTCTATGCTCCACATAGAGTCCCTTCGGCACCTCCAAATTTGCTGAACAATCACAGCGTTATTATGGTGAGCCGCGGTTAATACTTCAGTAACTGCGGATGACAATTTCAGAACATTGTGCCGTGAGTACGCAAACGTATACGTATACCTTTGCTAGTTTCATAATGCTAAGTAATCTTACTGTGAACAAGTAGCGTGTGGTTACGTAGATGGACGGCTACTCGACTGCTGAAAATTTAATAGGCAGCGGAAGTTACGACTGCAAGTACCGAAAGCGCAGATTAGTGGTAGTGAACAAATCCAAAACAGCAACAGAGAAAGAGAACGTTTCTATTTACAACTCTAAATAAAAGAAACACCATGACAAATTTTTGCTAAAAGCAATGATCATAGGAGAATTCTAATATATCACGCTCCTCTATTGTGTAACTTGTTTGATACCAGGTTCATTGACATAAATAATATCAATAATTCTCATTTATGACCATAAATATCAAACTTCTCTGAAAAATATCTTCTTCTTCACATTTCTTTTTTTTTGGTGGGGGGGGGATTGTGGTGGGGGTGTGCGGGGGGGGGGGGGGGGGAATCGTCAGTCTTGTGACTGGCACGTTGCCGCCCGCGACTAATTCCTATCGTGTGCCAAATTTTTCATCTCATAGTAGCACTTGCAACCTACGTCCTCAATTATTTGCTCGATGTATTTAATCTCTGTCTTCCCCGACAGCTCCCTCTGGTACCCTGGAAGTCATTCCCTGATATCTTAACATATGTCCGATCATCCTGTCCCTTCTTCTTGTCAGTACTTTCCGCATATTCTTCCTCTCCCCGGATTTGCACAGAACCTCCTCTTTCCTTACATTATCAGTCCACCTAATTTTCAACATTCGTCTGTAGCACCACATTTCAAATGCTTCGAATCACTTCCTTTCCGGTTTTCCCCAAGTCCATGTTTCACTACCATTCCATACTGTGATCCTGACGTACATTCCCAGAGATTTCTTCCTCAAATTAAGACTTATGTTTGATACTACTTCACTCCTCTTGGCCAGGAATACCGTTTTTGTCAGAGCTAGTCTGCTTTTGATGTCTTTCTTGCTCCGTCCGTCATTTATTATTTTGCTGCCCAGGAAAAAGAATTCCTTAACTTCACCTACTTCGTGATCATCAATCCTGATGCTAAGTTTCTCGCTGTTCTCATTTCTGCTACTTCTCATTCCTTTCGTCTTTCTTAGATTTACGCTCAGTCCATAATCTGTACTCATTAGGTAGTTCATTCCATTCAGCATATCATGTAACACTTCTTCATGTTCACTCAGTATAGCAATGTCATCAGCGCTTTGTATCACTGATATCCTTTCACCTTGAATTTTAATTCCACTCCTTAATCTTTCATTTATTTCCATCATTGCTTCTTCGATGTACAGGTTGAACAGTTGGGGGGCAAGACTACATGCCTGTCTTACGCTCTTTTTATTCCGAGAACTTCGTTCTTGGTTGTCCACTCTCATTATTCCTTCTTTTCTCTTGTACATATTGTATATTACCCGTCTGTCCCTATAGCTTTGAAACGTCCCCTTTGAAAAATTATTACACGACTGTGCTTAAACTGACACACAATATTTTTTTTAGCGCAACGCAATCTGACTTTCAAAAATCCCTACAAAAGAACGGCCCTGACTAACATTAACCTGTACCTTTCACAAATCACTTACCTCACAAAAATCTTCGTTACTCAAGCTACTGCAATACAGCGAGCGCCACTACTGCCAGCTAAATAAACGATTCAAACTACAGAAGGCACTAACTACTGTTAGGCATAGTTAGCAAATGAAAGATTTTAATAGAGAACAAACATTGTATTTACCTTAATAGTCATAATATATATAGCAGTTCATAACATCCATTCTTACAAATATCAAAACTCCGCCATTTCTCTCCCCACATCCACCACTGCTGGCGGCTCACCTCCAACTGCGCAGCGCTACGCGCTGTTCACGTCCAGCTGCCGCTGCCCAACACTACAATGGTAGACAACAATGTACACTAGCCACAGACTGCACACAGCACAGCCAGTGATTTTCATATAGAGCGCTACGTAACGTTGCCAATAAGAAAACATAAACAGCCTACTTACATAAAGAAAACATAAACAGCCTACTTACAGCTTGCCAGTATTTTTCTCAGAATTTCTAACATCTTGCGCCATTTTACATTGTCGAACGGTTTTTCCAACTCGACAATTTCTATGAACGGTCTCATTTTTCTTTAACCTCACTTCCATTATCAGTTGCAACGTCAGAACTGCCTCTCTGGTGCCTGTACCTTTTGTAAAACGATACTGATCTTCAGTTAGCACAGACTCAATTTTCTTTTCCATCCTTCTGTATATTATTCTAGTCAGCAACTAGGATGCATGAGCTGTTAAGCTGATTGTGCGATAATTTTCGCACTTGTCAGCTCTTACAGTCTTCTGAATAGTGTGGATGATATTTTTTCGAAAGTCAGACGGTATAATGCCAAACTCATACATTCTACACACCTTGTTACCACTTCCCCTAATGATTTAAGAATATCTGATGGAATGTTATCGATCCCTTCTGCCTTAATTGATCTTAAGCCTGATTCTAATGCTGGATCCTCTATTTCTTCTAAATCGACTCCCGTTTCTTCTTCTATCGCATCAGACAAATCTTCCCCCTCTAAGCGTCCTTCAATGTACTCTTTCTATCTGTCCGCTCTCTCCTCTCCAATTAACAATGTAATTCGGTTGCACTCTCAATGTACCACTCTTGCTTTTATTTTCATCGAAGGTTAATTTGACTTTCCTGCATTCTGAGTCAGTCCTTTCGACAATCATGTCTTTTTCGAATTCTTCGCGTTTATCATGCAGCTATTTCGTCTTAGCTTTCCTGCTATTCCTATTTATTTCATCCCTCAGCGGCTTGTATTCCTGTATTCCTGAGTTTGCCTGAACATTTTTATAATTCCTTCTTTCATCCTTCAGCTGAAGTATTTCTTCTGTTACCCATGGTTTCTTAGCAGTTAACTTCTTTGTACATGTGTTTTTCTTACCAACTTCTGTGATTGCCCTTTTTAGAGATGTCCATTCCTCTTCAACTGTACTGCATATTGAGCTATTTCTTACTTCTGTATCTATAGCCTTAGAGAACTTCAAGCGTGTCTCGTCATTCCTTAGTAACTCTGTGTGTCACTTCTTTGCGTATTGATTCTTCCTGGCTAATCTCTTAAACTTCAGCCTACTATTCATCGTTACCAAATCGTAATCTGAGTCTACGAGTATATCTGCTCCTGGATACGCCTTACAGTCCAGTATCTCATTTCGGAATCTCTGTCTGACCATGATGTAATCTGACTGAAATCTTCTCGTATCACGCGGTCTTTCCCAAGTGTACCTTCTCCTCTTGTGATTCTTGATTAGTGTATTCGCTATCACCACCTGAAATATTTTACAGAACTAAATTGATCTTTCTCCTCTCTCATTCCTTGTCGCAAGTCCATATTCTCCTGTAACCTTTTCTTCTACTCCTTCCCCTACAACTGCGTTAGAGTCCCTCGTGTCTACTAGATTTTCATCTCCCTTCATATACTGTATTACCCTCCCAATATCCTCATTTACTTTATCTCTTCATTTCCAGCTTGCGACGTCGGCTTGTATACCTGATCTGTCGTTGTCAGTGTTGGTTTGCTGTCGATTCTGACAAGAACGACCTTATCACTGAACTGTTCACTGTATCACAATCTCTGCCCTACCTCATATTCATAACGAATCCCACTCCTGTTATACCGTTTTCTGATGCGCTTGATATTACCGTATACTCATCTGAGCAGAAATCCTTGCCTTACTTCCATTTAACTTCCTTTTCAGATTTTATAGCTACCCTTCCACAGTCAAACTTCTGACATTCCATCTCCCGACTCACAGAACGTATCCCTCCCGTTGATTATTCAATCTTTTTCTCATGGTCACATATATGTTTGTTAAGCAGTATTGCTATGTTGGCGATTTAAATGGAAATTTGTTTCTTTTTTTTTTAAAATGAGCTGTTAATTATCATCATTACCATTACTTTAGAGTATAATGAAATTCAAACCGAGATAACGGTAATTAATTTCAACTCGACTGTTCTCCATTATTTCCCATGACGCCAATTTCTCGTATTTACAGGTTATTCATCGTTAGATACGAAACTTGTAATCTTCGTATCTAATATTTCCTGAATCTAGCTTCAACAGCCAAGCTAAATTTATGATGTTCAGTCACTTGCACTGAATGCGCATAGCTTTTTTATTGTGACTACTCCATGCGCTTAATTAAAACCAGACGGCAATACTCTTCCAATAATTACGTGGATGAAGTACCTGGAACAGTCCTTGTCAAAACACATCCACTTCCAACCAAACCCTAGGCCAACCTTATACGGTAGTAATTACTGAAGCAAAAAACAAACTGTAGTCGATATAATAGAATTTGCAACGTCATCTGGTAGTGCGGCGCTGTACTGCCATGTAGCCAAAAAAGATACCAAAATCTACCGCTCTCTACTCCTCGGATGCGCAAATTACACTGCACACATACAGAAGTGAAACTAATGTCCATTTGATGAAGTGTAATGCCGGTTAACTCGAATCGAAAGACTAATTTAGATCATTCATCCTACCAAGAAGTATTGGCATCTGAAAGCTTCGTAACACTTTCAAAAGCACTGTTCAAGAAGTCCCTTATTTTGGGTCGTATAACGTGATGCGAAGACGTGGGCAAACATTTAATGAAGATGGAACTTCACGAGTGAACGTAATGTGAGGTCAGGTCAGTATTAGTGTAGAAAGTCAGAATCGTCCCAAACAACAGCACCAACACTGTTATCTTCACTTCTTCCCTCTTCTGGGGAAGTGTTATAGTCACTCTCTCTCCCTCTTTTACTTTGTTGTTATTTCATTCTCTCGTCCCAGAAGAGCAATAATAGGCTGGCAGCGGATTAATATGCCACTCCTCAGACACAAGAGTTCAAATGAAACAAAGATGGGCAAAGTTTGTGACGAAAGATGATCTCTATCACTGACGATATTTCAAACAACATACTGGAAAAAAGTTTTCGGTCATTGAAAACAGTGGTAATGAGTCATCAAATTCTGCGCTCCATTACACTTTACGGTCTCTGAGGGTAGAGTAATTGTCGCTAGTTGAGGTAATAGGGGGGCTGAAGGAAGATTTATCCTTTGAGAGAGTTAAATTTCTACGGAGATACTTGGTTTTGACGTTCAGAACGGTAAATAGCCTCTGGGTCTAGGCGAATAATACGGAAATAAAATTTCTCACGTAGTTAATGACCTATGAGATCCGGTTATATGGAAGAGCGCTACTCTTTTGAGCCAAATCCAGGTAATCTGAGGAGTTCCCATTTGGGAATATCTGGAGAGGACTACCAGTTGCCTTAAACGTGGGAAACATCGCAAAACCGTTTGTCAAAACAGGGGGACTGCAATATTGTTTCATTTGTTTCTGGATCTCTATGTCCCTCTCAAAAATGTTTATATTCAGCAAGTGTTTGTGTCGTTGTCTGTGTAAATGAGGAAAGTCGTAGAGTTGCTCTTTAGTTCATCAGATGCTGTATAGTTAATAATAAGAGATCTTTTCTATATGCCATTTTTTCTTGTTCTTTTTCAGGAGTGTCACATGCAGGGGAGTTACCTATTCTTTTTCTGAGAGAAGATACAGAATATAACTTAGACCCCGACTCAGAAGAAGAGAAAGTGCGCAGAAATATGCTGCGTCTCTGGACGAACTTCGCAAAATATGGGTACGTAGTTGCCTTGTTTGATACTGGGCGGGCTGAATGAAAAATTAAATTATCGAAATTATAATGAATACTTGCTGCAAGCAAATCACTAGTAAATGCATACTTGTAGTATATGGTCAATGCGTTAGAAATTAAGAGCATCACTAGGCTGCGTCTAGTTAGTTTGTGATTGACGTCTTTCTGTTAAGTCCCGTTGTTGACACATTTGGCCACTGGAGCTCTATACAAATATTTCGAACAAGAAATTAAATACGTCAATGTTAGCACTCAGTATAGTATTACAAACGTAGTCAGCAACAGAAAGTGTAGTGGCAGCATTTTACAAAGGTGGAAAACTAAAAATGCGGGGCTACGAGTTGAAAATACAAAAACTTGAAAACTAGCACGTTGTCAAATCGAAAGACTTGACTTACCGGACTGTGCAAGGTGTTACCCCTCGGAGAAACGCTTAAACTAGTTCGAAGCTGACTCTCATGGTGAGCCGGCCGAAGTGGCCGTGCGGTTAAAGGCGCTGCAGTCTGGAACCGCAAGACCGCTACGGTCGCAGGTTCGAATCCTGCCTCGGGCATGGATGTTTGTGATGTCCTTAGGTTAGTTATGTTTAAGTAGTTCTAAGTTCTAGGGGACTTATGACCTAAGATGTTGAGTCCCATAGTGCTCAGAGCCATTTGATTTCTCATGGTGAGACGTCCTCCAGAGCACTGCCATGAAGAACAGATCTTCTGTCTCTCATTTTTATCTCTTTTTTATCAGTCTTTTCTTTTTGTGGTTTTTTGTTCATACAGAATGATTTCGCCAGATGATTGGTGAGATAATTTTTTAGGCTTTTGCTAAGACTATTTTGCGGAAGAGAACATCCATAGAAGCCAACTGGATGTTTTACTTCGCAACCTCATCATTTGGAAACATAGCAGGTCTCACCAATCCTAGAAAATCCTGCCCGTTCACGATCTTTCCTTTCACTGGATGAAAGTCAGAAGACAGACGAATTTTCCGTCGATGCTATATTCTCCTATGAACAATGGCCTTCCCGCAGTGGTAACACGGTTCCCGTCTGTAACCGCTGTCAACCGTGGTCGGGTTTGGCTAGTACTTGGATGGGTGACCGTGTGAGTCTGCCGAGAGCAATTGGCTAGCGGGGCGCACCCAGCCCTTTTGAGGCCAATTGAGGAGCTATATGACTGAGAAATAGAAATCTGAGAACGGCCGGGAGAGAAATGTGCTGACCACATGCCCCTCCATATCCACATACAGTGACGTCTATGTGGATATGGATGGTCCTTCGAAACCTGCTACGGCGGAGTAATATTCTTCTATACGTAAAATTTAATGCGCTGTTGAGAATACCGTTGTAGTTAAATACATAAGGAATACAAAAACATCCTTAAATAGAAGCGACATCGAGAAGAACGAAGGAAAACCGAAATATACAGAGTGGTATGAGGGGGTGTGGAGGGGTGGGTGGGGTGGTTCAAATGGCTCTGAGCACTGTAGGACTTAACTTCTGAGGTCATCAATCCCCTAGACTTAGAACTACTTAAACCTAACGAACTAACGACATCACACACATCCATGCCCGAGGCAGGATTCGAACCTGCGACCGTAGCGGTCGCGCCGTTCCAGACTGCAGCGCCTAGAACACCTCGGCCACTCTGGCCGGCGGGGGGGGGGGGGGAGAGCAGGGGAGAGGGGGGAGGGGGACAGCAATGAGGCCAAAATTCGAAATGACGATATAGACTGACAGATAAAAGTAGCTATGCTGTGTAAACGACATCTAGCTCCCTCATAGTAAGTAATTATTGCATAAAACTGCAGATCTGGAGCAATATAACGTAAAAGAGTGCGGAGGAGCAGGGTAACAGAAACATGGCGTTACATACTCTTCATAAAAATAAATGGAACAAGTAAATTAGGAAATGAAAGGAATTAGGTAATTAAGGGATGGAAAGATTCATAAGTGATGCAGGCTGGTGTGACATGTCCCGGCACAGGTCGAAGTTACCAATCTAGAGTGGTGTGACCCATGCGGTGCAGTCAGAAAGTATACGACAATATTGTGCTGCTGTAATAGTAGTTCACCACTAATTAACCATTATAAAGGAGTCGAGAGGAAATAGTCTCCTTCGTTGTTTAGGGTTGGTTCTGGGTAGCAGGGCAGGTTCTATTATGGGTATGGTGATCTGCCAAAGTAGCAAGATTAAGTGAATTCTTAAAACAAGTATATTTACTACAATCCCTCATATTTGTGTGTGAGGTGTCTGAACTACAGATCTGTCTGAACAACAGATCCACAAACACATACACATAGGCCGGAATTCCTTTACTTATTACTCCATCGTATTACACATGTGATCAACACTGACAAGAGACACCTGGCTTCTTTCTATAAACCCTATCAGATGCTCTACATGGGGTGCCTCACTCAAGCAAAGGTGTAGTCGTTGGTATTTGTTATGCTGTCTATTAAATCAATGGATAAGAGGCGTAACTACTTAATCAATGGGCACTTATTGGCCTAGTTATTATATCACTGGCCGTTGTCCTACTTCACAGGAGACAAGCAATATTCAGCTACTTTAGTGGCAACTTGGCCTGACTACTACAATACATCAATGGCTACCAGGTCTAAAATATTGTGTCAATGGCCCTTGGCTTAATTCAGCTACATTGTTATATGAATCATAGACAGTCTTTGTTCAACACTGTTCAGTGAAACATATAGGGGACACTTCTAAGTTAGCCACTTATGTATCAGTTCTAGCTGCACTACCCGAAGTAATATTGTCGCCTTCTGGATGAAGTTGTACTGCTCCATCAGTACCTAATTCTGTCAACAAATATCACCGGTTTCTGCCTCAACTTTAATGACTGGTTGCTGCTTGGACACTTCTTTTGTACTCCTTTGACATTGGTTAAGGTTGTCCTTTTACACGCTTCTCGAGGATCGTTTCTACTCGATTACTACTGCACCCGACGTCCTTCATTATCTTTGGGCTTTTCGCACATTCTGTTGCAGTGTATTGGCAGTTATTTCCAATTAATACACTGGTTGCTTGGTCTAACCTTTTGTTCGATGAGCCTAGCTTCAAATCTGTATCTGAATCTACATACATACTCAGCAAGCCATAGTACGCTGGGTGGCGGAGGGTAGACTACCGCTGTCAGCTATTTCCTTTGCTGTTCCAAATAAAGCGAGGATAAACGACTATCTATATGATTTATAACGAGCTATCTTCATGATCCTTTCACAAAATGGACGTTGGTGGCAGTAGAGTCGTTCTGCTGTCAGCCAGAAATCCAGTTCTCTAAATTTTCTCAATAGCGTTCCTCGAAAGAATATCGCCCTCCCTCCAATGATTCCCATTTGGTTTCCGAAGCATCTCCGTAATACTTGCGTGTTGTTCGAATCTACCGGTAACAAAGATAGCAGACCCCAATGCTACTCCTCCCCCACCCCCACTCCCTGTGAATTGCTTCGATGTCTTGCTGTAATCTGAGAGAATGCGGATACCAAGCACGGGAACAGTATGTAACAATGGTTCGTACTAGCGTCCTATACAGGTGTCCTTTACACTTCCATAAAAATCTTCCAATAAACAGAAGTCGGCCATTCGCATTTGATGTTTAATCGATGTAACTGTTTCAAGCAGCAAACGCTAATATTGTATTCGAACTTTATGGTTTTGTTTTTCGATTCATCTGCATTAACTTCCGTTTTCCTACATTCGGAGGCAGCTGACATTATTCACACCAACCAGAAATTTTGCCTGAATCTTCTTGTATCATCCTACAGCCAGTCAATGACAGCACCGTCTCATACACCACTGCATTACCAGCAACCAGCCGTAGACTGCTGCTTACCCTGCTCGCCAGATCATTTATGTATCCTCACATTAACAGCAGCACACTTCCCTAGGGCACTTATGACGATACCCTTGTCTCTGATGAACACTGGCCGTCGAGGAGAACACAATGGGTTGTGTTACTTAAATTTTAGAGCCACTCGTATCCCTAGGAATGCTTAACAGTCGTCATTATGGCACCATGTCAAATGCTTTACAGAAATGTAGGAATATGAAATCTGCCTGTTGCCCTACATCCATCGTTCGCCGTATCCCATGTGAGAAAACGGAATGCTGAGTTTTACACGAGCGATGCTTTTTAAAACAGGGCTGATTCGTGGACAGGAGATTTTTCCCTCTCAAGGAAATTTATTATATTCGAACCGAGATTATGTTCTACAGCTAATCGATGTTAAAGACACGGGTCTGTAGGTTTGCGGGTCCGTTGTTTTCCCCTTTTATAAACAGTAGTTAGCTGCGCTTTTTTCCTGTCGCCTCTTCTCCTTCTGAGAAGTGATTACCGCGTACTTGCACCTTTGCTGACCTTCAAGTGATTACTCTGTGGGCAGCTGTTCCCATATGCATTATCCTTTCTAAATATTCTGTCCACCTCATTGGTGTCTACTAGCGGACATAAGCTTGCTTGTCCAAGGATTTTTGGTAAATCTCTTCTTTCTGTAATATGATTTACAACTAATATATGCGCTGATCATGATAACTGTCAAATAACCTGAGCTTCTGTCGTAAAGTTATGGGATTAGTTGTTGTTGGGGAATGAGAACACAACGTAAATATTAGGACAGGAAATTTGGAGCAGAACATAATAATTAAAATATTGGCATGCAGGACTCAGACAAACGAGTCGTAAGTAATGTGAATAAAATTGGGCACAAAATACGAGGGTTATTCGGAAATCAAGGAGCGATCGGCCGTGAAATGGAAACCACAGTGAAACTCCGATGAAGTTTTGCACAGGTGTGTTGGGCAGTGTCTCTAGTATGCCCGTCGATCACGTTACGTCGTTCTTTTCAGTTCTGAGCACCCAGGGAGCACATAAAGATACCCAGAACAATAGTGTCTCACGCCAAGTACGCGGGCCTGGTGAGAAATTTCGCCTGAAGCTATGCAGCCAAATTACATGACTGTCGTGTGGTTTCTTCTTCAAGACAATTCTCAGCCGCATTCTGCAGGGGCAATGAAGATGCTCCTGCGTCGTTTCCGATTTGAAATGTTTAATTACCCACAATACAGCCCGTAATTGTCTCCCTCTGAGTTTCATCTCTACTCACATGAACCGCTGGCTATGAAGACATTTTGGAACAGACAACGAGCTGTGGGCCAGCGTAGTTGGCAGAAAGCACTGGCGGCTGCCTGCTATAACGAGGGTATTGGAAAGTTGGTACAACGCTACGACAAACGTCTAAGTCGGATCGGCGACTATGGAGATAAGTAGTTCGAAGTTGTAACTAACTGTTGCAAATAAAACAGTTCTGATTCTCACTGTGATTTCCATTTCGCGACCTATCGTTCCTTACTTTCCGAATAGCCCTCGTACTTTTGCAGCTGTATCCTGCATTCTTTGATCACATTGCCATTTGTAGTGATAGCGAGAAAAAATTACCGGACATACTGGAATGAACAGACTACAGAGCGCAGAATATTAATTGAGCGCACACGAAAGAAAAAAGTTATGAGGGTAGCAGAAACCAGATTAGTGAGAAAATTACCACAAATTTTGGAGACCACGAAGTAGATGAAGTGGAGGAACTGTACTATCCTGGAAACGAAATAACAGATGATGGACGAAGCAAGAAGGACAGAAAAACCAACTAGAAAGGCCAGAGAGGGCTTTCTTGCCTAAACGAAGCATATTATTATCAAACAATGGCTTAAATTTCAGGATTAAATTTCTGAAATCCTATGTCTCGGAAGCAACACTGTATCGAATTGAGTCAAAGACTGTGGAAAAACAGAAAAAAGAGGCGTGTGGGTTGTGGTTATAAAGAAGAATATTTAAAATTAAGTAAACTGATTAGATAAGAAATGAAGAGGTTTTCCATAAAGTCATCTACAAAAAAAAAGTAGAAAACAGTGGCTAGAAGGAGGGTAAGGATGATAGGACATGAGTCGAGACATGAAGTGATAAATTTTGCCAAAAGCCAGGTGAACTGCGATCGCAACCTCTAGCTCTACATGTGCTCTCATCCTCGATCGTATGAAATGATATATTACTCCGTGTACTCACTGGAAACGCCATAAAATAAGTTCCTGAACGTTTCAGGGACCCTGACTGTTGCTTGTGGTTGGAAGACTTTGGCGCTCAAACGGATAAATTATTTTGTTAGTCACGGATTCGTAGAGTTTGATCCACTAAATATGGAATTTAGTTAGAAAACGTAAATTTCAGCAAAGTACATCAAAGATGAGATTAAGAAAAAACTTTCTAACGACGTTAGTACAACAGAATAAAGTAAAAAATAATGAATGCTTACTTGAGTCATCACGAACATGATACTGGACAATTACGATTGAAGTGGCGTTCATACGCATAACGGACAAAATCTGCGAATTCAGATGGTGGTATGAAAATCTGTAGTAATGAAAAAAATTACAAAGAACAGTATAGGTCAGAACAGAGTGCTCAACAGATTAACAAGTAATAAGAGGATTAGCAAGATCGTCACAAGACGTATGAACACCAGCGAATGGACTCAACACAGAATCGAAACATGAGTGGTTATTTGAATACGGAAAAAGATCCCCTTGAAAGAGCAAATTAGACTGTAGAACACATGCATACAACTTGGTGGAGTGCGTAGGGCGTATGATGTGCAAACTGAGAACATAAATCGAAATGAACTTCTCCCCTCTCACTTCTCGTGACTTCAGAATTTTGGCGAGCGCACTGGAATAGCGGTCGTACCGTTGTTGTGACTGGGCTGGCTGATGAAGGGTCTCTGTGCCATGTCCTACAGTGGCTGCCAGTTGTGGTAAGTGTGGATCGGAATGTTGTGATTTCGAGGCACCTGCATTATTATCTTTCAGAGATGCGGAAAAGTCCAAATTAAGTCCAGTGTTGAACTTTGACGACCTGGCACGATGTCGAACTCAAGGAAACACGAACACACGTGGAACCATAAGTTGAGTCCAGAGTAAGAGTACTTCCCTAATTCTAGAAAGTTTTCCTTCAGACCTCGGAAATATACTCGGCGCAGTTCTTCTAGCCAATCACAGACAGGGCCTAAGAGCTCCTCCAAAAAGGGATCTGAAAGTCAGCTAACAAATTGCCACCAACAAGTCAATAATGTAGCCGACAATAAGCTCTGAGCTTTCAGAAACGAGAACAGTGTACATCTATATTCGCATGGCCAAACTCGCTTGTAGAAATTCTGGAAATTTTGGTATGAGCTTTGCCCTGCGTTCCCATGAAAAGGCAGAGGTAAGAAAAACCATAGACGCACGTGTGGCCGCATATCTAGCGTCCGGAATGGAGTCTGAAGACCAAACGCCGAGGGGTATCGGCAAGCGGACAGTTGAAGACTCCACCGACAGTTCGATATCAGGCAAAATTCTCGACTCACCACTCCAGTACTCCGTTCTGCTGTGAAAAGCGCTACACGCTCCTTGGACTGTCCTGTCCAATTATCCAGGTTATCCGCAGGATTAGAGCTGAAAATATCGCTCGGCTGTTTATATGGTCTATTACCGCGAAAATAGCGCTTTCATTGATGGATGATCCCTCTACAGCATTTGAAAGCTTCACCTGCAGCCCGCCTGAAGTGGAAATAGGTTCCGGTAGTCCCAGAGCTAGATGAGTTAAAGAGAAACGGCTGCTGTTGGTACGGTATGTTGCATTCTGTACAGAGAGATGAGTTATCTACGTTGGTACAGTCTTAGCCACAATCACGTATGTAATCAGCTCCCGATACAAGTGCTAAGTCAGCAAAAAAATCGAATCGGAAAGTATATGAAGCAGAAGAATCTCATGCGGAAATCAAGCATAAAAATAAGATACAAATGTGAGGAAAAGGCCTGAAATAGGCTTCTGCCTTTATACTCTCGTGGTACCAGAGGGATCTTTACAGGTTAAAAACTTTCGTCGAAGATAAAGATTCGACTACACGCAACAAATAATTTAGGCTTGGATGCAAGTACTACTCTGAGAAGGAGACGTAGTCGTGGTTGACTGCGACAAACCTGAGGACTGATGGATCACGACTGCTGATTAGACTCACAGCTTCCATCCCCCAATTGCGATGTCTCAGATTTATCTACTTTTCAACTGAGTACTTTATTTTCCGGTATTAAGCATCTCTCTTGTTCATACTCAAATTATGTAACAGGGACTGAAGGTAAATTCTATAATGCACACAACGAAACCAATTTAGTTACATATAGTGCTATGTAGTAAAACGTGACGTGGACTAGTTGTTTTTAGCGCCTTTGTCATCGTAGATACCTCTCGCCATCATTAATTGAGTCGATATGTCGTTACCTGACACATTCCGCTAGTTGCCACCGCTCCTTGCTGATAACGGTTCAAAAACGACCGTCATTAACGCCAAGTTTGTTTCTGTTCTAACGATTAAACATTACACTAAGGTACATTCATCTAAATTAACCCACCGGAGGAGAAGTGGACGATCATGAGATATGAGATCCTGAATGGCGTTTAAGGCCTTTTCCTGTAGCCTAGGTTTCAGGTGTTTCAAACTAGCTGGCATTTTTGTTACAATATGGCTATAACTCTTGCTGTGGTCGTTATCATTGTTCCTCTGTCTGTCGCCACCGACCAGGAAAGTACTTGGGCTCGAACAAAGACAAATACACCAAAATCATGTGAGAAATAATCGAAAGGTCTCTTATTGCACTGGTAATACTCCCGCATCTGCAAAACTCTGCACTCGTCCGTTAGAGGCCTCTGCGTATGCCATGCCGCATTGCACACTGACCTGCCGGTACGCCAGTAGGGACGGTGCAGTGTGCCTCTGAAGTTGCGTTTTGTGACATTATTTGTGTATTGAAGCGTAGGATGGCTCGGCGATTGGTAATCAGTCCTGCTAATGTATTGCGATTGGTTGAGATGAAGTTACGAAGAACCCTTCTTCGTGAAGATGGCATTGGTGTAGAAGACGAATCAAGCGCATGTTTTATGGTATCTATTATAGTGCACAAATATGAGCAGAAGTTAGAAACAGATACTGTTGTAACACTAACACATAATGATGATGATAGGGATGATAATGACGAACACCTCAATGCAAACGGTAGTGCTACGGCAAGTGCGGGAAGAGGCGATGGAAGCAGTGACAGTGAATACCAACCGTCTCCCAAGAAGAAGGTTAAAGTTGCAAGTATCATCACGGCGTTTGATGACAACACACTGGAGAACATGTACGATGATTATTACGTTAGAGGTTTCGACACATACGACAAGCTTCTGAATAGATACACTAAACTGAAGTCTAAAGCAATATTAAAAACATACTGGATTACGTGGGAAAGAAAAGAGAAGGAAATACAGTTTTCAAAGGAAATCGTACACTGCTATTCAAGACCATCAAGGAGCGTGTAATGGCGAAATTCAATGAAGCGCGAGAATGCGGTTCCGCCGTTCATTATTGGCATTTACAACATTGGGCATTGGACGTAGCCAGAAATCTCGGGTGTACAAACTATACAGCTTGACTAGTATTTATTACCAATTTGAAAAAGGAGTTTAGGATAACATCACGCCGTATCACTATGCTCCAAGCACGAAAAGATAAGAATGACGAAGAAGAGCTAATTGAAAGAGCTCAAACGTCTGTTGCTGACGTCAATGAGCATATCACGAGAGAAAACATCGATATTAGTTCTGTATGGAACTGTGATCAGAGTCAATTCAACTATGAACATTCTTGTGACAGAACACTATGCATGAAAGGGGAGAGAAACACTGTCGCGATGTTGCAATCAGTTAACTGTGCAACACATAGTTACACGATCGATGCTGCCATATCAATGGACGGACGATTGGCAGACAAACTCTATATTTGCTTCCAAGAATCCAGTGGAAAGTTTGGACCCCGCGTGTCAAGGGAAATAGAAACGCAGTGCCCTCCAAATGTCATCATCGATGTAAGTGCGAGTGGGAAGATGACGAAACAACATCTGAAGACGTTTTTTCTGTCAGTTTTGAATCCACATTTGTCGAGAAAGTCATTAGTACTTTGTGACTCCTGGTCTGAACATTAGGATGAACGAGTACTACTGGAAGCATCTGGCGGAAAACATGTAGATTTAAAAATTATTCCGCCTAAAACTACAAAATATGCACAACGTCTGGGTGTGTAGTTCTTCAGGCAATATAAAATATATGCCAAGAGAATAACAGACTTCATTAAACTACGTTCCAGTAATATGCAGCCGAAATTGCACGACAGATTCTTTATCATGAATATGCATTCTGTAATTTACAATCAGTTATCTGGGGGAGTATACAGACCAATGCTTCGTTACGCGTGGCAGAACGCTGGCTACGGTATTGGTGAACCGGTGAACAACTTCAAAAGTGCCACTGACGTGGCGTTCAACACTGATATTATAGAATGTGCAAATACGCCATGCGATCAACTTGCATTTCATCACTGTGCGTTTCGTAGTCATTCGTATTGCTCGGAGCATTTTATTGACATTCCGCATTTACATTTATAGTTAAGATTCCTGCATTGTTTATGGCGTCTACAATTACATCTACAGTGATATCTAGATCATGAGTGCAGAGTTTTGCAGAAAAACGACACCCACCAGCACATTCAGAGGTACATAATGGTCCTGTAACCAAACGTTCATACAGATCTGTTTGTTCGAGCCCAAGTACTTTCCTGGTGAGAGGTTGCATTAGAACTACCAATTGCACAACGGTGGCTCTCATTTTTCAAATGTCATTTTTATGCTACTTCTCAGTGTTTTTCCATTACACAAAAAATTAATTTTAAAGATAATCAATTTTTGAAAGAATACTGAAATCGAAATACGTTGTTTCACTTCCGAGAACTCATTCGATATACACAGTGATAAAGGAAATAGAATTAGTAATAACTGCATTTGCTTCATGTTGTGACAGGTCAGATTCATCACTGAACGTAAACATATACAAGCCAGAAGTAGCCTTTAACATCAACTTGGAGCACGTACAGTGACAGTGAATTATGCTTCCAGACTGCTTGAATATGTACAGTAATTTAGGCTTATTTATGCACAATTGTAATAAGGAGTTTTCTGTTTTGTTCTTTAGAGTGTACTTATGAATATCTCTACAACATCTCAAAGACGATGGATATGTTGTGTCTCCCGACAGTAACCCTACCCCTGAGGCGGACCCTGTGGTGTGGGAGCCGTACGACCTGAGCAGCCGCAGCTACCTGCTGATGCAGACCAACTTCTCGCTCGCACACGACAGGCTTGGCGAGCGCATGGACTTCTGGCGTGAGAACGTGCCACTGCTGCCGTTTCCCGACACCGTATGATAGACAACAGAACCAAAGCGTCAGTAGTGAAGTATCTTAACCCTGGACTTCAGTTAGCAATGAGATAAAACCTTTGGGATAATTCGGAATACTTAAAAACGACGATCCTCTATGAAAAAATTATATCACATTCATGATACCACCTATAATAAAAAGACGTAATAACGTCTAAGTGACAGTGGACTAATAATTGCAATTAAGTAGACTTGCAACTAATTAACATACGCGAGTATTATACATCCTACTACCATTTCTTGCTACATTCACAGATGGCGGAGCGGAGGAAAGACAGTACATTGCACAAGAAAAATGCATGTTAGAGAGCAACTTACCCACTCACTGGAGTCAAATATATCCTTAGAATGGAATCCGCGTTAAGGGTTTCAGTGTTCTTGTACTTTTACCTCAAAAATTTCGTGTGACGCCTCTAGTGCAGCTGACTCCGTGAGCGCCATAGCCTGCGCCGGCAAATTCATCGCCTGGCGCTAACGTGCTACTTTGCGGCTTGATGCAGCGCGATCTCAGCACTCGCAGGCAGCGCCGGTAAAAAGACAGTGAATGGACAATTCTTGGAAATTAAATGTTTGATAATTAAGTGATGTTTGGACCCCAATGCTCCCAAGTAGTTCACCATCGCACGTCCGTTTGTTTGTGCTACACTCCCGTAGGGCGCTGCATCTGGTGGGCACCTACATTACCTAAAACTTGTTTTCATAATTGATACGGCATGTCAGTTCATTAATTCGTCTTTCCTAAGAGTTGTGAATCATTCTCTGTCTTCCCTACTTAATCTATCAGGACTGCTATGTGCCTTCTGTAAGTAAATATTATTGTTAAGCTTCAGACTGAGAAGGGGAAGACACATATTTGCGTGGCTCCCGTTCCCGTTTAGAAAGTGCCGCGTACCATTGTGGAACAGCGAGGCTTTGTGCGAGCGATGTACGACTTGAGAAGTAAAGTTTGCTAAGAAATTCCCGGACGTCACTAACACTGAAACTGTACCTAAGGGACAGTTTAAAACTGAGTTTGAAGAATATTACAAGGGGGAATATAAGTAGTACGTTAACGTCGGCCTCGACTGTTCTGTCTACGCAATGGCACCTCGGACACGGTTGTCTCTGTGGAAAAACTTGGCACATAGAAAGTAAATGATTAAGATTGTCCAACTACCAAAGCAAACACAAATTTAGAGTAATTGACACTATTATTACGAGCTTGGGTTTGAAACACATATAACATGTTAATACTTACGTCAACAACAATGACAGAGCCTGAGTCGTTTGAAAAGTTTAGAAATCACCACTCTGCGTTTTTCACACATACTAGTC
The DNA here is from genome assembly GCF_023864275.1 of Schistocerca cancellata. Classification (NCBI taxonomy): domain Eukaryota; kingdom Metazoa; phylum Arthropoda; class Insecta; order Orthoptera; family Acrididae; genus Schistocerca; species Schistocerca cancellata. Next base: position 562,035,815 of record NC_064628.1, on the reverse strand, counting down.
TCACATGCAACAAAATAACAATATATCTCTGTACATTTAAACAAATTACAGATTTTATATTGACGCCTATGTAATGGTGCGTCCGCATTATACAGGAGATAAAAAGAGAGTGATATCGCCCTGCAGTGGACGATGGGTTGCGCGCTGTCTTTTTTTTTTTTTTTTTTTTAAATATTCAAATGTCTTCACAGTCTGTCTTTAATATCGATGTTTTTATATGCACGCTGAATTAGTTTATAGTTTCTTAGGCGCGTCAGTGGCGCTGGATTCATTTCCCCTTTTAAATCATCAAAATTCATAATTACAATGCGTAGTTAAATATTATACATTGGCAAATAGATGGCTCTTGGCCTCTTTCATTACTCAAATCAGAGTTTTATGAGACGAGATGTGGCGGTGTGGAAATACATCTCATTTCCCCGGTCGATCAACTACATGGAATTAGTACTCACTTAAATGCAAGGCTCACAAGGGTAATCTGCTGCTGAGGTCTTCCAGGTCTAGAAGTCACTTCCGTGGTGCATGATCTGTTACTACAATGAATTCTCAACTGACTAGTTTATGGTGTATAAAACACGTAACTCCTTTTCTGTCCCTTTCAAAAGGGAGGAAAACTACTGGAAATTGATGCTCTTTTCTGTTAGTTACTTATGATAAGACGTCTCAACTGCTAGCCTAATTTGCTGGGATGTAGGGTTTTGTTTAGTCTGGACAAGCCAATAATGGGTCCTTTGTCAAAACCAATTTTCTGTGTTTCTATTGATTTTGAATATCTGGAACGCCAAGTAAAAACCGCTACATTTTTGAGTAGCCATCAGGCATATTGTGCCACCATACCGCGAAATGAATCTTCAGCAAAAATTAGCAAGGTGTAAGAATGCGTGCAGTTCTCGCAGGTTTACCGGGTCCCTGTAGCTCCTCTCAGCTTCTACTATTTCTAAAGCAGGTTATGCTCGATCTGTGGTTATCCTGTTTCCTAAATATTCTACTTCAGATACAAGGAAACGAAATTTTGACATGGACTAGCAAAGATTTGCATGCGAAGTGTCTCAAATAGTGCTCACCACCTTTCAACATGTTGTTATATGTCTTGGCTTAAAATGAGAACATCAGTGAGTGAACCAGGTACTGCATGGTTGTTAATCCACTGACGACAGTATCCGTTAGTCACTGAAATGTTGCTTGTGCAGTGTGAATACCAAAGGGAGACAGTTGTATGCACTCGTAGGTACAGTAAATGATGTTTTATCCCTATATGCACCGGTTAAATCACAAACAGAGAAGATTTCCTATGAAGCAAGGAAACCCGAGGATTATATCATATTTGGCAACGGATGAATACGTGGTGGCATTACAGCATTCAACTTCCTGTTACCAACGAAAAACATGTCTTTCTGTTTTCCTGTAGATTATTTTTTCCAGACAATTGCTATTAGTGATGGCCTCGGTCGATCTGATGGTTCTCTAGGTTCGAAAAACCCTGAGCCAGCTGCTCATTAATCATCTCTTCGACTACAGCTTGTAGACTATATGGAGTTCTATACAGTCCTTGAATGACGGGTACTGCTTCTCCCATACCATGTTGTCCGTTACGTGACATTTACTTTCCTATCAGCTTGTGGGTTGTATCAGGCATCATTTGTGTTGAGTCCTTGTCGCCAAATGTGGTGTCCTGTCCACTAATCTCGTATAGGGTACCTAAGGGATGCTGCGTTCTCGGAATGCTATACAACAATTCAAGCAAATAACATTAGTAGTTTTATTTCAATAAAGCAGATTGGCAACGCTTAACTTGTATTTACAAAGGTGTGACAAGCGATGGGCGACATGCAACCAAGTCAGAGTTCTTGCAAGTTTGTCACTAATAACTGAATTCACAGCACTCTCTGCTAGGCGGCGCTGATGCTGTTCACTAATGTCTGGGCGAGGCTGGGAGGAGCGGCGCTTATATACACTTCTAGCAGAGGTCGCTCCTGTCATAGCGTTATCCTTGTCAACGGGCTATTGGATGACGTCGCCTCACCACCCTTTCTGGTCTTGGGTTCTTACTCTTCGTTCCGGCGCTTGTGGTTGCGCCAGAACAATTTGTATGTGGGTCACGTACAGGTCACCTGCTGCACGGCAGTCGATGGCGAGCGCTGCCACACGTGGCGCCCCAATGGAGAGGTGCTGGCATGAAGGTGTGCAGCAAGGGATCACGAGGGATGTGATTATCTAAGATGGTAGCGAGCTGGACAAGGCAGAGCAGAAGTTCGTGTAACAAAACAGCAGAGGCCATCTGGTGGAGTCTGGGAGTTGGGTTTGACGTGCTGCCTGTCCACACAGCGCATTGGTCTTGCTGTGGAAGAGCAGGTGGTGCTTGACTGGGTGGATTCAAGAAGAGTGGTGCTGGCAGAGTAGAAGTTAATATTAGCCATGGTATGTGCTGAGGTATGGGGGTTAAAGCTGGTTTTTCCTGTTATTCAGGTGCAAATCTTTGTAGAGCTGGCTATTGTGTCTTGCTTGGTGGATCTAAATTGTGTTACTGATCACATTTCCAGTAGGGTGACGCCGTTATAGGGGATACTGTGTTAAAACTAGCCAATTGTTACATGTTCTGTTCTAAGAAATTTTTACCTGTTTTATTCTGATGTTGACTGAATTGCTCTCTTACTTACTGTGCAATGCGTTGCCATAATGATGAGACTTTACTTATTATGCTTGGGCCCCTTGTTTTTTACTTTACTTGAATAGATGGAATAAATCCCAAACTAATTAGATATGGAGGGTTACCACTGGATAAAAGACTTCTACAATTAATAAAGGAATACTGGACGAAGTGCAAGATCCCAGACCGTTGGTATGCAGCAGAAGTGATCTCTCTTTCGAGGAAATTGAAACGTAATGTGTGTAAAAACTATCTTCTAAACTGTGGAAGTAAACTATACTCAAAGATAATCAATGACCACATCAAGAATACCAATGATGTTATTTTTTTCTGAAGAATAAAATGGATTTAGATGAGGTCATTCATGCACACACATTGTGCTTGTAATTAAAATGGCCGGCTGGAGTAGCCGAGCGGTTCTAGGCGCTACAGTATGGAACCGCGCGACCGCTACGGTCGCAGGTTCGAATCCTGCCTCGGGCATGGATGTGTGTAATGTCCTTAGGTTAGTTAGGTTTACGTAGTTCTAAGTTCTAGGGGACTGATGACCTCAGTAGTTAAGTCCCATAGTTTTCAGAACCATTTGAACCATTTTTGTCATTAAAAAAATTATAGAAAAACACAGAGAATTTAATATAGAAACACATATGGCACTAATTGATCTTGAGAAGGCTTTTGGCCGTGTGGGCTGTGATAGCCTGGGGAAGATTACGTCTGAATTTGGATGTCCTTATCATCTAATAGAGGTTGTGAAAAGTCTATACAAAACTAGATGCTTTGTAAGAACCAGAGGTAGGAATCGACCAGAAGAAATAATTATTAACCAAGATGTCAGACAACAGTGTGGACAATCATTTTCTCATTCTTCATAAATGGAAATGTGAAGTAAACAATGGAACTAAGATAAATGAATGAGGAATACCTGGATATACTGTTTTTTGCTGATGATATCGTTATCATTCAGAAGAAGATGATCTTCAAAGATCAGTATACTTGCTGGAGGAAATTTGTAAGAAGTACAACTTTAAATTTTCTAATAATAAAATGAAATCAATAGCATTCCAAGGTAAGTATTCAGTCAGATCAAAATTTGGTTTGGATAATTCAGTTTTACAACAAGTGCCTCACATCTCTTGTTTAGGCTGTTCTATAACTTTTCTTTATTATTCTGATACTGAAAATAAAATACACAAATGCCAGGCAGTCTGCGGCACATTAGCAGAACATTGGGCCATAAAGTACAAAAAGCGACCATCACAAAATTCTACAAAGTAATTGCGGTTCGTCTGTTATTGTTGGAAGCGAAATCTGGATGACTATAGAAAAATTAAAACAATTCACATGAGGTTCCTAAGAAAGGCTAAGGGCTGCACAAGAAGAGAGATGATTAGAAATGAAAATATTAGAACAGAATAAAATATTTTCAACATTAATGCCAAAATTTTGAGAGGTAGCGTGCAAGATTAGATACAACACTTCGCAAGAATGGAATGTCGCAGAATTGTCCATAAAATTCTGAACTTCAAGCCGAATGAGAAAAGAGGTATTGGAACACCTCGAAAAAGGTGGGAAAGATTTTGTTACGGGGTTCGGAACAGGCAACAGCTTAATCCTAGAAAGGAAAATGCTGCTGATGGTGATGAGTTTACGGAGTCGGATTTTGGTGAGGTATGTTTTCGGCATTGTGTTTGGGGTTAAAATAATATAACTTTTCTTGTTATCCTTTTCAAATTGTTCTGTGATTTATGATATACAGATTTAAGCCCTCTTGTTGTACAACTAGAAGTATTCTGAGTGGCAAAAAATTTCATGATGTGTTATAGTGTGCTAGATAGTAGCATCGTATTTTTAAAGTGAGTACTGCATTATTTGCTTATCGTCACGTTCTATACACGCTAATACTGGTTTGGCTTCATTAATAAGTGCATGTAAAACTTATTAAGAATGTAATCCAATAGAACCCTCAGTCGCGACTTACTCTCACTGCTTCCTGAGTCGCGGTATGTATTGTGAGTTGGACTAAGGGAGTTGTGGAAGATTACCCCATTCTCGGAAATTATCAACGAGGCTATGTGTAGCGGGAGAAACTATTCTCTGATCTTCCAGCAATGAATGATTTAACTTGGCAAGCAGATTCTGTTCGATTGGTTCAAGTGTCACCAGTTAATTTACTCGCACTGTCGTTACGGGGATTTACAACCTGCATCTCGTGCTCCTTGGTAAGTACTTCAATCACTTCTTTTGGATCTATGTTCCACACTGTAGCAACTACAATGCTTTCTGGAATACGCAGTTCTCCACTTGGCTCTTCTTTAACGACCCTGACACTTCTCGTTACACACTAATGCCTGTGGTCTAGCAAGTCGCCGTTTGCTGATGACTCTGTTTACAACGAATTACATCCCCTGAACTTCGGCATCGTCACTTAGGTCTACAGAGTTTCTTCTGTTCGCGAGGGTGATGCACTCACATTCAATTATATATACGTCGACTGGGAACGGCACAACTACTTTGCTATTCGGTTAGTGCATTACCTCATCAGCACTAATACTTATTCCTGTGTCTGAATATTAAGGTTCTCATTGCAGCCACAGTTAGTATGACCGAATCGGATTTCTATTTCTGCTACATTAATCCGACAAGGAACCCATTGAGTGTGAGGGAGCAATTTTAGTCTTTAGTAATGCTCATTTGAAAGTCTTCTATTAATAATTGTACAAGGGAAAATATTAATTGCCAGTAACTGATCATGTACATCAGGAAGACGATAGTAAATGAGTGTCAGGAAGGTTCAGAGGTCAATCTTCTGTGGGGTGCATGTATTATCTTCTCAAAATGGACATCGTCGACATTCAAGGATTCTTCAAAACAAATTATTAACTTGCACCATGAACAAAGAATAAAAAATTGCGCCCCAGAGTGATCACACAGGTTCGCGCCATCAAGATCGAAGGCGAACTCTATGAGAGCTACAAACCGTGTAGAACGTTCAAAAAATGCTTCGAATGGCTCTGAGCACTATGGGGCTTAACTTCTGAGGTCATCAGTCCCCTAGAACTTAGAACTATTTAAACCTAACTAACCTAAGGACATGACACACATCCATGCCCGAGGCAGGATTCGAACTTGCGACCGAAGCGGTCGCGCGGTTCCAGACTGTAGCGCCTTGAACCGCTCGGCCACTCCAGCCGGCACAGAACGTTTAACTCAGCGGATGACCTTCCATATACGTGATTGTGTTCAGTACCCGCTGCATGGACAACGATTGTCCTCTGTTACGTTACACTGGAGACTGAATCTGTGACTCCCTGTCCGAAGTGGATGATGAAATACATGATCTGACACCCGTTTCAATGACACATTCATTTTTTAAGCACGTAGCGTCATCATTGTAGTCTTTAGGTACATTGTACGCACTGTCGACCGTACACTACAGCACACACTCCACTGATTCATCTCGTAGAAACTCTAATGTTTCATCTGCCACTTCTTTCTCACTCTGCGAAATTACTTGGGTTTCCTTCTGGTAAAATGTCAACTTCGGGAACTATTACTGTAGATACAGTGTAATATTTGATTTGTTTATCGTTGCCATTACCCTGCTTTGTACCAACACGACTAGCACTGTAGCAATTTTGTGAGTTATTCGTCGACTAAGCAGTTCAGCTATCCACCGTAGCCTCTGCTGTACTCATACTGGGACACTTCCAGCCCCGCCCCCTGTTGCAATTAACAGCCAGTATTATGGCTGCATGGTAGACGATACGTCGGAGGTCGGATGCCGCAAACATCATTGGCCATTTTGCTACCTCGCACCCATGGTAATCTATGTCAGTGTGGTAACCCATGAGGAAATCTTTCACCAATATACCTTCGTCGCGTTTACCTCGGTTACTTATTATTTGCATTCCCGATACATATTCATTTTGGCCTATCTCGAAGTCAATCGCAACTTCTCTTTAACTGTGCAGCCTATTGCTATTTAACCTTTTAATTGTACAGATCGTACGCCACAAACTTTCTTTTTTGACCACATGGCACCTCATAAAATAAAATTGAGCCGCTGTGTCTATTATGAAATTTTCCCTCGATAATTTTCGTTAATGATCAGAGTTTTGGAAATAACAGCAGTGGATCGCCGAGTAACTGCGGCTACTTAGAGGCCACGGTAGTGGTGGGTGGTGGCCTTTCCGTCGCTCTATAGTTCCATGTACCCCGCCCGAAGTTCTGCACTTTTCGGGTTTCTCTTGTGCAGGTTACTTTATCCCCTCCCTCCCCCCTCCCCCCTCCCCCATATTGGGTGGGGGAGAGGGGCTGGGCAGAGCTGAGGATGAGTGGTCGGGGTAGAGAACTGCAGCCGCACAGGAAGTGGAAGAACTAGTTTGGACTCTGCTCATATCCCGAGATCAGCCATCTTACCTTCTGACGCCTTTAGAGATGTCATGGATCGCGGTCTTGGACTCTAAGCTTAGAACCATTCTGGTTAGTACCTGTAGCATGATGCGACAGAAATACCGCTCCGCTCAGTGCTTTACTCTGTTGGAATGTCACTTGTGAATGACATGCTACAAATTCATAGCACAAGCCTCTTCTTGTGAAGTGTCCTGATAGATATGAAATACATATATAAAATCTGCTGTGTGAAACATCATCGAGTTGATGCAAACAGCCAAAGGTCTATTATATCACTAGCACTAGCAATCTGTTCAGTTTTGGGAAACGTCCTTCGCCCTTTCTGAGCACAGATTAACAACAAGTATTCCATCCTTTTCAATCTGTCTAGATCTTGTCCAGTCCATGTAGCACAGAACCACGACACTGTATTGGGTGCGAAAAGAGGCGGACCATCACGACAAAATTTAGTGTTGTGGGTACAACACTCGTTTCAAAAGGTTGTGGAGGGGGAGATTTACGCTTCTGTAGGTACAAAGTTTCGTTGATTTTGGTACTATATTCGACGCTTCCAAAATTGTTTCGATGTTTTCCTAACTGACATGAAATGGGGGACTGCTGTATACTGTAAAGAGAACGGTATAGAAGACGTCGGTATAATCTTATTGTTTGTGTGTCCTACGGGCCGGCTGGAGTGGCCGAGCGGTTAAAGGCGCTACAGTCAGGAACCGCACGACCGCTACGGTCGCAGGTTCCAATCCTGCCTCGGTCATGGATGTGTGTGATGACCTTAGGTTAGTTAGGTTTAAGTAGTTCTAAGTTCTAGGGGACTTATAACCACAGCAGTTGAGTCCCATAGCGCTCAGAGCCATTTGAAGCATTTTTTGTGTGTCCGACACTGCACACAGAGTCCATGTGAAAAGCTTAGGAGCACAATAATTACATGATTGAGACCGTCTGTGGTCGGGTAGGTGACGGGCGCCAACAAACTTCTCTACACATCGCACCGCATGTTTCATAGCCCGTGTGCCGTGAGCAACATGCTCCTCCGTTACACGTACGACTGTGGGATTCTGTTCTCTCGCACTTGCCGGAACGTCTCTACAGGATGCGCTGTGATCTAGCATTTGATACTGGTGAGTTTTTCGTGTTGCAATAGAGTGATTAGGAAGGGTACGGGTCATTATTCTCATAAGATGTCATTGTTTTCCCATCGTCTATATCTACTGTACCTTTGACGGTAAAGACTCGACTTGTAAGTAATTATAAGTGTTTTTCATTCTCCTATGAGCTTGATACATAACTGCTGTATACAGGAACGGTAAGTTTATGCTAAGGCTAACCAGCCACCCGCCAAACCAGAATTAACAATACCCGTCCAACCTATTGGTCATCCTGTGCATCCGAATAACTCAGCCCGAATCCTACTCCCGAAGATATCTTCTGATTCCTCTGAACCCCTGTCCCTTGTTCTTGTCAGTGTTTACCGTGGAAGTTAATCCCCAATGTCTTAATAAATGTCCTATTCTCCTGTCTCTTCTTCTTGTCAGTACTTTCCATACATTTCCTTCCCTGCCGATCCTGAGGGAAACCTCATCATTCCTAATCTTATCAGTCCACCTTATTTCCTGTTGTGGACTGCGGGCATCTACTTTGGTGAAAATCTCTCTGCCGCTGAATCGGGTAGGGTAGATGCTTGGGTTGTAGGGCAGCACACACTCAATAAAAGTAACACGGAAAAGTGAATATCAAAATATACTACTCAGCTTTGTTAATACTAATGCGCCCTGCGATGACCACAGTTCCATGAACAGAAATTAAATAATGTTCTCTGAACTAAGACGGAAGGAAACTAATCTTCTATCTTGATGTACAATTCGAAGAACAGTTCGAAAATATAGTACTCAGTTAAATCTCTGGTAGGCGGTATCCGCCGGTGCACGATAATTCTATTCATTGTTATGTTTCTACTGAAGAATAACCATTGTCTATCTACCGGCCACTGTTTCTGTCTCAGTCGAGGACTTGTAGACTTGATACGACCAACACTGTGCAGGAACTTCCTAGATAGACTAGGACGAAGAATCTCTAGGAGAGCACGGATAGTTAAGAGTGCGTCTCTCTTCCTGGTGGCGCTGCCGCTCCAGGTGGCGTGATTCTCGCGTGCAGCGTGATTGGTTTGAGCGCAGGTTTGTTTCTCCTGCGGATGAAGGTCCACGGTATTTACGGTACCAACTGTCGCAAACTCTTCTTCTGTGGTACCTTAGCAGACCACATTTTTAACGTTCTTTAGTAGAACCACATCTCAAAGACATCGATTTTCTTCTGTTCCGTTTTTCGCACAGAATCCTGTGCTCCAAACGTATATCCTCAAAAATTTTGTTGCTCAAATTAAGGTCTATGTTTGGCGCTAGCAGGAATGTTTGAGGCTTAGCCCGAATGCCGTTTTCGCCAGTGCTAATCTTTTTTTTATGGTCTCCTTGTTCCATTCCTACATCTGCATCTACATGATTACTCTGCAATTCACATTTAAGTGTTTGGCAGAGGGTTCATCGAACCAGAATCATACTATCTCTCTACCATTCCACTCCCGATCAGCGCGCGGGAAAAAAGGAACACGTAACCTTTCTGTTCGAGCTCTGACTTCTCTTATTTTATTTTGATGATCATTCCTACCTCTGTAGGTTGGGCTCAACAAAATATTTTCGCATTCAGAAGAGAAAGTTGGTGACTGAAATTTAGTAAATAGATCTCGCCGCGACGAAAAACGTCTTTGCTTTAATGACTTCCATCCCAACTCGCGTATCATATCTGCCACACTCTCCCCCCTATTACGTGATAATACAAAACGAGCTGCTCTTTTTTGCACCCTTTCGATGTCCTCCGTCAATCCCACCTGGTAAGGATCCCACACCGCGCAGCAATGTTCTAACAGAGGACGAACGAGTGTAGTGTAAGCTGTCTCTTTAGTGGACTTGTTGCGTCTTCTAAGTGGCCTGCCAATGAAACGCAACCTTTGGCTCGCCTGCCCCACAATATTATCTATGTGGTCTTTCCAACTGAAGTTGTTCGTAATTTTAGCACCCAGGTACTTAGTTGAATTGACAACCTTGAGAATTGTACTATTTATCGAGTAATCGAATTCCAACGGATTTCTTTTGGAACTTGTGGATCACCTCACACTTTTCGTTATTTAGCGTCAACTGCCACCTGCCACACCATACAGCAATCTTTTCTAAATCACTTTGCAACTGATACTGGTCTTCGGATGACCTTACTAGACGGTAAATTACAGTATCATCTGCGAACAACCTAAGAGAACTGCTCAGATTGTCACCCAGGTCATTTATATAGCTCAGGAACAGCAGAGGTTCCAGGACGCTTCCCTGGGGAACACCTGATCGTCTATTACTACGAACTGCGACCTTCCTGACAAGAAATCACGAATCCAGTCGCACAACTGAGACGATACCCCGTAGGCCCGCAGCTTGATTAGAAGTCGCTTGTGAGGAACGGTGTCAAAAGCTTTCCGGAAATCTAGAAATACGGAATCAACTTGAGATCCCCTGTCGATAGCGGCCATTACTTCGTGCGAATAAAGAGCTAGCTGCGTTGCACAAGAACGATGTTTTCTGAAACCATGCCGATTACGTATCAATAGATCGTTCCATTCGAGGTGATTCACAATGTTTGAATACAGTATATGCTCCAAAACCCTACTGCAAACCGACGTCAATAATATAGGTCTGTAATTCGATGGATTACTCCTACTACCCTTCTTAAACACTGATACGACCTGCGCAATTTTCCAATCGGTATATGATCGGTATATGATCGGTTGTATATGAGTGCTAAGCAGGGAGCTATTGTATCAGCGTAATCTGAAAGGAAACTAATCGGTATACAATCTGGACCCGACGACTTGCTTGTATGAAGCGATTTGAGTTGCTTCGCAACCCCTAAGTTATCTACTTCTAAGGAACTCATGCTAGCAGCTGTTCGTGTTTCAAATTCTGGAATATTCCATTTGTCTTCCCTGGTGAAGTAATTTCGGAAAACTGCGTTCAATAACTCCGCTTTAGCGGCCAGTCGTCGGTAACAGTACCATCGGCACTGCGCAGCGAAGGTATTGACTGCGTCTTCCCGCTTATGTACTTTACATACGACCAGAATATCTTCGGATTTTCTAACAAATTACAAGACAATGTATCGTTGTGGAACCTATTAAGGCATCTCGCATTGAAGTCTGTGCCAAATTTCGCGCGTCTGTAAATTTTAGCCAATCTTCGAGTTCTTCTGAACTTTGCATGCTTTTTCCGTTGCCTCTGCAACAGCGTTCGGACCTGTTTTGTGTACCATGGGGAATCAGTTCCATCTCTTACCAGTTTATGGGGTATGAATCTCTCAATTGCTGTAGCTGCTACATCTTTGAATTTGAGCCACATCTCGACTACATTTGCATAGTCAGTTCGGAAGGAATAGAGATTGTCTCTTACGAAGGCTTCTAGTGACACTTTATCCGCTTTTTTAAATAAAATTATTTTCCGTTTGTTTCTGGTGGATTTGGAAGAAACGGTATTGAGCCTAGCTACAAAGACCTTATGATCACTAATCCCTGTATCAGTCATGATGCTCTCTATTAGCTCTGGATTGTTTGTGGCTAAGAGGTCAAGTGAGTTTTCGCAACCATTTACAATTCGCGTAGGTTCGTGGACTAATTGCTCGAAATAATTTTCGGAGAAAGCATTTAGGACAATCTCGGAAGATGTTTTCTGCCTACCACCGGTTTTGAACAAGTATTTTTGCCAACATATCGAGGGAAGGTTGAAGTCCCCACCAACTATAACCGTATGAGTGGGGTATTTATTTGTTACGAGACTCAAATTTTCTCTGAACTGTTCAGCAACTATATCATTGGGGTCTGGGGGTCGGTAGAAGGAGCCAATTATTAATTTAGTTCGGCTGTTAAGTATAACCTCCACCCATACCAATTCGCACGGAGTATCTACTTCGACTTCACTAGAAGATAAACCACTACTGACAGACACAAACACTCCACCACCAATTCTGCCTAATCTCTCTTTCCTGAACACCGTCTGAGACTTCGTAAAAATTTCTGCAGAACTTATTTCAGGCTTTAGCCAGCTTTCTGTGCCTATAACGATTTCAGCTTCTGTGCTTTCTAAATGGTTCAAATGGCTCTGAGCACTATGTGACTTAACTTCTGAGGTCATCAGTCGCCTAGAACTTAGAACTCATTAAACCTAACTAACCTAAGCACATCACACACATCATGCCCGAGGCAGGATTCGAACCTGCGACCGCAGCGGTCGCTCAGCTCCAGACTGCAGCGCCTAGAACCGCACGGCCACTCCTGCCGGCTCTGTGCATTCTATTAGCGCTTGAAGCTCAGGGACTTTCCCAGCACAACTACAACAATTTACAATTCCGACTGTTCCTTGATCCAAGCACGTCCTGTATTTGCCATGCACCCTTTGAGATTGCAGCCCACCCCGTACTTTCCCGAGGCCTTCTAACCTAAAAAACCGCCCAGTCCACGCCACACAGCCTCCGCTACCCGTGTAGCCGCCAGCTGAGTGTAGTGAACTCCTGACCTATTCAGCGGAACCCGAAACCCCACCACCCTATGGCGCAAGTCAAGGAATCTGCAGCCAACACGGTCTGAAAACCGTCTGAGCCTCCACCCGGCTCTGTACCAAAGGTCCGCAGTCGGTTCTGTCAACGATGCTGCAGATGGTGAGCTCTGCCTTCATCCCGTAAGCAAGACCGGCAGCCTTCACCAAATCAGATAGCCACTGGAATCCAGAGAGAATTTCCTCAGATCTAAAGCGACACACGTCATTAGTGCCGACATGTGCCACCACATGCAGCTGGCTGCACCCTGTGCTCTTCATGGCATCCGGAAGGACCCTTTCTACGTCAGGAATGACTTCACCCGGAATGCACACGGAGTGCACACTGGATTTCTTCTCCGCCTGAGCCGCCATATCCTTAAGGGGCCCCATTACGCGCCTAACATTGGAGCTCCCAGCTACCCCTCATGGGTATTTTGCTGCCTTAGTAGCAGAATTCCTTAAATTCTTCCAATTCGTGATCCACAATTCTGACGAACTATTTACTGCTCTCACTTCTGCTGTTTATCATTACTGTCGTCTTTCTTCGATTTACTCCCGACCCATATTCTGTAATCAACAGACTGTTCATCCCATTAAAACCATCCTGTAATTCTTCTTCAATGTCACTAATGATAGCAATGTGTTCAGTTGATCTTATCATTGATATCCTTTCACCTGGAATTTTAATCCCACCCTTACACCTTTCTTTTATTTCCATCATTGCTTTTTCGATGTACAGATTGAACAGTAGTGGCGAAAGACTACCTCACTGCCTTACACCCGTTTCAATCCGACCACTTCGTTCTTGAGTTTCCAGTCTTAATGTTACCTCATGGTTTCTGTACATACTGTATGTTACCCGTCTTCCCCTATACCTTACTCCTACTTTTCTCTGAATTTCGATTATTTTCACATCGGACGCTTTTTCCAGGTCGACAAGTTCAATGAACGTGTCTCGATATTTCTTCGGTCTTGCTTCCATTGTCGAGCCAACGTCAGAACTGCCTCTCTGGTGCCTTTATCTTTCCTAAAGCCACACCTTCAGTCATCTAACAGATCCTCCTTTTTCACAGCCAGAAATGGAGCTGCAGCCACCAACCAGGATAACACCCCTCTTCTGCCACAACCTTCTTTCGATAAACTCAAGAAACGTATTACCCTTAGACTTTTTTCGAAACCCTGAATGTCACCTGTACGATCTTTGTACACCAAATCACTGTTGCCTAATGATTTGCTCTCCCACATCGATCGTACCTGTATTACTAATGCTGGCCTCAATATCCACAGCAGGTCCCACGCAGAGCTCCAGCTATGGTGTCATTTTACCTGCTTCCTCCATGATGACATTGACCCCATCCCACATCACACCATCATGAATGCAATATCACCTCAAATGTCAACCTAGCATCTCCCTACCTCTTTGGACGCCTTGCAGCAGAGGTTCTCGATCCTGTTGGGAGTGACCACCTACCTGTACTCCTCACCATCTCCTGCTCACTATCTCATCCCCATTCATCCCACCGCAATCTCCGTCCAACAGTCCGGCCGTGAACACTTCCACGACAATTAGAATCCGTAGATACCCAGATTGGAAGCCACCATCTCACCTTCCAGCAGCCTGACGATATACCTCATGCCACTTCCATCCTGCAAGAGACCTTGTCAGACGCCATATCCACCCACATTCTTATCAGTACCATATATCTTCACAGTTCCATCCTTCCCTCAAAACCATACTCTTCCATCGATAATCCCGTCACATGTACCGCTCCTTCCTGCGTACTCTTGACCAGGATACTCTCGCAGGCCACCGGAAAGTACAGAGACAATTATGGAATTTACTACAGCACAAAAACGCAAAACAAAACACTGGGACTGGCGCCAGACAAGTACCATACTCAACACTACACTCCCCATAAACTCTTCCAAGTACTGACAAGCATTCGATCGTCTCACTGGCAGTAACCCCGTGACTCGCTACCCGCTTCTCCACACTTTAGCCATATCTTACGTGACAGACAGAGCAGAGCAGACCACTTTGCATCCTATCTCTGCGATAGATTCTCCATTCAGTAGAGCTTCTGGCTTAAGCGTTTTCAACAATCAGCGTTAAGGAGAAGCAACGCTACATGGCTCTGAGCACTATGGGACTTAACATCTATGGTCATCAGTCCCCTAGAACTTAGAACTACTTAAACCTAACTAACCTAAGGACATCACACAACACCCAGTCATCACGAGGCAGAGAAAATCCCTGACCCCGCCGGGAATCGAACCCGGGAACCCGGGCGTGGGAAGCGAGAACGCTACCGCACGACCACGAGCTGCGGACAAGCAACGCTACAATACGCTGAGGTACTCCTAAGACCCAATCAGAAAGAGGAGACGCTGTTTCCAAGTGAACAGTTCCACCTCAGCGCTCAACCAAGACGGCACAACAACGCAGAATGTTACACACACAATTCGACTTGTGATATACTGTACAACATTAGGACTCGCTCGGTACCAATTTGCTAGAAAAGTTACATCCTCCACACAGCGAAGTCATTTGCTTGTTGGCTTCATGTTGCACTGGTGCAGTCTCCTTACCTGTTACCAGCACCCTGTATCGAGTAGAAAAAAATTGCAGTAGCCTTCGGGCCACCTGACGAGTGGGGCGGAACTTGAACCGTGCCACACCGCATAAATTCTAAACAGTATTTACCACTATTTCTGCACTTCTGCTGCATTGGAATTCGCCCGTCTGAACTGTCAAAAAAATGAACACAGACAGTGTCTTCATACGATCCTAACTAGAATTTGTCCTACTTTTTTTTAATTTAGCTCAGTTTCTCCGTATAAAAAGTATAAACCTATTTAACCTTCTGTGGAACTAATTTTCTGTAGTTTATGGAGATAACACTAGAGAAGGAAGTAGAATCAGATGAACATCACGAATCCAAGTGAAAATGAAGCAGTCGTGGAGTAAATAGAAATTCCGGAAAGGCAACTCAACTTGCATCTAGTTGTGAATGCAAGAGCTAATAAACACCAAGATACGTTCATGCTAAATACATCAATAAAAGTTTTGCATCACCCTGGTTCCCAGAATTCCTGAAGATAGATGTGGACGATGAATACTGTGTCGAAGACACAGTCCTTTTGACTGTTTGGAGACGTCACTAAACCCGCCCAAAGATGTAAACAAGTATGCTTGGGTAGCGCCTATTAGACGGAGGGGATCCGACAGCCGATCAGTTCTAGTCATTCCACAAGGAAAGAGGTACACGTCTCATGTTTTCTGTAGCTCAACCATGCCTAGACGGTCAATACCGCGGTGCGATCGCGTCCGCATTGTTACTTGTGCCAGGAAGGGCTATCAACGAGGGAAGAGCGCTGGCGTCTCGGAGTGAACCAAAGCGATGTTGTTCGGACATGGAGGAGATACAGCGAGACAGAAACTGTCGATGACATGCCTCGCTCAGGCCACCCAACCGCTACGTACGGATTATGACTAGGAGGAACGCTAACAGCAACGTCATCACGTTGAATAATGCTTTTCGTGCAGCCACAGGACGTCATGTTACGACTCAAACTGTGGGAAATAGGCTGCACGATGCGCAACTTCACTCCCGACGTCCATGGCGAGGTCCATCTTTGCAACCACGACACTATGCAGCGCGGTACAGATGGACCCAACAACATGTCGAATGGACCGCTCAGGATTGGCATCATGTTCTCTTCACCCATGAGTGTCGTGTATGCCATCATACAGACAGTCCTCGGAGACGTGTTTGGAGGCAACCCGGTCATGCTAAACACCTTAGACACAATGTCCAGCTAGTGCAGCAAGGTGGAGGTCCCTGTTGTTTTGAGGTGGCATTATGTGGGGCTGACGTACGCCGCTTGTGGTCATGGAAGGCGCTGTAACGGCTGTACGACAGGTGAATGCCATCCTCCGACCGATAGTGATACCATATCGGCAGCATATTGGCGAGGCTTTCGTCTTCATGGACGACAATTCGCGCCCCCATCGTGAACATCTTGTGAATGACTTCCTTCTGGTTAACGACATCGCTCGACTAGAGTGGCCATCATGTTCTCCAGACATGAACCCTATCGATCATGTCTGGGGTAGATTGAAAAGGGCTATTTATGGACGACGTGACTGACCAACCACTTTGAGGGATCTACACCGAAATGCCTTTGAGGAGTGGGACTATCTGGACCAACAGTGCCTTGATGAACTTGTGGATAGTATGCCACGACTAATACAGGTATGCATCAATGCAAGAGGACGTGCTACTGGGTTTGAGAGGTACCGGGTGTCTAGAGCAGTCTGGACCACCACCTCTGAAGGTCTCGCTGTGTGATGGTACAACATGCAATGTGTGGTTTTCATTAGCAATAAATAGGGCGGAAATTATGTTTATTCTGATCTATGTTCCAATTTTCTGTACTGGTTCCGGAACTCTGGGAACCGAGATGAAGCAGACATTCTTTTGAAGTACGTTGTGTATTTGTGGAAAAAGACAGTTTAAGACAACGTAAAAGAATCCAGAGATTGCTGATGACGATAAGGTTCCAATATACAAAAAAAAAAAAAAAAACCAGTAGGAAATAGTAATAGGAAATTTCTTGTTTAGAAAACTTTTAGCTAAATAAGCAGGTTCTCGCCACTGTAGTTCCACTTCAGTGAATAAGAATAAGCTGCATATAATGCAATAAATTTTTCAGAACAATTAAACTGAAAGCCAATAGAGACAAATACTCATCTTCGGATACGACATTGTTCTTCACGGCAAGTAGGGAAGGTGAGAAACAGGCAGACAGAGTGTAAGCCCAGTACAAAAAACCTTTATGTTAATGAAAAATAAGGTGATGACTTGAACGTCAAATCAGTCGATAAGATGATGAAATAAAAGAAACTTGATTGCTTGTGATGTAAGAACTGTATCTTATGTAATACGTAGTTCTCGGCTTCGGAGCGAGATTCGGCAACATTATCGCACAGGTGGAGTTTATCTGGTCTCAACAGGTAACAGATGTTAACGAATGCTGCGTAACGCTACGTCGCGAACCTTCGGGCTGTTTATAGCTGTGATATCTGTTTTTTGAGCTTCTTCTGCCTCTAGTCACATACAGAGAGTGGTGTTTGTATAAACGCTGTCAACTTTTCACGTCCAAACTTCTAAGTGTTTATCTGTAGCCCTCTTTACACCAGAGTGAATGGAAATATACACATCCTAATGCGGATTTGCAGATAGTCGCCAGTGTTCGCGACAATCGCTAGAGTTTGTGAACTTTCCACGGAGAACATCGATTCTTTTGGCAGCATCAACATTCATACTATAATCAGCCTCAACGTCTGCAACTCCAGTCCTGGGCTGCTACCTAGACGGACCAGTCTACAAATTTTTTAATTGACAAACCTATGCATGTCCGCACTAGACGTATGTGTAAATGTCAAAAGATGACACTTTACCAATATTTATACGTGGTAGAGAGGGCGAGCGAAAGAACACGAGATAACAAACATTGCCTATTAACGTTGAGCTACGTTTCTTTTTGCGCTAAGAATAGGCACACAGAGTACAACATCTTGTATATAGTTAGGGCCACAACGCAAAACTTCGATATTCAAAGAAGATTATTATGCAATGCGAGAGCAATGATTTTGACGCAGGAAGCCAAAAGGCGTGGTATCTCAGTTTGTATGTAAACATGAGATGCACGGTCGTAGTGCATCTGATACAGACATGCAAGTCTCGTGTTCATTATCATTAGTTCTTAAGCTCTGTGCCTATATCGGTTGACGCTTTTCGTTGGCTTCTCATTAAGATAAAGGAGGATATTTGAAAGGAGACACTATAATTACCGACGAGAAACAAGATCTGCAGAAGTGTTAGCACTTATACTCTAGTTATTAGCAATATGGGACATTTAAGTTAGTGATTTTTTAGAATTGCATTAACTACTGTACGCCATATTTTCTGATGTTCACCATAACGTACGCGAAGAATTTCAAGGTTTTTGTTAAATGAAGTATCAGGACCATAATGCCAATGAAATATGATTAACATAAAGTGAAAAATACACTTTAAGACAAAAAAGCAACGCACTACTAAGAAATTATCCAAATGGGACAGAAATCGGTATATGTGATGTACATTTACAGACAAACAAATGATTACAACTTCAGAAGAATTGGGTGATTTATTCAAGAGAAAGAGCTTCACATGTCGAGCAAGTCAATAATGCGCTGGTCTACCTCTGGGCCTTATGTAAGCAGTTAATCACCCGGGAATTGATTGATAGAGTTGTTGGACATCCTCCGACCCATGTTATGCCAAATTCTGCTCAGTTGGCGTTTTAGATCGTCGAAATCCCGAGCTGGTTTGAGGGTTCTGTTCATAAACACACAAACTATCTCAGGTTTGGCACGGATCCGGCGATCGTGCTGGTCAAAGTATGGTTTGGCAAGTGGGAAGACAAACAGTACAACCTGACATCGCGTGCAGGGTGACTTTTTATTGTGTAAGTAGGCTGTTTAGGTTTTCTTATTGGCAACGTTACGTAGCGTTCTGTATGAAAATCACTGGCTGTGCTGTGTGCAGTCTGTGGCTAGTTTGCATTGTTGTCTGCCATTGTAGTGTTGGGCAGCTGGATGTGAACAGCGCGTAGCGTTGCGCAGTTGGAGGTGAGCCGCCAGCAGTGGTGGATGTGGGGAGAGAGATGGCGGAGTTTTGAAATTTGTAAAACTGGATGTCATGAACTGCTGTATACATTATAACTTTTGAACATTATTGAGGTAAATACATTGTTTGTTCTCTATCAAAATCTTTCATTTGCTAACTATGCCTTTAGTAGTTAGTGCCTTCAGTAGTTTGAATCTTTTATTTAGCTGGCAGTAGTGGCGCTCGCTGTATTGCAGTAGTTCGAGTAATGAAGATTTTTTGTGAGGTAAGTGATTTGTGAAAGGTATAGGTTAATGTTAGTCAGGGCCGTTCTTTTGTAGGGATTTTTGAAAATCAGATTGCGTTGCGCTAAAAATATTGTGTGTCAGTTTAAGCACAGTCTTGTATATATTCTGTGTTATCGCGTGGAATATTGTGACAATAATGGCGTGTGAAAAACGTAACACTAGGCTCCAAAGTAAACTGAGAAATACTAGTGACGACGAGCGTAGCTTATCAGCACCACTGTGTAGTGAATTAACAGACATTCGAAGTAGTAATTTGGTAATTGTGCACAGGGAAATGGAGCGGGCGGCAAATAATGATGTAGACAGTGAAACAGGTAGTGAACAGGGAAGCATTATCGATCGATCTGTCGGCAACAGCTCGCCTAAGGAATCCGAAATGACAGAACACAATATAGCAAATTCCGTAGACTTAGATTTTGGGTCCTCACCGTTTTCTCAAATGAGTCAAAACACATTTTCTGCTTGTCAAAATGTGAATGTTGCCGGTGAAAATGCACTGCCAAAAAGCATAGAGAAACAGATTCCAGACACTAATACATTATTATTGCAATTAATGCAACAAATGGAACAAATTCAGAGACAAACACAGCCATAGCAACAAAAGCTAGACACAATGAAAGAAAATCAGAGACAAACACAGCAAAAGCTTCAAAAGTTAGACACAATGGAACAAAATCTTTAAAAGTTAAACACAATGGAACAAAATCTTTTGAACAAACACGTGAAGATTTAACTACTGAGTTACATAACATTGAATCGAAATGTCAAAAAGTCTGTAATGACGTAAAAACACAAATTTTTGAGCATTTTCAATCTATTTTTTCGCGGCATGAAAATGCATTACAGAATCACGAAGCAGCCATAAAAGAACTGCAAACCATTGTTCATGAAAATCATGAGACCTTGTTAGCTAAAATTGACTCAGTTGCATCTACCGATTCGGTTACGCAACTTGCAAAAACTCAGGAAATCTTAAAGGACACAGTAGATTCGATTTCAACACAAATGGACACTCTGAAACTTGGTTTAGAAAAACACACTGAGGAAATGTGTTCACTATCGGGGAAAGTAGCCGAACTTTCGGATCAGTTCACTAACTTATCTACAAAGGTAGATGATGGTCTGAATGACACAAGACCCGTAGCCTTCACTGACACAGAAGAGTACGAACAAATTAGAAAATTCAAACAAAATCAAAAGCAAATCAATACACAGTACAAAAGAGAAATCCGGGAAGTACAAGATCAGTTGACGCAGGTAATACAAGAATTACATATTTCACAGGACACTCGCGCTCCGGTACGGGAAGAGGGACATAGAAATACGGAACAACCACAAAATAATAACTCAGGACACTTAGGAAATTATGAAGGAAATGGGCAAGCCGCATTGGATTTTTAGATGGGACCGCCGAAACGAAGTAACAATGAGCGATGTGCGACGCGCCGACACGATGATTTCGACTAGAATGAACCAGCTGTAAGAATGCGATCGGTCATTCACGATTGTCACAGTGAAGGAGAATTTTATCATGCCTTCCTCTCAGCGTATTGGTCTCAAGCTACACAAGACCGAGTAAATCATAGCATCATAATGATGAAACGTTTCAAACAATCTGAAATTTCCAGTCTTATGAAATATTTTGAAGACATGTTGCATAAGAATCAGTATCTTTCAAACCCATACAGCCCCTCAGAACTCATCCGCATTTGCTTAATCAAACTACCTGAACATTTACGACGTATTATTTCAGCAGGACGTTGCAAAGACGACATTGAAGCTTTTCAGGGACTGTCACAAGAACTGGAAATTGACACTGACAATCGCGGAACGCGAAAACAGGATCACAACAATTACAGGTCACATCTGTCACAATTCCGCGATGACAGAAATAATACACGACAAGGCTATTCTTACAACGTAAATCGTGACCAAAACAGACACCACCCGTATGACAACCGTTGGCAGAGTAGTAATAATTACAGGGAAAGATCACCTCTCTGCGGTAATGACTATCACAGAGACAATCAGAGAAACACACAATATGGGAACCAAAATAATTATTATCAAGAGAGACAGAATAACTTTAGATGCAACGGTCCAGCGCGCAGTTACGATTCAGGGAGAAATTCTCCACCACGTGACCGACAAGAAAGAAACTATGGAATCTACTGACATGACGACAGACAATATGATCGTAACGACAGACCTCAATTGCATCAGAACTGGCGGGATTTAAACAGGGTGGGGCCCTCTCGACGAGGTGAATTTGTAGAAGTTAGGTCTCCAAATCCCAATAACGACACGCGCCAACAAAGACACAAAAGGCAATGACTCATACCGCTGGCAGCCACAAAACGTACTTATGAAACTGACGACGCAGCTGCCGTAGCTAGTAGTTACGTAAAAATGGAAGACATTAGGGACATCTTACTCCAGGAACACGACGTAAAAAATAACAACATTGCATATCCTGTGATTCACATTACTGTAAATGACGTAAAATTTACGGCAGTACTTGACTCTGGCAGTCCCATTTCAGTAATTAGTGAAACAGCTTTTAGCAAATGCAACAAATCGAACGATTGCCCCACACTTCCGTTACGTAAGATTAAATTACAAGGTGCAATCATTGGAAAAAGTGTAGATGTACGCCAACAAACCAACTTAGAATTCTTTTGTCAAAGCCACAGCTTCTCTATGAACTTTCTTATTGTTCCATTATTGTCGACGGAAATTATACTGGGAGTAGACTTTTTGAATTAATACAAAGCAATCTTAAAGTTTCACGATGCTCAAATAAGTTTAAAGAAAGAAGGTAAGTCAATAGCTTTGAAATTTGAAGATTGGCTCTCAAACCATGACGAGGAAATTAATCGGCTTTACCTTCTGTTAGACAACAGTTCGGAATTTTCTATGGAACTAGACATTAACAATCACTCCGCAAGTACTGACAGGGATGATATCGACGGCATATTTGAAACTAATGAGTTAATTCAGAATAAAATTCAAACAATTGAGAATTGTAATGACACTGATAGGCAGGACCTTTTTGAGATTTTACAAGCACATTCCACAGTTTTTACTCACAAAACAGGAACAATCAAGGGATTTCAATACCAATTTCGTGTTAGACCATACGTAATTCCAGCGCATTATAGGGACAGTGTTAGAACAGAAATACAATCAATGCTTGACGAGGGCATTATTGAGCCTGCAGTAAGCGCATACAACAATCCATTACATGTTGTTGAGAAGAAAAATGGATCGATCAGGCTTGTCTTAGATTCTAGACAAATCAATACTATCATTATTCCTGAAACAGACAGGCCGCAAACGTTGGAACAACTTCTTCAAAATTTTTATGGTGTAAAAGTGTTGTCTTCCATTGATCTCAGATCCAGCTTTTATCAGATCGAACTTCATCCAGAATGTAGAAAATACACAGCTTTCCTTTGTTTCGGCGTTTGTTGTCAGTTTCGGAAACTTCCTTTTGGTTTGAACATTTCTTCGGCAGCATTCATTCGCGGGCTAAATTCCATATTACCTGAGTTCTTAAAACGTCACATCACCTTACATGTGGACGATATTCTAATAGCAGAAGCTTCATGGGAACAACATAATCGCATCCTCAACAGTTTTTTACGTATTTTTGCAGAATCTGGAATTACAGTTAACTTGGAAAAGTCTGAACTCGGTAGGTCAAAGGTGAGGTTTTTGGGACATTTTATTTCTTCTGAAGGCATTCAGCCGGATCCTGAAAAGTCAGAAGCAATCAGAGCCATTCCAGTTCCATCCACAAAAAAACAAGTCCGCAGTTTTCTAGGTCTCGTAAATTTTTACCGTCGTTTTCTGAATATGCAAATTCTAGTTACACCAAAACTTTGTTCTCTCACTGGAAAAAATACTATTTGGAACTGGGACGAACAAGCACAGTTGGAATTCAATTCTTTGAAAGAATCGCTACTTAACGCGCCAATACTAGCTCATCCAGATCTGTCACAAGATTTCTGCCTTACCACAGATTCTTCTAAAGTCGGTCTTGGTGCCCACTTATTTCAAGAAGCCACAGAAAATGACACTACTGTTCAGAAAACCATTGCTTTTGCTAGCCGAGTGCTAACAAAATCTGAAAAAAATTATTCTGTTACTGAATTAGAAGCTTTAGCTATCGTTTGGGCATTTAACAAATTCCGTTTCTTTCTTTCTGGTAAGCACGTAAAAGTATACAGTGATCATCGCGCATTACAATTTCTTATGTCTTCAAAATTAAATCATGACAGGTTAAAACGTTGGGCATTGTTTCTGCAAGAATTCCACTTCACAATAGTCTATATTCCCGGCAAGGAGAACATTGTTGCGGACGCACTGTCACGCGCACCGGCTGGGCTTGAGAAAAGTAACACAGAAGGCAACCTCGAGAATAATTTCAGTATTCTTTGCATTCAGAAAGTCGCCTTTGAAAACTTCATCACCACATCTTTAAAGGACATTGCTCATGAACAAGATAAAAATCCGATTTGGAAAGACATCAAGAGCAAATGGCATGAAAAGACACACACACAGATTCGGTATTATTATCTGGTTAGAAACAACATACTGTTCAAACGCTGCACTGTTGATGACAAGCTATGGGTACTTTGCATTCCTGACGATTTTGTTAATAAGCTCATTTGGTACATTCATTTCAGCTATGCACATTTTGGCCCACGAAAATGTTATCATATTCTTCGAACGACTTGTTATTTTAACAATATGGAAAAGAGAATTCAAAGAGTCTTGTCTATTTGTAAACTTTGTCAAAAGGCGAAACCATCTACTATCTCCCATCGTGCTCCCCTGTTTTCTATCATTCCTTCTAAATTAAAAGAATTTGCTGCTGTTGATCTCTTGGGACCGCTTGTCAGAACATCTTATGGATTTTCGTACGTTCTAGTCGTTGTTGAACTTACTTCAAAATTTGTTTCTTTCACACCGTTACGTAAAGCCACTGGACGGTCTGTATCCAACGCCTCTGTTAAAAATTTCTTACGTGAAGTTGGACACGTTAGTAAAGTCATTTCAGATAACGGACCGCAATTCAGATCTGCTGTTTGGTCACGCATGCTTCGGAATCATAAAATCAAACCTGTTTTTATTTCACTGTACTCACCACATTGTAACCCCTCCGAACGGATTATGAAAGAAATCAATAAGCTTTGCAGACTTTATTGTCACAGAAAGCATCAGCATTGGGACAGATATTTACACTTATTTCAAAACGTGCTGAATGAAATGCCTCATGACTCCACTGCTTTACCACCTACTCTTGTACTGAAGAATGAAGAACCACCGAACAGAATCAGAGAGCTTGTACCTTTCCCGAATACACGTAAACTTCGACACAAAGACATAATTGATTTGGCTCTTAAAAATATAAAATCTGCAGGAGACAAAAGGAGAAAACTACACGGTAAAGCAAATGCAAAGAAATTATGTATTGGTCAGAAAGTTCTCATTAAAGCTCATTCATTGTCACATAAGAAGAAACACTTGAGTCACAAATCCTTTCTAGTTTACAATGGACCTTACAGAATCCGACGTATACCACATGATAATTGCGTTGAAGTTGAAACTCTGCGTACTAGGAAGAGTAAAGGTTTACACCACATTTCACATGTAAAACCGTTTATTGAAAGATAATCTGCTTTTTAACTTTGCCTCTGCCATATAACTTTTCACTTTACATTGCTAGTATGCTTTGTCAGACTTAGAATCTGTTAACATGCAACAATGTTTGAAGTTAAATATCCAGTCAAGAACCAAGAGAACTTATTTAAACAGAAATTACGAATGCATTGTTATTGCGAACAGACGACACAGTGTAATTGTGTGTGTACATTCTTGCTTGTTAGTTGCACGATTACATAACGACTATAAGGATCACATACTTAGAACATTTACCAGTACTGCTAATGAGATTTTAATGCAACATTTTGGTTTACTTGAAAATACAGTCTGGATTTAAAGTACTTTCTGTGAGATACCAGATGACACAGTGGTTAGTTTATGTGACAGCTACACGATTTTATCACGACACTACTAATGAGTGACAATTTACAATGTTGTTTTTGCGGTGTTTCTGTTTTATATCTGCACAGTTTTTCTGAATTATTCTGGAAAGTAAAACATGTTTTAGTAGTAACTTTCGTGGTATAGCTACAATGAGACAGCCTTTTCCGTAGCACAACAATACGTTACAGCACAGTACTTTCTTCATCACGGCAATAAGCGTAATAACTAAGATATTTTTCACTTTTGTTTATCATGAGGTAAGTACATTGACTTCTGCAGAACTTAGCTTTCGGAGGACGATAACGACGACACTACCACAGAGATTATCTTACAACAAGATGCACATTTAGCACTACAGTACACGTATTTGATTGATTAATTTTGTACTTAAAACATTTATTTTTAAAGATATTTGAAGTACAATGATGCAAAGGTTTTCCGTGATACATTTCATTCCATTGCTGTAATCTGTAGCACCTGAGGGTATAATTACATTAATCCTCAGGGGGGTACACGCTTACTTTGTGTACCATGTGTTTGGCAAGCACAAGGAGCCCTAGCTAATATGGTATTTGCTTATACAACTTTACACATCGGTATCATATTTCTCTAACACATAATTACACAGCTATCTGATCATTTAACTGAGAGAGACAAACTTTTTTACTATGGCAGTGACAGATGTTTATGTAATTACACCGTTGGATAACTTCACACTTACGAAATTGTATTTTGTCTGTACTTTGTGAACTGTTCATATTTTTTCGGACCCATTGTGATATTATGAGAGCTTCGAATGATATATTTGGTATTGGATCACGATTTTTAAAGTATGTTTGAGGCAGATGACACTTTTGACATGAACAGAGAATTTTTTTTGTTTTGAAATTATTGGAGGAAGCTACGACGATTTTGAGAGTTGACTGAGGTGTTATGATGTTATTATTACGATGACTATGTGTATTATGCTGTTGCGGTATGTTTATGATCAATAAGCGGATGCTATATGAGTTATTTGATTATGTTACATATCTGTTATGGTGAAATATTGAAGAAGAGTCGACGAATAAGGTAAGGAATAATGAGTAGTGGTTAGGGACTCTGGTTTGTGAAAAAAGGTTGTTGGAAACCAAGAATCGTACTTTAAGAGTTATGAAATGTGTGTAAATGCGTGAATGTACCACAATGCCAACGACAATTTTTTGGTCACTGTTATATTTACAGGATTTGGTTTCTACAGATTTGTAACGCAAATTCTAGACCTGTGAAATTTTTTTATGTGAGACTGTCACTGTAGTGCAAACTGGTGTCGTAAATATTTCGGTAAGAAAGCCAAGTGACCTTGATGTAATGCATCTTGAGCAGCCAGCTGTGTCAGACACCTGGAGAAAAAGCCATTAGTATTTGCCTTTTCATAGGCACAGGTAGAAAAAAAAAAGAAGCCATTATCATCGCTATTGACATTTCTTTGTTGAAAGCATCGCAAATACGACACGCTCAAACTTGAAAACATATGATTACACTGTGGAGCTCTTAATTTATGATATTTACTAAAATGCCTAATGAAATGATGAGAAACATTTTTACATCTATTGTCTTTCTAGTTGACAGATTGCTCAATTTGTTTAATATCTAGTTTCTAGCTGCCCTGCAGCATTGGTTAAACTAAAATTTTATAGATGTACTAATATAAATATTTTATGCCTACAGATCCAGTAAATAATTTTATGATCTATTCAAAAAAACGAAGGAGCATAAAAAGACATTTCCCTTCACAGGAATTGCATACGGAAATTTCTTTTCAAGTATTTGGTAAATTTTTTGGTAGAATAACATCTGGTGGTGCACCACTTTAATTACATAGACATTAAGATGTGAATAGACATTTCCCTTATCTACATTGTTGTCTTTAGTGTACTATCTTGAGCTTTGTCACGTTTAGGTATAAGTTATTTCATTTGCTACTGCTGTTTGCCAGGCATAGTGTTACTAAATTTGACTCTGTATTACTCTGTTAAGCCAGTTTTACTACGGATTTATTTTTCTTGTTCGCTGCACAGTGCCTTATATTAGTTGTAATATTGCAATTGCTTTGCCAATTTGAATTTTTTGTCATTGATGTTTGTGTTTATTGTTTTGTACTGCTGCATTGCCTCGTCCCTTAGTTTAGCATCAGAGCTCAGTAGATTTAAGTTAGCTTAAGAGGGGGTAGACTATATAAGAAACTATGATGACTTGGAAGAAATGCATTGAGAAGTTTTACAAAAAAAGTAAAGAAAGCAGGTATAGATAGCACTTTTTGAAATAATGAAGAACGAAGGGAGATCTCCAAGAAGTAAAGAAATTATTGTTTGCAAGATACTGCAGTAAAACAAACCCTGTCCTTTCCTTTTGTGTTATCCCACTATGTGTTTGTGTACCCTTGTGTATTTGTTTTCTTCCTGTCTCTGTGTAGTTTCATAGAGTTTTTTCTTCTTCTAATAATAAGCTACATTCACTATGATGAGGAATACTGTTATCCTCAAATATAATTGGCATTAATAATATGTTATTTACCTTGTAAATATGCTTAGACATTATTTATTCTGTTTTGTTTTAATGCTCATGTGTAAAGTTGATGTTTCGAAAGTTATTCTGATCTTTTATGTATGTACTCATGTCATAATTCCTGTAACACTGATGTATATGTTATTTCGATTCTTTTGTAAAGCCTGTACTACGAATGTTATCTGTATTGTTATGTTATTTAATGATGTATTTTGTACCTTTGTAATTGTATTCTTATGTTATAAAATTGTAATTTGACACCAGTTCATCAAATTAAGTAACTTGTAAGTTACATTTCACTGCACACGTTTCTGTTGGTCATAGTATATGGACAATATGTGAGAAGCAGGGACTGTTAGTGTTTGCACGTGTGTTGATAATTCAGCAAGGGACTGGATAACAGCATTGCTGGTTCTAAGGACAATTCCAAAAACTTTGTGAGTGCACAAGTGATGGTTTATGGACTTGCTATATTGTCCGCAAGACTCTTCGATGGTGATTTTGCACCTGCACAGTCGCAGCAGATGGCTGCTGGCCATCTCTACAAGGACTACAGTGGGTCTACACCTTTGATGCTCACCAATACCATTATTTCTACAAGAACTGCAGTGGGTCTGCAGCTCTGGTGGCCCACCAATACCGTGATCTCTACCAGGACTACAGTGGGTCTGCTCTGTGATGGCCTACCTACCAATATTCTTCAAAACTTCGACTGACTCTGCTGTGGGTTTGCTCTGTTGTGGTCCATTACCTGTCTGCATGTCGAGAGTCAGCACTGTCTTTCCATTGGAAAGACAACACTACTTCTTCAAGATTGCATGGAAATCCACTACTTCCGTGTGCATTTTCTTTCACTGCTCAGACTTTGAGAAAAAAAAACACTGCAATCTTCCTATGATGGATGATCAGGACTGTCTTTATGGACTGTGAGAAAATTTTAGCTTTTGACCAACATTGTATCGATAAGTGTGTGCATTTGATTTCTTTGTTATTGTAATTATGAAAAATTTTTTCAAATCTGTATTGGCCACTGCCCAAAAAAATTTGTAAAATTTTTTATGGGGAGCATGGGGCCTATGTAAGTAGGCTGTTTAGGTTTTCTTATTGGTAAAGCCACGTAGCGCTGTGTATGAAAATCACTGGCTGTGCTGTGTGCAGTCTGTGGCTAGTTTGCATTGTTGTCTGCCATTGTAGTGTTGGGCAGCTGGATGTGAACAGCGCGTAGCGTTGCGCAGTTGGAGGTGAGCCGCCAGCAGTGGTGGATGTGGGGAGAGAGATGGCGGAGTTTTGAAATTTTTAAGACTGGATGTCATGAACTGCTATATACATTATAACTTTTGAACGCTATTGAGGTAAATACATTGATTGTTCTCTATCAAAATCTTTCATTTGCTAACTATGCCTATTAGTAGTTAGTGCCTTCAGTAGTTTTAATCTTTTATTTAGCTGGCACTAGTGGCGCTCGCTGTATCACAGTAGTTCGAGTTACGAAGATATTTGGTGAGGTAAGTGATTTGTGAAAGGTATAGGTTAATGTTAGTCAGGGCCATTCTTTTGTAGGGATGTTTGAAAGTCAGATTGCGTTGCGCTAAAAATATTGTGTGTCAGTTTAAGCACAGTCTTGTATAATTTTTCTAAGGGGACGTTTCAATTGTTGAACAGTAAACCTAGGGAGGCTTGCCTTGATGGGCAACAATACAGGATGTATAGTGTTGTCGACCTGCTTCTGTGCTGTAAGTGTGCGATAAATAACCGCCAAGAAAAGAAATAAAGCCCCAGATCATCACTCATTGTGGTCAGACCGTAAGGCAGACGACAGCCAGGTTGGTATTCCACCTCTGTCCAGGACGTCTCCAGACAGAGAGTCTTATTGACTGGAGTAGAATTGTCTTCAGTGATAGGTTCCGCTTTCACTTAGTCCCATTAACCAGCGAAGATGTGTCTGGAAACGCCCCGGACAGCAATGGGATACCAACCTCACTATTGCCCGCCATACGTCCCGACAAGCAGGATTGATGGTCTAGGGGCACATTTATTTCCACAGGGGGACCCCTTTGGTAGTCAGCACAGTGGTACGTCAACGATATCTCACGCCCCATTTTGTTTCCCTTCAAGGCAAGCTATCCTGGACCTGCAAGATCACAGAATCTCTCCTCAATAGAGAATGTCTAGAGCATTATGGGCAGGACCCTCAAACCAGCTCGGCATTTTGACACTCTAACGCGCCAATTGAAGTGAATTTTGCACAATATCCCTCAAGAGGACAGCCATAAACTCTGCCAATCAACGCTAAGCCAGTCAACTGCTTGCATAAAGGGCCAGAGGTGGACCACTGCCTTATTGACTAGCTCAATTTGTAAAGTTCTTCCTTCTGAAGAAGTTCTGAAATTGTAATCATTTGTTTCACTGCACTTCATACCTATCGATATCCGTCCCACTGGACAATCCCTTCGTGGTACCTTTCTTTTGTCTTACATTGTACACATAACACATGATATGGACTGCACGATAAAATCTGCTATATAGTACGTTGGAAGACAGCGAGCGTCATCCGGGCTAAGCCATTTTTATTTATTATCAACAGTCTCTAATGAAACAGAGACACAAACAATGTAATTAAAGATACATGTAACACCAATGATCAGTCTTTCGTATATTTTTAATTTTAATCAGCATAATAGAAACGTATTCGCATTTCTTTACTTTAAAGGAAATTTATTGTGCTTTTTCTTTTTAATGAACAGTATTACAAAGCTGGTGCTTATTCACTCCGTTCCTGCATAATGAATAAATCTAATAAATTTATGGTCTTTTTCAAAACCCCAATACGATCTTTGAGTGCTTCGGTAATTTTATCTCACATTTTTCCTCACACATCTGTGGTTTTGATTCAGCAATATTAAATTCTCTTAGGGCCGTTTCACTGCTCACGTAACTCATGCAGCGACATTAAAAGCAGACAGGACACCGGGCGGAAGCTTTTGTGCTGCTATCGCCGAAGCGGACTTGAACTTCCTTTGGTGGTTTGCGAATAGACCGAGAACCAATGGAGCACGAACGAGCGCAAGCAAATGCGACCCGGACACGACAGAAAGTCATTTGTTCAAGCGCGAATGGCGTTTACACCAGAGAGGATTCTCATTCGTTGTTGCACATATTGTTCTATTCACTTCGATGTAAGGAAAGCTTAAGACATTACTAACGGGTCACAACAAACACAGGACTTTTGTCTAATCTCACAAAGC
The DNA here is from genome assembly GCF_023864275.1 of Schistocerca cancellata. Taxonomy (NCBI): domain Eukaryota; kingdom Metazoa; phylum Arthropoda; class Insecta; order Orthoptera; family Acrididae; genus Schistocerca; species Schistocerca cancellata. The sequence goes on along the minus strand of NC_064628.1, from coordinate 562,004,330 downwards.
ACTGTGACGAAAATAGTTCTTCATGTTCAAATGTTTTGAGTATCTCTTAGCTACTAAAATGTGGACTTTCACGGCCGGAAATATCATGTCCATTATAATTATTCGGGCTGTTATGCCGTGGTCGCTTGATGAATTCTGTGTCAATTCCCAACGTTTAGTCTCCGACTGCGGGAGACATCTTCAAGGGGGTCCGTAGCTCGATGGAAAGTCCAACACACCCACTGGCTCGCTACTGACTGCCGCTGAATTCCGTGTCCGCGCGCTCCCGCGCCGCGGCGTGATGTCACGTGTTTTGGAAACGTCAGTGCAATTGGCCGCTGTCCGTCGCCGTCGATCGCCGTTGCCATCACCCAGTAGTGGACGGGTGGTACACATCTTCTTCAACACCGGCATCCAACCTGAGTTGCTCGACGTTGAGATGGAACATCTCCACAATGCACTAATGAAGAACGGGTATTCGTCCGCCGAAATAAAACGTGCGTTGAGGTAGCCACGCAGAAATCATAGTGACGTACAGGCTACTACAAAATCTAAGGTTTTCCTGCCGTTTCTTAAAAATGTAACGGAAAGAATAGCGAGGATCTTGACGAAGCGGAATATTACCGTAATTTACAAGCCGACCAGGAAGATACAGGAATACCTTAAGCCTCGCAAGGATGCTCGCAAACCATTGGAAAAAGCTGGAGTGTATAGGATGCCATGCAGATGTGGAGATTTTATGTGGGTACCACTAAAAGAACTGTTTCTAAACGTTTGGAAGAGCACAAGGGCAATTGCAGAGGAGGAGAAACAGAACGATCAGATGTTGCGGAGCATGCTTTCCACCCAGGGAACCACAATATTCGTTTCGAGGAGACGCAAGTACTAGCGGCCACAAGCGGATATTACGAAAGGCTCTACAGGGAGGCAATCGAAATCGCTAAACACGCTAATGATTTCAATCGAAAGGAGGAGGGCGTGAAATTAAACGGTATATGGATGCCGGTGTTAAAGAAGATGTGTACGGCCCGTCCACTACTGGGTGATGGCAACGACAATCGACAGCGACGGACAGCGGCTAATTCCACTGACGTTTCCAAACACATGACGTCACGCCGCGGCGCGGAATTTAGCGGCAGTCAGTAGCGAGCCCGTGGGTGTGTTGGACCTTCCATCGGGCTACGGATCCCCTTGAAGATGTCTCCTGCAGTCGGAGACGAACGTTGGGAATCGACACAGAATTCATCAACCGATCACGGCATAACAGCCCGGATAATTATAATGGACATATCTCTTAGCTTTAATAATCTGATCTCAGTGCGTCACTAAACCGATGAGGTGCGTGTTTGAGGTACTAGTTAACGTATCGTAGCATGATCATCTGGGGCAACGCTCTCCCCTATTGACGATATGCGACAAGGTTATTTGCCTGGATCATATAAACTTTCATTTATGTAACAAGTTGCTCTGCAGGTGTATGCCGGAAACTCCCGCTTTGGGATTCCCAATAACTCAGAATATACTGGATAATAAGTACCCTTACAGTTTTAGCCATTTTCACAAATCGTACGAACTATTCGTCTTTAGTACTACGGTTTAGAAGCTGTGTCATTAAACAAGAACTTACCGAAATCTATCACCGATTGGATCATATTGTGAAACTTTTGTTACGCTCTTATCAAAAGCGCTCTTTTGCAGAGTACCGTTGCTTTGAGTGTAGTTCCGTTAAGTACAAAACACTCTTAATGAGAGATACTTGCACAATGTTTTTATCTTATTATTCAGCCTCGTTATATGATCTCATTCTTAGGAGTGGCCACTGTAGCGCTTACCACCTGAACCCCATACGTTCCGAAAGAAGAATTTCTTGCTTAAAAATCACACATAAATTAATCCACCCTGTTTAGCGGCAAATTTCTCCGGCTGTTTCACATAAACTTGATTATAAACAGACAGGGGGTTATGAAGTATCCCGGTCTTTTCGTAGAATCGCTTCTTAAATTCTGCCATTAATATACCCCACTGTATGATAAAGGTCTTGTATTTACACAATGATTTTCTTACTCACAGTAAGTCTCTCCTACGAAAAATTTGTTGAGAGATTAATGCTGTGGCGGACTGCAACTCGAAGGCAGACACTTGTGATTCGTGGGCAGTTGTAATATTGTCTGAGATATCCAGTCGTGTGTCGCAATGCGTCTGTAGCCTGAACCACCTCTCCATTATTACATAAACGCCGTACAGGTACGCTGAAAGAGTTTGCCTTCAAATACCCAGGGTTGTGCAGTCTAGACCAGATGCAACAAACGATTTCAAACTCTGATGATGTTACACAGAATACTTCTGTTCACAAAGCTAAGAGACTACGATAAAAACCATTTTGAAGGTAATTCAACCATATGGGCATGATTATCTCAGAATTGTCTATTCCTTATGATGATCAATTGTGCCTGTCACGCAGCTCGCTTTTTTTTTTTTTTAACCATGCTAAAGGGATGGATGGGTAGTACAAATGGGCGCTATCAGTATTTTTGTCCTCAAGAACGGACGTACCACGATTGTACTATGTGAACAGACGAAAAAACCTCAAAGAAGAGTCTCTGTATTTTTTTTCATTCCCTCCAGCTAACAAACCCTCGACGATTAATCGTATTCACGATGTCTGTAGCGGAGCCTTGTGGTGTGCGTACTGTAAGACCTTCGGTACACACACCATCAGATTATTTGACTCGTCGCTCTAAGGAAGTAGGCGAGTGTCAGCAATATGTCTCGTGATCTTATCTTGGCGTGTTTATCTTCTGCCGTTAGGTCAGACGATAGATATGCCACTTGCACGCATAGAGTAGCAGATTGGCGGTGACCAACTTTAAACAGAACTTGATTAATTTTCACACACATTTATTAAAATAGTAACAAGCATAAACCTTACGTAACTTGATTCTGGATGTATTTACAATTCACAATCTGAAGTTCCTTTGGTCTTGGTACGTTAATCTTATTTTCACATATCTCTGATACTTGACAAAGTGCCTATACATTTCTCTTCGTGGCTATATACAGGAATATGATAATCTTATTAGGCGCAGACTGAAACTTGACTTTAAACTGGTACAAACTAATATAGACTGGTGCAGATAAATGCAGACTAATGTAGACTGACTAATCGGAGGTCTGTACACTCATTATAATACCTCACGCGTTCAGGTATCAATGCGTGAGTGTGATCCACGAGGAGAAAAGGTTCTACGTTAGCAGCAATCTCATTGGCTGCATTACATATTAATACGCAGATCGGCGGAAGCAGAATTTGGTCCGTCTCTAAGGTAGCGCCATCTCGTAGTGTGGAGACGGCCGAGCGCTGCGCCTGCCCTGTTGTGCTTAGTGGGACGGGCTCTAGTGGGTAAGTTGTGTACGACCTGACTACGCGGAACTATGTACACAACAAGCCTTAAAACATCTGGCTTCATGATCATGTAAGTTATGACTTGGACTCAAGTTAAAAGTTGATTATTTCCTCAAAAACACTCCATGGACTTCACCGGTGTACATAATTATCGACATAATGTAAGCCCAGGAGTGCTGATTGCTGTTAAATTGTACGAGCAATTAACGACCATTTATAGGCTGCTGCAGATCAGTAGTAGAAAGCATTGCCGAAGATTGCAATTATATGGTACATTCATGAAAAGTTAGTTTTTCACATTTGCTTATAAATATGGTTCACGATATTCGCAACAAATTTCCTATTTCTGATGGCAGTGAAAGCGGCCTAGACTTGCCTCAGGCGTTCATATAATTATGAGGTAAATGTTTTCGCATTAAAATAAAATAAATAGCTTTTATTGTATGGTGTTTCTAAATACAAAAGAATCAAAATTCAACGTAGTTAAATAATCAGTTGGGACATGCAGGACTATCTGAAGCTGAAATTAATAAAAATTGGACCCGAAAACTCGTAAATAATCATTACTATTCCTACATAGTGACATCTTCTGATAGATATATTTAGGGTTCATCGCTCTCAGTTGTGCGAAGTGGCCATATGGAGTCCGGTCTCCTAGCGACCGTACATTCTCGTGACCACAACTGCCAGCAGTGACGTACGGTGGCTTTATTCTGCCAAGTCTTTCTACAATACCGCAGAAAGAAAATACAGTTTCTCCGAACCCACTTACACGACCTCGTTCAGTCCCAGCGTGTTGTTGATGATGGCGTCTTTGTCGCCTTAAAGGCATTCTTGACTAACAACAGCTCACACATCCAGACTCAAAGATAACTAACGCTCATGACCATTGGAAGGTGTATTTAAGGTAAACCTGATTTCCATCCACACTGTGGTGTTACTAACGCCACTCTTGCACGACTGGCGAGAAATTTGAAGACATTTTCTTTCAAAAAAAAAAAAAATGGCTCTGAGCACTATGGGACTTAACTACTGTGGTCATCAGTCCCCTATAACTTAGAACTACTTAAATCTAACGAACCTAAGGACATCACACACATCCATGCCCGAGGCAGGATTCGAACCTGTGACCGTAGCGGTCACGCGGTTCCAGACTGTAGCGCCTATAGCCGCACGGCCACTCCGGCCGGCCATTTTCTTTCAGATGTAGAAACACGTCTACCAGCTATCGTTAATGTTGCACAACTCCTTGGTGTTGCGATTTTTCTCCGTCAGTGAGTTTTGATACTTATCTATGAAATGTTATAATTTGATGGAGTTACAATGTACGCATAAAAAGAACTGAGGTAATCAGCCTCTATTCTCATTTGTGCTCCATAGATGCGCTTTCAGTGTCAAATCTTAGTTCGTGTTATCGAACCTGCTTGTATACTGGTACTCTATTCAGGAATCTACGCAAAGAAAGCAGTTATCTCAGATATTGACACTGTCGTGGCTTCAGTATAACTTAGCAAACCCGTGGCCTTCTATGGCAGTTACGTGAACGCAAAAAGGTCTTCCTCTCTCTGCCCGCACTCTCCCGGTGCGAATTAACAAGTTAGCGACTGACAACCCCGCCACTGAGTGCCCTTAAACGACAAGCACCCCATATTAAAGCATGGTTGAGTCGGATGGACATCATGCACGCACTAGTTTTTATGGATGACGCTGTCCGTTATTAAGTGAAGTGACTCAAAATATTCGAAATGTAACAGGTCAATGACATGATGTGCCTACTGTTCCTTAGACGTTATTGGTGAGCAGAAGTTTGAGAATGACAAAACGCTCATGATCTGGGGGAAAATTGTGGATGCCGTTACTAAAAAGCATCATTTCTCAATCTGGTATTCCCAACCCCACGCAGGTGATGTTAGATGGGGTCGCAAAATAGCCTAAACAATAATGAAATCATTTTGTAAGAAACTTAATTTATTATAAACATTGTGATTAAAGGAAGGACACATATTACGAACCTAAATTACTGTCATGCTTGCAGTTGTTTCTCATTTAAAAGCTTTGCTATAAGTGGATCTTCGTTGAAAACATACAAAAGCAGATTGTTTTCGAATGGTAAAAGACGATTCCTGTAATTAGTTCATAGAGCATCCGTAGACAAAAAACCTTTTTTCACGGAGATAAGACGTGGGGAAGGGTATCAATATTTTCAATAATCCTGTGACTAAATTTCCATGTTCTTATCGACGAGCAGCATGTCGTATAGTGAAGAGCAGTTGAAAGAGCCCAACGCCAGTGGGAGACGACACAGTCGCATGCGTAGAATGGGTTGCCACTGCGTTACCCAGTGAAACCATTATCACAGAGGCCTACAAAGTTTCACATCTCTTGAAGTACATAGCGGAGGACATTTATCAAACATTCAGTTTGAAGGATGTGTCATCCCAACCGAGGCTTTATCAACTGATAACAACGCATCAAGGCATTGCTCCACACAAGAATCTGCTGAAAGACGTTCGACAAATTTACGAATGCCCTATCGTTGCGAGTTCTGGAAGATTTCACGTAATCATAGCACTAATACGGCAATAGTAAAAGGCCGTGGCTTCGTTATGTCTGTTAATTTGGAACGAGACGGCTGTAAGTAGCGCCATTGAATAACGAATAAAGGTAGAAAGGAGTGGCACCCCTATTTGGATGAGTGGTTCACTGATCATCGGCACCAGTTTCTACGACGCAGACCGTATTCAAGAATGGAGCCCCGGACATGACGCTCAACACCCAGGCAACATCAAAGGTTTTCGACGAAACAGCTGCAGCTGGTACCCTCACAAATTTGACAGCCTCCAATAAACACTAACATTGGAAACAGCGTGAGCAACACTTCGATTTGTTTCCATTGTGAATGCCGTTTCTATAAAGAATCATTTCTGAGCTCGGGTTTCTCCATCCCCACGGAGGTGATATACCCTCCTGGAAATGGAAAAAAGAACACATTGACACCGGTGTGTCAGACCCACCATACTTGCTCCGGACACTGCGAGGGGGCTGTACAAGCAATGATCACACGCACGGCACAGCGCACACACCAGGAACCGCGGTGTTGGCCGTCGAATGGCGCTAGCTGCGCAGCATTTGTGCACCGCCGCCGTCAGTGTCAGCCAGTTTGCCGTGGCATACGGAGCTCCATCGCAGTCTTTAACACTGGTAGCATGCCGCGACAGCGTGGACGTGAACCGTATGTGCAGTTGACGGACTTTGAGCGAGGGCGTATAGTGGGCATGCGGGAGGCCGGGTGGACGTACCGCCGAATTGCTCAACACGTGGGGCGTGAGGTCTCCACAGTACATCGATGTTGTCGCCAGTGGTCGGCGGAAGGTGCACGTGCCCATCGACCTGGGACCGGACCGCAGCGACGCACGGATGCACGCCAAGACCGTAGGAACCTACGCAGTGCCGTAGGGGACCGCACCGCCACTTCCCAGCAAATTAGGGACACTGTTGCTCCTGGGATATCGGCGAGGACCATTCGCAACCGTCTCCATGAAGCTGGGCTACGGTCCCGCACACCGTTAGCTCGTCTTCCGCTCACGCCCCAACATCGTGCAGCCCGCCTCCAGTGGTGTCGCGACAGGCGTGAATGGAGGGACGAATGGAGACGTGTCGTCTTCAGCGATGAGAGTCGCTTCTGCCTTGGTGCCAATGATGGTCGTATGCGTGTTTGGCGCCATGCACGTGAGCGCCACAATCAGGACTGCATACGACCGAGGCACACAGGGCCAACACCCGGCATCATGGTGTGGGGAGCGATCTCCTACACTGGCCGTACACCACTGGTGATCGTCGAGGGTACACTGAATAGTGCACGGTACATCCAAACCGTCATCGAACAAATCGTTCTACCATTCCTAGACCGGCAAGGGAACTTGCTGTTCCAACAGGGCAATGCACGTCCGCATGTATCCCGTGCCACCCAACGTGCTCTAGAAGGTGTAAGTCAACTACCCTGGCCAGCAAGATCTCCGGGTCTGTCCCCCATTGAGCATGTTTGGGATTGGATGAAGCGTCGTCTCACGCGGTCTGCACGTCCAGCACGAACGCTCGTCCAACTGAGGCGCCAGGTGGAAATGGCATGGCAAGCCGTTCCACAGGACTACATCCAGCATCTCTACGATCTTCTCCATGGGAGAATAGCAGCCTGCATTGCTGCGAAAGGTGGATATACACTGTACTAGTGCCGACGTTGTGCATGCTCTGTTGCCTGTGTCTATGTGCCTGTGGTTCTGTCAGTGTGATCATGTGATGTATCTGACCCCAGGAATGTGTCAATAAAGTTTCCCCTTCCTGGGACAATGAATTCACGGTGTTCTTATTTCAATTTCCAGGAGTGTAAGTGGGGAGTCGCCAAATACGCTAAACAATAATGAAATCTCTTATGAGAAACATAATCTGTCTTAAACATTATTGTACAATTATTGCAATTGTTAAGAAGAGAAATTAATGTGATGGTTGCATTTGTTTTTCATTTAAAAGCTTTGTCATAAGTGGATCTACGTTAGAAACATACAAAAGCAAATTGTTTTCGAGTGATAGAGGACTATTGAGGTATTTAGTTCATAGGGCAACCATATACGAAAACCTTTTTCCACTGAGATATGACTTGACGAGAGGGATTAATATTTTCAATGCTTCTGTGACTAAATTTCCACATTCTTTTCGACGAGCAAGCCAAAACGTATTTAAATGTCCACATTTAATATGCAGCTGTAGCGTTTAATCAGCAGATACTTCTATGAGCTGGTCGCGAATCTCAATTTGTGCCCTAGTAGCGGCAACAACGCTTTCACTAAACAGATTCAGTACCCACCTCTTATAGGAATCACTTTTCATTTCGACAAATACTCATCACATAAGTTTTCTACCACGCAAAAGCATCCTACGCAGACCAAACTGTCGTGTATAATAGCGTCTTGTTCATTAAAATTTTTCTCAGTATAATCCGAAGTGAGTGGGAACATATCTGAATTTTAGCTTTGAAATCGAAAAATGATATATCAAGCCTCTGAATGAAATAATGAACTAGGTCTGTCAGTAATGCAATGTTTTTGTCACATCATTGCAGATGCACATACAAGTCTGTGATCTGAGGCTTTCCCGGCTTGTATGCGGCTTTCATGAACAAACTTGTTCATGGAGTACTTCGAGAACAGAGAATTGGAAACCGCCGAATTAAAATCTGTTTGTTTCTTTCGGCACGTCAGTGACGTTTTTGACATTTTGACACATGACCCGAAAAACCACACAAATTCTTATAGCATTTCAGTTCTATCGATGAAAACATCCATTTTACCATGGAAATAGAAAAAGATAACAAACTTCCTTTACCCGACATCCTAGTTCAGCGGAAGCCCGATGTATTGCTTGCACACAGTGTATACCGTACGCAAACAGTGTATGTAAGCGTAAGTATGAGTATCTGCGTGGCTACAGCTGTCACCTTCCCTCGCAGTAGAACAGTGTGGCCGTCACGGGGCGTACTCCATTTCATACGAACGAAGTCTGACGGCAGAGCTGCAACACTTGGAATCCGTCTTCAACGAGAATAGATGCAGCAACCAACATATTCTGACAGACCTGTAAGCAAGAACGACATGGACGCCGAAAAGATGGAAGAAGACGATAAGAACGATTTTATACGTAAAGGGTGTTTCAAAAATGACCGGTATATTTGAAACGGTAATAAAAACTAAACGAGCAGCGATAGAAATACACCGTTTGTTGCAATATGCTTGGGACAACAGTACATTTTCAGGCATACAAACTTTCGAAATTACAGTAGTTACAATGGTCAACAACAGATGGCGCTGCGGTCTGGGAAACTCTATAGTACGATATTTTCCACATATCCAACATGCGTAGCAATAATATAGCGTAGTATCTGAATGAAATTACCCGAAACCTTTGACAACGTGTCTGGCGGAATGGCTTCACATGCAGATGAGATGTACTGCTTCAGCTGTTCAATTGTTCCTGGATTCTGGCGGTACACCTGGTCTTTCAAGTGTCCCCACAGAAAGAAGTCACAGGGGTTCATGTCTGGCGAATAGGGAGGCCAATCCACGCCGCCTCCTGTATGTTTCGGATAGCCCAAAGCAATCACACGATCATCGAAATATTCATTCAGGAAATTAAAGACGTCGGCCGTGCGATGTGGCCGGGCACCATCTTGCATAAACCACGAGGTGTTCGCAGTGTCGTCTAAGGCAGTTTGTACTGCCATAAATTCACGAAGAATGTCCAGATAGCGTGATGCAGTAATCGTTTCGGATCTGAAAAATGGGCCAATGATTCCTTTGGAAGAAATGGCGGCCCAGACCAGTACTTTTTGAGGATGCAGGGACGATGGGACTGCAACATGGGGCTTTTCGGTTCCCCATATGCGCCAGTTCTGTTTATTGACGAAGCCGTCCAGGTAAAAATAAGCTTCGTCAGTAAACCAAATGCTGCCCACATGCATATCGCCGTCATCAATCCTGTGCACTATATCGTTAGCGAATGTCTCTCGTGCAGCAATGGTAGCGGCGCTGAGGGGTTGCCGCGTTTGAATTTTGTATGGATAGAGGTGTAAACTCTGGCGCATGAGACGATACGTGGACGTTGGCGTCATTTGGACCGCAGCTGCAACACGGCGAACGGAAACCCGAGGCCGCTGTTGGATCACCTGCTGCACTAGCTGCACGTTGCCCTCTGTGGTTGCCGTACGCGGTCGCCCTACCTTTCCAGCACGTTCATCCGTCACGTTACCAGTCCGTTGAAATTTTTCAAACAGACCCTTTATTGTATCGCTTTTCGGTCCTTTGGTTACATTAAACCTCCGTTGAAAACTTCGTCTTGTTGCAACAACACTGTGTTCTAGGCGGTGGAATTCCAACACCAGAAAAATCCTCTGTTCTAAGGAATAAACCATGTAGTCCACAGCACACTTGCACGTTGTGAACAGCACACGCTTATAGCAGAAAGACGACGTACAGAATGGCGCACCCACAGACTGCGTTGTCTTCTATATCTTTCACATCACTTGCAGCGCCATCTGTTGTTGAAAATTGTAACTACTGTCATTTCGAAAGTTTGTCCGCCTGAAAATGTACTGTTGTCCCAAGCATATTGCAACAAACGGTGTATTTCTATCGCTGCTCGTTTAATTTTGATTGCCGTTTCAAATATACCGGTCATTTTTGAAACACCCTGTATATATACAAAAGGAAAGAAACACCAAATAAGAAAAGCTTTTCCTTCGTCACAACGAGGACAATAATTTTGTAACTCTTGCGTTTAAAAAAAATCACGTTTACAAAACGTATGAGAAATTGCTACTGTCTGCTTGAACGCAAGCACAGCATGGCTCATTGTACGTTGTGTAGTAGTGGCCCCTCCCGGTGAGGGTAGGATCGACAAGCCCAACCACTGCAAGTGCGGCGACGTTTATCATCTGATGACGTCACATGTTCAACATTCGTCAACACTTTTGGGGTATTATCTACGTCTTTCCGAGGTTTTTCAAATGTTAATAAGAATGTTCCTGTGTTTACTGTTGGGGGGCAGGGGGGGGGGGCGGTGGCGGAGCTAAGAAGGTTGAGAATCGCTGCTATTACGCTGAAAGCAGTCAAAGAACAGGACAATTCTACCATGCAGTAACAGGACGAAGCCCCACCCCTTGCCATAATTAGGGTCACTCTGCAGCGTTTCAAAGTGCTTCTCCGAAGTCATTCGGTTTTCAGCCGCCCTCCCTGCCGCCGAAATCAGAGAAACTAAACGAGTCATCCATTATGAGTATCTAGACAGAAATTCCTTCGTAGAAGACAGTTGTCAAGATGTTTACTATCAAAAAATAAACAGTTTACAAAGATATGCCACTATATATTACAAATGAGGACTATCTGTCAAAGCTGAATGTGTGAGACTTCGAGGGGCAGCGATTATCTTGAGAACCTAACATGAAGGGAGGACAAAGAAGAGAGCTGCAGCAAACCTTATGGCCCAGGCAGAAGCATAAAGAACGTAAGGCCCGTTTGGAAAGAGTCGCTTGAGACAGTTCCTATACAAATACATTGATTTCAGTGCAGTATCAGTTTTCACGTGCTGTAATACAGCTACAGAATATCCAGGTACATCATTTTACGCGTCCTTAGAATGAAACTTCAGTGAATTTTTGTGACAGTGTGTGCAAGAGTTATTAACAGAATAACATCACAGCAAGATTTCCCGTTTCCACAGCTCATAAAAACCTCAATTACAAACACATCTAGCTACAGAGCTTTACAATGTCACAAATTAAATATGATGACTATTAGTGACTAAACTTCCACGTCAGTAAAGCTTGTGTTTCTAAGACTTCAGTAAAAACAAGTGCTACCAATCGCAATATCTCATTACAGTACGTTTATACTTGATACGAGAAGTGCTTGTCGTAAACACAAACACAAAAGCCTACTTACAAAGTCCAAGAACAACTATTAAGTGAAAAATCTACTTAGTACTCTAGCAGAAACCGCAAAAGTAAGATTAGATTAGTTACGGAGGATTAATTCAACTGTTTTTCACGCCATGCATACGCGGTAGGAACGGGAAGATATCTTAACATGTAGTTGTTACAAAGTACCGTCTGCCTTGCGCTTCACAATGGTTTTTAGCATATTAATATAGTTATAACTATTATTATTTTGTATGGCAGAATGGATAGTGCTAACGTACAGTTTGTGAACAGAAGTGAGTTGATTCACATAGCAGTACTAAAATTTATACGGCAGGTTATGAAATTGGTGGATGTCATAAAGAGCGATAGAAACGTCAGAGCTACACATACTGTTTATATTAACATGGAAAAGTTTTGTGTATGTTTCGTGGGTCTTAATTATCTCCGAAGAACTTGCCACTTACATTTTAGGCTAGTGATGAGCGTTGAAAGATGCGCATATTTATATCTGACGTCCCATCCTTTTACTTGGATATTTTATATTAACTTAATGATAAATTTGAATCATTGTTTATTTTTATAATTTGTGAAGTAGTCTAAAAATAGGCCTCAGTGCTCTGCTCCTACGCAGTGAACTATCTCTGGGCAAGAAAAATTATCATTATTAAAACTAGTGTCAGCTCCTTGAGGAGGGGCGCAACTTATTGGGACAAGGGCGACAATGCGATTGTCATGCTGAGTTAGCGAAGCATTTAAATTATTTTTGAATCAGTTTTCACTTCTACTTCTGCACAAGGATGGCGATACTGTGGAAATTACAATAATTTTAACTTATCGAATGACTTCACTCCTGGAAATCAAGTCTCTGAGCAAGTGCCGAAATTAACTTTCTAATAAAACGAATCACGTCTTTAACTGACTTACAGGATTAATTGTACAGTTCTGTTTCCTGGTCATGTTCAACACAGTTTGTGAAACAGAAAACGTGATGTAATCCAACCAACCATCTAAATTCAAATTTTATAAGTGACACATGTTTATATCTCGATGGAAGACTGTTCTTGTTCTTGTCGTAACACTGAGCTTTGTGCTTACAGAAAATAGATCGCTGCTTGAACTGTGGGTAAGCCATCTCTCTGCAACATCAGTCCCTCAGAACTAATACAGCCCTGCAGCCTAGGGTTTGTACCATTTTCTCTGTACGGAACAATGGGCACTGAATTTAGTGTATGGAAATGCCTAAGTTCTTGAGTAGTCACTGAAAATGGACGACTCAAATTGTTCCTGTCTAAAGACAGCACAGCGTCCCTACGCAAAAAACGAAATCACTAGTAGACACTTTCTTGGTCTGTAGAGCAAAATGGAAATTTCCTCATGGTATAGTTGACAGTGGTGTACAGTTTCGGTGAATACGCAAATGTTTCCGAATATTTGTCAGTAGCACATTGTGGCTAAAGCTGTACATAAACATCGATATGCCAAAGATAATGTCTATTAATATGACAGAGAACGCAGAAGACACCTTCCGCCGGGTGAACATATGTGTGCTTTCTTCTACGGAACCCCTATTCCGCACACGTATACAACGGCGTAGGAAACATTCAACTTATTCGTTTTTTTTCGGTATTTGAAGGGTATGATCTGTGTCCTGACAAAAATTTACAGCAGGCAGCCTGCGTCACAACTAGCATGTTGATCTGTACTTTTGCAGTAAGTAAGTAATACCATTTCCGTTTTTAAAGCAGTAAATTTTACATATTTCATGCAACAGCTGGAGGCTAATATACTTGTAGCTCTGGAAAATGACTAGCGTCAATAAATTAGGCATATCTAAACACCCAAAGAGAGCCTCTCACAACTCAAAAGGTGTTATACCGTTGTTTTACTTAACGCGAAAATGCAGATAGCCCTTATCTTAATTGAGTGTACAAAACAGTCTCGATTTTCTTTCCGCGTCAAAGCTTTTCGAAGATGTTTTCTATTCGACAGGTGATATATTATCATAGAAACAGGAAAAAAATCACGTAACATATATTCACTAAAAGAGAAAAAAATGGAAATTTTGCGCACCGTAGAAAGAATGCGATAAAATTTCTAAGAAATCTTATAAAAGTTAAGATTTGCGCCTGAATGAGGTATCTTTTGAGTCTTCTGTCAGCATCTGGTGTTTATTAAAAGACATTACGTTTTCCTATTCGTACTGTCCTTTCTCAGCTCAGTAGCGTTTCAGGTATCAGATAAAAAACACAGGCCGGCAGGCTATCTAATCACGTTATAGCCACTTCAAGCCGATGTCCACATAAGAGGTGCTGTCACTGAGCGACTTCACTGATCGCCCCCTGACAATACCCAGTTTTGCAACGGCTGCTGTTCTCATCCGTGGGGAGATCATACAACCATGGAGCCGAGCCGTCTGTCGTGCATATCGTTAATGTTCCTTACTTTAGCAGTACTCGTCAAGGTAAAACACCAGTATCTCCATTTTTCAAGTCGCAACGATTATCAGTTCACAAAGTGAACTATGGGATGTTTTCATTTTATATGGGCTTCTAGGAGTGTTTGTTTAGATGTTCGTGCTGAAGCTGAATAACAAAAAATAGTGAGAAGACGGGTTTATCTTTTAGGAATATATTGGTATATTCTTCGTACTGTTACAAACATAGAGCATGTCAATGAAACTGAAAACTGTTTAGTTTTAGATGGTGAATGGTTCAACCAGGCACAAATATTTTTTGAGTGGTTTATTTTAGTGCCATAAGGGGTTTCAGGCTGTCATACCCATCTTCATATGTCTGTTATTTTCTGTTACATACATGTTTCGATCAACAGCATGTCGTCTGCTCCCACACTACACAAGATTATTTGAGTATTCATTGCTACTTTATAACTTGGTTCATTAATGTAAATACTTTAAAATGATTGCATTTATTTAGATATGATGTGAAACAGTTATGTTCAGCTACATAAGTTTCAGTAGATGGCGATTTCTTTTGTTGTGATCTGTGTCACTTATGCACGTGTACATAACTATATTGCTTTATATTTAAATAAATGCAAGCACATCAGCGTATTCTTATTAATGAAACAACTTATAAAGTGACTCTAAATGCTCAGATATTCTTTTGCAGTGTGGGAGCAGATAACATGCTACTGATCAAAACGTATACGTAACAGAAAAATATCCATCTGAAGATGGGCATCGTAGTCCGAAACCGGTTATGGAACTAAAATAAAACATTTAAAAAGCGCTTGTGGCTGGTTGGGTCATTCGCCAAACTTCATTAATAAGGTTATGTTGTTCACAAGATTCAACATCGATAGTATGATACTTTTGTTTCGCAAGAGATCGGTTCACTTTCATTTTCGAGAATGCTTAACGACGTTTTTCAAATTTTGCTACTTTCGCATATCGTCTCAACGATGTTAAACTGTTTGCACGGGTTACAGGTAACAGTATAAACAAACATTTTGTGAAGTCAAGCCTTGACAGTCATTAGTTGAGATAACTTTAATTTTCTTCTGTGGTTTAAAGGAAGCATTTCTAGAAGGAACGACTAGGCAGGCGTACAGAGAGAGATGGACAAGGTCCTTGATATATCCAATAATAATATCGACCAGTCTGTGTTCCAGCTGTAATTGTCGCGTATGCCAGGTAAAATCTGCCCATTGCTTATCGCCGTCATCATGGTCCTGCGAAGGTAATGTACTGGATGTGTCGACCAACAGTTTTCTTTAAAGAACTTGAGCCTAGTGTGATTGATAATCAACATAAAGCAAAAATCATTTGACGAAGCAAATCTTTAAATTGTTCAAAAATCGATGCAACGTGATCACTGCTACTTCACTGACAACCTCATTCATTCAACAATAGTGCCAGTGCAGCTTATCTGCTACAGTAGTCTATGATTAATGACGTATATCAACTACTTGTACCTACTGTAGTTTAGCATCCCACTGCCAGTCGCACCACTGATCTGCGACGATACTGTTAAACCAATAACAACGGCGTTCTTAAAGGAATCATAAACGTCCAGCACCGTGTCTTGTACTACTGGTTTCAAAATAACCTACATATGCCACCCAATACTATTGACGACAGTATCTCATAATTGACTATCGATGCAAAGCCATTCGCTACAAAAAACAACGGTCTTATTGACCCTAACTATAAATTTACATCACTCGAATTCCATTTCTCTTTACATAATACATGCACGTGACAATAGTTCAGTATTACTCATCGCTTGGTAACTCCATTGATGCAGTACTATCCTTCCGAAATTGTGTTATAGATTCCTCTAAGGTATCCGTTTTTCTCGAATGCTGAAACCACTTTAATGCATTACCCCACACTATACTATCATGAATTGAGTCTTCATAGCAACTAAAGACCATTTAGTGTAATGAGTTTCATCGGGGGAGGCAATTCATTTCGATAATTCCAAAACTATATCGCATATGAACCACAGAAGTCATTGTGTAATATTCATATTCAATGAAATAATAGAAGAAAGAAAAATATTCAGTTGATGTTGGAGACGAAAATATCATGATTTACACATGTAGCTGTAATCCAAACGCATAAAACTGAATTAGTGTAACTGAAATATAAATCATAATTTTAAATCCTCCATAACTTTTAAAATATTCTTTTAAATTTCAGGAAAGTCTTACTAATTCTTATAAGAAGGCAGACAGGTTTCAGGGTGTAATACTGGATTCAACTCTGGTTACTACCACATTAAAACACATTCAAATTTCATATGCGACAGACACAGAAACTCTTCTACGTTAACTATAATATATAAAAAGAGGAAGAGCTAGCTTTCAAGAAGTGTAGTTCTATTGTTGTTCTATACTTCGTTTTATCACGCCACCGGAAGTTATACATTTCTGCACACTTAGTTTAGTTGTGATGACTGGGTATGTTCTCATAGACCTATAATGCTTTGATTTTTGCGAAATGTAGAGTGATAGTGTGAGAACATATCAGAAGACACTCTACTGCAACTGCGATTAGTTGTTTTGAAAATAAAGGCTGAGCTACGAAGAGAAGTTTTATTTCTGTACCTTCCATGCACATGGCTATAAAACTTATCAGCACAGTTCAACTTCACGATCCGGAACTTGGAATCAGTTGTAGCCATTAATGTCATCTCATTTCATTGAAGTAATGTACAAGTTCGATCTATATAGTAGTGCTGCTATGCTGACGGGTATTCAAATTTATTAATCGACCCTGAGCTTGCATAACTCTACAACCTGGACATCTGAACGATTCACCGTTTGTGTGATAGTTGTTTTCAGTCAGCTGATCGTCACAATTTGCGAGCCTACAGCATTCTATTGGTTCAAAATAGGTCCGTAACTTCTGTTATAATTAAAATAAATGGATGTAGTTCCGTCGTCAGTTGTATTGAGGAGTATCATTATTTTTTCTTGATTGTGATTGGTTTCGGATAAAAGTGTCTATTTTCAAACCATCTGTATCATAAGTAGGACAATACAAGCGATAGCCTGTATACAAAAACTGTCCCTGGAGTGATGACCAAAGTGCGACTACAGCCGACTCAACAACAGTACTCAGACTACATAGGGCGGATATAAGAAAAGCAGTTCTCTAACGTCCGTTTTATGAGTGTGTTGTTGAGTCGGCCATAGTGCCGCTTTGATTATCACTGATGGGAGAGTTTTGTGCGTAGCCTATCGTCTGTATTGTTCTACTTACGATAAGGAGACAAGTGTCCGAAACTATTAAGCATTAAGAAATAAAAAAGATACTTCTCAGTGCAGCTTATGACGGAGCTGCAACCATTTAGAAACAAAAAGATAGTTCTTAGTGCAACCATTTATCCCATCACAGTTTGCTTTTGGTTTAAGAAGCATCAGTGAATGTTCTTAGCAAACATAATTTCTTAGAGCTGCAGTAAGAGTGCAACTGAATGATCTGCTGTGAACGAAGAAACGATTACATCACCGTCTCCATACTCAGATTAGACTTAAACATTTTACTCTGGAACACGAAGTATACTGAAAGCGTCCTATCATTAAGAGATATTTGACTGTTTCAGTCCATCATCAAACTCTTAGAGAAACGGTGCTTAACATAAACAACCTCAAAAAACAATAATTTCAAATCTCAGGCAGGTTACTTTTAAAAATGCACATGAGATATGAAGGCAAATTTGTTGTTCTACTGATGAGGATACTGAAATTATTTGTTCGCATCCAACGAAGAGAACCAAGAACTGCGGAGGTAAAATGCTTCGGAAAGATAGTAGTTTGGGGAATGAGATGTTTTATTTTATCGAACTCTTTTGATGACGCAAAATTTTACAAGACAGCCAAGTTTTAAAGAGTAATCATCTTCCCCTTATTGTCTCTCGCATGGCTTCTATTAAATTCCACCTTTGTTTCAGGCACAGGAAGTGTTGGTGACAGTCGAGCAGGGCAGTCTACGAGGTACCACAGCCACGAGCGTCTACAACACCTCCTACACTGCGTTTCTGGGCATCCCGTACGCCACTCCGCCGTTGGGGAGACTGCGGTTCCAGGTAAGTGTTCAGGTCACTGGCAGCACAGATGGATGTTTATGGAAACTACATCGGTCTCAATATATCACGGAATCTTAACGTAAATAGCGACAATCAAATAACAAAGGTAGACAAGTTGCGAAACTTGGCTACGTCGTAGCGAATTAGTGAAAATGAAATTTCAAAAACACTGTTTCATACAAGGAATTCGTGTTATACATTAGAAAATATTTCAAACATATCAAATCGGGTTCGTCAGTTTGGCACAGTACAAGTAATATCAGTACGAAGAGCGACTATCCTGCACATTTCTGTACGCTCTGTGATGTATGATACTATTGAAAGACGGTGTGCAAAGTACTTTTTTCAAACAAGTTGTACATTGTTCCAGTTCGGTGGTGATAAAAATGAAGTTATTAATATGACAGAGATATTCGTTAAGTTAGTTACATTATCGCTAATATTTAATTGTAGACAGAGAAAAAATGACAAAAATCAATTCTATTAAGCACTAAATATAAAAGTAGCCCAAGATACAAAACACACGAATTTCTAAAATAAAAAAAATTAAATGAAATAAAACACAGCCATCATAGCCCCATTCACATTTCAAGTTACTCAGCACAGAAGAATGCATCCGACTGAACACTGATCGCCCAGCATACTCGCCTGTACTTAATAAAATTAAGCTACCTATGCAACAAAACATAAATAAAAATGCATGTAGATGAGGTGGTTACGGTATTAACTTCACTGGTAATAAAGAAAGGTGTTACAGCTGCTATAGAAGTTGCAGAAACAGGAACGTAGCTGCTTCCACATGGTCATTTGTTACAGGTAATGGTAAACCTGTTCACATCCACAACATAGGAATTTCCCTATTAAGTAAAGGCAAGTGCACAGAAAAACAACTCATATGAGCAAATATACGTACACTGATGTTATCGAAATAACATGTTTCAACAGGAAGCCATTCTACGAAGCGTAGACAGCGACAACTTTCAGGACATGGTGTAATAAACACATAAATTACTTCAGTCTCGGTGCCACACACAGCCTGTCATCGTTATCCATTTTAACAAATCCTGACCTTGAAATACTTCATAAACTGAATGACGAATATAGAATCAATCTCTACGAAAATTCTTACTCCTGGAACTTTAACATGCAGTTTTCTACATAAACCTTGTCTCTTAGTTAATAACTGACATTTGAGGTGGTGCCTATATATGTGAATACAGTGTTGTATATTTTCGCAGGTTTACTTATTCCACAATTTTTAGTATACTTAATGCTTTCAAGGCTCTAAACCTTTTTTTAATAAGTAATTATGTCATGCACAATATATTTCTGTTTTTATTGTCAGTGGTGAAAAGTTATGACGGCAGCAGGTTATTTATTTTCTGAGAAAATTCATGGTTAATACGACTGTCCCCGATATATTCAGTCTACACATTCAGCAAGCAGTAAACAACACAAAGCAAGTAGGAATACGAAGCGACATTGCATCGTTTTTAATCACTGACCATCAAGTTGTGTGATATTTCCCCATAAAAATATTATATGTAGTCAGAACAATGGTAGACTTAATTCTGCCTCAGAATAATATTGTTGTCACGTGGGGAAAATCACAACGGCTTCAGTGGAAGTCTGTTCAGCTTTCATATAAGATATAATCTTAACAAGTTCCCGCTGTAACTGACTCTGGACAGTTTACTATTCTTCTTCCCGTTGTTCTGAAACTAAGGGTTGAGATCGCTGTACGAGAGTGACAAGTTGAGTGATGGTTGATCGTGTTAAAATATAGCACAATGGGATGAAGTATGTCGCGGTGCGCAGCAAGATTAATCGGACTCCGAGTAACAAACAATCTAGACTGCAGGTGCTAAGAAAAAGGAAGCAAATATGCATATAGTACCACGCTGATGGCGCGTAATCGTCCCAGCGGAATAAAGCTGTAGAAAATATAACAACTTATACAGACAGTTAGTAATATTAAAGGTACGTATTCAATAGATGGTTAGTCATTTTAGCTCAAAAATAAGATTATTATTCATAAATAGCTCAAAGACACAAATATCGCGTTCTAATGTATATCGAGACATAAGAAGGAATGGGAAGTAAGTAGTATTGCAAAGAAGTTCCTTTGTTTCGTATAAAAGAAGAAAGAAAGTAATCCATGAACTTTAATACCGTGCATCGATGTCAACTACATGAATACATCTGCGTATAGTACTTAAATAAACGGCAAAAATTGTTTTATCACCATTGCCTACACCCAGGGGCAGGAGCAAACTCATAGCTTCATGCCATAGCCATCTTCTAATCCTTGCCCTCTTCCTAAACACCGCTCTTCCACATCCTACCCCCGTCCCCATCCACCAATCAATCCCGCCGCCTCCCACTCCACTTTCTAAGCTACATTACATCCTCTTTTTCGTAGACCATGCGTTCCCAGTTTTTGGAAGAAAGCCAGTCAGTGATTATTACCCAACACACTGACTTAGCTAACCCAGCAGCAGCTCAGTTACCTTACAAAAGCCCCCGCTTCACCATTTATTGCACGTATGCCAATCGGAGAGCATCTAAGCTAATTAGCTTATACCTTTAGATCTGTCCTAACAGTTCAGTAATTTACTATTCATTCTGATTTCTCAGATGCATATTAAGACCTGATAACCTTTTCTAGGATACAGGACAAGCAGAGGGTTTCCTACGGCAAGGATGAGGGGAATAGAACGTCGTTCTCGGCCAGTGGAGTCGGCAACTGCATTATGTATTCATGCCACTTGACATGTCCACACCATCGCCAATTGTTAGTTCGTTTCTCGTAGCAGGGGGAGGGGGTCCTAAAACGCTGAACATTATACTATGAAAAGCTGTAAATCATATTAGTGGCCAAAGATTTCCAAATGGATTCAGTTTGGGACTCTAGCCACGCCGTTCCATTTAAGGAATGTTATTATTCACAGTCCATTGCCTTGAACAATCATGTCATGCCTACACAGTCATCGTCTCTGAATTGTTTCTCAAATGCACGCAATAAAAAGGTGTAAAATGTGTTCGTATGTATCCTCATTTAGCATTTTCTGAAGCAAAATATGGGGTCCATATCCTAACAACGAAAACCCGTATACTCTAACGCCACCTCTTCTGTACGTTACTGCCTCCAGTACACATGATGGCAAGTAGTGTTCTCCAGAAATTCACCAAGCCCAAAATCTTCTATCAGATTTCCACAGGGTATAGCGTAAGTCATCATTCTAAGTCACTCGCCTCTAGTGATCATTCGTCCAGCGGTGTCGCTCCTTTCAGTGCCTTAAGCAGCCCTCAGAGCTGACTGTACAAATGTGTGGTTTATGAGGAGCAGCACGAGCATTGCACTCCCTTCCATTCAACTTCCTATGCACAGCATTGTGCTAGTTGGACTGTTGGTAGGACATTGGAAAGCAGAAGTGATCCCTTTCGCCGATGTCAAGAGGTTTTTTGCAACTACCCTCCGAAATGTTCGACAGTCCCTATCCGGCAGTAAATGAGGTCTACCTGGCCTTGATTTATCTGTGTTTAATCCTTCGCGTTTCCGCTTTGGAAGGTCCCTGATGTATTGGTTACTCAGGTGACACACGGTGACTGGTCCACATCTGAAACTACTGATCCCTACCGACTAACCGATTCTGCTGTTGCTGCTTCTCTACTGACAACACAACACTCCTCGCTTCCTTTTATATCGGTTGGTCCCCCTCTCTTCACAACTACTGCACAATTTCGCATTACAAAGGGTGTCAGCATACTTTTAACCAAATAGTGTATTTGAGTTATTTGACAAATGAAATAAATCTAACAGAGCTTCCGCATTGTCTTTTATTCTAATAGGACTTAACAAAAATGCATTCTCTTCAGTGAAAATGACCTGACAAGCTTAAACAATGAAAGGAAATAGAGATGTATCGTCTCTTCGATATTTTTATGCCAGTCGTTGCACTTCCGCTTCCCTGAAACGTTTCATTACGAAAAGCTTAAGTTTGTAAGTAGGCTGTTGAGGGTTTTATGTTGGTAACGCCATGTAATGCTGTGTATGAAAATCGCTGACTGCGCTCTGTGCAGTCTGTGGCTGGTTGGACTCGTTGTTGGAATACTCCTCTGTGTAGTGTTGGGCAGTTGGAAGTGAACAGCACGTAGCGTTGTGCAGTTGGAGGTAAGCCGCCAGCAGTGGTGGATGTAGAGACAGAGATGACAGAGTTTTGAGAGGATAATATAAACGGACGATCTGGACGTGTGTCCGCCAGAAAAAGGAAATTTGTAAAGATGGATGTTATGAATTGATAGATATATATATGATGACTTTTAAACATTATTAAGGTAAATACATTGTTTGTTCTCTATCAAAATCTTTCATTTGCTTACTATGCCTATCAGTAGTTAGTGCCTTCAGTAGTTAGAATCTTTTATTTAGCTGGCAGTATTGGCGCTCGTTGTATAGCAGTTGTTCGAGTAACAAAGATTTTTGTGAGGTACGTGATTCATGAAAGGTATAGGTTATTGTTAGTTAGGGCCATTCTTTTATAGGAATTATTGAATGTCAGATTGCGTTGAGCTAAAAATCTTGTGTGTGAGTTTAGTGATAATCGGAATAAGTAAAGAGAGAACTGTCTGAGTATGTTGTGTATTACTCAGCTGTTTCTGTATCAGATAACGTAAGAGTTTTTCCTGCACTGTCACTCAGTAATTTTTAAAAGGGGACGTTTCAAGCTCCACTAACGAATTAAAAATAACTGCACTGCAGGCTCCACAGCCGGCTGGAAACTGGGAAGGAGTGCGTAATGCCACCCAGTATGGCAGTGACTGTATCCAACCTGACGGCAGCGGCTCCGAAGACTGCCTCTACCTGAACGTGTACGTACCTGGTGTTCCGGAGGAGGGCGCGCAGCTGCCTGTCATGTTCTGGGTGTACGGCGGTGGGTTCAGAGGTGGCAGTGGTTCTGACGAGGAATACGGCCCAGACTTCCTCGTCTCTTACGGTGTCATACTCGTCACTATTAATTATCGCCTGGGACAACTTGGTAAGTATTGTTTTCTGATATTCTCCATTAGTTGCTGCCAATGATCCCAGCTTTGAGTGCAGCCACTGCTTACATATCGTATAAAGTCATCAACAATTGAGGCCGAAGGTAACTGCTTATAAGAGTTACCTTTACTCTCTTAACGGCCTTATCAAAGAGGGAAAAGCAATGGATGGAATTTTAGGGCCTCAGCTGCTCTTGGGAGGGGGGGGGGGGGGGGGGGTAAGGGGGTTGGAGGTGAAACTGCCACTAATGATTGAAAAATCGTCAATAAGAGAGTGGTGAAGCCGATTGAAACCACTGCATTATGGACTTAATTTAACGAAATAATTAGGCAAAATAATTCACGTGTGGAAGGCCGGACGTCATTGGCCAACGGGAACAATATTTCGGCATGTGAACCCAATGCCATCTTCAGGTACGCTGAACGCCTTTTCAGCCAGTCACCCGTTGTCTACTTTGTCATGACTTACACCGGGAAAATTTGAAGAATCATAACATGTAATTTGTATCTGCAGGATTTATGATCACTAATTTACAAATCGCCATGACAATCTCTCCATTGTCAAAAATTTCCGGGTTAGTCCTCTATTTGGATCTCTCAGACGAGACTGCAGAGAGTGAGATGATCTTGGCAGAAAAATTGACAAACCAACAAAACTTCGACTAGTCGGAGTGTGGAACGCCAGAAGTCTGAATGTGGCAGGGAAGCTTTCAAATCTGAAACTGATATGAAATAGTTGAATCTAGTTGTGGAAGGTGTCTGTGAATTGAACTGTAAAGAAGGTAAGGGTTTTCGCTGAGATGAAAGTAGAATACAAGCGCAAGCTGAAAATGGTGAAATGGTAACAGCATATGTTAAGAGTACAGCACTCGCGTCCGTCGGCCGTCGTAATTTAATATATTATTATTGTTATTATTATTATTTTTTGATTGTTGCCGACTTACGTGGTGGGCCTTAATAAAAAATGATATTCCATTTCATTTTGATTTTACGGTTAAATGCTTTCCTGAAGTTCTCCTTTTTAACAATATTAATCTCAAATTATTTGTTACGTTAATGAATGTTAGACTTGCTGCATCTTAAAACATGAGCATACAAGCTGAACAATGTAATAAACTTTTCATATTAATTTCGTCGGCTAGTCAGTTCACTTTAAAGCAAAAGATCTTTAGTTATTAATTATAATTGCGGCCCACACACGCGCGAGAGTATTTTTCTTACCTCCGTTAACCATTGTATTGTAGTCGGAGTCCTGGCTCTGGCTGTCGGCTACGGTAATTTGTCAGCACTCGAAAGATGTCCGTCTATACACACTCAAGACAAAAGAGGAAGTGAAGTTGACTAAAAAATTAAGAAAAGAGCGTATCTTGTCGTCTCTTTAGATCATTTTGTCATAAATTATTTCTTTGCAATCTAAACCTACACAGAGAAAATATTATTTTACGGCTACATGATAAAAATATATTATTCAATTTTTTAATGTCTCTTCTTTATAAATACAGTTATTTAAGTCTTTTCGTAATATAGCACTGGGGACGCTATATTGCCCCCCGAAATGTTTATGTCATAAAAAATGTTCGTGTTTTTTGACATAAATATTTCCTCTTTCATGTCCACAGTGTCCACACGCAGATTTTTCTTTCACAGTCTACATATGTCACATCGTATGTTTACACCGTAGTAATTACTGAGGCGTGTTGCACACAAGGTGTAATACAGATGAAGTTATTTACATAAGAATAAAATATACAATTGGTTACGTATACAGTCATGTACAAAAGAAAAGGACATAGAATAAAATTAGTTTCATTTTGGCTGCTTCTTTTTAGGGTTGCAACTTTTGCAGTGTTCAAGGTATACAATCACGAGTTAGTCTGTAGAAGTCCCAGGGCTGTCAACTGTTCGCTCCCCATTTGGCGCGGCCGTAGGGAAGCCCTGGGGAAAAACCTCGGCGGAGCGACAGACTAACTGCTTTGGTCACTTTCACTTAATTGTTTCTGGGATGTCATTGGAGTACAAGATGTGCATACATTACAAACATTTTTTTGTTGCACTATGCAAAGAATGAGGTCATTGTAGCAATTGGTTGCGGTGTCGATGATCTACGTCGCGACGTTTAGCTTGCGACGGCGCCGGTTGGTGTGTTCGTTGCTCGGCGTCCGCGGCGGCTGCGGAGAGGTCAATGCCCGCTCGTCGCCAGCGTCTCTCTCGCCGTCGCGGAACGTCAGAATCAGCTGATCGGCTGCACGGTTGGCGATGCGCTTCTGTCTCGCCCAGGCGTGGCGGAATGGGATAATATCCGCCCCCCGCGCTTGTTGGCAGGAGTCAGCTCTGCTACGCATCTCCGACGTAGTACATGAAACATACACACAACCAACGTAATATTTGTTTCCCGCTGCAGATGGTTACGCTAGTGGGAAAGAAGCATTTGTTAGTGCGGCAGTTATTGTTAAGTTTTCGCCAGTTTCCGAGTGTCAAGCTAGCACTGTCTTGCAGAATACATGACATGGATCTTCTCCCGTGAATGAAGTTTTGATGCGCCACTGTTTCCGTTACACGTCAGTTTTTGTCTTGATAAAATTATTTATGTTTTCGCCGCACTCGCAGGCACCGGTGAGTGTCCCAGTACGAGCTTAGCACAAACATTCGCCGTTTCTGCGGTCGCTGTTTTGCAACAGTCCACGCATCGCATTCCAATCTCGCATTATTGTACTCACTGAAATTACAGACTGTCCCAAAAATATTGACTGTGGGTTCACTTCACGTTAACAGTTCACATTTATAAGCAAATTCACAGTTTTTCGTGCATGATATTGGCGTTTGGCGTCCTTACCGCTGTTGAACGTTCAATACTAGCACTTCACTGTCCGTATCACAGTTTCAGATCCACAGTTTTTCACACTGCTTAAAATAACTGTTTCGATTAGTTCACAAACACTAATGTATTTCATTCAGTCTGAACTGGATTTTGGCCAGTGCTGGATTTTACCAGTCTCTCGCACTAATTATCTCTTTTCATTTTCCACTTAGAGTGGTACTTGCCTTCAGACTTTTTGACTATACAATTGTAGTTCCGTCTCATCTGAGGTAAGTCCCCATGCCATGTCTGGCCACTCATTGCGTACTTGCCCTCCAGAGCCAGGCTCGACTTTACAAAACTTTGCCTCTCGCATTATTGTAGACATTTTATAATCTAGGCCTAGCGTGCAAGTTCCTAGATTAATGTTAGATTTGTGACTTTTGTTTACACTACAAATTCGTGCAAATCTCTGCCTTAGCAGATGACAATATATTTTAACAGTGCTTAGCGGTAGTCGCGTTTACTGATTTGCTTTGTACCTTGTCCACAACACATGAGGTACCTTGGGTGATGTACACCCTGAACTCATATTGTTAAGTAAATTATGATTGAGCATATTTCAGGATCGGTATAGACATAAATACATGGAACAACATATACACTATAATACTGAATTTTCATAAGTTTCATTACTACTACAGTTCAAAAATATTCGACACACTAATGAAAAATTCTTTCATCATTACATGCTGTTGAATTTTTTAAAAATATTTTTAAAGCATTTTTAAACATGAAATTTGTAAAATATTCTTAAACCTAAGTTCATTTTTTTTCTTCAAAATGCAATTGCTTAAAAATACTGTTATTCCTTAACATCTACAAAATTGAATCACACTAATCTTGTGCGCCTCATTGTCTTTTAATGTTACACTAAAATCTGAACATTTACACACAGAAAAAAATACGCTCTAAACTTAACCTACTACACACATATGTAAACGTTGCTCTACTGAACGAACTTCTTTAAGTCTTTGTATGGATAGAGTCCTTTAATCTCCTCCGATTCTACGTCACCCAACAAATAGCTACATCCGTGTGGTATGTCTATGATTTTGTAGGGCCCGGCATACACCGGCTGCCATTTCTTATTCTTTTTCGCTAACAGAGATGACTTGGGATGAGTCCTTATTAGCACCAAGTCACCTGGTTGGTACACTGTTACCTTCTTTATTTTCTTGTCATGCTTCTCCTTTCGGCGCTCCGCGCACCTCGTTCAGTTATTTAAAGTCTCAGCTATAATTTGTTCGTGAGGTACAACTTGTCGTGGTACAGTTGGTAATGGTGACAGCCAGCTGCCGGTTTCATTCTTTCCATACATGACTTCTAGTGGAGTATAACCGGTGGCTGAATGTGGCAATCTATTGTGGAGTTCCTCAAAATTCGAAACGTATTCTGCCCACTTGGTGTGGCGATTCGGAATGTAAGTTCTCATGAACCTGTTCAACTCCTTAAAGGTACTCTCTACAAGACTGCTCTCCGGGTGAAATCGAGCTACAAAAATGTGTTTAATACCTTGCTCTTGTAGAAACGTTTTCCATTTGAGACCAGTAAAATAGGTGGCATTATCGGATAATATGATCTGTGGTTTGCCAACATTAACAAAATAATCTGTTCGTAATTTCTGAATGAGGGGTGTGGCCGTTGAAGCTTTTACAGGATACAATGTTAGAAATTTGGAAAAGGCATCATATACAGCAAATAAATATTTCACACCACCTCTGCCAGTGGGTAGTGGCCCTAGAATGTCAACAGAAACTAGTCGTTATGGTTTGTTAGGAACAACAGGGTGCAATTCACTTACAGTGGGCAGATTCGTAGGTTTCGTCCTTTGACAAACTACACATGTCCTTATAACATTCTGAATTATTCTTTTCATATGCTTAAAATGACATTGTCTTGCAAGAAGTGCTCTACATTTTTCAATACCCACGTGTCCCCACGAAAGGTGCACGTGCCAGATTAAATCATTGATACATACTTCCGGTACACAGATACACCACAAGTCCTTGTTAACATCCTTCCGGTGATATAATACCCCATTTTGAACAGAATAATGGCTACCTATCTGATTTCCACCCGAAGATAGGAGTTCTTGTTTGAGTTTTCCCAAGGTGGGATCTTCGTCCTGTAAACTAGGCAGTTGCTTGCACGTCTGCAGGAACTTTTTTCGACAAGTAGGGTCTTTCATAACTAAAATTTTGTACTCTGTTGCCTGTTCTAGTGTTGTTGTTAACTCCGGCAGACCTTGCGGCAACCGTGACAAAGCATCAGGTACTACGTTGTCACAACCTTTTATATACATTATTTGAAACAGATATTCCTGCAGAGCAAGCACCCACCTAGTCAACCTGTCGTGCATTAACTTGCATGTCAGCAAAAAACTTAAGGCCTGATGATCACAGAAAATTTTTACATTTTTTCCGTACACATAGTATCTGAACTTCTTCATGGCCCATACTACTGCTAGTGTTTCGAGTTCAGTGACTGTATATGATCGTTCACAACTTGCCAACACTCGGCTTGCGAAACCGATTATTCTTACGTTCTTGTCTCCACCTTCCTCATCGATTTGGAATAAACAAGCGCCTAGTCCGACAGTGGAAGCGTCTGTAGCAAGGCAAAATTCTTTTGACATGTCAGGATGTGACAGTAGATTAGCGTTTAGAAGGGCTTGTCGTATTTGCTCAAATGACTGCTGGCACAGTTCATTCCATATCCAGGGTGTATTCTTTCTCAACAAGTTTAACAGGGTATTATCATTTAAAAGCTGGTCAGGTATGAATCGTCTGAAAAATGACACTAGACCCATAAATGCCTTTAACTGTTTCTTGGTTCTAGGAGGAGGGAAGCTCTAGATTGCTGCCATTTTCTTCGGATCGGGCACAATAACTGTAGGTGATATTACATGACCATGAAATTTTCTCTCCCTGCCAAATTTGGATTTTGCGAGGTTTGCTGTTACGCCTACCTCAGAAAATCTTTTTAGTACGCATCTCAGCGTGTCCATGTGGCTTTCCCAATCGGGAGTAGCTATTAATAAGTCATCGACATACAACGTTACTCGGTCCAACAAATCTGGTCCTAATACTGTATCGAGCGCTGCAATGAAGAGACCTGCACTAACATTTAATCCAAATGGTAAAACTTTAAATTGGTAACTTCTGCCGGCAAACACAAAGGCAGTGTACTTTCTTGATGATTCAGTTAGTGGGATTTGTCAATACGACGACCGCATAGGTCAGATATTTAACTCCATAAAACTTCTGCATCTGTTCATCCAGGTTTTCTGGTCGCGTTCTGACAGGTACAATTATTTTGTTAATATCGCGCGCATCAAGCACGAGACGTATACTGCCGTCCGCTTTCGCTACGGCCACGAGTGGACTGCTGTACGGGGATAGAGATGGTTCAATTATCCCCCAATCATGCATTTTTCTTATTTCCTTCGTAACTGCCTCCTTCTTTGACCACGGGATGGTGTAGTTTGGGTGACAGAAAGTATCGTGAGGTACCACTTCGATGTTATAGGTGTAGCCCTCGATAACACCGGGTTTTTCCGAAAACACATTCTCATAATCTGTAAGTAGCTGTGTCAATTCGTTTTGTTGAGCTTCAGTCAAATGTTCTGACTCCCTGACTTTCATGGCTATCAGTTACCTTTTTTCCTCTCTGTCTTCAGTAATAAACTCTTTATAACATACTTGTCTTGTACTTAAGTCAGAATATAAATTCATTACCTGTATTCCTTCGAATCTCGACTGAAAGCTCCGGCAATATTTACCGTGCACTTCCCGTGTCCTCAACAACGGCAAAATTACCCGTCTACCCTCATTCATAAGGCTTACTTCGCAGCACAAAAGGTCGATTTTTGCGTCCCTCTGGCGTAAAAATTCCATCCCCAGGATGCAAGCAACACCTAATCCTTTAACTACTAGGAACGATCTTTTCATTGCTTCATTTCCTACCGTAAACTCGACTTGCACCTGGTGCTTTATGATATGAGATTGTGCACCTATTGCACCTGTTACACGACAATTCTTCACTGGCAATACTGGTATTCTATTATTTTGACTCAAGTACTTGTAAAAATTTGCACTCATGACATTGGTTGAAGCGCCGGTATCGACTATTATCTGTATTGGTGCTCCGTACATATCTGCTTGCAATGTAGCCTGCACAACACTTTTGTCGGTTCGGTTACATTTCTGCGGTATGTCTACAAGTTCCTTTTCTATTTTTGTTCCCTCATTGTATCTCAGCATACAAAAGTTTATGGCTGTCATCCGTGGATGTGCCCTCACTACACCGTCCTGCAGCCAACAACGGAGAGCGTATTGTGGCTGTCTTTAGTTTAACGGATGAGCATTAGTGGGTTGACAGTAGTCTGTCACTTCCACTAACCTCACATTGTGGTTCTGGTTGTTGTTGTTGCTACTGTTGGGTTGGCCACCC
The DNA here is from genome assembly GCF_023864275.1 of Schistocerca cancellata. Classification (NCBI taxonomy): domain Eukaryota; kingdom Metazoa; phylum Arthropoda; class Insecta; order Orthoptera; family Acrididae; genus Schistocerca; species Schistocerca cancellata. The sequence continues at coordinate 561,973,572 of NC_064628.1, read as the reverse complement.
TGCCTCCGCGATGGTGTAATTTGATATTGTGTATGGCTCTGGTTTTGCGGTGGTCGGTTTAGCTCCCTGACATGTTCTGTGACGGACCTGGGTTGGCGTTCCATTGTGGCGCTGTGTTTTGTTGCCACTGTGGTGTCGGTTCATTACAACCACGCCACTGGTTTCGGTTGTTCCGCCATTGCGGATTGCCGTTACCATTATATCCATTAGTAATGCGTCCATCATGATGTCTCTTCCGATTTTGACGATTATAACCGTTGCCTTTATAACCATTGCCATTGTTTGTGCCTCGATTCTGTTGCCGGTGCTCTTGCTTATTCCCGTTGTTACTACCGTTACTGTGGCTGCTATTGTAATCGGCTTTTTGTTGATTACAGCCTGCATGGTTCCACTTGTTTTCGGTTTTCATATCTTCGATCAATAAGTCAACAGAATCCACTATCTCCATGAATTGTTCTATATCGTATTCCGGCACATTGATGAAATATCTTTTAATTTCACTGGGCAACTTCATTTTTATCAATCTGATTATGTCACGATCGGACATTGGCTCGTCCCAGTACCTGGTTTTGTTTATATACTTTTCGAAATATTTGCGTAACGTTCCCGTCTTAGGATTGTACATTTCTGGACTGTACAACTCCTTTCGTAGTCTTTCTTGGACGCTATCGGACCAGAATTGTTTCAAGAATGCACCTACAAACTGTTGCATCGTTAGACATTTTTCGGACACGTCGGTGGCCCACAGTGCCGCGTCACCTCGAATAAAGGAGACCACGAACTGTATTCTTTGTCTTTCCGTCCATGTCCTGGGAAACACATTCCTGAAGCTCTTAATAAATACCACAGGGTGGACATTTCGTTTTTCGCTATTGAAGGGTTGGAATGTTCTGTGTTTTATTAGATTGTCCTCTTTTTTGCACATCTGATAGCTACATTCTGTGACATTCATTACTTCGTGATGTGCGCTGCACGGTATCGCATGTTGTTCGTGCCCGTAATTCACATTAGGTTGCGGTTGCGCACTCGCACCCTGCATACAGTCTGCGTTATTATAGCAGTCAGTACGCGGAGTCGGACTCATCTGTCCGCCACTGTTTACATTTCTTTCCAACACACTCCGCACGACCTCCTGTTGCCAATTTGGCAACTCCGCTGTCACACAGGATTTGATCTGTGTTAATTCGGCGTGCAGTGCGGCAGCGCTAGCGTCAATATTTACACTCGCGGCCGCAGTCGCTTGTTCTACAGCTGTTTTTACATCGCTTTCAATCTTTGCAGATATCTCGCGATCCTTTACATCCAGCCATTCATTGAATTCTTTGTCGACTTTTTGAGCTTGCACTTCCAAATATGTATCAATACTTTTCCGTTCATCTATCTCCACATTATCCACGCGGGTGGTTAAAGTCTGGACATTGTCTTCAAGCCTAGCCTGCGATATCTGCAATTTTTGCATCTCGCCGGCTAAGCTTTGCACAAGATCGGGTATTTCTTTGCATGCGTCCCGCATCTCGGCAAGTTCGCTTTGGATACTGTCTAGTTTCGCTTCACTGCGCTCCTCTTGCTCACTGAGCTTTTGCGTAAATTCTTTCCCTTGGTCATGTAGCATTTGCGTTAATTTTTTCTCCTGCTCATATAGCATCTGAGCCAGTTTTTCGTCTCTTTGTTTTTCCCTCTGTTCTGATATTCTTTCTTTTTCCCTTTCTTTCTGTTCTCTTTGTTACTCTTGCTCATAGAGAATCTGAGCCAGTTTTTCGTTTCTTTGTTTTTCCCTCTGTTCTGACATTCTTTCTTTTTCCCTCTCTTTCTGTTCTCTTTGTTGCTCTTGCTCATAGAGAATCTGAGCCAGTTTCTGATCTCTTTCCCTATCTCTTTCTTCTAACCTGCGCAGAAATTCTGCAAATGGGTCTGCAATCGGTGAGCATACTGGTGCCCCGCTTAATCTAGCACTCGATTGGCCCCCCTGCCCAGGCAGTGGAGTTGTTACTTTATTCCCATTCTGCTGTGGAGCGTCATTCACCGTCCACAGATCCTCGCCCCCCGCCCCGGAAATTATCCGAGGCGGTGGCTTGGGATTCCTTTACGTATTTCAAATGACCCTCACTTTCCATATTAACAAAATTTTGTTCGTCTGGTACGGATGCTGTAGCTTG